>NC_140582.1:890345552-890989205 GCF_964204655.1 Triturus cristatus | reverse complement strand
CAGCTGCCTAAAGAACTAGCAGTTGTAAAATGTGCTGCTCATGGACAGGGTGATGATTTTGTTACTCTCGGTAACAGGTTTGCAAATGACATAGCACAGTATTGTGCAAAGAACAATCATTCCGTTAACAGAGGAAAAGAGAAAGAAATGTCTTTTTGTTCTGTGATGTTTACTAATGTACTGGAAACATGGGATGAGGGGAGGCAGTTGCAGGATGAAGCAGGAGATGAGGAAATGAGAGATTGGATCAAAGCAGGTTGTACACCAAGAGAAAAGGATCATGTTTGGATCTATAGGGATGGAAGACCAGTCATGCCAAATGCTATGTTGTCAACAATGGCAAGAATGTATCATGGCCAGGGACAACTGGGGAGGGATGCTATGATTAGGTCCTTCAAGCAGACCTGGTACAATGCAAAGTTCAGGCTGATTGCAGAGAGCATCTGTCAAAGATGTTTGATTTGTCAGCAATTCAATACGGGAAAGAAAACAGTGGTGAGCCTAGGAACAATAGGCAGAGAAGGAGGTCCTTTTACCAGAATGCAAATTGATTTCATTGAAATGCCCCAAGTCAATAGATTGAGGTATGTTCTAGTGGTAGTCTGTTTGTTCTCAAGGTGGGTGGAAGCATATCCAACTAGGAGAAATGATGGAATAACAGTGGCCAAGTTGCTGTTAAGAGAGTTGATTCCTAGGTACGGGTTCCCAGTAACAACTGAGTCAGACAGAGGAGGACACTTCTACAATGAGCTCATGAGTTTAATTTGTGAAGCATTGAGCATACAGCAGAAGCTACATTGTGCATACAGACCAGAGGCTTCTGGTGTAGTTGAGCAGATGAATGGCACAATCAAAAACAGAATTGGCAAGATGTGCTTAGCCACTGGAATGAAATGGCCTGATGTCTTGCCTCTAGTGCTGATGACTATTAGATCTACTCCAGGCAGAACTACGGGGTTGAGTCCACATGAAATATTAATGGGACGTGCAATGAGACATGCATTCGTGCCTGTCAACAAGCTGATGACTATAACTGATGACATGATTTTGGATTACTGTAAAGGCCTCGCTGACGCAGTTCATTCTGTGTTTCACCAGGTTGGAGAAGACGCCACCACACTTGAAAAGAAGGCAGCCCATGATCTGAGCACAGGGGACTGGGTGAGAATTAAGGTGCACAGAAGAAGAAATTGCTTGGTTCCAAGGTGGGGAAGGCCAAGACAAGTCATTCTGACTACGACGACTGCTGTGAAGTGTGCTGGAGTGAAGAACTGGATTCATGCAAGTCATACTCTGAGAGTTCCAAATCCAAAGGATGGGACTGGAAAAGAGTACTTTGAAGAGTCAGATTCAGTGATGATGCAGACACTGAAACAGTGAGAAGAAAAAAGAATCCTGAAAGGGGGGAAAAAGAGTCAGAAAGAGAGTCAGGTGATTCTTTTTTCTTACCAGGAGAAGCTTTAAGAGGAACATTTCGAACCTCAGAAGAGAGTTCAGATTCTGGAAAAGTGCCTGAAGTTCTAACTAGCAGTGAAAAAGGAAAAGAGAAGGAGAGGAAAGGAAAGAGTGTTTCCATAGAGACTATACCTGAGTCAAAGGAAGAGGTTGAGAGAAATCCATCTGAGATAATCCTTGAAGAAGTAGGGTCAGAAGAAGATAGAGAGGGACAGATTGCGGAAGACCCCCGAGGAGGTATAGGGAACATTCATGATAAGCTAGGTGAAGGGACAAGTAGACAGCAAGAAGATTGCGTGTCGGAGACCCGAGGAGGGACAGTAGTAGGGAAATCTCAAGTGGTGGAGAAGAAGACTGTGGAAAAAGAGAGAATTATTGATGAACAAGAGGCAAATGAGACAGAATCGGATGAGAGTGAGAATTAGAAACCAGAGGGTCGAGTTCTGAGAAAGAGAACTTGGATCGGAGAAAGAAACAATAGAGAAGGGAAACAGAAAAGAAGTGTAAAAGGAGATCTTTGGCCTAATAAGATAAAGAGGCTGAGATATCGGCTGACACGAGTGAATTCATCAAAAGCTGAACAGGTGAACGAGGTGTCAAGTCAAAATCAAGCAAAAGAAGAAGAACGAAAAGAACCAAAGGAACCAGAGGAGATCAAAAGAATCAGAAAACCCAACCAGAAGTATAGGTCACCAGAATGGACGTATGTGGCACTGTCTGAAGAAGAAGAAGAGGCAGAAAGTCAAGGAAATCCAGAGGGGACCTTACAAAAAGTGGTTGAGGAGGAGAAAACTGTTGGAATCTTGAACGTTATCTTGTCTGACATTGGAGAAGAGACAGATGTTCAGGATCTGATACAATTTGATGTTGCTGAAGAAGAAGTAAAAAGTGATGAAAATCCAAATTGAGTGAATTGAAGGAGTCACTTGGAGAAGAGTGAAGAAGAAGAAATCTAAAAAAATTAACAGATTTTAACGATCTAGTGTTCTAGAGATTCAGTAGTGGAATAGTAGAGGCTAAGTCAAAAGACACTGCCAAAGTAATAAGATGGCTAACACAGAAAATAATCAAAGTAGATGTACCTTTCTGAAAAGATGGTGTAGAATGTGCTGCTGCTGTACAGGACTATTGATGCTACTATGGAGTGTGCTTGCTTTATTAGTTACTTTTAGAGTTACAATAGACACTTTGGGAATACATACTGAGAATATGACTAACATAGGGAAGAGTTCACAGAAAGTAGTACCAACTAGAATTAGTAATATATACATACACAAGGATAGGTCAATTAATGATTTTTCTAGTAATGTTTTTTCAAAATTATTGTATGAATATGTAAAGACAATGGAAGTAAGGGATTGCTACGTCTGTATGCAATTGCCTGCATCCGTTTCAGAGGGAGTTACTTATCATCATCTCCCAGCTACGTATGGGATTTCATGTAGTGTGTTGAGTAGTATTTTTTATTTGTTAGGGAAAATAGATTATGAGATGTCTAATAAGGATAACATTTTTGGGCAATTGCCTGTGAATAAAAAACTGAATCCTGCAAAAGAAGCTAACATTTTTGGTGAGATTTTTATTGAAATAGAAGAATTAACATTAGATTACATTTTTAGAAACAATTTAACTTGTAGTTTGAAAGAAGAGGAAGACGCTTTCATAGACATGGTAGAGAAAAGGAGGATGAGCATTCATGAAAAGGCAGGAGGATATAAAATGAGTGAGACAGTGTGGGACATCGAGATGGGAAAGGAGTTGAAGAATGGGGCTAGTCCAACTTTGGCTTTAGATGCACCACAGAAGGGTAAACTATGCATTACCAGAAGGAAATCCCAATATGATCATTATTTTGTTGGGACTAGTGAGTGTCCTGATACATACTTTATTGCAACAGGATGGGGATTTAAAGGAGGGGAAGATCCAGTTTTCCCGGGAGTGTATTATATTTGTGGGAATAAAGCTTATTACAGGTTGCCTGACCATTGGTATGGCACATGTTATGTTGGCCTGGTCTTTCCAAAGATTTTTCATATGGATAGAATAGAAGATGCAGAACAAATTAATCTACTAACACGCTTTAAAAGGGAAACTTGGACAGAAATTGTAGGAGATATTTTTGGAGCTTTGATACCAGCAGTGGGAATTTCATTAAATGCATATGGAATTCGGAAGCTGTCAACAGTGGTGGATCGCTTATCGACAAGCACCGCTGGAGGGTTTCTGTTGGTAAATACAGAGATGGTTGCCTTACGCGCCATGTCTATGCAAAATCGACTTGCCCTTGATATTCTATTGGCAAAGGAGGGTGGAGTCTGTGGAATGCTGAAAGTTTAACATTGTTGCACTTACATTCCTGATGAAAGCAAAGATCTAAAAGTTTATATCAAAAATATTACTGATTTGCATGAAGAATTGGTACCACTGGAAGCTGAAAGTATCTGGACTAAAATGGCTAATAAGATGATTGCTGTTAAGAATTTTATTGCTAAGATAGGTAGTACTATTTTTGGTAAAATATTATTTCCATTGACATGTGTGATTGTTGCTTTATTGATTCTTAGATTAGGGTGTTTATGTTGTAGATACAGGAGGAGTAAAAAGAGAATAATAAAAGAAAATATTGAAAAGAGACAAAAGAGGTCAAAAAGAGAGCCACAAGAAATAGAATTAGAAGAATTTAGGGAGAGCATGTACTTAGAAACGAAAAGAGATGATGAAAGAGAAACTGGAGTTTAATGAATAAACAAAAAGACATTTGAATTTTTCCTAAAAAGGGGGATTAAATTTTTTGGGTTGGATTTTTGTGGTGATGATATATCACCAAAGGGGGGATTGCTGGAGCAGGGTTTTCTATTTAAACCCAAACATCAGCTTATATTTTTGTATGTTATAATTAACATTATTAATGATTAATTATTAAGTACTAAATTTTTTCGAGTTTTTTATTAACCAACCTTACTAATGAAAGAATTACACGTGGGAATGCAATTGCATGGCTAAATTAATAAGTGAACTAAGTTGGTGAGCAAATTAATTAAATAAGTGTGGCTTATGTGATATTTGTTATGTGTTTGCGCTTTAAAATAATATGCTGTAATGCTTTTTTATGTCGCAAATGGCTAGATAAATACATACACATAATGGTATTAGTGGGGATTAACACTGTATAATCAATACAATGTAGTAACGTTGTTTTGTGTTTCTTTTTAATTAAGTTGTCCATTTTGGCCTGCTAAGAAAATGGCCGACATCTACAGCCTGCATTTGAGTAGATGAAATATGAAGAGAGGCCTCGCTGAATGTGACCTCGGCCTCTGTCTGAACTAAAAGTTATGAAAAAGACGACAACTCTGGGATGGTCGCCAATTATCCTTGGTAGAGAACATTTGTCACAAATGAACATTTTTGATAAACTTGCGGTGGCTTCACTGCGAGTGATACAATTCCGGGGAAGAGCATCCATGGATGTTGCAAACTAGATTTTGACTTCCTATTTCCGTGTTTTTATTTTTGAGATATCCGAGAGCGGAGATTTTTCTAATGTTGCAAGCTAACATCCTTTCCTGCTCAACGGACGTTTAGGGCTTTGTTTGTAACTTTAGTATGTTAATTTTTAGTATAAATATTACTAGACTAGAGAGGGTCTGCGCGCCCCTTCTTCCTGAACTTATGCTCAAGAGGACCGATGCTGACTGACGGCAACTCGAGAGACTTTAATTCTTTGCCGAGAGACCTGATCTGATTTAGGGAGCAACATTTAGCCAGAATAGGTAAATATAAGAATAATGATTTTGCAATTGAATGGCTTTCATATGAACTAATTTAGATAAATCATTCTTGTTTGAATTTCAGTGTCGGGTGGTTATTTCTTTGTCATATTATTGAGATCTCAAATGTGTTTAAATTGTTTAAATCATGACTCGAGACAATTCAATTTGGTTGCATTGACCTCAAATTAGGTGCAGATTGATTAAAGAGTTCTTCCTTATATTCAGTGTGGATAAAGTAATAGAATGAATGTTGGTGTAATGGGCCCCACCAGCGTATGATGAGTGTATGTGCGTATGACTGTGAAATTACTCTATCCGTGGAAGTAGGGAGAATTTATAAGTTCTGATCTGCAGCACTGCTACCAGCACTGATTCTGTAGAGTGGTTGGCTCTGAAACCGAAGTGTGAGGTATCCAGAAGCCAGTTCATATCTAAAAAAGTAAGGATTTCCTCATTCATTGCCTTTTCTAATATCTTTTTTGGAAGATATGGGCCTATCTTATTTTTTTTTACATCTCTAGGGTCCAACAAGGCCCTCTTCCATATGCCCCAGAATGGCCCTACTTTCAATATTGTATTTAACAGTTCTGTGAGGGGACCTGCAACTGCGCTAGAGATTGTATTGAAGACCGCTCCGGATTTAATGGACTGACTTAGGTCAATCAGATTTTCTTCTGTTAAAGGGGTAAACCTTTCAAATGTACAACTCTTTGGACACTTGTAACTATGGAATGGGCCCTGTCTATCTGTCAGGGTTAAGGCCCCTCCTAGATCCCCTGTTGTCTGAGTAAGATTAAATTCTTGAAAAATCAGGTTAATTTTAGTCTGGAAAACTTCTGCCAGCTCGTTACAGAAGGATGGATCAGAATTAAATGTGTTGTTATTGCTCCAGTTTGACAAGGACTTGACCGTTTTAAATAATTCCCTAGTGGAGTCTTTTGCAGAGCCAATTATTTCAGCAAAGTATTCAGACTTTGCAGCTTTGATTAGCTCCTTACATTCTGCAAGTAATTCTTTATATTTAATCTTATCCTCTTGGTAGTACTCCTTTCTCCACCTATGCTCTTGGTATCTACATTTAATTTTGGAGGATTTTTAGTGCTTGAGTGTACCAGGGGGCTGAAGGTGTTTTTCCTGACACACTTTATTATTTTTTCTGGCACTTGCCTGAGGATAGCTGAGTCTAGCCAGTGTGTATAATTGGATGCTGCCATGTCCACATTTTGGTCTAAAACGGGATTTGAGTTTGAAGGTTATTATTCCTCAGCTCGACCAGATTAATCTTTTTACAGATTTGCATCTTAAAGGGTCTAGGTATTTGTGCCGTGGCCACTATTTGAGGGAACCTTAAGTGAAAAAAAGATGGCCCTATGATCCAACCAAACTATGGGAAGGAACTTGTTTATTCTTAGATTCTGATTGTTTGTAAATACTCCATCTAGTGTGTGGTTTGCTACGTGAGTAGGTTCCTCTATTAATTGCTCTAGGTCAAAGCACTTAAGATTGTCCACCAGATGATTCGAGTCCAGGTTATTTGTAAGCTCTAAATGAAAATTAAAATCACCCATGACTGTGAAACTAGGATATTCAGCACACGAATCCATGAAGTCATGGATCTTTTGGATGAACTTTCCTCTGTGGCCTGGTGGTCTATATATCAATAATCCCTGAAACACATATGTGTTACTTCTCAAACTCAAGGTGCAAAAAGGGCTGAAAGAGAGTATGCTGGTGGTGCAGGTTTAATCAGCAACCATACTCTAGTATAGCATATGCGAGGGTGGATATGCCCCTGTAGTGGGCTGAGAAGGGCAAGTGTCAGAGCTGGCTGTAAGGTTTTAACATATATGCACCAAAATATTTAAAAGTACTGCGCCCTACATTCTACGGTAAACCATCAGGTTAACAAGCAATATAACATTTTAAAAGATCTACACCACACCATTTCTCCTGTGTAAAAATGTACATTGTTGCATAATTTCTTGCATCTAATTGTAGAGATGTTATCAATGTATCTGCATAACCATATGTAACACCTTGAAATGTATCTCACATATTAGTGTTTGACTTGATGTTCATTTATTTATTTAAATTTACCTCTACTATACATGCATTTCACACGTAATATGATATTAAACAAACCCACAAACATTTGTTGAGGATGATCTAGTTATTGAAAAAGAATTATCAGAGCAACTAACATTTTATTCCTGTCTCATTCTGGAAGGTCGTTTATTATTTTATGTTTTTATGTGAACATCAAATATAATTGTATCTAAGTTAGTGTCTACATATTGAATAATGTGTTAGTCTGAAGGACCAATAATGTATGGTGTTTGCATTTGCTTTTAATATTTCACTTAAAGTTTTCAGGCACTATCTTACTAGGTTGTCAGGAATTAGATATATTTACCTTCAAACGTCAATTGACTTCTCCCTAACTTACTGCTGATTTGGCAATATGTGTAGTATTTTGTGACGTCATATCCCATTTGAATTAGTACAAATAACTTACCAATATGTCTTATTTTTCGGCTACAAAAAGATGGATAATACAAATATTGTGCATAGCCAAAAACAAGAATATCCTGTGGTGCTAAGGCACCAACGTCCTGCTGATAGATCCACGTTTAGATTCATTTAAGAGAACCATGTTCTAAGAGTACATTTTCAACACCCTGATATATGTTTCCGCTTCTCTTTGGCTGCAGTCTTAAGCCTGACATCCTTCAAGGCCAGAACGTTTTGCTGAGGCCTATGCAAAGAATTTCAGAGCTTGCATCTCCGTTACTTAAGGAAATCCTTCCCTTCTAGTGCAGAAATGGCGATATCCTCTTTCACAGATGGTGCATCCTTCAGTTTAGTGGATAATTTTACGACAGTCTATGCCAATGTTTCACCTACTTTCTTCCTCCAGATTAAGTCTCAGCGTCGTTAGTATGGAAGTTATCATGAGGCTCTGTCAAGGCATTTGTAGGTAAAACAGTCAGCACAAGTTCTCCCTGCCTGACTGGCTTCGGTTTCAATAGTGGCCCATTGAGAGTCTGACATTCCTAAACTCAATACATCATTTGAAGATGAGGAGGGGTAAACAGCGCCTTTTCTCTGGGTTCTAAGGCTACTCTCCATGGTGACCAATCATTGACGCCTTGTTAAGTCTTTGTTATAATCATTATTGAATTTGTAACATTGTCTCAGCAAATACTGCTTTGAACAAATCTAGATTTGTTCATCCTTTTCCTAGGTGTTTGCAGTTTACCACAGACAGAGACTTTGCAAAGGTGGGTGAAAGATTCCGCAGGAGTCATATTTTGAAGATTAATATCCAGCTCAGCCATGGAAACAATGTCAGTTCCAGCTGTCTGATCAGAGACTGCAGTATGTGTGTGTTTATGTGTCTTTAAATTAATGTCAGTGCCCAGTGAGAACAGGCTTGCCATGCTGCACCGCTCTAGTTACCTCCCTAAAGTTATTTATGTATTTATTTTTTGTGCTCAGCAAAAAAGTTCGAAAACCTGAATCAAAGTAAGCTACGGAAAACGCCCTGAATATCAACATTGAACATCAGGAGCAATAATCCACTGATATTCCACTGACAGGCTGTAAAAAGGTCTTTCAGCTGCAAGAGGAGAGGTGCTGTCTTTTTCTACCATGTTCCAAACAGACCTTAAAGAGTTAGTGGGACAAGTAACTATTTGAATAGGGGTACATGCATACTATTGGTGAGAAACTGCGAAAGAAACTATACAAAGATAGCACACACCACACTAAGCCCCTTTTACCGTAGATTGGTTTATTTGCTGCGCCTAGGGGGATCAGAATATTCCCAGGTGTTTTTGATTTTGAAGTCCATGATTTTATATATACACACAGGGCACTTTTTTACTTGTGTTTTTCACTATTTTAGCACTTGCTTTTTAGCTGCAAAATGTGTGATTACTTGAAGTTATATTTATGGCAATTGTGCCACGTCATGTGCCACTTTTTCCAAAAGTATTTAATGTCAGAATTTCTACGTCCACATAGGTAACAAAATTGCTACAAAATTCCACTTCTTTTTTTGTTCATTATATTATAACTTGTTTTCAGCTTCAATTTGAGTGACTACATAGCAGTTTAGATAGGCAACTGTCAGTAGCGTAACTCAAAATGATAGGGACCCCCTTCAAAATGTGAAGAGGGACCCCTTAGTTTTTCATCTCTCACAGATGCTCTTTGGTCTTGGGTTAAATTGGCCCAGATGATATATTCAGCCTTGCTGGGCTTTCATTAAATTCTGGGACTTGCTGCTGTGTTTATTCTTTTATAAAACAGGACATCAGGCATGGACCTGGGAAAAATGGCAGGTATGTATATTTGTCCTACGTTAATAAAGAACTGCTGCTGTTTCTTCTTTTCCTCTGTCTCAAACCTAGGTTGGTGTAAGAAGTACATTAACTAGAGGTTTCAGCCTCAACCACTTGCTCATCACCTTCCTTTCACTCTTGTCTCCTTTTATTACTGGCTGCCATATTGCAGGAATTGTCACACCAGTGGAACGTGTGAGGTCATGCGCCACTCTTCCCTATAGTATTTAATCTCAGCACTTACGTGTATGTGCAGGTAATACAATTGCTGTCCATTTTTTCTTATTTTTGATCATTATTTCTATTGCTTGTTTTTATCTACACTGTGCGTGAATTGTTTCAACCCACGGTTACATTGTTTTCCTAATTTATTGGAGGTTTGTTCCTTTTTCTACTATTCTTGCCTCCTAAACCACGGTGGCGGTAAACTGTTTGTCTGGAGAATTCAGCTTCAACCTCACACTCCCTACCTCCCTTTCCCTCAATAGTCCTATCCCTCTTTTTTGCCATCCTGCTAGAACCTTTCACACAAGTCTAATGACTAGGCCATGTGCCACTCTTGCCTATATCATTTCATGCCTGTACATGTGTGCATGCGCAATAACAGAATCCCTGCCAAGTTTTACAACTTCAAATAATTTTTTATGACATCTTCATTTAGCTACACTTTGTGTGAATACTTGACTTTTTAAAGATGTGTACTGGTATCTGATACTCATTTCTGTTGTCTTCCTAAATTATTAGCGGATTGTTGTATTTTCTATTACTCTCCTATATATGGGTGGTTGTACAAAGCACTTGACCTGGAGACTTAATCCCTAATCTCGCCATCACCACCTCTATTTCTCTCAGTAGTACTTTCTTTCTTTTTCTCCATGCCCCACCTTGGGTGAACCCTTTGCACTAGTCTAGAGTACAAGTCATGGGCCACTCTTCTCTATATATGTAATGTCAACACTTGCATGGCTGGGTAGCTGGCACAGTTGGCCCGTGCCAAAGGCAAGTCGTCTGCCCCAGTCTGCACCTTGGAGGTGCTACACACCCGTTGTGCTGCCAGTTTCACTTCACTACACAAGGTCAGTTCACCACTGTTCTCAAAATGTCATCTTTGCATATACCCCTAGCCTCATCGCCACTGCTTTCACACTTCATATTCATCGTGTCTTGTTCCAGCCTGCCATTTCTCTCTTGCTTTAAAGTCTTCATTCTTCCCTATTGCTAACATGCTACATTGGAATGTTCCTTTTTTGCCACAGCTGTGGCTCATATTAACCACAATTCCAGTCAGAAGGATATAACTATTAAGAACCTCTCATTATTCCCTCCCATGCCTTCATGTAGCCCTAATTTTCTGCCTGCAGAGATATCTTCACACACTAATGTGGGTGTCTCTAGGCTATTCACTCACACACATTTTGCCTTATCAAATCAATGTGTGCTCGCTGAAAATAATGCACTGTGTATACATTAGATACTTATTGACTGTAATCTTGATACTTTACTCATCACTAAGTTATGGACCCATAAAGCATCTGCCCCTGACTTCGCCGTTGATGTTCCCCATGTACTTCCTACTTTATTTCTCCCATTTAGATCAAACTGGGCGTGGGTTGGCTGTCATCTACAATTTATAGGAGTTTTTCTTGTGAACCTAAATCCTTTTGTGCATGCTGAGCTTTTTGTTGACTGTTTCTGCCTTTCATTTCAATTCCTGCATTTGTGAATAATTAACTCGCATGGTCCTAGTGTACCCTCGGCACTTCATCATCTGTGATTTTATTCTGCATTTGCAGTCTGACTCTGCCCCTAATTCTGCTAGTTTTACTAACTCTCATTTTGCCTTGGTTTTTCCAAGCTAACAACAGTCCCACACGCTACCAGTCACGCTTGGTTTGATCTTGATCTCTCAAAATCAAGCATCCTTCTCCATGCCATTCCATTTGCCTAGTACAAACACTTCAGTTGGTTCTCTCCTCCTCCGGCACACTTGAGTTCTTCTCTTGCGTGTCACAGTGTCAAACATATGCGACTTAAACTAATTGACATAAATATTTCCTGTACTCTCTTGAACCATTGCCCCTCTCTTTATACTTCTTCACTCCTTTTCCGACTCTTAATGACTGTTTATGGTATGTAATCCACGCCTTCCACTGACCCTTGATCCGCAGATATATTCCAATCTTTCTTTAATGTCATCTGTACAATGTTATAGGAGCTTTGTAACTTTTCTCTGTTTAGTTTCAATCAATCAGGGAATTGTAAGTGCGCTACTTACTCATAAGGTTCTCAAGGCGCTGAGGGGGGGGGGGGGTCCGCAGATCTGTTTAGCCGAAGAGCCAGGTCTTGAGGGTCTCCCTGAAGGTGTTCAGGGAGGGGGCGTGTCTGATGTCTGCCGGTAGTTCATTCAAGGTCTTGGCTGCAAAGTGAGAGAAGGATCTTATGCCTGCTCTGGCTCTGTAGATGCACGGGGTTTCGGCCAGTGCGAGGTTGGAAGATGGGAGGGTTTTTTTTGGGTACGTGGAAGTTGATTCTGTCGTTGAGGTATTTGGGTCCATTGATGTGTAGGCATTAGTAGGCATGAGTGAGGATTTTGAAAGTGACTCTTTTCTCCACGAGGAGCCAGTGGAGACATTGTAGGTGTTGACTGATGTGTTCGTGTCGGGGGATGCCAAAGACGAGTCTGGTGGCGGTGTCCGGTGTTTTCTGGAGTTGACTGTCTTCCTTGACTCAGGGGGATCCACTTGAAGGTCTTGCGGGGGATGTGAAGGGTGTTAAAGCAGCTGGAGGTGATGGCGTTGACCTGTCGGTTCATGGTGAGTGATGCGTCGAGTACGATGCCGAGGTTCTTGGCGTGGTCTGAGGGGGTAGATGGGCGACCGAGGGCGGTCGGCCACCAGGTGCTGCCTCATGCAGAAGGGCTTCTACCAAGGACGAGGACTTCTGTCATCTCGGCGTTGAGCTTCAGGCAGCTGTTGGTCAACCAGACTGCAATGTCTTGCATTCCTTTCTGGAAGTTGAGTTTGGCAGTGGTGGGGTCTTTGGTGAGGGAGAGGATGAGCTGGGTGTCGTCGGCGTAGGATACGATGTTGAGGCCATGTTGTCAGATGATGGCTGCGAGGGGGGGCCATATAGATGTTGAAGAGGGTGGGGCTCAGGGATGAACCCTGTGGGACTCCGCAGGTGATTTTCGGGGGGTCGGAGAGGAAGGGTGGGAGTCTGATCCTATGGCTTCTTCCAGTGAGGAATGATCGGATCCAGTCCAGGGCTGTTCCTTCTATGCCTGTGTTGTGTAGTCTGGCAACTAGTGTGCGGCGGGGGTCGGTGTTGAAGGCCGCTGATAGGTCGAGTATGTCCATTTTATCTGCAGGCAAGTCCATGTTGTTCCATTGTTGAAAAAACCCTCTTCTGACCCCATTAATATGAGCAACTGTCTCCTTATTTCTTCTGCTGCTTGTCATAATCCTCATGAAAGAAATTAAGAGCATACTTGATTCAAACAACTCCGCGGAATGGTACTGAATGTGCCTTGATATGCATTCTTAAAGGGGCTTTTATGAATTGTCGTCCTATGTTTGGGTTGTAAACTTGGGGTTTGTCTCATACAAAATACGTGAATGCACTTGCACTTTAGCTATGTGGTTTTACTGCCCTGCCTTGTATTGCTGAAGACATACAAATTATGATCTACTTGAGAATTGTATAATTTATGCCCTTTTGCACGTTGTTATTATCATGCCAATCACTGCCATTTTTATCTTCAAATTGTTTTCTTTGCCATTTGAATGTTGCCGTTTAGCCCAGAATGTATTCAACTATGATTTGTGTAGCTGGGTCTTTCATGGTTTTCATTAACAGAAATAAAGAGAATTTGGATTTGCATTCTTATGAACTCTTGATCTGCCGAATTTACACTTTTAGGCACATCATAGCCTTCTGTCTTGACTTTCTCAGATTGGTGTCAGTGACCAAGCCCTGTCTTAGAATACCTTCAATCTAGATAATCAGTCATAGGCCACCCCATCTTCTACCTCTCCATTCTTCTTTTCTGCCTCTGGCTGATTGTGTTCATCAAGCCATCTCCATTTGTCAGACATTGTTTCATGTGTGTGTAACTCCTCTGGATATTCTTATTTGGTCCTGTGAGATTTCTCTCATGACTTATGCCAACATTACCTTACTAGTTATTTACCTTAAGTCTTCTGTGTCCCTACCCAACTGAAATCCCCTTCCTGTCTCTCGGAGTTAGAAGGTTTTTATGCTTAAATATTGTATGACAATAAACACAGATAAAATAGAGATATTAGTGGTCGACAAACATTTTTTCACCTGATCTGATGACAGGTGTATGAGAGAAATTACTCCTGTTCCCACACCCACAGTTTGTTTGCTGTTCCCATTAGTTGCAGTTGCTTTTCAGAATCTTGCCTTTCATCCCTCTCTCTGCTTAACAAATTTTGGTTCAAGCGGTTTTCCTTTCTTGGCTTCACTACTGTAATTCTCTTTGTCTTGGTCTTTCAGCATCTGCTCTTGGTAGATTATCTAGAATTGACAATATGGCAGTCCAAACTATCTTTCAGCTCCACCTTCCCTCAGATCTACTCATTATGCCTCATTGGACTGTAACTTTTTTCCATGAGGATCAAGTTCAGGGCTGGAGCAAATGCATGGTCACCACTTTGTGATTTTTTTATACCTGATTCCTAAAACCTGGTAAAATTGCCTAACTTCTAATTCACATGTTTAACATCCCTGTAAGGTCACACTATATGGTGCAAAAATAAACCCATCGCATGGAAAGGCATGTTTCACCTGTGGACTGCAGCACTTATTGTGCCATCCAATAGAGTGACAAAAAACATGGTTTCACGACTACCCGTGTAGCATGACTCCTGCCGCTTTTAAAACTGCATAAATCCTGTCAAAATAACACCTTTTCACTGGTTTAACCCTACTTTTAAATAATAAATATGTCCCCTACATGTAGCCCTAGCAGCGCACATGACTCTTATTTACAAATGACACATGTAAGAATTCAATGTTGGCATATACTTACAGTGAGTATGCCCCAAACCCTATTTCCACTGTAAAGGGCTGCAACTGCCCTATGGGAAAAACTAAAGTACTAAATAAAATCATTAATCTGCTAACTTTGGACTGAGAAAAAAACAGTACAGGTGATCAGAACGCTATTTTTTTAAATTTGATTTGTCTGCTTGAACACCTAGGGGCCGATTCCGATCCTGTATTTTTTTTTCCCGTACGACTCGTATCCGTATTTTTTTACGTACTAATCGTACAAGTACCGTACAAACGGTGAAGTACGATTCGTACGGGAAAAATACATACGAATCGCCTCGGGAAAAGTCTACAAGACGTCCCCGGACAGTTTTACGTACGAGTCGTAAAACTGAAGCCCGAGCGCACAAGTCCGATCCATACCGGCGTTCCGAATGCACAAGCGTATGGAAAACGTACGGAGCGAACTGTGTACGACCCCTACCCCGGGTACACTTGTGCCCGGGGTACGAGTCGTACGGCCCCCCCATCCTCCCCCATATGAATGCGCCGTACCCCCAGCCCCCCCGTATGTACACGCCGTACCCCCTGCCCCGTATGTACGCGCTGTACCCCCAGCCCCGTATGTACGCATCGTACCCCCAGCCCCGTATGTACGCGCCGTACCCCCAGCCCCGTATGTAAGTGTCATACCCCCAGCCCCGTATGTACGTGCCGTACCCCCAGCCCCGTATGTACGCGCCGTAACCCCAGCCCCCCACCCGTATGTACGCGCCGTACCCCCAGCCCCGTATGTATGCACCGTACCCCCAGCTCCATATGTATGCGTTGTACCCCCAGCCCCGTATGTACGCGCCGTACCCCCAGCTCCGTATGTACGTGCCGTACATATGGGGCTGGGGGTATGGCACGTACATACGGTGGGCTGGGGGTACGGCGCGGACATACGGGGGGGCTTGGGGTACGGCGCGTACATACGGGGCTGGGGGGATGTCACTTACATACAGGGGGGGCTGGGGGTACGGCACATACATACGGGGCTGGGGGAACGGCTCGTACATACAGGGCTGGGGGTACAACGCGTACATACGGGGGGCTGGGGGTACGGTCCTTACATATGCAATGTTGGGGTACGCACCGTACATGATGACATGTACGATGTGGGTGATGGCATGTACGGCGTGTACCGGGCCCCCTTTTCCTCGTGCATTGCGGCGTACTTAGCTTTTCCGGCACTTTTTGGCTCCCATAAAAATATAGCCGTGCGGAGTGCTGTGGGTACGAATCGTACTTGCTGGTCTGTAAAACACTGCCTGACTCCGTGCGGACGTTGCGTACGCGCTGTCCAGGATCGGAATTGTATGTATTTTTTAGCCGTACAGTGTTTTTTATTATTCGTACGGAAGTGGTATTTCTGTACGAGTCGTACTTGCTGGTTTGTACGGTGGAATTCCCGGGTACGAGTCATGTGGAGAAAACGCTTCGTACGACCATTTGTACCCGGGTTTTACAGGATCGGAATCGGCCCCCTAGTAAGCAAATTTGTCTTAACCTGCTTGCAGACGGCCCGGCCAGGCCATTTCTTTAATGAGGTGTGATAACTGCTCCCAGAGCAGAAACAAAGGCTAAGGCTTTTTCACAGGAAGACCTGGGTGTGAGGTATTTGACAGATATCAGCTCAGGAAGTGCAGCTGGGAAGTGTTAGGAAAACTTTTTTAACTTGAAAGGGACTAGGGTGGGAATCATCCATTTATAGTTAACTGTGAAGGGAGACCTGGGCCCTCTGTAGTCAATTTGGCACGAAACTAGTTGGAGGAGGAGCTGGTCTCAGAACCAGTTTGGTTTAGCTGAGGAGAGGGGACTGCCAGTTTGACCAAACACATTTCTGGTTGACTCAAAAGCTTAGATGAAGCAAAAATGTTCTGCCATGTTGGATTTGTCTCAGAATAGTGCACTGTGAAATAGTTCGTAGTAAGCCAAACAGGATGTGCTGCAAAAGTAGAAAGGGTTACCTCTGTGAAGTTTTTTCTCCTCTGTTCGGGAGTTGTTAGGACTTAACCCCACCCAGAACGGAACCAGTCCTGCTGTTTGAGACTTGTCTGAATTTCAAGCTCCATCAAAAGACTAAGATCAACGGTACAAATCTTGACAGGGCAATGGCGTGAAATGTATCAGCCCACTTCATCAGCCACAAACTTTGAATTCCTGGCACTCTGCACAGGAGCTCCAGTGGGACCTTGTCCAGTGGCTATTCTGCTTTGTATGGCTTCAGCAGATACTGCCAGCAACATTGGCCTGCTAGAGGATTTCAATTTCAATTTCAGATACATAGTCAGAAGATAACACTTTTGACCGGATGAACCCACTTAGTGTATCTGACTCACACTCCATCATGGCCATCCTGAATTCATGCCTAGGTCCTGGTCAGTTGTGAACAATGTCTACTTATTGGTGCTTCACTTTTTTCTTGGTGATTTGTGCCATAACATCTTTTAAATTCTTATGTCTGTTTCCCTTTATTGCTTTTTTGTTGTTTTGGTGTCATTTAACTCATTAGATTTTTCTCTATTTTTCTAAATTGTTTGTGCAATTTTTTATTGTGTTGTGTTTTTATTTTTTAACAGTTTTGTTACTTCTAAAAACTTCACACATTGTCCTAAGCTAAGCCTGTCTGCTCTGTCATAGCTACCAGCTGTTAAAACCCATGCTTAAATTGTTGAAACTGTTTTTCAACTTCATAAGTTTGTGGCCTTATTCATTGTGGTAAATTTCTATTCACTTTATTACAATCACTAACCTTCATATCAGGTTAGTGAGTCAGCATCTCTTGGAGTACATTACGTATGAAATGTATTTTCTTTTGAATAACCACGCAAAGACCTTCTTTGTTCTTTGTCTCAGATGCTTTGAAATCATTTCCTACATTGCATGAAATAGTTTTATTCTATTCTTGAGTTTTAATTTAGGCGTGGTTGTCCGGAGGCCTCCCACTGCTGCTACAGACACCGTAAGTCATCATTTTTCAAGGCTTGGGGGAACGGAGGTTTGTGCTCCAGTAAGCACAGTTCCAGAGGGAGGGTATTCCAAAGTTTAAATTACAAAAAGAAGTGGAATGGCCACCCCAGCGGTATCTACAGATCCTAGGGACCTTCAGTAATGAGCTGAAGAGTATCTAAGAGGTCTCCCAGGCAAACATGGGAGACTAAAGATCTTAACAGTGAGGGGCCTTTTATATTGAGTGCCCTGTGCATAATGCATATTGTCTTGAACAGCAATTGGCCTTCCACCGGAAGCTAGTGGCGCTCTCTAAGAGCCCTAGTGTCAGACTGATGTTTAGAGATGTTCATCAAAAGTTGTGCAGCAGCCTTCTGCATTGTCTGCAACCTTATTACAATATAGCGGGCAAACCAAGATATAAGGCATTCCCATAATCAAGACGTGATACAACAATGGCTGTGAAAGGGAGAAGGTTGAGAACATTCCTCAGAAATCTCAAGATGTCATTGCATCTATCAGTAAGTTTTTTGTCTTAATGGTCTATCGTAAGACTGAAGTCTAACCACAACCACAGGCTCTTTCTTTGTTGAGCTTTTTGGGGTAGGCTACTAGCTCTGACAGTCTGTTAGAGGGCTCAGACTTTGCTGCAGAGCTTGTTGCCCAGCAGCATAACTTCCGTTTTGTCCCTGTTGAGTTTTGGTTTAAAACCAGCCATCCATCCAACTGGCTACGTACTGAAGGCAGGGAGTCGAGGATTAGTGACTAGAGCTGGGGTTGTGGGAGATTGACATGACCCTCTGTGTGCCATCTGTGTAATAAACCAATGACAGCTAAAATGAGTGCACAATACTGGCAATGGGGAGCATATAAAGATTAAAAAGGGTGGTGCTCAGGGAGGAGCCTTGAGGAACCCCGCAACCAAGAGGAAGACTGGCTGAGTAGCAGGGCTGATGCAAAACCTGGAATGTTCGATTCTCTAAGAAGGAGAATAGCCACTCTAGTGCTCTTCCCTTGATACCGACCTTTGAGATTCTCTGAATAAGAATTAGATGGTCCAGGGGATCGAAGGCTGCACTGAGGTCTGAAAGGATGATGGCAGCTGTTCCTCCTTGATCCAGAAGACTGCTATGGTTCTCGACCACTGCCTGCAACGCTGTTCCAGTGCTTTGTTGCAGTTGGAAACCATTTGGATGGGATGGAGAAGTTCCTTAGATTCAAGGAAGGTGGAACAATTTTTAACATGTTTTTCTAACACCTGGAGATTCCGGCTAATAGGAGATTGACCTGTATTTATTCAGGCAAAGGGGGTCAAGGTTAGGTTTCTTTATAAGTGGTTTGACTATTGTCCACTTCAACTGATGAGGAACCTGACCACAGGAGAGGGAAAGGAAAATCAGGGGCAATGCATTCAGTCCCTTGGACAGGAAAATGGAGAGGGGCAGGGTCCAAGGTAGAGCCTTATTTTGCTGTATTTTAACAATCTTTTACAAGGTTCGCAGTGAGGTTTGGAAAGACTATGAGAAAGCCCTCTTGTCTGTCTAGAAGCAGATGCCAGGTGACATTTGATCAAGCCACTTTCTTTGTTTTCCCAGTCAGGCAGGCACCATACCCAGTAGGAGAAAAGCTGGCCTCCCATATAGGTTTGGAGTGACCATAGAGGAGGGGTTGCATATTACCCTGGCCACACTATTGGTTGACACACAGGCTCTCCACAAGGGGATGTGGGTTTCTCCATCTTAGATTTAGTAAATGAGGGGCACTGTGGGGTTGTTTTCACTAGGACACACAATTAAAAGTGGATAAGGGTGCTCCTAGGAACCTTTATCCTATTGATGTTGGAGCGGCCAGGAGTCGCTCCTACCCACAACCTAGTGCCAGACATAAATGTTGCACCACAAAACTTCATAACACTCTTGGCCTGTGGAGAACAGAAAATGGACTGTATCTCTTGTTTGGACCTACAAGGAGACCTGATGGGCTGAACACGCTCATTTGTACCCAGGACAAACACGTGGACTCTAGGAGTTCGCTGGATGGATTTGTGTGTAAGCTACAGGGGCACAACTAGCTACAAGAGGCCTTATCTTGAAGTGTACTTCTGACCAGAACCATATGAAACTGACCTGGGCCCTGATGACGGCCTCTGCTAAAATGAATATTGACATAGATAATATAGATATAAGATTGGAACATCATAAAACAGAAAATACTTTTGGTTTCCGTTGATATTACTATGAAAACAAAGGGAGGGTAGCATGGCAAGATTGCAGGTGCATATAGAAAGGCCCCCGTGAACCAGGCTACCCTCAGTGATACACATCCCTTTGCCCTGGTGGGGTACATTCACACCGGAGGCCCACGAGGAATGCCCAAGCTCTTAAAAATTGGAGATAAGGATGCCATATGAGAGATAGTCTGGAACTCCAAGAGCACTAAGAGTCTGTCCCAGCAATCTTCAGCCTGTAAAAACAATTGGATTTAGAGGTGACAAGTGGCTGTAAGACACCCTAAGAGTGGGGGCAGGTGAGTGAACCAAGACAGCCCTCTTCCCCTCGAGACCTCTCTGTAAACCTGTGGGACGGTTTACAGAGAAGTTGCGATTGGGCCTCTGAGGCAGACAGCACCACACCATACCCGGATGTAGATGACAACTCAAGCCCATTTGACTAGAAGATTGCAGTGGCAGAACTGAATCTGGGAGTGAACTCCGGTGAGATGGTTTTTAACGCCCTCCCCACGGGGATGTAATAGGTGTGGGAACAAAAAGCACATAACAGATGCATGAGATTTATGGGAGGCAACGGATTGCTTCTATTCCCTCCACAGTCATTTTTCTTTTGATCCTCACTGTGCATCTTCATATGAGACCTCAGCAGGAGCCAGAGAGCTTGACAAATAGACTAAAGCAAAAATCCCCCCCCCTAATCCAACATGCAGCAGGTCTCAGTCATTCACATACAGAAAAAGGATCTATGACCTTGTTTGCCAAGGACTGGCTGGCTGATGGTGAATTTTCTGTATGATATAAGGGACACACCCTGGGGTCGATGTAACTAATAAGAAAGGTTGTGGGCCAGTATTACCTGGTCAACAGAGATACTGAAAATGTTGGTGTAAAGATTGGCAGGTTAGCGCACTGACACACAGGCTCTAGATAGAATGCAGATCTGGGCCAAACCAGACTAGATGCAAACTCGTAAATGAGTGAATAATGCCTGGACGTGCATATTGCGGATATTACAGAATGGACGGCAGTAGACAACTAAGATGTCAGCAGGCCCACAGAAGATGAATGCAACTAGAGCCCATATGGGGGCACCAAGGTCCAATGTCTTGCAGGAGAACCCCCAGGCAAATATAGATGATGTCATGCAAGGCAAAGTAGTTGCTATATTGGATACAATTGGATCCACCAAGAAGGCACAGAAAATTAAAATCAATGCTAATGCAGGAGGCCTAGGACTATTATGAGAAGATCAGTGGATGATGTACAACGGAGCAACCTATATGGAGTGGGCACTTAATAACTCCAACCGCGAACCTCCACAATGAACTAGTAATTGCAGGACCTCACACACAGGGTAAAAATGCTGGAGGGAAGGGTGAAGGACTGTGAGGGGAGGGCCAGGTGCAGTAACATAAAAGCAGTAGACCTCCCAGATGGTACGGAAGGCCAAAACATGTGCACACAGCTGGAAAGTTGGCTTCCGCACCTCATTGTGTCCAAGATTCTCCCTCCCTCTCTTCCTCTTGGTGGAGAGAGCTCATAGGGTACTGGTCCACGAGCCAATTCCAGGAGGTCCACTAGGATCAGTAGCTGCAAAAGTGCTCCACTTTTAAAATCAGGATTAAATATGAAATATGAAGGGCAGCCCTGATGCAGCAGCACTTTAACATCGAAAACTCAAGGGTGTTGGTTTTCCAGATAACAACAGCAGAGTCCAACAGCGGAGAGCTTCCCTCTTGTGGGAGAAGGTGATGTTACGGGAGATGGGTTTTAAGTATGCTCCCCTGTAACTAGTAACTAGCAAAATTGGAACTCAGGACTGATCAAAGTAGCTACTTTTTTACTGAGCCAAAAAAGGTGTGGGACTGGAAGGAGCAATACAGCACCTCATGAAAAGAGGGCCTCTGAGGGGAACGGGAACTCAAACCCAAGCAAAAGAGCTGACTGTGACTGAGACACTATTGAAAAGCGGACAACAAGCTTTTCAGACTGATGGTACCCACATTGCAACAAGCGGAAGAGGACATAAAGGAAGCTCTATGATGTTTTGTGATTAGCAAAACCAACACACCACAGACTGTGTGTCTACCAATATTGATTTTGAAGATGAATGCTTAAATATCAAAATCATAGGCAATGGCCTATTGCCATATTTGACTCCACAAACAGCAAAACACTTTGTCTGAACTTAGGACACATGTGGAGACCTTTATAATCCTAAATTGGAGTGGGGTGAGAGAGAGAAGACTAATGACAAGATGACAGCCTAAGAGCTCACTACACAAGAAATAGTCTTACATTCTTAGTGCTGGGCAAAGATCCACCACTAGAGTGAGGATAATGACTGCATGGCAAATAGAAGGGGGTCCCCGAAATGAACTCTGGTGAAACCACGCACTGCCCAAACCCCCTTTTTACTAGGTATAATGTTTTGTATGTGGTTAACTGGGAATCAGGCAGTTTTAAGTCTGGTCCTGATGTGGGGTTTGAAACTGGGAGAGCTTTCTTAGTTTCAGGAATTGATGAAGGAAGCATTGGGAAGCAGATGAGGTTGGCGGTTGGACACACTGAGACATGGAGACATAATATACCACGCAGTGGGGGACAGAGGGGTGCGTAAAAAACGCTACCCACCATGGTTGGAGAAGAGAGCGGAAACTACTTCTAAGTGTTCAGCAAAGAGAATCCTTAACAAGAAATTCGGTGAAACTTTACAATATACTTTACTCATGTGGAATGTGGGAGGACCGGGAAATGGGGTGCAGGGGCATCAGGTTCACTTGCATTTAAAGGGAAGAGGTGTTCACTTTGCACTATTCCAAGTAACCCATTTAATGGAGAGTGAGAATAAAAAACTACAGCACAGGTCTGAAGGGTCACTTATACTCCACAAAATCTCCAGTATGCATGGGGGGGAATGATATGGGTGTATCTAGGGGACCCTGCCATTAGACGTGAACGGATGTTATATCTGGGTGACTAGGCATCTGGAAAATAGAGAAGTCAAATTTTGACACTGTATTTGCCCAATGCAGGTCAAACTGTCATGGTTCTGCTCCAGGAAGGGTTAACTGGTATGCGTGTTGGTTTCAGGTCCGCATTCACTGCAGGACTGGTTAGCAGTCTAGCCCTCCAGCCACGAAGTGCATCAGGTCAGGTGAGAAGCACTACCGGGTGAGACCGAATAAAGCCCACGGTGCTCAAACCCTCAGCGCTTCAAGTACTGACTCTTGCCCGGATACCTGCCACTCGCTGCTTTCCCTAAGGACCTTCTGGACTTAACCTGACTGCCTTCCCGAGCCTCTCCCCTTTGCTGATACACTGAAGCGTCCTCCTTGCTGGCAAAATGCGCAGGAGCGCATTGCTGGTTCTCCCTTCGTGACACGCTCTGGAAACGCGTGGTCGCGGTTACTTTGTTCTTTCACGGCGCAGGAGCACCTTGTTGCTATCACCCTCGCGACCCGCTCTGGAAACGCGTGGTCGCGGTTACTTTGTTTCTCTACGGTGCAGGCTCGCCTGGTTGAACTACCCTTTTTGCAACATGCACTGGAATGCGTGGTCGTGATTTTTCTTTGGTTTAACTACCACGCAGGAGAGCGTGGCAGCCTTTCACTCTCCTTGCAATAGCGCTGGAGCTGGTGTTTTCCCTACCATTAGCGGCAAGCGCAGGAGCGCGTTCTCATCAAACCTACCTAAACACGCGCCCAGGAGCGCTGGTGTCACCCTCTTCTGGTGCAACAGAAACTCAAGTGTGCTTTGGCTGCCTTCCTGTTCGTCCTACCCATTCCACCTTGAAGACTTCTTATCCTTGCTCATCCTTTTGTCTCCAGGTGACTATAGGCCCTTAGATAATACCCTTAGTGTTGGTGTGATTGATGTATGTGTATAACCCGGGGAGAAGGTTGGGCAGATGCACTAATCATTTGGTTATTCTCTTATCCAGCTGGTGATACCCAGGATAGTTCCCTCACCTCGGTGAGACTCCTTACCAGGTCTTCACAGACGGCATTCCCTCCCAATGCCATTAGGACTCCTTCCCCTGGTCCCATCCTTGCCTTGGTCAGTATACACACATTTGATATGGTGAGGAGGGGGGCGGTGGAGGTTGTTCACATCGTCCCTGCGAGATAGCTCCACGAGTACACGAGGTAAGACTTGTGGGGGTTCCGACAGAACTTGAAGCCCATGTTAAATTCTCGCCAGAACGTCATGAGCAACCCTGACATCACCCTGCAGGACATTGCAACCATGCTGACTTGGATACAGGCAGAAAACCTGAGCCTACGCAAAGACATTACGACACTGCAGGGCCAGATAGCAGTTGGGCAAACAGGGGCCCAGACCCTGCTATTAGAGCCAAACAGAGGGGTGTTTTGTGTCCTCCTTTATTCAATCCTGGGGGGTCATTACCCAATTCTCGCAGCCCTAACCCACCCATACAGGTGATAGCTCCTCACCCAGTCCAGCTAGTTCCCCCAGAACGCTTTTATGGCGATAGCTCCAAATACAACATCTTCCTTAATCAGTGCCACCTGCCCTTCATGGCGCGTGCTTCTGCCTTCCCAGACAACGCCTCCAAAGTCGCATTAATCTTGTCCCATCTCTGAGGAGACGCCACCCAGTGGTCAATAGCATTGTTCGAAAACGACGACCCTATGCTGTATAGCCTTCCTGTCTTTAAGGAAACCCTACGATGGATGTTCGCCCGCCATACATTCATACAAGCTGCAGACAATGAACTCTTCAACCTTAAACAAGGCACTTCTGATCTACTACATTACATCACCACCTTCAATAGACTAGTTATCTAGGCCAGATGGCCAGATTCCAAAAAGATATCTGTATTCTACAGAGGATTGCGGGATGAGGTCAAGGATCTTGTTTCACAATTATCCAAACCCCCGGAGGACATTGGATCCTTCATCGACTTGGTGGTCAGAATGAACTACAGATTGCAGGAGCGGAAAATGAGAAATCCAAATGTACCGATTCCCGAATCATTTCATTCAGAGCTAAAACCAGGAATGAACCGGTGAAAGCTCCTGAAGCACCTGAACCGATGCAAATAGGCGGAGTCCGTGGTCCTTTAACCTGCGAAGAAAAAGAAAAAGGACGAAAACAGAACTTGTGCCTGTATTGCGGCAAAAGTGGACACTTCATCAAAGAGGTACATCAACTACAGCCTACACAGCAACCCTACACTCTTTCCTACTCCCTGCTGACGAGGGGCAACTACCTCGAAACACGTGTCCAGGGATGGCTAACGCTATTCACACTTGCACTCACGACACGAGCATAGGTGTATCCGCCGACGCTGACTACAGGGACCACAGTTCTTTGGGGTAACACGCAGGTAGGTCAGCAGTGTGCGACCATTTGGATTTAATTATTTAGTGGCTCCATGAGCCGGGGAGTCGACGGACTCAGGTTACGCACCTGCGTTGCTACGAGAGGTACTTTACCTGATAATGATTTTAGCAGCCTACACAGCAACCCTACACTCTTTCCTACTCCCTGCTGACGAGAGGCAACTACCTTGAAACACGTGTCCAGGGATGGCTAACGCTATTCACACTTGCACTCACGACACGAGCATAGGTGTATCCGCCGACGCTTACTACAGGGACCACAGTTCTTTGGGGTAACACGCAGGTAGGTCAGCAGTGTGCGACCATTTGGATTTAATTATTTAGTGGCTCCATGAGCCGGGGAGTCGACGGACTCAGGTTACGCACCTGCGTTGCTACGAGAGGTACTTTACCTGATAATGATTTTAGCAGCCTACACAGCAACCCTACACTCTTTCCTACTCCCTGCTGACGAGAGGCAACTACCTCGAAACACGTGTCCAGGGATGGCTAACGCTATTCACACTTGCACTCACGACACGAGCATAGATGTATCCGCCGACGCTGACTACAGGGACCACAGTTCTTTGGGGTAACACGCAGGTAGGTCAGCAGTGTGCAACCATTTGGATTTAATTATTTAGTGGCTCCATGAGCCGGGGAGTCGACGGACTCAGGTTACGCACCTGCGTTGCTACAAGAGGTACTTTACCTGATAATGATTTTAGCAGCCTACACAGCAACCCTACACTCTTTCCTACTCCCTGCTGACGAGAGGCAACTACCTCGAAACATGTGTCCAGGGATGGCTAACGCTATTCACACTTGCACTCACGACACGAGCATAGGTGTATCCGCCGACGCTGACTACAGGGACCACAGTTCTTTGGGGTAACACGCAGGTTGGTCAGCAGTGTGCGACCATTTGGATTTAATTATTTAGTGGCTCCATGAGCCGGGGAGTCGACGGACTCAGGTTACGCACCTGCGTTGCTACGAGAGGTACTTTACCTGATAATCATTTTAGCAGCCTACACAGCAACCCTACACTCTTTCCTACTCCCTGCTGACGAGAGGCAACTACCTCGAAACACGTGTCCAGGGATGGCTAACGCTATTCACACTTGCACTCACGACACGAGCATAGGTGTATCCGCCGACGCTGACTACAGGGACCACAGTTCTTTAGGGTAACACGCAGGTAGGTCAGCAGTGTGCGACCATGTGGATTTAATTATTTAGTGGCTCCATGAGCCGGGGAGTCGACGGACTCAGGTTACACACCTGCGTTGCTACGAGAGGTACTTTACCTGATGATGATTTTAGCAGCCTACACAGCAACCCTACACTCTTTCCTACTCCCTGCTGACGAGAGGCAACTACCTCGAAACACGTGTCCAGGGATGGCTAACGCTATTCACACTTGCACTCACGACACGAGCACAGGTGTATCCGCCGACGCTGACTACAGGGACCACAGTTCTTTGGGGTAACACGCAGGTAGGTCAGCAGTGTGCGACCATTTGGATTTAATTATTTAGTGGCTCCATGAGCCGGGGAGTCGACGGACTCAGGTTACGCACCTGCGTTGCTACGAGAGGTACTTTACCTGATAATGATTTTAGCAGCCTACACAGCAACCCTACACTCTTTCCTACTCCCTGCTGACGAGAGGCAACTACCTCGAAACACGTGTCCTGGGATGGCTAACGCTATTCACACTTGCACTCATGACACGAGCATAGGTGTATCCGCCGACGCTGACTACAGGGACCACAGTTCTTTGGGGTAACACGCAGGTAGGTCAGCAGTGTGCGACCATTTGGATTTAATTACTTAGTGGCTCCATGAGCCGGGGAGTCGACGGACTCAGGTTACGCACCTGCGTTGCTACGAGAGGTACTTTACCTGATAATGATTTTAGCAGCCTACACAGCAACCCTACACTCTTTCCTACTCCCTGCTGACGAGAGGCAACTACCTCAAAACACGTGTCCAGGGATGGCTAACGCTATTCACACTTGCACTCACGACACGAGCATAGGTGTATCCGCCGACGCTGACTACAGGGACCACAGTTCTTTGGGGTAACACGCAGGTAGGTCAGCAGTGTGCGACCATTTGGATTTAATTAATTAGTGGCTCCATGAGCCGGGGAGTCGACGGACTCCGGTTACGCACCTGCGTTGCTACGAGAGGTACTTTACCTGATAATGATTTTAGCAGCCTACACAGCAACCCTACACTCTTTCCTACTCCCTGCAGACGAGAGGCAACTACCTCGAAACACGTGTCCAGGGATGGCTAACGCTATTCACACTTGCACTCACGACACGAGCATAGGTGTATCCGCCGACGCTGACTACAGGGACCACAGTTCTTTGGGGTAACACGCAGGTAGGTCAGCAGTGTGCGACCATTTGGATTTAATTATTTAGTGGCTCCATGAGCCGGGGAGTCGACGGACTCAGGTTACGCACCTGCGTTGCTACGAGAGGTACTTTACCTGATAATGATTTTAGCAGCCTACACAGCAACCCTACACTCTTTCCTACTCCCTGCTGACGAGAGGCAACTACCTCGAAACACGTGTCCAGGGATGGCTAACGCTATTCACACTTGCACTCACGACACGAGCATAGGTGTATCCGCCGACGCTGACTACAGGGACCACAGTTCTTTGGGGTAACACGCAGGTAGGTCAGCAGTGTGCGACCATTTGGATTTAATTATTTAGTGGCTCCATGAGCCGGGGAGTCGACGGACTCAGGTTACGCACCTGCGTTGCTACGAGAGGTACTTTACCTGATAATGATTTTAGCAGCCTACACAGCAACCCTACACTCTTTCCCCCTCCCTGCTGACGAGAGGCAACTACCTCGAAACACATGTCCAGGGATGGCTAACGCTATTCACACTTGCACTCACGACACGAGCATAGGTGTATCCGCCGACGCTGACTACAGGGACCACAGTTCTTTGGGGTAACACGCAGGTAGGTCAGCAGTGTGCGACCATTTGGATTTAATTAATTAGTGGCTCCATGAGCCGGGGAGTCGACGGACTCAGGTTACGCACCTGCGTTGCTACGAGAGGTACTTTACCTGATAATGATTTTAGCAGCCTACACAGCAACCCTACACTCTTTCCTACTCCCTGCAGACGAGAGGCAACTACCTCGAAACACATGTCCAGGGATGGCTAACACTATTCACACTTGCACTCACGACACGAGCATAGGTGTATCCGCCGACGCTGACTACAGGGACCACAGTTCTTTGGGGTAACACGCAGGTAGGTCAGCAGTGTGCGACCATTTGGATTTAATTATTTAGTGGCTCCATGAGCCGGGGAGTCGACGGACTCAGGTTACGCACCTGCGTTGCTACGAGAGGTACTTTACCTGATAATGATTTTAGCAGCCTACACAGCAACCCTACACTCTTTCCTACTCCCTGCTGACGAGAGGCAACTACCTCGAAACACGTGTCCAGGGATGGCTAACGCTATTCACACTTGCACTCACGACACGAGCATAGGTGTATCCGCCGCCGCTGACTACAGGGACCACAGTTCTTTGGGGTAACACGCAGGTAGGTCAGCAGTGTGCGACCATTTGGATTTAATTATTTAGTGGCTCCATGAGCCGGGGAGTCGACGGACTCAGGTTACGCACCTGCGTTGCTACGAGAGGTACTTTACCTGATAATGATTTTAGCAGCCTACACAGCAACCCTACACTCTTTCCTACTCCCTGCTGACGAGAGGCAACTACCTCGAAACACGTGTCCAGGGATGGCTAACGCTATTCTCACTTGCACTCACGACACGAGCATAGGTGTATCCGCCGACGCTGACTACAGGGACCACAGTTCTTTGGGGTAACACGCAGGTAGGTCAGCAGTGTGCGACCATTTGGATTTAATTATTTAGTGGCTCCATGAGCCGGGGAGTCGACGGACTCAGGTTACGCACCTACGTTGCTACGAGAGGTACTTTACCTGATAATGATTTTAGCAGCCTACACAGGAACCCTACACTCTTTCCTACTCCCTGCTGACGAGAGGCAACTACCTCGAAACACGTGTCCAGGGATGGCTAACGCTATTCACACTTGCACTCACGACACGAGCATAGGTGTATCCGCCGACGCTGACTACAGGGACCACAGTTCTTTGGGGTAACACGCAGGTAGGTCAGCAGTGTGCGACCATTTGGATTTAATTATTTAGTGGCTCCATGAGCCGGGGAGTCGACGGACTCAGGTTACGCACCTGCGTTGCTACGAGAGGTACTTTACCTGATAATGATTTTAGCAGCCTACACAGCAACCCTACACTCTTTCCTACTCCCTGCTGACGAGAGGCAACTACCTCGAAACACGTGTCCAGGGATGGCTAACGCTATTCGCACTTGCACTCACGACACAAGCATAGGTGTATCCGCCTACGCTGACTACAGGGACCACAGTTCTTTGGGGTAACACGCAGGTAGGTCAGCAGTGTGCGACCATTTGGATTTAATTACTTAGTGGCTCCATGAGCCGGGGAGTCGACGGACTCAGGTTACGCACCTGCGTTGCTAGGAGAGGTACTTTACCTGATAATGATTTTAGCAGCCTACACAGCAACCCTACACTCTTTCCTACTCCCTGCTGACGAGAGGCAACTACCTCGAAACACGTGTCCAGGGATGGCTAACGCTATTCACACTTGCACTCACGACACGAGCATAGGTGTATCCGCCGACGCTGATTACAGGGACCACAGTTCTTTGGGGTAACACGCAGGTAGGTCAGCAGTGTGCGACCATTTGGATTTAATTATTTAGTGGCTCCATGAGCCGGGGAGTCGACGGACTCAGGTTACACACCTGCGTTGCTACGAGAGGTACTTTACCTGATAATGATTTTAGCAGCCTACACAGCAACCCTACACTCTGTCCTACTCCCTGCTGACGAGAGGCAACTACCTCGAAACACGTGTCCAGGGATGGCTAACGCTATTCACACTTGCACTCACGACACGAGCATAGGTGTATCCGCCGACACTGACTACAGGGACCACAGTTCTTTGGGGTAACACGCAGGTAGGTCAGCAGTGTGCGACCATTTGGATTTAATTATTTAGTGGCTCCATGAGCCGGGGAGTCGACGGACTCAGGTTACGCACCTGCGTTGCTACGAGAGGTACTTTACCTGATAATGATTTTAGCAGCCTACACAGCAACCCTACACTCTTTCCTACTCCCTGCTGACGAGAGGCAACTAACTCGAAACACGTGTCCAGGGATGGCTAACGCTATTCACACTTGCACTCACGACACGAGCATAGGTGTATCCGCCGACGCTGACTACAGGGACCACAGTTCTTTGGGGTAACACGCAGGTAGGTCAGCAGTGTGCGACCATTTGGATTTAATTATTTAGTGGCTCCATGAGCCGGGGAGTCGACGGACTCAGGTTACGCACCTGCGTTGCTACGAGAGGTACTTTACCTGATAATGATTTTAGCAGCCTACACAGCAACCCTACACTCTTTCCTACTCCCTGCTGACGAGAGGCAACTACCTCGAAACACGTGTCCAGGGATAGCTAACGCTATTCACACTTGCACTCACGACACGAGCATAGGTGTATCCGCCGACGCTGACTACAGGGACCACAGTTCTTTGGGGTAACACGCAGGTAGGTCAGCAGTGTGCGACCATTTGGATTTAATTATTTAGTGGCTCCATGAGCCGGGGAGTCGACGGACTCAGGTTACGCACCTACGTTGCTACGAGAGGTACTTTACCTGATAATGATTTTAGCAGCCTACCAGCAACCCTACACTCTTTCCTACTCCCTGCTGACGAGAGGCAACTACCTCGAAACACGTGTCCAGGGATGGCTAACACTATTCACACTTGCACTCACGACACGAGCATAGGTGTATCCGCCGACGCTGACTACAGGGACCACAGTTCTTTGGGGTAACACGCAGGTAGGTCAGCAGTGTGCGACCATTTGGATTTAATTATTTAGTGGCTCTATGAGCCGGGGAGTCGACGGACTCCGGTTACGCACCTGCGTTGCTACGAGAGGTACTTTACCTGATAATGATTTTAGCAGCCTACACAGCAACCCTACACTCTTTCCTACTCCCTGCTGACGAGAGGCAACTACCTCGAAACACGTGTCCAGGGATGGCTAACGCTATTCACACTTGCACTCACGACACGAGCATAGGTGTATCCGCCGACGCTGACTACAGGGACCACAGTTCTTTGGGGTAACACGCAGGTAGGTCAGCAGTGTGCGACCATTGGGATTTAATTATTTAGTGGCTCCATGAGCCGGGGAGTCGACGGACTCAGGTTATGCACCTGCGTTGCTACGAGAGGTACTTTACCTGATAATGATTTTAGCAGCCTACACAGCAACCCTACACTCTTTCCTACTCCCTGCTGACGAGAGGCAACTACTTCGAAACACGTGTCCAGGGATGGCTAACGCTATTCACACTTGCACTCACGACACGAGCATAGGTGTATCCGCCGACGCTGACTACAGGGACCACAGTTCTTTGGGGTAACACGCAGGTAGGTCAGCAGTGTGCGACCATTTGGATTTAATTAATTAGTGGCTCCATGAGCCGGGGAGTCGACGGACTCAGGTTACGCACCTGCGTTGCTACGAGAGGTACTTTACCTGATAATGATTTTTGCAGCCTACACAGCAACCCTGCACTCTTTCCTACTCCCTGCTGACGAGAGGCAACTACCTCGAAACACGTGTCCAGGGATGGCTAACGCTATTCACACTTGCACTCACGACACGAGCATAGGTGTATCCGCCGACGCTGACTACAGGGACCACAGTTCTTTGGGGTAACACGCAGGTAGGTCAGCAGTGTGCGACCATTTGGATTTAATTATTTAGTGGCTCCATGAGCCGGGGAGTCGACGGACTCAGGTTACGCACCTGCGTTGCTACGAGAGGCACTTTACCTGATTATGATTTTAGCAGCCTTCACAGCAACCCTACACTCTTTCCTACTCCCTGCTGACGAGAGGCAACTACCTCAAAACACGTGTCCAGGGATGGCTAACGCTATTCACACTTGCACTCACGACACGAGCATAGGTGTATCCGCCGCCGCTGACTACAGGGACCACAGTTCTTTGGGGTAACACGCAGGTAGGTCAGCAGTGTGCGACCATTTGGATTTAATTATTTAGTGGCTCCATGAGCCGGGGAGTCGACGGACTCAGGTTACGCACCTGCGTTGCTACGAGAGGTACTTTACCTGATAATGATTTTAGCAGCCTACACAGCAACCCTACACTCTTTCCTACTCCCTGCTGACGAGAGGCAACTACCTCGAAACACGTGTCCAGGGATGGCTAACGCTATTCACACTTGCACTCACGACACGAGCATAGGTGTATCCGCCGCCGCTGACTACAGGGACCACAGTTCTTTGGGGTAACACGCAGGTAGGTCAGCAGTGTGCGACCATTTGGATTTAATTATTTAGTGGCTCCATGAGCCGGGGAGTCGACGGACTCAGGTTACGCACCTGCGTTGCTACGAGAGGTACTTTACCTGATAATGATTTTAGCAGCCTACACAGCAACCCTACACTCTTTCCTACTCCCTGCTGACGAGAGGCAACTACCTCGAAACACGTGTCCAGGGATGGCTAACGCTATTCACACTTGCACTCACGACACGAGCATAGGTGTATCCGCCGACGCTGACTACAGGGACCACAGTTTTTTGGGGTAACACGCAGGTAGGTCAGCAGTGTGCGACCATTTGGATTTAAATATTTAGTGGCTCCATGAGCCGGGGAGTCGACGGACTCAGGTTACGCACCTACGTTGCTACGAGAGGTACTTTACCTGATAATGATTTTAGCAGCCTACACAGCAACCCTACACTCTTTCCTACTCCCTGCTGACGAGAGGCAACTACCTTGAAACACGTGTCCAGGGATGGCTAACGCTATTCACACTTGCACTCACGACACGAGCATAGGTGTATCCGCCGACGCTGACTACAGGGACCACAGTTCTTTGGGGTAACACGCAGGTAGGTCAGCAGTGTGCGACCATTTGGATTTAATTATTTAGTGGCTCCATGAGCCGGGGAGTCGACGGACTCAGGTTACGCACCTGCGTTGCTACGAGAGGTACTTTACCTGATAATGATTTTAGCAGCCAACACAGCAACCCTACACTCTTTCCTACTCCCTGCTGACGAGAGGCAACTACCTCGAAACAAGTGTCCAGGGATGGCTAACGCTATTCACACTTGCACTCACGACACGAGCATAGGTGTATCCGCCGCCGCTGACTACAGGGACCACAGTTCTTTGGGGTAACACGCAGGTAGGTCAGCAGTGTGCGACCATTTGGATTTAATTATTTAGTGGCTCCATGAGCCGGGGAGTCGACGGACTCAGGTTACGCACCTGCGTTGCTACGAGAGGTACTTTACCTGATAATGATTTTAGCAGCCTAAACAGCAACCCTACACTCTTTCCTACTCCCTGCTGACGAGAGGCAACTACCTCGAAACACGTGTCCAGGGATGGCTAACGCTATTCACACTTGCACTCACGACACGAGCATAGGTGTATCCGCCGCCGCTGACTACAGGGACCACAGTTCTTTGGGCTAACACGCAGGTAGGTCAGCAGTGTGCGACCATTTGGATTTAATTATTTAGTGGCTCCATGAGCCGGGGAGTCGACGGACTCAGGTTACGCACCTGCGTTGATACGAGAGGTACTTTACCTGATAATGATTTTAGCAGCCTACACAGCAACCCTACACTCTTTCCTACTCCCTGCTGACGAGAGGCAACTACCTCGAAACACGTGTCCAGGGATGGCTAACGCTATTCACACTTGCACTCACGACACGAGCATAGGTGTATCCGCCGACGCTGACTACAGGGACCACAGTTCTTTGGGGTAACACGCAGGTAGGTCAGCAGTGTGCGACCATTTGGATTTAATTATTTAGTGGCTCCATGAGCCGGGGAGTCGACGGACTCAGGTTACGCACCTGCGTTGCTACGAGAGGTACTTTACCTGATAATGATTTTAGCAGCCTACACAGCAAACCTACACTCTTTCCTACTCCCTGCTGACGAGAGGCAACTACCTCGAAACACGTGTCCAGGGATGGCTAACGCTATTCACACTTGCACTCACGACACGAGCATAGGTGTATCCGCCGACGCTGACTACAGGGACCACAGTTCTTTGGGGTAACACGCAGGTAGGTCAGCAGTGTGCGACCATTTGGATTTAATTACTTAGTGGCTCCATGAGCCGGGGAGTCGACGGACTCGGGTTACGCACCTGCGTTGCTACGAGAGGTACTTTACCTGATAATGATTTTAGCAGCCTACACAGCAACCCTACACTCTTTCCTACTCCCTGCTGACGAGAGGCAACTACCTCGAAACACGTGTCCAGGGATGGCTAACGCTATTCACACTTGCACTCACGACACGAGCATAGGTGTATCCGCCGACGCTGACTACAGGGACCACAGTTCTTTGGGGTAACACGCAGGTAGGTCAGCAGTGTGCGACCATTTGGATTTAATTAATTAGTGGCTCCATGAGCCGGGGAGTCGACGGACTCAGGTTACGCACCTGCGTTGCTACGAGAGGTACTTTACCTGATAATGATTTTAGCAGCCTACACAGCAACCCTACACTCTTTCCTACTCCCTGCAGACGAGAGGCAACTACCTCGAAACACGTGTCCAGGGATGGCTAACGCTATTCACACTTGCACTCACGACACGAGCATAGGTGTATCCGCCGACGCTGACTACAGGGACCACAGTTCTTTGGGGTAACACGCAGGTAGGTCAGCAGTGTGCGACCATTTGGATTTAATTATTTAGTGGCTCCATGATCCGGGGAGTCGACGGACTCAGGTTACACACCTGCGTTGCTACGAGAGGTACTTTACCTGATAATGATTTTAGCAGCCTACACAGCAACCCTACACTCTTTCCTACTCCCTGCTGACGAGAGGCAACTACCTCGAAACACGTGTCCAGGGATGGCTAACGCTATTCACACTTGCACGCACGACACGAGCATAGGTGTATCCGCCGACACTGACTACAGGGACCACAGTTCTTTGGGGTAACACGCAGGTAGGTCAGCAGTGTGCGACCATTTGGATTTAATTATTTAGTGGCTCCATGAGCCGGGGAGTCGACGGACTCAGGTTACGCACCTGCGTTGCTACGAGAGGTACTTTACCTGATAATGATTTTAGCAGCCTACACAGCAACCCTACACTCTTTCCTACTCCCTGCTGACGAGAGGCAACTACCTCGAAACACGTGTCCAGGGATGGCTAACGCTATTCACACTTGCACTCACGACACGAGCATAGGTGTATCCGCCGACGCTGACTACAGGGACCACAGTTCTTTGGGGTAACACGCAGGTAGGTCAGCAGTGTGCGACCATTTGGATTTAATTAATTAGTGGCTCCATGAGCCGGGGAGTCGACGGACTCAGGTTACGCACCTGCGTTGCTACGAGAGGTACTTTACCTGATAATGATTTTAGCAGCCTACACAGCAACCCTACACTCTTTCCTACTCCCTGCTGACGAGAGGCAACTACCTCGAAACACGTGTCCAGGGATGGCTAACGCTATTCACACTTGCACTCACGACACGAGCATAGGTGTATCCGCCGACGCTGACTACAGGGACCACAGTTCTTTGGGGTAACACGCAGGTAGGTCAGCAGTGTGCGACCATTTGGATTTAATTATTTAGTGGCTCCATGAGCCGGGGAGTCGACGGACTCAGGTTACGCACCTGCGTTGCTACGAGAGGTACTTTACCTGATAATGATTTTAGCAGCCTACACAGCAACCCTACACTCTTTCCTACTCCCTGCTGACGAGAGGCAACTACCTCGAAACACGTGTCCAGGGATGGCTAACGCTATTCACACTTGCACTCACGACACGAGCATAGGTGTATCCGCTGCCGCTGACTACAGGGACCACAGTTCTTTGGGGTAACACGCAGGTAGGTCAGCAATGTGCGACCATTTGGATTTAATTATTTAGTGGCTCCATGAGCCGGGGAGTCGACGGACTCAGGTTACGCACCTGCGTTGCTACGAGAGGTACTTTACCTGATAATGATTTTAGCAGCCTACACAGCAACCCTACACTCTTTCCTACTCCCTGCTGACGAGAGGCAACTACCTCGAAACACGTGTCCAGGGATGGCTAATGCTATTCACACTTGCACTCACGACACGAGCATAGGTGTATCCGCCGACGCTGACTACAGGGACCACAGTTTTTTGGGGTAACACGCAGGTAGGTCAGCAGTGTGCGACCATTTGGATTTAATTATTTAGTGGCTCCATGAGCCGGGGAGTCGACGGACTCAGGTTACGCACCTGCGTTGCTACGAGAGGTACTTTACCTGATAATGATTTTAGCAGCCTACACAGCAACCCTACACTCTTTCCTACTCCCTGCTGACGAGAGGCAACTACCTCGAAACACGTGTCCAGGGATGGCTAACGCTATTCACACTTGCACTCACGACACGAGCATAGGTGTATCTGCCGACGCTGACTACAAGGACCACAGTTCTTTGGGGTAACACGCAGGTAGGTCAGCAGTGTGCGACCATTTGGATTTAATTATTTAGTGGCTCCATGAGCCAGGGAGTCGACGGACTCAGGTTACGCACCTGCGTTGCTACGAGAGGTACTTTACCTGATAATGATTTTAGCAGCCTACACAGCAACCCTACACTCTTTCTTACTCCCTGCTGACGAGAGGCAACTACCTCGAAACACGTGTCCAGGGATGGCTAACGCTATTCAAACTTGCACTCACGACACGAGCATAGGTGTATCCGCCGACGCTGACTACAGGGACCACAGTTCTTTGGGGTAACACGCAGGTAGGTCAGCAGTGTGCGACCATTTGGATTTAATTATTTAGTGGCTCCATGAGCCGGGGAGTCGACGGACTCAGGTTACGCACCTGCGTTGCTACGAGAGGTACTTTACCTGATAATGATTTTAGCAGCCTACACAGCAACCCTACACTCTTTCCTACTCCCTGCTGACGAGAGGCAACTACCTCGAAACACGTGTCCAGGGATGGCTAACGCTATTCACACTTGCACTCACGACACGAGCATAGGTGTATCCGCCGACGCTGACTACAGGGACCACAGTTCTTTGGGGTAACACGCAGGTAGGTCAGCAGTGTGCGACCATTTGGATTTAATTAATTAGTGGCTCCATGAGCCGGGGAGTCGACGGACTCAGGTTACGCACCTGCGTTGCTACGAGAGGTACTTTACCTGATAATGATTTTAGCAGCCTACACAGCAACCCTACACTCTTTCCTACTCCCTGCAGACGAGAGGCAACTACCTCGAAACAAGTGTCCAGGGATGGCTAATGCTATTCACACTTGCACTCACGACACGAGCATAGGTGTTTCCGCCGACGCTGACTACAGGGACCACAGTTCTTTGGGGTAACACGCAGGTAGGTCAGCAGTGTGCGACCATTTGGATTTAATTATTTAGTGGCTCCATGAGCCGGGGAGTCGACGGACTCAGGTTACACACCTGCGTTGCTACGAGAGGTACTTTACCTGATAATGATTTTAGCAGCCTACACAGCAACCCTACACTCTTTCCTACTCCCTGCTGACGAGAGGCAACTACCTCGAAACACGTGTCCAGGGATGGCTAACGCTATTCACACTTGCACTCACGACACGAGCATAGGTGTATCCGCCGACACTGACTACAGGGACCACAGTTCTTTGGGGTAACACGCAGGTAGGTCAGCAGTGTGCGACCATTTGGATTTAATTATTTAGTGGCTCCATGAGCCGGGGAGTCGACGGACTCAGGTTACGCACCTGCGTTGCTACGAGAGGTACTTTACCTGATAATGATTTTAGCAGCCTACACAGCAACCCTACACTCTTTCCTACTCCCTGCTGACGAGAGGCAACTAACTCGAAACACGTGTCCAGGGATGGCTAACGCTATTCACACTTGCACTCACGACACGAGCATAGGTGAATCCGCCGACGCTGACTACAGGGACCACAGTTCATTGGGGTAACACGCAGGTAGGTCAGCAGTGTGCGACCATTTGGATTTAATTATTTAGTGGCTCCATGAGCCGGGGAGTCGACGGACTCAGGTTACGCACCTGCGTTGCTACGAGAGGTACTTTACCTGATAATGATTTTAGCAGCCTACACAGCAACCCTACACTCTTTCCTACTCCCTGCTGACGAGAGGCAACTACCTCGAAACACGTGTCCAGTGATAGCTAACGCTATTCACACTTGCACTCACGACACGAGCATAGGTGTATCCGCTGACGCTGACTACAGGGACCACAGTTCTTTGGGGTAACACGCAGGTAGGTCAGCAGTGTGCGACCATTTGGATTTAATTATTTAGTGGCTCCATGAGCCGGGGAGTCGACGGACTCAGGTTACGCACCTACGTTGCTACGAGAGGTACTTTACCTGATAATGATTTTAGCAGCCTACCAGGAACCCTACACTCTTTCCTACTCCCTGCTGACGAGAGGCAACTACCTCGAAACACGTGTCCAGGGATGGCTAACGCTATTCACACTTGCACTCACGACACGACCATAGGTGTATCCGCCGACGCTGACTACAGGGACCACAGTTCTTTGGGGTAACACGCAGGTAGGTCAGCAGTGTGCGACCATTTGGATTTAATTATTTAGTGGCTCCATGAGCCGGGGAGTCGACGGACTCCGGTTACGCACCTGCGTTGCTACGAGAGATACTTTACCTGATAATGATTTTAGCAGCCTACACAGCAACCCTACACTCTTTCCTACTCCCTGCTGACGAGAGGCAACTACCTCGAAACACGTGTCCAGGGATGGCTAACGCTATTCACACTTGCACTCACGACACGAGCATAGGTGTATCCGCCGACGCTGACTACAGGGACCACAGTTCTTTGGGGTAACACGCAGGTAGGTCAGCAGTGTGCGACCATTGGGATTTAATTATTTAGTGGCTCCATGAACCGGGGAGTCGACGGACTCAGGTTACGCACCTGCGTTGCTACGAGAGGTACTTTACCTGATAATGATTTTAGCAGCCTACACAGCAACCCTACACTCTTTCCTACTCCCTGCTGACGAGAGGCAACTACCTCGAAACACGTGTCCAGGGATGGCTAACGCTATTCACACTTGCACTCACGACACGAGCATAGGTGTATCCGCCGACGCTGACTACAGGGACCACAGTTCTTTGGGGTAACACGCAGGTAGGTCAGCAGTGTGCGACCATTTGGATTTAATTAATTAGTGGCTCCATGAGCCGGGGAGTCCACGGACTCAGGTTACGCACCTGCGTTGCTACGAGAGGTACTTTACCTGATAATGATTTTAGCAGCCTACACAGCAACCCTACACTCTTTCCTACTCCCTGCTGACGAGAGGCAACTACCTCGATACACGTGTCCAGGGATGGCTAACGCTATTCACACTTGCACTCACGACACGAGCATAGGTGTATCCGCCGACGCTGACTACAGGGACCACAGTTCTTTGGGGTAACACGCAGGTAGGTCAGCAGTGTGCGACCATTTGGATTTAATTATTTAGTGGCTCCATGAGCCGGGGAGTCGACGGACTCAGGTTACGCACCTGCGTTGCTACGAGAGGTACTTTACCTGATAATGATTTTAGCAGCCTACACAGCAACCCTACACTCTTTCCTACTCCCTGCTGACGAGAGGCAACTACCTCGAAACACGTGTCCAGGGATGGCTAACGCTATTCACACTTGCACTCACGACACGAGCATAGGTGTATCCGCTGCCGCTGACTACAGGGACCACAGTTCTTTGGGGTAACACGCAGGTAGGTCAGCAATGTGCGACCATTTGGATTTAATTATTTAGTGGCTCCATGAGCCGGGGAGTCGACGGACTCAGGTTACGCACCTGCGTTGCTACGAGAGGTACTTTACCTGATAATGATTTTAGCAGCCTACACAGCAACCCTACACTCTTTCCTACTCCCTGCTGACGAGAGGCAACTACCTCGAAACACGTGTCCAGGGATGGCTAACGCTATTCACACTTGCACTCACGACACGAGCATAGGTGTATCCGCCGACGCTGACTACAGGGACCACAGTTTTTTGGGGTAACACGCAGGTAGGTCAGCAGTGTGCGACCATTTGGATTTAATTATTTAGTGGCTCCATGAGCCGGGGAGTCGACGGACTCAGGTTACGCACCTGCGTTGCTACGAGAGGTACTTTACCTGATAATGATTTTAGCAGCCTACACAGCAACCCTACACTCTTTCCTACTCCCTGCTGACGAGAGGCAACTACCTCGAAACACGTGTCCAGGGATGGCTAACGCTATTCACACTTGCACTCACGACACGAGCATAGGTGTATCTGCCGACGCTGACTACAGGGACCACAGTTCTTTGGGGTAACACGCAGGTAGGTCAGCAGTGTGCGACCATTTGGATTTAATTATTTAGTGGCTCCATGAGCCAGGGAGTCGACGGACTCAGGTTACGCACCTGCGTTGCTACGAGTGGTACTTTACCTGATAATGATTTTAGCAGCCTACACAGCAACCCTACACTCTTTCTTACTCCCTGCTGACGAGAGGCAACTACCTCGAAACACGTGTCCAGGGATGGCTAACGCTATTCAAACTTGCACTCACGACACGAGCATAGGTGTATCCGCCGACGCTGACTACAGGGACCACAGTTCTTTGGGGTAACACGCAGGTAGGTCAGCAGTGTGCGACCATTTGGATTTAATTATTTAGTGGCTCCATGAGCCGGGGAGTCGACGGACTCAGGTTACGCACCTGCGTTGCTACGAGAGGTACTTTACCTGATAATGATTTTAGCAGCCTACACAGCAACCCTACACTCTTTCCTACTCCCTGCTGACGAGAGGCAACTACCTCGAAACACGTGTCCAGGGATGGCTAACGCTATTCACACTAGCACTCACGACACGAGCTTAGGTGTATCCGCCGCCGCTGACTACAGGGACCACAGTTCTTTGGGGTAACACGCAGGTAGGTCAGCAGTGTGCGACCATTTGGATTTAATTATTTAGTGGCTGCATGAGCCGGGGAGTCGACGGACTCAGGTTACGCACCTGCGTTGCTACGAGAGGTACTTTACCTGATAATGATTTTAGCAGCCTACACAGCAACCCTACACTCTTTCCTACTCCCTGCTGACGAGAGGCAACTACCTCGAAACACGTGTCCAGGGATGGCTAACGCTATTCACACTTGCACTCACGACACGAGCATAGGTGTATCCGCCGACGCTGACTACAGGGACCACAGTTTTTTGGGGTAACACGCAGGTAGGTCAGCAGTGTGCGACCATTTGGATTTAATTATTTAGTGGCTCCATGAGCCGGGGAGTCGACGGACTCAGGTTACGCACCTGCGTTGCTACGAGAGGTACTTTACCTGATAATGATTTTAGCAGCCTACACAGCAACCCTACACTCTTTCCTACTCCCTGCTGACGAGAGGCAACTACCTCGAAACACGTGTCCAGGGATGGCTAACGCTATTCACACTTGCACTCACGACACGAGCATAGGTGTATCTGCCGACGCTGACTACAGGGACCACAGTTCTTTGGGGTAACACGCAGGTAGGTCAACAGTGTGCGACCATTTGGATTTAATTATTTAGTGGCTCCATGAGCCAGGGAGTCGACGGACTCAGGTTACGCACCTGCGTTGCTACGAGAGGTACTTTACCTGATAATGATTTTAGCAGCCTACACAGCAACCCTACACTCTTTCTTACTCCCTGCTGACGAGAGGCAACTACCTCGAAACACGTGTACAGGGATGGCTAACGCTATTCACACTTGCACTCACGACACGAGCATAGGTGTATCCGCCGACGCTGACTACAGGGACCACAGTTCTTTGGGGTAACACGCAGGTAGGTCAGCAGTGTGCGACCATTTGGATTTAATTATTTAGTGGCTCCATGAGCCGGGGAGTCGACGGACTCAGGTTACGCACCTGCGTTGCTACGAGAGGTACTTTACCTGATAATGATTTTAGCAGCCTACACAGCAACCCTACACTCTTTCCTACTCCCTGCTGACGAGAGGCAACTACCTCGAAACACGTGTCCAGGGATGGCTAACGCTATTCACACTTGCACTCACGACACGAGCATAGGTGTATCCGCCGACGCTGACTACAGGGACCACAGTTCTTTGGGGTAACACGCAGGTAGGTCAGCAGTGTGCGACCATTTGGATTTAATTATTTAGTGGCTCCATGAGCCGGGGAGTCGACGGACTCAGGTTACGCACCTGCGTTGCTACGAGAGTTACTTTACCTGATAATGATTTTAGCAGCCTACACAGCAACCCTACACTCTTTCCTACTCCCTGCTGACGAGAGGCAACTACCTCGAAACACGTGTCCAGGGATGGCTAACGCTATTCACACTTGCACTCACGACACGAGCATAGGTGTATCCGCCGACGCTGACTACAGGGACCACAGTTTTTTGGGGTAACACGCAGGTAGGTCAGCAGTGTGCGACCATTTGGATTTAATTATTTAGTGGCTCCATGAGCCGGGGAGTCGACGGACTCAGGTTACGCACCTGCGTTGCTACGAGAGGTACTTTACCTGATAATGATTTTAGCAGCCTACACAGCAACCCTACACTCTTTCCTACTCCCTGCTGATGAGAGGCAACTACCTCGAAACACGTGTCCAGGGATGGCTAACGCTATTCACACTTGCACTCACGACACGAGCATAGGTGTATCTGCCGACGCTGACTACAGGGACCACAGTTCTTTGGGGTAACACGCAGGTAGGTCAGCAGTGTGCGACCATTTGGATTTAATTATTTAGTGGCTCCATGAGCCAGGGAGTCGACGGACTCAGGTTACGCACCTGCGTTGCTACGAGAGGTACTTTACCTGATAATGATTTTAGCAGCCTACACAGCAACCCTACACTCTTTCTTACTCCCTGCTGACGAGAGGCAACTACCTCGAAACACGTGTACAGGGATGGCTAACGCTATTCACACTTGCACTCACGACACAAGCATAGGTGTATCCGCCGACGCTGACTACAGGGACCACAGTTCTTTGGGGTAACACGCAGGTAGGTCAGCAGTGTGCGACCATTTGGATTAAATTATTTAGTGGCAGCATGAGCCGGGGAGTCGACAGACTCAGGTTACGCACCTGCGTTGCTACGAGAGGTACTTTACCTGATAATGATTTTAGCAGCCTACACAGCAACCCTACACTCTTTCCTACTCCCTGCTGACGAGAGGCAACTACCTCGAAACACGTGTCCAGGGATGGCTAACGCTATTCACACTTGCACTCACGACACGAGCATAGGTGTATCCGCCGACGCTGACTACAGGGACCACAGTTCTTTGGGGTAACACGCAGGTAGGTCAGCAGTGTGCGATCATTTGGATTTAATTATTTAGTGGCTCCATGAGCCGGGGAGTCGACGGACTCAGGTTACGCACCTGCGTTGCTACGAGAGGTACTTTACCTGATAATGATTTTAACAGCCTACACAGCAACCCTACACTCTTTCCTACTCCCTGCTGACGAGAGGCAACTACCTCGAAACACGTGTCCAGGGATGGCTAACGCTATTCACACTTGCACTCATGACACGAGCATAGGTGTATCCGCCGACGCTGACTACAGGGACCACAGTTCTTTGGGGTAACACGCAGGTAGGTCAGCAGTGTGCGACCATTTGGATTTAATTATTTAGTGGCTCCATGAGCCGGGGAGTCGACGGACTCAGGTTACGCACCTGCGTTGCTACGAGAGGTAATTTACCTGATAATGATTTTAGCAGCCTACACAGCAACCCTACACTCTTTCCTACTCCCTGCTGACGAGAGGCAACTACCTCGAAACACGTGTCCAGGGATGGCTAACGCTATTCACACTTGCACTCACGAGACGAGCATAGGTGTATCCGCCGACGCTGACTACAGGGACCACAGTTCTTTGGGGTAACACGCAGGTAGGTCAGCAGTGTGCGACCATTTGGATTTAATTATTTAGTGGCTCCATGAGCCGGGGAGTCGGCGGACTCAGGTTACGCACCTGCGTTGCTACGAGAGGTACTTTACCTGATAATGATTTTAGCAGCCTACACAGCAACCCTACACTCTTTCCTACTCCCTGCTGACGAGATGCAACTACCTCGAAACACGTGTCCAGGGATGGCTAACGCTATTCACACTTGCACTCACGACACGAGCATAGGTGAATCCGCCGACGCTGACTACAGGGACCACAGTTCTTTGGGGTAACACGCAGGTAGGTCAGCAGTGTGCGACCATTTGGATTTACTTCATCAAAGAGTGCCCGGTGAAACCTGCCAAGACAAGACCCTATGCTCTTTCCGTATCCCGCAGGGATAAAGCGGTAAATGACGTAACCCAGTAGGTGGAGGGGTCAGTCTACTGGGTTCCTCCTCCATGCGGACCCCCATCTCCAAATCCCTTGACAACATCTGACACATGGGAATAGCGGTAACGTTGCAGTCACTGACGGGTCAGATATGAACGATCATAGCCCTCATCGACTCCGGTGCTACGGGGAACTTCATTGACACTCAGTACATGGAAGGGTTGGGCATATCTACCGTGACCAAAGAAAAACCAGAAAGCATGAAGGCAGTGGATGGCACGACCTGACCTCTGGGCTTATACGTTTCCAAAGAAAACCATGAGGATGACGTGTGGGAATGGAAACACAGAGACCATAGCCTTTGACGTCATCAACGCGCCTCAATTTAAGCTCATCCTCAGGCTTCCATGGTTGGTGACTCACAACCCACACATCAACTGGGAAACCCGAATCATGACACTGGACTTTTCTCATTGCACCTCCACCTGCTATCCACAGGAGAACGAATCTGGTAGGTGAGAGATACAAGCCCGCTCAGTGCCCTTAACCTGGATGGGTACGGTTACTCAACGGAATGTACCTAAGGCGTATGCAGATCTGGTCTCTGTGTTCAACAAGAAGGGGGTTAACACCTTACCACCACACCGCTCCTTCAATTGTAGGATAGATCTCATCCCTGGTTCGACTCTCCCATGTAGCCGCGTCTACTTCCTCAAGGAGAAAGAAAACAACCACTTACGTGTCTATCAGGATGAGTTTCTACAAAACGGATTCATACGCCTCTCCAAATCGCCCATCTCCTCCTCCCTCTTTTCATGGAAAAAAAGGAGGGAAACCTGAAAATTTGTATTGACTATAGAGCCATGAGCACCATAACCGGTATCCCTTACCGCTCATTTCCAACCTCTTGAATCAAGTGAAAGATGCCACTATCTACACTAAACTGGAACTACGTGGAGCCTACCATTTCATCAGGGTCCAGGAGGGCGATGAATGGAAGACCACGTTCCGAACAAAATACGGCCTGTTCGAGTACCAGTCCATGCCCTTTGGTCTCTGCAATGCCCCAGCAGCCTTCCTGTACTTCATCGATGAGGTATTGAGGGAAAACATCGATCATTTCTGTGTCGTATACATCGACGACATCCTGGTTTATTCCGAAAAACGCCCCCAAGGACATCAGTCAAGTTTGTGCTGTCCTGCTACAACTCCACGGGCTCTATGTAAAGCTGGAAAAAAGCATGTTCCATACCACCATGGTCGAGTTCCTGGGGCACATCCTAACCCCTCAAGGGGTCAGAATGGACACCAGAAAAGTCAAAGCAATATTGCAATGGCCGTCGCCTTGTTCCATCAAACAGGTCCAAAGATTCTTGGGGTTCGCCAACTACTACAGGTGCTTCATCGCAGGATTTTCCAGCAGAGTTACTCCCATCACTAGCCTACTGCGCAAAGGGGTGAAATTCATATGGGACCCCAAACCTGAGAAGGAGTTTCAGGGCCGGAAGAGAAGGTTTACTAGCGCTCCCATCTTGAGGCACCCTGACCTTGAACAACCCTTCATAGTGGAAGCTGATGCCTCGCAAATGCTTTGGGGGTGTGTTGTCACAACGTAACATCGAAACAAGACTGTTACATCCTGTGGCCTTTTACTCCCGAAAACTGCTACCAGCGGAATGCAACTACACCATTTCCGACCGTGAACTACTTGCCATCAAGGCAGCATTCGAAGAATGGCATCATTATCTCAAAGATGCACGACACCCAGTAACCATATATACCGACCACAGGAACTTACAGTTCCTCCGCTCTGCCAGAGCCCTCACTTCCAGACAACTGAGGTGGACCCTGTTTTTAATTGAGTACGATCACCTATCACCCCGGAAAGGAAAACGCTAGAGCAGATGCCCTGTCAAGGTTGGACGAAACCGAAGAAGATGCACCTAAAGCCGAACCTGTATCCATCCTTCCTGAACATTGTTTCCAAGGGGTGATCCTTTCCTCCTCCTTCTTCACCCAGTTACACAAAGACCTAAAACAAAAATACCTAGAAGAATCGGTGACCTTGCAGGAATCATTGCACGGGATGGTTATCTATACAGAGGAGACCAGTACTACCTCCCTTTGGAAAGCTGCCGTCCGCGATTGAGCGGGCTCTGATCTTCATGCACAACATAATCCTTCACATGGTGTACCCTCAGTGCTGATCACGGATAGGATCTCCCAATTCGTATCCAGGTTCTAGGGTGAGGTGTGCAAAAACATGGGAATGGAAACACATCTTTCATCTGCGTATCATCCACAGACAGACGGGCGGGCGGAACGAAGAAACCAGCACATGGAACAATACCTTTGTTGTTTGCTGTGGTCCATAGAACAAGAATGGTAAGAGGTGCTCTGGATGGTGGAATATGTGTACAACAACAGCAAACATACGTCCATAGGAATATTACCCTTCTTCTGTCTACAAGGACGACATCCACTATCAGAGCCATGGGAAAAGCCGCAGACCTGTCACATACCCACCGTGCAGGAGTACCATGCCCTTCTACACGACCTGTGGCAGAAGGCTCAGTTCGAACTTGCCATAGCAAAGGAAAGCCACAAACAATGTGCCGATGCTCACAGACAAGCGGAACCAGACTACAATGAAATTAAATGAAATGAAAAGAAAGGTTTATATAGCGCAACTGTCACTCCTGACGGAGTCTCCTGGCGCTGCAGATAACAAGACTAACTGTAACTGTCCAGACTAAATCAAGGCCAGGTAGCAGGCATCTGTGAGGCCAAAGATCCAGGTCTTGAGGGCTCGTCTAAATAGATCTTCGCTTTGTATTGCTCTCAGGTCCCTTGGCAGATTGTTCCATGCTTTTGCTCCCAGTACAGTGGCTGATTTCCCTCCTTTTGATGACAATTTAAAACTGCCTATTGCCAAAAGATTAGCAGAACTTGATCGTAATGTCCTGGTTGTAGTGTATGGTTTAAATCTGATAGAGAGATAAGCAGGGCCGACTCCCCGTGCAGCTCTAAAAGTCGTCAGAAGTAATTTAAAGAGGATTCTTTTAGGAATCGGAAGCCAGTGCAGGGTCTTCAGTGCAGCAGAAGCAGATGATCTACGAGGGAGTCCCAAGACCAATCTGGCCGCTGCATGCTGGACTACCTGAAGCCGTCTCAGGGAGGATTTATTCGTCCCAACGAGAAGGCTATTGCAGTAGTCCAGCCGAGACAGTATGAGAGCTACTGTCACCGTTTTCCTTGCTGCTGATGGAATGAGATTGAAAAACATTTTCAATATACGGATATAACTGAAACAGATCCCCGTTAGTTTTAAAACATGGGGCTTAAATGAAAGGGAGGAGTCAAACAATACCCCCAGGTTTTTAGCAACCTCAACAGTTGAGGGAGGGGCTGCAATATCATCTGGCCACCAATCTTTGGGTTGAAACGCATTGTTTTTACCAATGGGAAGAATCTCTGTTTTATCGGTGTTACAGCAGAGATGGTTGATATTCATCCATTTAATGATCGCTGAGAAACAAGCTTTGAAATTCTCTTCCACTGTTGTTGATCTATCTTCCAGAGACAGAATGAGTTGGGTATCGTCAGCATAAGATGTAGTCTCAATTCCAAAGGACGAGATTAATGAGATCAGCGGGGCCATGTATATATTAAACAACAGGGGACTGATAGAGGCCCCCTGTGGGACACCCGTAGAGACCATGCGTTCAGATGACACACAGGAACCCAAGGAGACGACCTGTTTCCTGTTGGACAGGAATGATGTGATCCAGGCCAATGCCAGATCTGTAATGCCACATGATCTTAATCTGGCTAGCAGGATGTCATGGGAGATGGTGTCAAACGCGGCAGACAAATCCAGAAGAATCAGGACTGTCTTCCTGCCACTATCCATGATGAATTTTAGGGTGTCAGATATCTCAAGTAAGGCTGACTCTGTCGAATGTTTTGGACGAAAACCAGACTGTCGAGAATGAAGGATAGATGCAGACTCAGTGAAGCTGACAAGTTGTTGATATACTACTTTCTCAGTGATCTTACCCAAAATTGGTAGGAGAGATATTGGCCTATAGTTGGATAAGATTGAGGACTCTACATTCTGTTTCTTTTTTAGCGGTTTGACAATGGCAAATTTCCAATCCTTGGGAACAATACCCAAGGCGAGGGAGGAGTTCACTATACCATTAATAACTGGATTGACCACATCAATGATATGATGTAAAAAGGTTGGAGGACATACGTCCAATGGTGAACCAGATTTACAAGCTAAAATAGCCTCTTTCGTTTGGGCTAATGTGGCAGCTTGAAATGATTGCAAGACAGGAATATTTGAACCAGGATCTAGTGCTCTTTCGTCAGTAAAATCTTCCGGTCTAAAAGTCCTAAAGTTCCTTTGGATGTTTTTAACCTTGTTGTCAAAGTAGCATGCAATGTCAATACAAAGTGCCACAGACGGAGGGATAGTAGTATGCAGGACCTTAGGATCTGTGAAAGATTTTACAATTTTGAATATTTCTTTTTGGTTGTTCTTGGCTATGAAAATTCGATTACAAAAGTATTCCCTTTTTGCAATTTTAATAGCCAGTTTATACTTCTTCCTGAAAGCTCTGAAGGTATGCAGGTTGGATGTTTCGTATCCCCTCCTCCACTTACGCTCAAGCTGCGTACTGTGTAGATGAAGATCCACAAGATCCTTGGAGAACCAAGGGTCACTGTGAATCTTCCTTTTAGAAATTCTAGTACCACTTCTAGGGGGTTCCAATTTATTCTCTATAGATGTGATCCAGTTAAACATTCTAACTGAGTCCTCTTCTGGTTCCCCGATGAGCACAGGCACCGTGTCTTGAGCCGTAGCTAACAGAAGGGGGTTAGAGACTAATGAAAGCCATTTCCGCTTGAAGACGTTAGTAGGGTCATTATCACTTATACCTGTGCTAACTTTTTGGGGAATAAAGAAGGCAAAGGGAATAAAACTGTGGTCCGACCAAACCTGTGGCAATGAATTACTAATCTGTAAGGACTTTAGGTTGGTGCAAACGGTGTCAAGCGTGTGCCCTCCACGGTGAGATGGACCCTGGACCATCTGTTTAAGTCCCAAGATAGAGATCATTTCTAGAAAAGATGACACTCCTGGGCTATTGTCACATTCCAAATGAAGATTAACATCCACAAGAAGAGTGAAGTTCGAGTACCTAAGCACTGTCTCACTAAGGGCATCTCCCAGGGATTCTAAAAAAGTGTTGCTATTGCCTGGAGGGCGATACAGCAATACCCCAGAAAAGGAGAAGGAGTTATGCATGGTACAACAAAAGCCCATATTTTCTGCTCTTTTTAGACCTTGTAGGGTAAAGGTCTTTACCTGCATGGTCTCCCTATGTATAATGACAACTCCCCCCTCCCCTGCCAACCTCTCTATCTTGCCTGCACAAGGTAAAGTTTGGCGGCAGTGCAACCACTATGTCTGGATTACAGTCTTCCTTCTACCAAGTCTCGGTAATAAATAAGAGGTCCAACTTATTGTCGATAATCAATTCATTAATGTCCAGGGCATGCTTACTTAAAGATCGAGCATTTATTAAGCCCCCCTAGGATGGGAACCGAATGACTGCCTATGGTATCTAAGTCAGTCATGGTATGGTGATCAATAACATTTATTTGTGTCTGGCATTTTCAACAACTTATCGGGCCAATAACACTATTGACCTCTAAAAGATGACCACATTGCTTACCGGTATTCAATTCCTCCAAATAGCAAGAGGGCATGGTATGGTTTGAGGGGTAACAAGCAGCATGGCTGGCGCTGGACGCGGACGGGCGCAGACGGGCGCAGACGGGCTTGCCTTGGGCGCGACCGCTGTGCGCGTCCGCTGTGCGCGTCCGCTGCGCGTCAGCGTCATAGCTTGCTTAAGTACCGTGCTGGAGAGAGTAGGTCCGTAGACTAGACCGTTACTCTAACAAGATGGCGGTCAAAAAATGTCCCACAGGAAGTAGGGACCAGTATGTTGTGTAAGTCCTCCGTCCACACAACCAGCACCAGCTGTGGTGGACCGGGGAGTGAACGCGAAAGGCAAAGTTACACAAAGGTAAAATTTTAACTGTACAAGATACGTTCCCTGCAGAGTATTTTAACACGATTTTAAAAACTAATCAAAATTAATAGCTACAAGCGCCGCAAAGCAAAGTAAATACAGTGATTTTAAAAGGAGATTTTAGCCAAAAATAGCGAGCCTTAATCTTAATTACAGCAATACAGCAAGACAAGTTATCAACAATGTAGGGGACAAGGTGTGGGTTTTGATCAAAAACCTCAACGTACATGGACCCAAAAACTGCTGCCACGATACATTGGCCCTTACCCCACCAAGAAAGTCATCAACTGGGTGGCGATGAGGCTCTCCTTACCACAGCAGATGAGACTGCACCCGGTGTTCCATGTCTCTCTCCTACGTCCTGCCCATCTTGAGAGCCGTGTAGTCAACCCTCCGCCTCCCATCCTCAGGGACGATCATGAGGAATACAAAGTAAAGGCCATCCTTGATTCCCGTAGGACTAGGGGGCAGCTTTTTTATCTGGTGGACTGGAAAGGGAATGGGCCAGAGGAACATTCCTGGGAGCCCTTGTCACATGTGTGCCATGCTCCCCTGTTGGTTCGTTACTTCCATGCACGGCACCCGTTCAAGCCACGCCCTGCCACCCCTGTGTAGATGTTTTTTTTCTTGGGAGGGGATACTGTCATGGTTCAACTCCAGGAAGGGTTAACTGGTATGCGCGTTGGTTTCAGGTCCGCATTCGGAGTGTGTTACCTCACTGCAGGACTGGTTAGCAGTCTAGCCCTCGAGCCAAGAAGTGCATCAGGTCAGATGTCAAGCACTACCAGGTGAGACCACATAAAGACAGGTGTGCTCAACCCCTCAGCGCTTCAAGTACTGACTCTTGCCCGAATACCTGCTGCTCACTGCTTCGCCTTAGCCTGACTGCCTTCCCCGAGCCTCTCCCCTTCGCTGATGCACTGAAGCGTCCTCCTTGCTGGCAAAACGCGCAGGAGCGCATTGCTGGTTCTCCCTTCGCGACATGCTCTGGAAATGCGTGGTTGCGGTTACTTTGTTCTTCCACGACGCAGGAGAGCCTTGTTGCTTTCAGCCTCGCGACACCCTCTGGAAATGCGTGGTCACGGTTACTTTGTTCTTCCACGGCGCAGGAGCGCCTTGTTGCTTTCACCCTCGCGACATGCTCTGGAAACGTGTGGTCTCTGTTACTTTGTTTCTCTACGGCTCCTGGATCATTCCCCACGCCCACCAGGACCCGCAAATTTAACAGACCTCAGCAGCGCTGCAGGGCACCTCTCCCCAGCACTGTAAGGTCTGTTCAGGGCATCTGACCCACTCCAAGGACATCGACATGTGCGGGCCAAATATCTGGAGTCAGAACAGCACACGTTAGACTCATATCATGTCACCATCTAAACTAGAAGACCTACTTCATGTTGAGTTCACTACTTCATTGGTCTGATTGTTTTCTCTAGGTTGGGCATAAAGATAACGTGAAATCACATGATAGTATATACTGTATTGCACATCAAATGCACGCATAAGGTGATGGGAAAATAGTTGTGAATAGTCTAAACAGTGACAGTATCTCTGGGTAGCATTCTAGCCCATCGTTTTTCACCATATATGCCACTCCAGACCACCTTATGCAAATCTGCACTGGCCATGCTTCATTTGGGAATGGTCCACCACGAATTTTTAGGCAAGACTCCCTCTAAAGGGACACGAGCAAACCCAGTCAATCGCTCTTGCACACTATTGATTCATGATCTCTTGTTACTATTTGGGAGATAATAACATGTCTGATTAAAACATTTTTTCTGGAAATTTTGTCACAATAATAAAATATCTTCCCAACATATTACCTTCAAAAGATCATAATGACTAATTATCACAGTTTCTTTCATGCATATGCTGTCGAGTTTTATCTGATAGAGGAGCATTCGTTTTATGCTCCAATTTGTCTTTTTTGTCTTTCTACATAGCGACTTCTCTCAGTACAGACTGTGCCAATATTTATGTGGCAAGGATCAAATTGAACTCTTGTTATTTGAGAGATTAAATACAAAGACATACGTTATTTTAAGATTTTCCAAGCCTTCAACAACATACGGGCTGATTTGAATGCTGTTGAAATGGGCATTCAACTGCATACACATCTCACATAAACAAAGGAAATATGAGAAGAGAACATATGTTTATTATATATTTGAAAGTTAAACGTATGCACAATTGGAGAAACAAAATTACAGCAGTCTCAAAGAGCAAGATTATAAAGCGCAACTCTGTTCTGCAGCAGATTTATTTTGTTGGGCATTCAAACCTAGCGCCATATGGAACAAAGCAATACAAGAGGATTCATGACCCACGGCCTAACACGGTTGGCGTTTGCAAGAAAAAACTGAGGATGCTTGTTCTTAATAGTAGGAAGAATGCATCGTTTTCAATTATTTCACAAATAGCAATCAACTTTATTAGGCTTCACTCTTCTCTGGCTATTTCCAACAATCATAGAATCAATCGCTTCAGCGCGAGTTTAAGGTCAAACTTTATCAACGTTTTGCTCCAGTGCAAAGTTAAAGGAAATTATACAAAGCGGCACAAAGTGCTGACTTTGTAATTACATGCTAGTGTAAAACTTTTAAAAAAATGGAATGCAGCCTAAAGTTACTTACATTAGCACTTTTCACTTGCCATAAACTCCTCTCCTCTGGTGGAATTTGCAGAGTTTGTCCACTCTGCACTCTGCTTGAACCACAGAGTTTTGGAAAAACTCCACCAACCACCGGGTGGTGGAGTTTTTACCATGAACTGCTCACCAACGATCAGTTGGCAAGCGAGAAAATTGAGAGCTAGAATGGCTCTCATCGAGATTTCTTGACACGGGCAGTCTTGACAGGTCGCTACCGTTCGCGTTGAGAAAGCTGCCACTGGAGTAGAAAATTGATTCGAGCAGCAGAAAAAAACAGCGGCCTCAGGGCAGTTCGCTCTGATTTCACAGCGTGTAACAAGCTTCTTGTGCAAAAATTAGCACAAGTAGCGCAACATGCCGAATTCCGCCATTTACGGCACTCCAAGCAATCTTGCAGAGTTTTTGTGCAACTTAGCAGAACTACACAGAGTAAAACTCCTCAAATTCCTCCCACCCCTAACCATGTGTCGAACATGGATGTTCCCCTGCAACCTCCCATGGTTTCTGATGCAAAGACCTTTCTAATAATATTCTGAGACTGGGCTTTGCACAAAGAATTATGCCTTTTTGAGGAATGTGCAAAGAATGTGAAAAGATTTCATTTCTAACTTTGAATGTGTGTGGTCTTTACGGTACATAAATGAAGTGGGAAACATTTAAAAATTATTCTAAGTAGTGTTTTGTACTGAAAAGATATCCATTCAGTGCAAACACTATTCAAGACTCATGCAAGCACTTTTGCTCTATGGTGCTGAAAAGACACTTAGAATACAGTGAAAACGGGAGACGCGCGAGCGCGGGATCCAAGATGGCCGCCGCGTAAGAGTCTACGCGCGTTTTCGGCCCATTTTTGACATTTTAAACGCCGATTCCTGTCAGAAAAATGCCCTGGAGGAGGTCGCTGTGACTATAAAGCTCTCACCTGCACTGTGGAGCAATTTCAAGCATCTCTGCACGGCGGAAGTGGGTTTTTTCGCTGCCTGGTTCCTGCTCCCTACTCAGCATTCAGGTACAGCCAGACTTTCAGTCAAGGGGGCGGAGCAAGCTTGTAGGAAAGGGCCTGGCTTGGGCCTAACCACTCCCCCAGCCCATTTTAGCTGCTGCACCAGTCATTCCTTGGTGTTTTACACAGCTTTCATTTCCTCCTTCATTATTTTGTGTCTGCAATTATATTTTTGACTCTTTTTACTTCAAAATGGAAAATAAGAGTTCTGTCAATAAAAGGAAGCAGCAAGTTTCTCCTCCTCCTGCTAAATCAAAAGTAGTGGAGTCTTCTGAACCTTCACTGTCTTTAATATTGGAGGAAATTCAGGCGCTTCGAGTCAATACAGATACCATTGCCTCTGAAGTAAAAAATGTGCGTAAAGATATGGCCAGCCTTTCAATGAAAATATTAGATAATTCCATCAAAATAAACGATAATAAGGTCAAACTTGACTCATTTACTCCACTGGTGGCAAAAATTTCTCCTATGTGCTCAACATTATTGGATTTGGAGAATCTAACAGACAATATAATTTACGCATATTTATTTTTCCTGAAAATGTTGAGGGGGATAACTGCAGATTATATTTGGAGAATTTATTACCTGGTCTTCTACAAATTAAATTCTCAGAAAGGTTTGAAATTGATAAAGCCCACAGGACTCCTTCACACAGGAACCCTCAACACACAAAACCGCGACAAATGATTTTTAAAGTTCTTCTACACCACCATTTGGTTCTAATCAGAAAAGCAGCTAGAGAAATCCCTTCTTTGATGGTCAATGGGAATAAAATATTTATTCATCAAGACTATGCCAAAGAAACTGTTTCAATTCGCAAAGAATTCACTGCTCTTTGCCCGCAACTTCGCAGTTCAGGCTATAAATATGGTCTTTTTGATCCATCGACGATGCGCATTTGGAAGGATAATTTTTCGAAATCTTTTCAACGTCCAGAAGATTTGAAGCATTTTTTGGATCAACAGTCTCTGCACTCTATGGATACCAATGACTCTGCTACTTGATTTTTGCCGGTTGTGTTTTTCTTTCTGACACAGTTATGAAATTTCTCTTTATTGGGCTCCAGCGGTTTCGGTCATGCTTGTACAGCGTGTGTGCGTTTCACATTTCACATTTATGTCTCCTGTTTGTCTTTTTTCCATGTTTTTTCATTTTCTCCTTTCCTTCTTCTTTTTATGGAGCTACCTGTTTCTCATTTTCTTGATCCTCTTTTATCTTTCATTTCTTATACTCTTTTTTCCTTTCTTCTGTTATGGCTAATATCCATGATATTAAAGTAATTTCATTAAATGTTAAAGATTTGTGCCATCCAGTTAAACGTACAAAAATTTTAGATTACCTTGGTAGTTGCAAAGCTGATGTTTGTTTTATACAAGAGACTCATATAGATGATAAAATTTTAGATTATATGCAGAAGAAATGGGTAGATACTATTGTCTCTTCTCCTGCAAATGGTAAAAAAAATGGTGTAGCTATTCTCTTTGGAAAAAAGCTACACTGTCAAATTTTGAGTAAATCTTCTGATAAGGATGGTAGATATATACTCGTTAAAATTAAAGTTCATGACTCAGTTCTATTTTTATTAAATGTTTATGGTCCTACCACAGATGATCATATTTTTTGGTCTAATCTTACAACAGAGATTCTAAAGATTGGTAATGTTCCTTTCATTGTCGGAGGTGATTTTAATGTCATTTTTGACCCCTTATTAGATAGATCATCTCTTACCAAGTTTCGCCCTTCTAAGGTATATTTTGCTTTCAAATCATTTATTCAAACCACTAAATTAGTTGACATTTGGAGGTTACATTTTCCTACAGAAAAATGTTACACATTTTTTTCTAACCCTCATAATTCCCATTCTAGAATTGATTGCTTATTGGTTTCCAGGCACCTAATTGGTTCAATAACTGCTCCTAATATTGGTAACATTGATATCTCAGACCATGCGATGATTTCTTTGGTTTTGAACTTGGAGTCAACTTATACTAAACAATCTAGATGGCGAATGAACACTGGTATAATTCTGAATGAGTATAGCAAGCCCAAACTTTTAACTGCTATTCAAGAATATTTCATACTTAATCCAGAAGGGTCTACTTCTATGATAAATAGATGGGATGCTTTCAAAGCTTATATTAGGGGCGTAACAATATCTATTATGGCTCATGAAAATAAAACCTTTCATGCTACTGTGAAAAACTTACAAAACCAATTGCGAAATTTGAACGACTTTTTATTACTTCCAATAATCCTCAATATAAATTTAAACTACAAAAATTACGTTATGAATTTAATTCAATCCTTAGAAAAAGGGCAGGTATTCAAATTTCTAATGCTAAAGCTAGATTTAGTTTTAATGCCAATAGATCCGGTAAACTATTAGCTAAATATTTGCGCATAAAAAAAAAAAAACTCAAATCAACTCAATTCTTGGTCCTCATGGTAATATTGCTCTCTCTCACAATGAAATTGTTAATGAATTTATTAATTTCTACTCGGCATTATATAATAAACCAGATTTTCTGGAAGTTTCCTTATTGGACTCCTTTTTAAAATCATGTAAATTACCCAAGATTTCACAATCTAATCAAATTAGACTTGATGCTCCTATTACCAAAGATGAAATCCTATCAGCTATAAAATCTCTTAAAAATAACAAATCTCCGGGTCCTGATGGGATCCCTGCGGAATTCTACAAAGAATTTCAGTCACATCTTTTACCATTTTTGCACCAACTTTTTAAGTTTTTTGGATCCACTGGAACTACTTCTGGTTCTTTTACAGAAGCTTTAATTATTGTACTCCCAAAACCAGATAAAGATCCCACCAGAGTGTCTAATTACCGTCCCATATCTTTAATTAACCAAGACTGTAAATTATATGCTAAAATACTTGCTACTAGATTGGGCCCCATATTAGATTCTATTATACACCCTGACCAATCTGGTTTTATGAAGAATAGATACTCTGCTAATAATACGAGAACTTTGCTACATATTATTGAACAAAGTCCCACTTTATCAATGCCATCTGGAATTTTAGCCTTAGATGCTGAAAAAGCATTCGATAAACTCCATTGGCAATTTTTATTCCATACGTTGTCCTCATTTAATTTTGGAGATTCCTTTATTCGTATGATTTCAGCTTTATATTTTGCCCCTACTGCTCGTCTATTTATTAATGGCCAAATTTCAACTCAATTTTCGCTTTTTAGAGGTACAAGACAAGGTTGTCCTCTTTCTCCGCTCTTATTTTTAATTGGCATTGAACCTTTTCTTAACCTAATCAGAAATTGTGACCATATTAAAGGAATCACTATTAAGAATGTTACTGTTAAGACCCTTGCCTATGCGGATGATGTGCTTTTATTTGTTAGTGACCCTATATCTTCTTTTCCCTCATTAATGGATATTATAACAAAGTATTCTGCAGTTTCTGGATACACTTTAAATACTAACAAAACTGAATTCTTTCCCTTAAATGTTTATTGCACTCCTGATATGCTTCCCATGCAGGAAATTATTTGGCAAAAGAATAAGTTAAAATATCTTGGAATTTTATTTTCCTCTTCCATCAAATCGACAATTAACTTAAATTGTGATTTTATCCTGAACTATATTAAGGATAAAACGTCTAAATGGTCTGCATTACATCTTTCATGGTGGGGTAGGATGGATTCTCTTAAAATGACTATAGCTCCTAAAATATTCTATACCCTTGCCATGGTTCCTACTCAATTTCCATTAAAGTTTTATAAAGATGTTGATAAACTTTTGTGAAAATTTTCATGGAACAACAAACTTCCTCGTATTTCTTATAAAAAATTAAAAGTTCCTAAACGTAATGCTGGATTTGGTATCCCGGACTTTTTTCTTTATCATAAAGCTTTTATTTTAAAACAAAGTTCATTATGGTTTAATTGTCCCTTTTTGAATAATTCTCCTACGTGGCTTTGTATTGAGAAATCAATTGCGAATCCATTTCCTTTACCTACTTTGGTGTCCATGCATAATAATGCTCCATTTATTCAAAAGTCAGTTATTATTAAATCCACTAAAATGTTATTTAATGATCTTGATTTAATTTTTCTTTTTCCCATGAATAACACTGTTGAATTATCATTATGGTATAGTAATGTTATTAAATTGAACAGGAAAGTTAATTTCTGGTTCTCATGGATTAAGGCTGGCATTTTTTATCTTAAAGATGTCTATTCCAATAATACGTTTATTTCTTTTGAAACATTGCAAACAAGTTTTGGTTTATTTAAATCTCATCTTGTTAAGTATCAATATTTATGCAATTCAATTTTAGACTCCAGCTGACTTAGCAATTTATATTCAAACAGTTTCAAAATCATCTCATGGGGTTTCTATTTTATATAAAAAATTATCTGATACTTTAGGTAGCAATATAGAGATGATTTCCACTTTTTGGAATAATGAACTTTCTCATTCCTTGTCCACTGACACATGGAAAGATATTTGGCTTAATAGTATATATGGGTGGTTGCCTGTTTCGATCTACCAAACTAATTCTTATATTCTTTACAATCGTTTATGGACTCCATCACGTTTGTTCCAAGCTAAACTTCTCCCCTCTCCTGATTGTTGGCATTGTAAATCACAGCCTGGCTCATTACAACACATGCTTTTTGATTGCCCATTGGTTTTTAAATTTTGGTCCGAAGTTTGGGATATCATTAAGAAGATTTTTAAATTTCAAATTGATCTTTCCTATCAGTTAATAATCTGTAAATCTGCTATTCTTCTACAAAATTTACATGATTTAGAGAGTAAGCTTTTTAATTTTCTTATTTCGGCTGCTTTAAAATCCATTACTTTTTGTTGGAAAGATGTCTTTGTATTATCTGTTAATGCTTGGTGGTCATGGGTTATTCTTTCTAGAAGAGGTGCTCAATTATCTGTGAAGGGGATCATTCATAATATTTTCTCTTATCAATCTTTTTGGTTACCTGTTGATGCATATTTATCCATTTAATGTTGTATGAATAATTTTAATTCAAATTTGAACTTACTATGATTAGTCTTATTATGGCTTATAGTAGCTCTGTTTGCATTTTCTACGTTAATTGTTAGATTTGTTCTTTCCCTCCCCCTCCTCCTACCCTCCCTTTTGGTATTTTTTGATTATGTATTTTCCCATTACCTAAGATAATTATTATTTTTTTTTTCTCTCTATGAGGTTGATTATGATGATATACAATGTTATTTAGGTATTATTGCTTAATCATAATATTTTATGTCCTGTCTATTTTTTTTAGTTGTATTTGAACAAAAATTCAATAAAATATTTTGAACACCGAATACAGTGAAAACACCTACACTAGGGTACACTATGGGGTAGAGTACCCCTGTTATTGGCTTGTCCTCCCCATAAGGCCCTAGTACGTAATAGGGTAGAGGGAAAACTACATTTAAGACCTTAGCATATAATAGAACATGGCCGTTTAAAGGCAAGCAGCTTTTCTGCACTTGCATGCGTGCACTGCTGGAGTCTGAGGTCAGTTTAAAAGAAGCTCAGTGTTGCAGGACTGCTTTTAAAATGCAGATTGTGCCCAAACTCGACTTTGGTGTTTAGGGCACTTACAAATTGGATAACTCAAGGTTTTGGGCATATTAGGTGCCCACAGGATCTCCCCTAGGGGTCCCAGGGGTGGGGGTCAGAAATGTATAAGGAGAACCCGTATAACATTTGTTTTATGTGCCCTTATATTCCAGATGCAAAGGGGAGGGAGGAAATGGAGATGAGCCATCCTGTAGGCTAATTTGGTTAGCTCTTCTCTCTGTGCTGGAAAACCAGCCAATATGAATTTTGGAGAAATTATGCTCTCTGGGAGAAGATAGTGTCACAATTTGTAGGATGTGGCCATACCCTGGGGTGTTGTCCTGCACCTCATTGGACAGAAGTGCTCTCCTGCTTGACCCAGAAAACTTGGAATAAGTATCTGAGAGGGACAGAACCTCTCAGGTCTGCTGCTTGAAACTGAGAGAAGAAGAAGGATTTCCAAACTGGAAACTTAATTCACACCATAAGGCCCTGCGCTCTGAAAAGACTGCACCTGCAACATTATCTGGCACTGCAGCACTTTGGTTGTACCGTGCTTCAAGAGGAATAAAGAGGGGACACTAAGTTGGAAACTTTATTTGCACCATCAGGCCCTGCATTCTGACAGAATGTGGCTGCTGCATTATCCGGAACTACAGCCCTTTGGATTTATCTTGTTTCAAGAGGAATAAAGAGTGGCATCCCTGCAAGCTACAGGTTAATAGAGCTCACCTGCATCAACATCACCAAGAGTACCCTATCTTGAGGGTATCCAGTGGACTTTTAAGAGTGCTGTCTAGGTGCACCGTGGGAATTGTTGTCCGACCTTTCAGACCATCTTGGAGATTCCAAGCCCGTGGATTGTGTTTTGGACACTTTGAACCCTCTCTGAATCAAGCTGGCAGGAGGAGGTTGCATGACATCTGGTGAGAAATCCTCCAGAAACGTGAAGGTAAAATATTGACCGAGGCCTCCCGCTTAGTGACTTTGACCAGGGCTCCATCGCGGTCAGCCTTAAACTTTGACTTTGTCCCAGTCTGAGGTGACCAAATGTCCAGAAGTGGCACTATTGTGTTTTAAGCACTCAAAAGTGTTTATTCTTTACTACTTTTCATTATTCACAAACTGCATTTTTTAGTAACATACTTTTGTAGTACAAGCACCTACTTACTCTTGGTCAACCATTTATTTCCACAGTGTTTCTAGCATGCACCAACATGTAAAGGCTCAGGGATTTGCTAATCTCTTTTGGTGGTCTTCATAACATTCCTTTTAGATTAAGATAGCAAGTCATACCTTCTCTCGTGGTTTGAGACCTTCACATCAAAGCAAGTAAGGACTGTCACTTTGGCATTGCAGGGTGCATGATTAACAGTCAAAAGACATATGCTGACTTATTACTTATAAAGGACTCACATCCTTTGGAACAAATAACCCAATTGTTTACAGTATCCATTTGCAGTCAAAATTTGAGAAGTTGCTAAAACTTTACTGACTCCTACCATAGGAAAAAACATTTTTTATTTGCAAACTCTCTTACTTTGCAATTCAAATGTTTTCTGAGCACAAATAGGTTTGTACATTTGGCACATAGTTCTCTACTTCTTCAAGATAGTTCAGCTTCAGTACATTAAACTATTAAGTTTGTCTTGTCAATTACAAAATATATCCTTAAAACATTTCTCTTTGTTCAGTTTCCTGTTTCTGAAAAACGCTTCAAGGTAAAGTTGAACAGTCTCTAAAGGCATTCACAAAAAGTACAATCATTGTTCCGCCTGCAGCAACTAAGCATCTTGGTAGCCTATTGAGGATGCAGAGAACCATGACGAAACATACCAACATGCTTTCAAAACAGCCACCGCCATTTCCAAACAAAATACCAATTCATTTTACCCGTGGGAAATGCAGTTTGTGTTCAAATGCAGATGCCTAGTGCATTGGTTCTTAACCTGTGGTCCGGGGTTTCTTGAAGCCTACACAGGAGGTCTGTGACTGCATTGAAAATTAAATAATATCAATAGATTAATAAAGTGTATATTAACAAAGCAGCAAAATGTAGAACTGATTTTTTTTATATTTTGTAAACGTGAAGGAAATTTAAATTGGAGGCTAAAAATGGAGTGTCTCATTTACAAGGTTTTGGGACAGGGCAGTGCTGCAAGGAATCTTGCTACGATCACCTGTGTCAAAAGAAAAGAGCAGAAATGCACCGATATGGCACATTGATGTCCTCTCCCTCTGGTGCACAATGGGCTGCCATGCGCCAAAACAGGCAACCTTGCGTCCTAGTGCAAAGGTGCCTTCATTGCAAGGATGATTGTTTTTGTGTAGGGAGGGACACCTTCCTGCACAACAACAGTCACAAGCAGTGTTTTCCTCTTCCTATGTGTGATGGAGAATGCAGAACACATAGAAAAAGGAATCTGAGGAGAAATAAAGGAATTTCTCCACATTGCGCCTCTCTTATGCCTCCCCTGTGGGGGTGTAGGAATCTGACACATTCCCAGGTTTACAAAACCTTGTCAATCTGGGACTGCATCAGGTTCCATGGTTGTTGCGTGGCAAGAACCACAACAACACCCATGGAAAGCCCTTTCGAGCAGAGTACTGCATAAAAGGGGACCATGGTTACTAGGCCATGAAAAGACATGCAGGGTAGCTTTACGTGGCCTTGTAAATATGGACAGGCCCCCTACGCAGCGTTTAAAAAAGTGATGCATCAGCGGCGCAATGGGCTTGTAAATCAGCCCCTAAGTTAATAACCTCAGATTGATTCATGTCATCAGTGTAAGTTTAGCAAACAGAATATATATTGGCAATGAGTGTCTTCAATTGAATTTAGAAAAGATCCAGCCTTTTCATTACATTTTTAATTGTTATTGTTTTCTATTTGTTTTTGAATATTTCAGCATCTGTGTCTTTCTTTGACGGATGCCTCTTTCTGTATTTCTAGTGTATTGTTTTACGGTTCAAATAATAGAAAATACTGAGGACAGGGTCCCCGTTTCCCGGTAATGACTCATTAGATCTCTGTATTCCAATAATGATTCATTGGGGTTCCAGTAATGATCAAGTGGGGGCCCACAGAAGTCAAAAGGTTAAGATCTACTGGCCTAGTGTGTTCTCTAGAGATGAAAGGCCTTTTGCCAAGTGTCTCTGACATTTCCTGATTAACGCCATCTTTCCTTCCATTGTATGCGCTCAGCATGAGCACGTTTTGAGTATAGTCCCATTCCTAGAATGTGTACTATGAAGCCTCCAGCCATCTTAATTTCACATGTAAATATTGTGACAATCTACATCAAGAGCAACAGGCCCAAACAACTTAGACCTTCTATCCACACACCACTTGACAATGAACGTATTCTAAATATCCACATACATTGTACACAGAATATCAATGAAAACAGCACGCTAGCGTACAATTTTTGCAAAGATGCTGCTTGTTTGTAGTCTATTTTGGTCACAGCACGCTAGCGTACAATTTTTGCAAAGATGCTGCTTCTCTGTAGTCTATTTTGGTGACAAATATTTACCCCAGACCTCCGTCTGAGGCTCGAGGTATAATGACTGCACAAAAGACTTGGGCCCATATTATGATCTGTGTTTACTTTCAATGTTCGCGCCATGCCACACCATAAAACAGGCGCAAACAGGGAAAATGTGCCCTATTATATTGAATTCACTGCCCTCCTGCCACAAACATATGCTGCCCTGGGGGAAAGTATTCCAGTGAAATAAGGAGTTGCTGCTTTAAAGCCCCCTGTGTTTCACATTGCAAGCAGAAACCCGCTTGACTTTCAAGAGGGATTAGAGATGCTCCTGGAGCTGGGAGCAGTGAGTGACTGCACCCACCTGCAAGGGCATGTCTGGGGCCTCTGTGCTCACATTCATGATACAGTATGGGTGCAGAGGCAAAGTTATTAACTCATTTGGATAGGGTCATGTCCCCATGCAAATCATGGGGATGCCATCTTGAGATAGCACCAGTGCTACATATGTGCCAGCACTATCAGTAGCAGAGAGGGGTCCGCAGAAGCATTTGCAGACCTCTTCTGTAATACGAAAGTGCCCTGGAGGCTCACAAAGTGGGTGTAAATGCCTGCTGTGCCCCCTGGGCACTTTCTGTAATATGACCCCATATAATTTCTAGAATATTGCTGGAGCAATTGTCTTTTTCTTGTGTTTTCCTCTCTCTGAAACATACCTTCCAGAACCTTGACCGACATTTTTTATTTCCTAGCCTTTCATTAGTACTACACATGTTTACATTTTCAAAGTCCAATCAGGTGCTACACTATCAGTAGTGCAGGACAGTGCTTTCTGAAAGAACTCTATGAGAACTTACTGCATTGTGGTCCTTCCTTCTATCTGCATTTGCGTCCATCCGTACCATGATTAACAAAACTATTGTTGTGATAGGTCTTAATCAAGGATCCCAGAAAAAACATTTTGCTTGAAATTCTGCATGCTACATTCTCTGTTGAGTGCTTCAGTAATCCTGCCTTCTCATTCACTATCAAGAAGATGTGGCAAAAATTGTTTTAATTTCTAATATTCATTTCCTAAAATATGGCCTTTCTGTTCAAGTACTTTCCTTCAAAAACGCAACAGAAATGATGACCTGCATGTGGATTGCAATATGTCTTCATTTCATAGTAATTCCACACAGAACCTCTGATGTACAACTATGCTTAACTGATGCTCAATCACGAGATCCTTTGTGCACAACATAGTCCGTACAAGCATAACTGTATATAAAGTTGTACATAAAGTTGCCTAATTCCCCGAGCGAGTAGGTGTAATTTATCATTGTTATGGAATTTATGGCCTAGACTCAGTCATGCAACATTCATGAATCTGACTGGTACTCTTATAGGCACATCTTTGGATGCACAAACATTAAGCTTGTGGTGGTGAGGGACAAAGATGGGCTGGGCACTGGACTCACATTAATCAGATATTGGTACTCATGCCTGCGCAAAACCTGCTGCTTTCTTCCAGAAGGATAGCAAGAGTACTCTCCTTTTTCTCAGGTTCTATATTCTATTCTGTTCACTGTTTTAGCTCACACAATAATGATTGCCATCCAGTATCTTTGATACACTGGTGATGAGGCGGTCCCTCTCTGCAGCTGCAACACTGCCTGTTCCTGCACCTGTTACTGAGTGATCTCTACTGCAGCCCCTCTCTGGCCACAAATGAGGGTTGCAAACATGCAGATCCTTTCAACCTGAATTAATCCATCAGTCCGGGCACACAGTAGAATTCTCCTTCTCATTGGCTTTGAAATCTACACTGACGCTCTGGGAAGAGAGAATAAAGAGTGCTTGAAAAATCTGTTGATGCATTTTCAGGACTTACCAAGAGAGGCATTATGTATTTTAAGTTTGCGAAATCCTCCACAAACCTATCCTTAAGTTAAAACTCGTTTCTTATCTGATAGCCAACACAAATATTGACTACCAGTGATATAATTTTTCATTCAAAGCATCAGCACATTTTGCCACACATCTGAAACGGTTCAACACATGCAATACATTAAAAAATGTTGATTCTGAAGATGTACTAAAATCTTAGTAATTGTTCAATTACTTAAAATTGGTAGATTCTCAAGTTAATTTCTTCTCTCAAAATTGAAGCACTGTTGCCTCTTAATCATACGGCAACATGCGGGGTCACAAATTAATCGTGAAGGTTCAAGGAGTGGCTCATTCGTGGCGAACCGACGACAGGATCGCTTCAATTTTGAGAGCAGACATGAACTCGAGAATCTACCAATTTTAAGTAATTGAAAAATACGTAATTTAAATGTGATTCCACTGATTGCCTGACTAAAGTGGGTTGAACTCAAGCTCCTGGGTCTGGAAGAATTCCATTCCATAACCATGCTTTACAATTTACTGCTCCATCCTTACAGTTGGATCCATCTAGTCCAGGACCAACTGACAAAATCATTCTTCAACACTTAAACCTTTGGCATCAATTCAACTCGAGAAATCAGCTGTCCTAATTATAATTTAACCTGAAGAAGACCCGCATTGAAAATTCCGCATTATTGCCACTGTCTGGGTCGAAACGTCAACAGTTTTAGTTGTCCAATCCTCAATAGGTCTCTCTGCCTTTAAATTAATGTGGATGCATTCTTACGTTTGAGACACTTGTAATACATTTTGAAACTGGACTTGTTTTCAAAATCCCCACTTGTAAATACATGTATATTGCTTTTGTTGTCACTTACATTTTAAATACACTGATTCTGTCACTTATGCACTTTATTCATCTTGTCACTATAAATATTTATCACTCACGCAATTTCATTAATTGAAGTATTAGACAGCCTGTTCTTATGATAAATTTACATTTAATAAAACTCCTTGCTTGAAGTTCTAAATCAAAGCAAATAATTTCTCTAGAATTATAAATGAATTTGGAATTTCTGTTTGTGTCTTAGTGCCATCAATTGATTCATTGTTTATATAATTTTTGGAAATGACAAAGAAATAGCTATACCCAACAGAACCATTGTTGCCTATAGTATACACGCCCAGGTTCTGAGGGATACTGGGTTACCCCTTTTGCTTTGCAGACAGGCTATGTCAACGGTGACAAGCATCTCACAGAAGACAGCTGAAACCGCAGTGTTTCATCTAGTTTTGCAACAGGAAAACCATCACGCTGACACGGAAGCCTCCTCTAATAAATAGGACCATATTTGGGCAGTAGTGAATGGTCACAAGTTTCAATGGAGGCAAAAATGGATGCCCTCTCCACAGACCTTAATATATTGGCAGGTGACCAAAGAAAGATAAAGGAAAAAAAAGTGACCCATGATCAAACCCTCCACATTCCTGACCACAGTGTGCTGCAAATTCAAGAGAATTCAAGGAACTTACAACTGGGATCTGTTTCTTGGAGGGGCACTAGAAGATGCTGTAGGCCACTCATGATGCAACAATATATGGAATATCTGCATTTCTGAAAAAGCTGAGGGCCGCAACCCGACGGTATACATAGAAAAATGGCTGCAGACTGATGTTGCTCTGCAAAGTCTCTCTCCAATGTGCCCGGTGAAATTAGCACACTTCGTCCAGGAAAAATACCTTAAGCTGCTCCCCATAGACCAATGATTGCTAAACTCTGAGCTACTGGGATCACAATCTGATACTCCTGGATTTTATGCTGGTGGAGTAGCACCGCTGGGCATCCTTACTGGCTGCAAAGAAGGGATAAAGGAGGTTCTCTCTTAAACATGCACTCTTGTTGCTGGCTTGCCTGAAGGTGATCGCAGAAGATAAAACACACTTCTTTACTGAACTGGAGGTTGTCATTCCCTGTGCTGATGACAGATAAGAAGCCCTTGGAGGAAGATTTGGAGATTGGAGGCGCTGGGTGATGACGTCCAAGCATCACCTACGATCCACGTCTTTAGACCATAGCATCATGGAGGGCTTCCTATTGCCTGCCCAGGCCCGAGAGGGTTGCAATGATGCTATTGAGGTGACAGCCATACTTCATGCATCACAGCAACGCTTCTCTGGGAAGACTCTGTGTAAGACTCTGAAGACTGGGGTTTCAACGCAAGCTCCACACTCAGCAGATGAATTGCATTAAGTCCTGCAGTGGTGACCCCTCCCAGTGAGAATCAGGCGTCCCTGCTGAGCCCCTGTAACTCACAATGTCTTGTAAACCCATTAAGGGCCTGGCTTGCTTTTATTTGTTGTTAGACACTTGCAAGTGCAGTGTGGCTTTCTTCTCCTGCACATGCCCATGATCAACTTCTTGTTATTGGCAGACATTTGTTTTCAACATTGTTTTGTGCTAATATGATCTTAGTTGTTTAATGTAACCATGACCTCTGTTGGGTTATGCAGACTGGGATGAAGCTGGTCTACCCCCTACTGCTGTGAAGCACTGACTACATTCCTGACTTGACTTCTCCTACCTATAGCACTTATTCCCAGGTTGGGATCCTATTTAAGTTTGGCCGGTTGGTAGTTCTACCAGAGAACTTTTTGCAAACATGTGTGGGAATCCCTGAGATCAAGCCTGTGGATACCTCAGAGCCTTTGGACTATCAACATAAAGAGGTTTATGGAAACCACCAGATGCAGCTCCTTCCCTACATCTACTAATGAGATGATTGTCACAACTATATTTAAGCCCAGACATGACCCTGACAATATAACCTCCAATCCTCCACTATCAATATTGAAAACTGATTACAGTATTCGATGTAAAATGCTACTGGACCAACTGCTGGCCCATCTTCCTTCTTTGGTACATCAAGCCCAGGATGGTTTTGTCCCCTTCTGTAACTTGGAGCTGAACATACGTTGCCTGTACCATATAATGGAAGCGGCGTACAACACCCTAAATTTAGACTACTTGTTCATACGCTTGAGAAGTTTAGCCTAGGCCCTCAAATGTTGACATGGCTCAAATTGGTATATGCTGTCCCCACGGCCAGTGTAAAAATAGACTAACATATCTTTGATGCTTACCCTATAGCTCGGAGTACACGCCAGGGATCCTGTTTGTACTAGAACAGGAGCTCTTTGTGATCAAAATGTTCATATTAGCTATGGCATAGGGAATACCACTAAAAAAATAAATACAGGTAATGCTACTCTACCTACAAACCTCAGCCGTAAACTGGTTGCCAATATCTGCCATCTTAGAAGACTTCTATATACTCTCTAGGCTCAGGGTTAACACCTAACAAAACTTTCCTTTTTCCACTAAGCCGAAATGCACCCTATAAAGAGCCGCAGCTCAATTCAGATTGAATACAATAGGTGCCATCTTCCTTCCGAAACCTAGGCATCAAAATTCATCACTCTCTCAAAGATTCACTTGAAAATAGTCTCAAAGGTACCCTTTGTGCCCTTTGAACTCAGATAGCCCTTTGGATCACCTTATCACTTTCTGTTGCAGAATGCATAGCATACTCTAAGATTGTAAAAGGCCTCCACCTGTGTTTAGATTCAAGCCTGTGAACCTGTATGCCAGATAGGGGCTGTCACTAAGCTGGCCATTGCTCCACTGATCTGGCTGTTGCCCATGTATGGAATATAGTTGATGACCCCGTATGTTGGGGGGCTGCCATGAAGAATGCATTCCTGCCATGCCGATCATGCTGTCCCCTGAATGCGGAGTTAAGTCGGTAACCCTGTATGTCAGAGAGGGCCATCCTGAAAAACAAGTATCATTGTTATGGTTTAGCCAACATCTAGAACAAAGGATGCCATGGTGACTTGTGTGCGTCTGATCCCCAATGGAGGTAAAGGAACCGGGACTTCAAGTAGAGCAACTTCTGTAGGAGCAGGTAAAAGTGCTCGCAGGGTCGAAGAGCCCAGGGCAACTTCTGCTGCTTCACAGCTGGAACACCTTTGACTTCGGAAGAGTTTGAGTGGGACATCCGAGACTCCTGAAACTACCTGAATGCCCACAAACGTGAATGGGAAACAACCACTGCTGTTAGAGAGAGAGGAAAGTTGGACTTGGGGACCTCTGTATTGAACACTGACCTCAGGGGACTGGTGTATTATTTCTATCTGGCGTATTTTACTGAGAGTCAACTACTGTCCCTAAAACTATCCTGACCTCCCCAGCCCTTCAAACTATCCACCCAGCCCCACTTACCTCACCATGTCTCTTTCTGGAATGTTCCTACTTCTGCCTTCAACACCACAGCATCAGCCACCAGCTAGGCCCAGGCCTACCTTAACCATGCATACACGTGGTTAAGGTATATACATGGTTAAGGCAAGTGTGGTTGAGTTTGCATAGTCAGAACACACATGGTTAAGACCGCAGTGTTGATGGTTATCGATGAGGAGCTGCAAAGCAAGTTCCTGTGTCATCATCCAGGAAGCCGGTTGGGCTCGCTGAGACTTGTGCTGCGTCAGCACCGTGGGAAAGGCGCATAGCAGTGGGCCGGTGTTGACATCCAGATGCGTGGAGGTCAAAGAAGCCACTTGTGCTTCAGTGTTAAGGATGAGCTGTGTTGCACTGGGCTGGAGTCAATGGCATGCCACGTGGTGCTGTGTGGAGATGTGTGTAGATGCGTTGAAGAAGCCTCTTATATCCCTTGTGGCTTTGAAGAGGGGCAGTCAACTGACCCTTGAAGATTTCATGGAGTTCTGGGTTCACACAGGCAGGCTAGATTCAGCAGGGCAGATCACACCAGCAGAAGATTCCTGGTACAGAAACAGCAGGCTATGACAGCAACGCAGTCCTTAGTTAGCAAGAAAGTCAGCAGGTTAGACTTCATAGTTGGGCAGTCCTTTTTCCTGGCAGCATCTATAGGGCCAGAATTGACCTGAAGTGTTGGGTCTGATGGTCCAAAATGTATACTTTGTACCATATTAGAAGTAGGAGACGTTTCCAGAGGTTTCCACCCCCAGGGCTGTATGGAATTTTTGCTTCCCTGCCCTAGCCTTAGCTTGTCTATGGAATTTGGGACACTTTTTCAACCTTTATCAGAAGATGAAAAGGGAGCACCAATTGTTTGTTTATAATGGATTTTGCATTATTGATATTTTACAAAAAATATTTTCAATAACAAAAAAAGTTTTTTATTAAAATCTATTATTCGTATCTTATTTTCTGTCTTCTCCATTGCTGCACTGAGCCATACATTTTTTATTTGGTTACAGTATCATTAGTGTTTCCTTTTCTTTTTTTAGAATAATTTTCCGTGAGCCATAGTAGCTGTTACTCAAAGTTCTAAAAGTGGCATTTGCAGAATTTTAACTTAAATCTGACCTTACCATAAGAGATTTAGACACCAAATTTGACATTCCTACCTGCTCCTGATTAAAATATATCACTTATTAAATGTAAAGAGGTAACCCAATATTATCCTATAGGAGAGCTAGGCCTCACAGTAGTGAAAAATGAAATTAGGAGTTTTTCACTACCAGGACATGTAAAACTTGAAAAGTACAGGTCCAATTGTTTAAATACACTGCACCCTTCCCTTTAGCCTATTCCGAGTGCCTACCCTAGGGGTACTTAAGTGTATTTAAAAAGGGAGGATTAGGCATGGCAAAAGGTTTATTTTTTCAGGTCGAACTGGCAGTTTTAAACTGCAAATGCAGACTAAAAAATAGTACGCCTGAGAGGTTTAAGAGGCAACTTAATTAGGTAGGAAAATGAGTGCTACAGACCCTCTAGTAGCATTTAATTTACAAATTCTGGGTACATGTAGTGCCACTTCACTAGGGACTTACAAGTAAATTAAATGTGTCAATTGGGTGTAAGCCAATTTCACCATGTTTGAAGGAGAGATCACAAGCACTCTTAACAGTGGTAAAGTGTGCAGAGGCCTTAAGCCAACAAAAATGAATTCGGCACAAACAGGAGGAGTAAGGCAAAAAGATATGGGGAAGACCGCCCTATTGCTGACAGGTCTAACTAGGGTTTTCTGGTGGGGTTGCTATCAAGAGGTAAGTTCTCCTCTTGAGAACCAATGCTTCTGGATTATGTTTAGGAAATGATACAGCTACAGGGTAAACCATGGTTTCAGACTATTAGAGTTTTTCACTGCAGGGGTCCTATATTGTTTTCCAAAAGGTTTACCTACTACAGGAATACAGTCAACTGTACCAGGACTTGCTCAAACCTCCTAACTCTAGCCTTCCAAAGCACTGTAAAGCTTCAATATTCCATGAATTTCATGTTTAACTAGGACAGATAATATTGCTTGCCTTTCTGTTGTCTGAGTCATGTCAAGATTTCTAGCCAAGGTGAACTTTGTGAGTTTGGAATGCAAAACAGCACTTGGCAAGGGTGGCTCCTTAACAACATAAAAAGTATATCTTAAACCAATTACGTGCTGTCTTTCCATGCAAGTTTGATAGAAGACACGCTAACAGGTTTAATGTACAACAAAATGGACTTCAGGGAAACCCATGGAACACACCCTCTCAACGTTCTAGTCCAAGGCAATGAGGCAGCCCACAATAACTCTGCTATGCAGGAATCAGGAGTATATCGACAAGGCCATTCACCTGTATGTAATGTTTACGCTCAACTACATAGGTGAGTTAATGATTCAAATATAATTAGCATAAGGAGAACAAAAATTTGAGACATACATAGTTTCCTTCGACGTAACGACTGGACTTCAGCTCTATTTAAATTGGACAGCCAATTTTTATCCCAAAACTTACAAGAATGATGCTAATTTGACTCCGGCCCATAAAAACAATCTATAATTTACAATTTACATAATAAAAAGGGATCTCAAAATGAACTAAAAAATTCTTGATGTGGATGCAAAATGGTATGCTGTACTACGTTTTAGCTATGCAGATTAATAAGTGCACACATGCTGGGAAAAATAGCTGTACTCATACCCCATTCTTTTAAAGATGACATTTAATGGAACTGACAGGGGCAAGCTCTGGACCAAAATTTTTGTGTGGGGCTGTCTTATGTTTTTTCCTAGAATGATCCATAATTTAAAACAGAATACACGTGTACAGGGAATAACATGTCACTGACCAATCAAATGTACAAAACTACTAAAAGAACTGAAGAAACATTGTATTCTTGGTCACCAGCTGTTCAACCTATACGGCTGTTATTGGTGCCTACTTTCCAACCACTCAAGCTGGATGAGAGCCATTTCCTGATTCTGCAATACACAATGCTGGATGCTAAAACTAAAAAATGGCATGGAAGTACTCTCATGGCCTCTGGAGCATACCGCAAAGAAAACAATTTATCATTATTCATTGAAAGGCAAATGCTGTGATACTTAGGAACGGTCCAGCAAAATCTGGTGGTTGACTCTTACAAGATACAGAGTTCAAAAGTGCCCCAAGCACAAAAATCCTGGGATGGATTTCCACAAGAAAGGCTTTTTCATGGCACAATTAGCTTCACTAACTACAGGAGAAACGTCTTTTTCTAAGCCAGGAAACGCCAATCCTTCAAATCATTGGTGGAAGTTGTTTGTGTAAAATGCACCCTTCAGTTAAAATATAGCTCCGGACTCTAGGCATGGGGAGTTGGGCTTTTGCTAGGCGGAATGCAGTGCAAAAACTCTTCAGGATATTATTCTGCGTCTCAAAGAGAAACACTCAGGTGATATTACATCTAAAATGTTGTTTAAAAGAAACTCTAGTGCTCTATGGCAACCTCTTACTAATGTGGCTCCTTACTAGAGCAGCCAAGTGGGACTCATTATGCTCAAACTACAGCAGGAATTAAATATAGCTAAGCAATGGAAGAGCAACTCATAGATTGGCACACTGAGAACTTGAAGAAATATAATTGGTAGTTATATGGGATTCAAAGCCATTCTATTTGGAGTTCAAAAGGGCCCTGAGGCAGATAAATAAAGGACATTTCATATACTATCTAGACAGCTTTGAAGGTAGAAGCAGAGTGAATTCATAGTGTACGCATACACATTGGACAATAACTACCATATCACTTAAAAGTGAATCCCTGATGAAGTGATGAAATTCATGCTGTTTGGATTTGGCAGATGAGAAGATGGCAGAAGTCTAATAGTAAGTGTTATTTTGCAATTCAAATAATTAAAGTAATGTGAACATGCTATGTTGCTGTCCATTTTATTTGGACACCCATCGTAACTACACGCTTTCTTCAATATGAAGGCCTGGAATGCGAACACAAGTACACATGTTGAAATCTTTTAGTGGTGAGGTTGGCATACTAAGTACCTTCTATGTAAAAGGGATGTATGACGTTACAACGCACACTTTTACAACGCATGCACTTACAACGCATTTTTTACAACGCATAATCCATTACAACGCACTACAATTACAACGCATGACACTACAACGCATTTTAAAAAACTACCTTTACAACGCATACCATTACAACGCATAATATTAAATTGCATTTAAGGTAAGTATTAGATAGTATAGGGGTAAAAACTACTTTTCTAACTCCAGGGGGTGCAACAGTAGGGTAAGTGTTGGATAGTATAGGGGTAAAAATTGCTATTCTAACTCCAGGGGGTGCAACAGTAGGGTAAGTGTTGGATAGTATAGGGGTAAAAATTACTATTCTAACTCCAGGGGGTGCAACAGTAGGGTAAGTGTTGGATAGTATAGGGGTAAAAATTACTATTCTAACTCCAGGGGGTGCAACAGTAGGGTAAGTGTTGCTTAGTATAGGGGTAAAAATTACTATTCTAACTCCAGGGGATGCAACAGTAGGGTAAGTGTTGGATAGTATAGGTGTAAAAATTACTATTCTAACTCCAGGGGGTGCAACAGTAGGGTAAGTGTTGGATAGTATAGGGGTGAAAATTACTATTCTAACTCCAGGGGGTGCAACAGTAGGGTAAGTGTTGGATAGTATAGGGGTAAAAATTACTATTCTAACTCCAGGGGGTGCAACAGTAGGGTAAGTGTTGGATAGTATAGGGGTAATAATTACTATTCTAACTCCAGGGGGTGCAACAGTAGGGTAAGTGTTGGATAGTATAGGGGTAACAATTACTATTCTAACTCCAGGGGGTGCAACAGTAGAGTAAGTGTTGGATAGTGTAGGGGTAAAAATTACTATTCTAACTCCAGGGGGTGCAACAGTAGAGTAAGTGTTGGATAGTGTAGTGTAATCTTATGCGTTGTAATGGTAGGCGTTGTAATGGAATGCGTTGTAAAGGTAGTTTTTAAAAATGCGTTGTAGTGTCATGCGTTGTAAGTGTAGTGCATTGTAATGGATTATGCGTTGTAAAAAATGCGTTGTAAGTGTAGTGCGTTGTAACAGTTGCGTTGTAAAGGTTGTTCCCCATGTAAAAGGGCACCTTAAACAATATAGAACTGTTTTTAGAGGCTTTCCTTTATGGTAACTGCAACTCTGCTCGGTGATTTATGAATTCTTTAATTCATGTTTTGAGACTACCACCAAGCTCTTTTAAATTTTAGACCAACCTACAGTTTTAAGTCAATTTCTTGCTGTATGATTGTTTTGACATGGTTTTAATTAATCTCAAGAAAAATTTAACATAGCCATTAATAAATTCATTACTACCCTCCTAAGACATCAATCTTGGTTATTTATGGCAATCTATGCAAAAGAATTTCATAACACTACAGCTTACACAATGCAGTTGGCACTTGATTTATTTTCACTACTCCTTAGTTTCACATAGACTTACTGGTGGCACACTACCTCTGTGATCTGCAGTTGTCTGCATTCTGAGGACCATCTCCTGCCTCAGTTGAGACGTCCCATATACATTCTGCAGGCCCCAGTCCTCACCTTAACTTCTTCTCTGAAAGGATCAGGCAAAGCTCGATAGATCTGGAGTAGCCCCTCTTTTGTCCTTTTCAGTTGTTTTTTAGAGATAATTATTTTCAGATGCTGAAGGCTCTGCTTTTATCCGTTTACATTCTTTAATTTCCATTGAATTACCTCAGTCATTCAGCAATTCTGGTCAGCTCTTAGGCATCACATTCACAACATAACTGAATACTCTTGAGGTGATCAAGTCTAGCAGTTTATGCATCCAATAATCTAGATTAGGCAGGTCAAGACCTTTTGTAAGTACTCCTGGCTATTAATAAGTTTCTGAACTAGAATTGCATTTTCAGTTTTAAAGCGCCCTCTGATCCAAGTGAAACTAAACTGAATTTCATCATCTAATAACCTATTACCAGGCCTTCTAATGCTTTAAATCTCAAGAAAATAATCCGATGTTAGTTTGGATCACTCAGACATGTTGGGTAGTAATGAAGACATCCATCCAACAACCTGTTGGGAAAGGAAAGCCCCTTGCATGGTGACCCCTGAGCTGAGTGCCCCAGCTGCAAAGATATCTGGATCCATGGTGCAGAGTTTGTTGTCATGGGCAAACACATAGCATGCATGTGTGCCTTGAAATGGGCCTGTCTCACAGATTGTGGTCTTGTTGGACTGGGATGGGTGCCAAAAGCCCCACCCTCTTGATGGTGAAAGGGTACTGCCTTTACCTGGAGTTAAATAGCATGAGGACGATGTTGTCAGCACACTATGTAGAGATCAGTAGGATAGGCCTTTTTTACCTGTGACACTGGAGTGAGGCAGACCGGCTCACTCATGTAAAGTTCCTCAGCTGTGTGATTAATTCAACTTGGGCCTCTATCAATTTAGTATGTAGTGCTGAGCCCCTCGCATGTGGTTTGATGCATGTGCTGCGTGTACATGTGTGGTACAATAAATGGAAGACCCTGGGTTCCATTTTGGGAGACCTAGCACTTAGGGGAGGAGCATGACGAGGTAGGGGTTTCACCCAGACATATTTGTTGATTGCTGCATTCCTGGCAGCTGGGTGGGACACACACTGGAGAAAGGAAGAGCTATGGTCTTCAGTACATTTCAAAGGGTTCTCTTTGAGATCGGTCACTGGGAATGGGCCTGAGCACATCATAGAGAGGAGATGGGGATGACAAGAGAAGCATAAAGAGTAGGGCTGGGACCCTTGGGTAGCTCTTTGATGCACATGTCACTGGGGCTGACATTTAGGTGTGAACCTCTAGTCAATCCCACGTTGTGTGTGGGGGGCTATCAGATGTGGAGTCACTCCTGCTGTGACATTCTGCTTTCTGCAGGAAGGGCAGGGCAGAGGAGTGGGCACTTCAATAGGAAGCGGACCCCTGATACAAACTTCAAAGACTCAGACACTAAATCATATTTTGTGTCTGGAAATGAAATGGTCTATAAGAAGGGAAACCCAAGGCCCCCAAAATTGCCAACTGCCAAGCAGCCAGTCAGGCTGTATGTCAAGGAAAAACGTTCTGCAAGACTTCTACCTATGACCAGGACTGTGGGATAAGGTCTGCCAGTCTCACAGCTGGATGAGGGAACATCACCAGGGGGAATTCAAGACCACCTGCCTGGAACCTGGAGCATCAGCACATGCCTACATGCCCAACCTAATGTGCCCTGTCAGGAAGAGGAGAGTGCTTGTTGGAAGTGAGGTCCAGTTAGGGATCTGAGTGAGCGAGTGCCCATCGCAAAGTGTGAGGGGGTGACTGCTTTTCTGATTGGGCCTCCACCTATGTGTAGATTCAAGCCTGTAAACCTGCTTTCCAGGTGGGGGTTGTCGATAAGCTATCCATAGTTGCACCAATCTGGCTGTTGCCCATGTACGGAGTAAAGTTGATGTCTGCGTATGTTTGGCAGGCTGCAGTGAAGATTGCATTACTGCCATGCAGGTCATGCCGTCGCCTGAGCGTGGAGTTCAATTGGCAACTCTGTATGCCAGAGAGGGCCACCGTGGAAAACAAGTATCATTATATGGTGTAGCCAAAGTAAGGAGCGAGAGACACCATGTGGACTTGTGTGTGTCTGATCCCCAACTGAAGTAACGGAACCGGGACTCCCGGTACAGCAACTCCTCTAGAAGCAGGTAAGAGTCCTCGTAGGATCGAAGGCCCAGGGCAACTTCGTCTGCTTCATAGCTGGAACACTTTTGACTTTGGAAGAGTTCGACTGGGACATTAGAGGCTCCTGAAACTCAGACTGCTAGTTGTGCCTAACCTGAATGTCCCCAATCATGAATGGGGAATAGCCACTGCCATTAGAGAGATGGAAGTGGGACTCAGGGACCTGTGTATCAAACATTGACCTCAGGGGACTGGTGTATTATTTCTGTCTGGTGTATTTCATTTTTTGTTTATGTATAAATACTCCTTTTTTCAATACAAGAATTTGACTGGACAATCATTTGTTGCTGCTACTAAACGTATTTTGACTGGTGAGCATGTGTTCTGCCCCCCTGTATCTACCTTCCCCTGGGACTTCTCAACCTGTGCTAGCACTGAGAGTCAACTACTAAAGTAGTACTTGTACAGTACAGTAAGTTGGGAAATGGAACATCAGGAGTAAAATTATGAATCAGTTGTGGTTGGGCCTGTACCTCGTGGTTGCCCGGTGGCCCTCGGAAAGAGGTTCTGACACAACCCTTCGAGATTTACTTGCACTAGGAACTTTCTCCCACTTACCCGTTTCCTGTCAGGGATTTCTTCTGGAATGCTGATTGTGTGTACTACTGCACTAGGGCCTCAAAAGAACCTAGCTCCATAAATGATTTCCCTTGCACAGACATTTATTTGTGCATGGATCAAAATTACTCACTCCCTCTGCATTTTTCCTCCTTTAAATTTCAGTAGGTCAAACTTACTGTAATTTAACAAGGGAAAATGACTAGTAACTACAGAGCCATGCAGATTATGTTGTGGACAGCACCAAAATCATCTAATTTACCACATTTATATGGATAAACTTATAACTGGTGTTTTTTGTATCGCACTTGACTAATTGCAAATCCCAGTGTATCAATTTACACCAGGTACAATCAGAAGGCACTCATGATCGAGGCCTGACATTGGCTTTAGGGCTTGATCATGGTTCCTGTTGTCCCGGTGACCTCTGCTTCAGGACCATCGCCATCAGAGTCATGTTATTCTTGAACTAGATTTCTGGACTCTGTGATACTCGTTTCCTTTAAGTGCTGGAAAAATCAAAACATAAATCTTACAATCAACGCTTAATTTGAGCTGGTGGTTGCATTTACGGCCCAGCAGCACTCGCGTATGGATAGCAGCACTTATTGTTCCTCAACAGACTGAGCCAGAGCAAGACAGAGAAACACAGAAAAGGGGGGGTAGGAAGGATGAAGATGAGGATAGAAGAACAGGACAGAGGAAGAGATCAGGGAATAAACAAAACCTGCAAGAGAGAGATAAAGAGGCCATGACTGTGTGGTGGGTGATTAAAATAGCATGTGGTGGAATCAAGATTAGGCAGTTTGGTATGAGGCAACACGACCTTCATTAGTAATGGCCACGGGCTTGTGAGCTCTGGAATGTATTCTTTCACAAATTAAGCACTGTTTATTTATGAAGGAAAATGAATAATGTAAACACTGCAGTAACATGAGGTTGCATTTTATTCTTTTCATTGTGGAAAATAACTAGGACGGTAACATCCTCTAAAATAATGTCCTTCTTTGAAATAATGGTGGAATTCGGGTCCTTTTACTTTAAGAAATTTGAATTATTATGATTGCTTTCATGCAAGTTGCAAAATGGGATCTCATACAAAGATAGTCTTCCTTAAAAATCAAAAGCCATATTGAACAGAAATGTGTCACATTTACTCAGTTGCATTTTATTATGTTTAATAAGGAATTACACGTGTACTTGTGCATGTAACACATGTTCCACACCACTTTACATCTGAAGCCAACATTTTTGTGAACTGTTCTCTATTGGGAGTTTGTTCCAGACGAGCGTGCTTAAAGAGAGGTAAGAAAAATCTGGAATGTATTCGCTTGTTGGCATGGTGAAGTTCAAGTTGCTTTTTTCCCCTCGTAGTATTAAGTTTTCCCAGTAAAGTCAAATATGTGGAAGAATGAAGAATGCATATAAATGAGGTGATTCTAAGTATTTGTTCATGCAAGCTCTTCGGCACTCAAGCAGAAAGATAACGGGTCCATTCGATGAGAAATTCAGTTTCTGCAAATGCTTATTTTCGTTAGTTTTAAAAACAGTAATATAAATAAGTGGACATCACTAGTATATTTGGTTTGTAAACTTTAATTTTATTAATCAAATTTGTATTTAAGGCTTTTTGTATAGTCACAGACTGTGATCAAAAGGCTCTGATATGGCTACTCGAATGCACTTCAGAAATGCAGATTAACCCATTGCCAAATCAGTCTTCTACGCTACCTCAATCGATAAGGCAGGGTAAGACAGTGCACAAAAAGGGGAAGGCCACATCTCCGAAGGAAAGATGTCATATGGCCCATTGCACTGGTCCTCCCAAAGGAAGACATATGCAAGACTATGACAGCGAAGTGTAGTCACACAATTGTTCTACAAGGCAAGTTTTGGTAAATCCCTCAGAAACGTTGTCAGTAGTTGAAGATGAACAAATATTTAGCAAATAGTACATCTACCTATAAGAGAAACGATTTTCCATGATTTGAAAACAGGAAACCTAAAGAGCAGTGTTCTATATTGAGAAAATTAAAGGATAGTTTAATGTGAGTCCCTGAATGCCATTCTCTAATGTCAATGAGTATAATGTGAATTCTTATAATAGTCTATGCTCCACAAGTCAATTATAGTTTTAAGGAGTAATGTGGACGAAAATGGAATGAGGCAGGTTCATTGCATTAGAACCCATCCACAGTGGGGACTATAAAAGAGAAGTGTGAGACCCGTCATCCTTAGAGTGGTCTTCCTCTAAACCCTTTGCCTTCACCCCTCCTATTTTGCCTGAAATGGTGTTTGATGTTCGTAGGACTCTGTGCACATTACCACTGATAACCAGTGCTAAAGTGTTTGTATTTACTCCCTAAAACATGGCTTACACCTGGTTGGCATATTTAATGTACTTCTAAGTCCTATGAAAATGTGTATAGCATATACCTAGGGCTGGTAAAATTACATTGCAGATTCAGCTAGGCAATATAACCTTTCTTACGAAGCCTAAAACTCCCTTTTTATTACATACAATTCACCCCTAAGGTAGGCCCTAGACAGCCCCTAGGGCAGGGTGCATTCTAATTTAAAAGTTAGACTTGTACTTTTAAGTTTTAGATGTCCTGATTGTGAAAAACACCCAAAACTCGATACTACTGTGAGGGCAACCTCTCCCATAGGATAACATTGAGTTGCCTTATGACATTAAATATGTGCTAACTTTTGATTAGGAGCAGATGGGAAAGTCATTTTTGGCATCTGAGGAACTGTAATTTAAAATCCTCTGTACTGGTTAAGTCAGATTGTAAGTCACAATTCTTAAAATAGCGGTTTTAGAAAGCTGGCATTTTCTTGTCCTAACCATTGGGTGCCTACAGCCTGTTCCTGGGTCACATGTCTAGGTGTGAGTGGCAGTTGGCATTTTGTATATTCCTCCCAGCGAGACACACAATAGAGGGACTAGTTATGTCTGAAAGTTATGTCTGAATGTTCCATCTCAGCCAGGATGGGGGCATAGGACCTGTGCATAGTTCCACTTGCACTTCAGTAGACTATGCCCTGCTCACACACAAAGAACCTAACAATAGACTTTTGAGTCCACAGACAGGCTGGTGCCAGGGCATGGAGGCTGCAATTTCCCGGCACTTCTGTGAGGACAAGCCTCCAGAAGTTTCTCCCTTTTCCAAAGAAGGGGGCACCAGATATAAACATAGGACCCTCAGACCCACTATTCAGTTCTCTCGTGGACCTGCAGAAGGACTACCAGTGGACTGCCTGGTGCTGTGGACTCATGTGTACTTCAGAAGGACTGCTTTACAGCATCAAGAAGGATTACTCTGATGCCCGAAGCCTGCTCTGAACCCCAAAGGTCTACCTTATTTCTTGAGCACTTCTCTTCTCCTGGAACCCTGGACTCCCGGAAGTGTCTCCAAGGCCAAGTTAGCTGCCCTCCTGATCAGAGCCTAAGGAACAGAAAAGAATCCAGCCATCTGGAACCCATACTTGAACCCTGCTTAAGCGATTCCTAACCCTCCAAGTGGTGCCTCCCAAGTCCTGGTGGTGGTGCAAAAGGTGCCCAGATAGCCGACATCCAAAATGTGGGATAAAATTTGCCCTGAAAGTGCTTTGGGAACTGAGAGGAGAATGGGACCTACCTGCTTATCGATCCACTCAAGCACATCGCAGTTTGGTCTGAATTACTGCAGCTCCCACTATTTTCTTCTCCCCAACACCAGATACTGTCCAGCGGCTCTTTGGAGAAGGGGTATCCTGCTTCTTAGAACTCTCATCAGCTGCATCATGCTGCTTTGTCCCGCTGGAGATTTTTGACTTTGAAAAAAAAAGACTTAGTCTGAACAAAGGACTCTTCCTTGTGACTTTGTCCACTGGCTCCCTGACAACGAAGCATCCTCCTCGGATGAAGCCTTCTCCTTTTTGTTACTTTGGTGTCAAATAATTGACTCTAGTATTTAAACTGGTGTGGAATTTTCCTTGGGTTGCATTTTCATTTCATTACTATTTGTGTGCCCCATGAATGCTGTACACATTCCATGTAAGTTAAGTCTGACTGCTGTATGCCAAGCTACAAGAGGAATAAGCACAAGATAATTTTATGGCTTTTTGTGGTTCACCCTGACAAGGCAAGCATTCTGGCTGTCCTTCAGAAGGGTTCCACCCCCTCAACTAACAAACCTATTTTTCACAAGAGGAATATGCCCTATGTGTCTGTCTAGTAAACTGTCCTTGTAAGTACCTAGAAATTCTAAGTTTCATGGCATAAGCATGGTTATTACCATATGCAGCATCTGCGAGTTACATTTTCACCGCTTGTTTTAAAAAGAATTTTGATACGTTTGAAAAAAAAAAGGTTCTATTTTTTTCAGAGTCAAACAAGTAATACGATCAACATTTAACGTGTCATATTATCTATCATACCCATGTGACAATCCAAAAATTCTAAAGAGCAACACTTAAAGATACCTCCATGTCTGGTATACCTATTTTAGTAAACATAAAAAGCTCAATTAACAGTCAAAGGGGTATATTTACCAGCTTGCTGCCCAACATTTCATCATAAAACACAAGTTGGCACAAAATGTTGCTTTGAAACTTTTCTGTGCATGTAATACCACCTGAACGTAAAACAGAGCAGCACCTAGTGCTACTTTGCATTATTTTCCATTAAGAGGGTGTTCCATGGGTGCTACATGGGTGTACTCATACAACCACCCATAGTTTTTGATGCAAAATCCTATCCAATAAAAACGTGACAGGATTTTGAACTAAAAGATAATTCCATTTTGACATTGGCATTATCAAGGAGAAATGCTTTTATTTTTCCATTCTTTTATGACTTTGCAAGTGGGCTGTACTGTACAGCACACATTCAAAGTTGAGAAAGATTTGCCAGTTAGTTCAAGCATAGTAGTTTGTACTGGAAGGCTATCCTTCCAATATAAAACCTATGGTAGAACTGATGCAGATATCTTCGCACTACCCTTTCATTGAAAGGCAGCGTTGAGGCAATCGACACACATGGTCACCCATCAGACCCCCTTCAATATTACTCTAACCTAAACATGTGACAGGATTGGAATCCATGAATGTAACAATAGGTAGGGGAAGACAAGGATCAATTGTGATCCAGTAGGGCATTAATTACCATTCACAAGAGAAGGGAATGGAAGGTCCGGCCACAGTCGTAGCCCCAGATATGAAAGCAACAAAAAGAGATGACTGGGCTGTTCCTTAGGAAAGGAGAGAGGAAAGGATCACTAGGAAAAAAGGGTTAGTGCTCAATGGAGGACAACCCCTGGGTATCCAATTTGTTGGATATAATGGCCTCACACACCCTTGCGAGTGTCATGCTTCATCATCGGCAATGCTCCACGTTGGGCAGGCGGTGCAATGCCCAACGGGCTCACCTCTAAGAGGGGCTCTTTATCGGAGATCTTTTATCCAACTGCCTCTGGGTGAAGTGGGGGTGAGGGGCCAGGACAGAGTAGATAGTGTGGGTGAGGATAAAATGTGGCCTAAGGTACCGGAAAGCAATTTTTATTCTGGTGGTCCTCTGCAACAAGTAAAATCAAGGATAGCCGGTGCTCATGGGGACTATGGTTTCCCGGAATGGACCAGGGCTAGAGTGCAAATGGTGTGGTCAACATGTTTCTCGCTTCTAGTACATTGACTGCGATTATTCAGGACCTAGTAAAAAACTACAATCTACAAAACATGACCTAATGATTAGTATCAGTTTATATACAGCACATAAGTTGTACTACCTATATGACACTGCTCCTACCTAGGTGGGTAGGCTTGACTGGCCCTGACACGAGCAGTAGAAACCTGAAACTTTATGGCTTCTCCCTTGATGTCAGATCCACCGGGTACTGTTGACACCCTATAACTCTAACCCTTAGGTAGGAGCAGTGTCATACAGGTAGTACAACTTATGTGCTGTATTTAAACTGATACTAATCATTAGGTCATGTTTTGTAGATTGTAGTTTTTTACTAGGTCCTGAAGAATCGCAGTCAATGTACTAGAAGCGAGAAACATGTTGACCACACCATTTGTACTCTAGCCCTTGTCCATTCCGGGAAACCATCGTCCCCATGAGCACCGGCTATCCTTGATTTTACTTGTGGCAGAGGACCACCAGAATAAAAATTGCTTTCCGGTACCTTAGGCCACATTTTATCCTCACCCACACTATCTACTCTGTCCTGGCCCCTCACCCCCACTTCACCCATAGGCAGTTGGATAAAAGATCTCCGATAAAGAGACCCTCTTAGAGGTGAGCCCGTTGGGCATTGCACCGCCTGCCCAACGTAGAGCATTGCCGATGATGAAGCATGACACTCGCAAGGGTGTGTGAGGCCATTATATCCAACAAATTGGATACCCAGGGGTTGTCCTACATTGAGCACTAACCCTTTTTTCCTAGTGATCCTTTCCTCTCTCCTTTCCTAAGGAACAGCCCAGTCATCTCTTTTTGTTGCTTGGAATCCATGAACCCAGGTACCAGAGGTATAATATTTAAGGTGTTTTGGGGTCTGTTTTGGAGTTTAAGCTTCTCAACATCAGTTCCCAATTAGTTCCCAATCAAGTTCCGACCTTGGCTTAGGTGCCCTATTGATCATATGGGCTATAGCGTTTCACTCAGATTTTCATCTGCTAAGCGCTGTGCTGTGAGTCTTGAGGCTAGGTGTTGTTTTGCTAGGATTAGTGTTGAGTCAATAAACAGGTTATTTGATCTGCTGGACTTTGGCAATGTCATAAGGCACAGTAGTCCAACTTTGGATAGTCCCAAATCACGCTGTTAGACTAGTCAGACTTAGGTTGGTATTCCCCCAAACATTGCTGATCTTGTTTTTGTTGGCCCTAGGACTCTGCACTTTACCACTGCTGACCAGTGCAAAAGTGCTTGTGATCTCTCCCCTCAACATGGTTTGATGTGATTATTCATAATTGGCATATTTAATTTATCTATAAGACCCTAGTAAATTGCACTACCGATGCCCAAGACCTGTAAATGAAATACTATTAGTGGGCCTGCAGCACTGATTGTGCCACTCACATAAGTAGCCCTTTAAAAATTTCTCAGGCTTGCCATTGCAGAGCCTGTGGGTGCCGTTTACACTCCCATGTTGATTTGGCATTTAATTCCCCTTTCCAATCCTTAAACTCCCTTTTATTACATATACGTCACCCCCTAGGGTATGCCCTCAGTAAACAATAGGGCAGGGTGCTGTGTAATCAAAAGATAGGGCATGTACTCTTAAGTTTTACATGTTCTGGTAGTGAAAAACTCCCAAATTCATTTTTCACTATTGTGAGCCTACCCCTCCAATAGGTTAACATTGGGAATTCCTTCTTACACCTAATAAACTGTAATTCCTAATTGCAAAGAGGTAGATCTATCATGTTTAGCGCATATGGAATTGTAATAATGAAGCCTCTTTACTGGTAAAATCACATTTATAATTACAATTGTAATAATGGCTCTTTTAGAAAGATGGCATTTTTCTGGTCTCAGCTCTGTGTGCCTGTAACCTGTCTCTAATACACATCTGGGGTAGTGGACTTCTGGGCCTTGTGCATTCCCTCTAGACAGCCACTCACAATGGGAACTTAGGTGTGACTTCATAGGCCATCCTGGGAGAATGGGAGGGAAGAGCTGGGAACAGCCTCACACTTACACCTGAATAGGCTGTGTTCTGTCCTCACACAAAGGGCTGCATACCCCCTGCCGTGAGTCTTGAGCCAGGGCAAGAAGAGACAACCTCTGTGCACATCAAAGCCATTCTTTGAAGGGTCACTATAAGGCACTGCCACTTGGTATAAGAACTGGACTTCTGACACTAACACTTCACTGCATTTCTGGACCCGTGAAGACTCTGCAAGTTCAAACAACGGCAGTGTTGCTGAAGGACTGCCACTCTGCTAGGCCGCTGCTTTGGAAGAACTTTTTTCTTGCTGTGCTGACCTGCTGCCACTCTGGCCTGACTGAAAAGGACTGGACCCACATCACATGAATGCAGAGTAGCTTCAAGGGCTTGCTGGCTTGCCTTCTGATGGAAGTCTCAGAGACATAAAAGACTTCCAACTCACCTGCCTCAGCACGTAGACTGTGCCATCTATGGGTTGGCCCTGTCAAGTGCTACCTACCCAACTTTGGGCTCCTGGAAGTGGGTCTAATAGCCTCTCCAGGAATATCCTCCATTCAGGATGAATCACTGCTGTTGCGAGGTTCGTGACCGATGCAATGCAGCCATTGCGAGGATCAACATTGATACATTGCCACTGTGTGGTGTATCATCACTACTGTGTAAGCATCATTACCTTTGCGTGGTTCGGAACTGATGCAGCTCCTTCCCTTTGTGGACCGCCATTGAGTTATTGCTTCATCTGCACCCTGCATCTAGTTTTTGACGATGGCGTAACCTCAGTACTTTTCAGCGAGCCAAGCATGGTCCCTGTATCTGACCCGCACTCCATTGCGATTGGCATGAACTTTTGGATTTGACCCGGTGTAGCCAGACCAGATAGCCCTGGTTGGCACATTATGATTTTAAGCAATTCATTTGTTATTTTTTAAAAATTAATAACTCTGGTTCTACCTATTGGATCTTTGTTGTTTTGGTCTTTTTTTGTTCACTAAATTAAGCCATACTTTGCTAACCAGAGGTGCTATCTTTTTATGTGGTGTGGTCACTGTTTTACTGTTTGAAGTGTTACACAAATAATTTACACATTGCCTCTTAAGTTAAGCCTGACTGCTCTGTGCCCAGCTGCCAGGGGGCGAGCACAAGATAATTTTGCGTGTGTTTGTGACTTACCATGGCAAGGATTGTGGTTCCTGCTTAGACAGGGTGCATACCTCTGCCAACCAAAAACCAAATCTATAATAAATCACACCTACCCATCAAAACTGCAATATAATCAAAAACTTCTGATAACCAGCGCCTGAGTACTTCAGAAGACAATACCACATGTTGAAAGGCGGCCTCCACAAGCCAGACAGAGAGCATATAAACATTGCAGTAAGCCATATATGAATTTTGATATGTTTTAAACTATATATTTTGACAGTGTGAAAGCATAGAGCCAGAGTGTCTTCATAGAACACAGACCCAGGGGTGTCTCCAATTGCCAGTAGCTGTAACTAGCATCATGGGCTCATAAGAAGAAGTATTTAGAAATATAAGGCAAGACCAATAAATGGGTTGGCTAGTAAGAATAGATATTTTTTTTGCTAATTTTGAATCTATAATCTTTGAGTGTACACTTTGAAAGAAAATGAGAAAGAAAAAGTCAGAGAATGCACATAAAAAGGCACTAGCGGATTTAAAACATAATCCTCTAGTTCTAGTTTGTTGCAGAGCAGGAACTGGAGATTGTTTGATGGTTTTTCCTCAAAACAAACCTAAATTGCCTCTCAGATTGCATAGTTGATTAGCATATTATTTGACTCAATTTAATTCCATAAGTGCTGAAGGTTTTCCCCCAGATTTGAGTCCTTTTCTTTACCTCTGTGGCAGTGTGTGGTTAAGCTTTTTCAACAAAAGCTTCCTAGTTAAAATTGGATCCTTTTGCTTGAATAGGAATTTCTGGGCCTAGAATCAGCTGCCACCCAAAGACTCCGACCATCCTGCGTATATCTGTAAACTAGAGACCTGAAGAGGTGTGTGCATACATTGATGCCAATATATTGTCCAATTCAGAAATGCCCTGCAAACATAATACTAACAGAATGTTTCTATATATGTGTGACAGACATTCTGGATGTTTTGGATCATGCCAGAACTGTTGTTTCCTGTATATTCTGCCTGCTCCTGAAAAACGCTCTGATACCTCTGGGTATAGCCAGCGCTATATAAACTCTTACAAATAAATAAATATAAAAAAATGCCAAACTTCCTACCACATACCCCACTTCTGGCGATAAACATGGTTCCCCACGTGAGAGGGTGGATTAATTGTCAATATCACTAATGACTTGAAAAACGAGCTATGTCGTCCTTTCTAAAAGGCAAAAGTTTGTGATGAGGGAAGCTGTTGGTTTAGGGCCTGAGGTAGGCCAACATCCCGAGAAATCTACCAGTCTCAGACATTTTAAAAACAAGATACCATGGGCAGTCCACAGTAGAGTGGCTTAGGTGGCCCAACTACACATTCTTAACCTCAAAAACTTGTACACATCAAACTTAAATCAAACTTTGAGTGAAATTACATAATATTTTACTTTTTCGCTGAATGTTCTGAAATCTGTAATTACAAAACTCCTACCATCCAGCCTTTCTACTCTTCTCCCAATAAAAACAGAATACATGTGTATTTGGGCCTATTGCCCGGGACCAGAAAGGTAAACAAATGCACCATATTGATCTAAAAAATGTAGCTTTGCAGTTACTTCCATTTCTGGGATGTGGATAGCTGAGGTGATTGGGCCACCTGGCACCCAGAGAAAAAAAAAAAGAACAAGACATTTCTGAAAATGAGACACCTCCAGGAGCTCAGGACGGTGTGCCTCAAGTGAATCCCCCTACTTGCTTCTTACTCTGAATGTCCTGCCAAATTCACAGTTGGTTGAAGTCACAGAATCGGCTCATAGGATTGTCAGGGGGAAGTTTCAGAACCTGCAAGGAGCAACACAAGGGCTACCACCCAGCATTCTTTTACCAAGAAAATATTACCTCAATTATGTGGGTGTACGAAAATCCATGGATAGGAAAGGCGCACAAACATACAATGGAAAGTCAAGTTATTTCTTTGAATTTACATCTATTTTTACAGTTAGATGTGGTATCTGAGCAAGGGGTCGGCCATGATCACCTACTAATCCAGAAAATTCTGAAAACTATGCACCTGATATAGACATTTTAGGGAGATGTGGCTTGGGTGAGACCCATTATCATTTTTTATTCAGAATGGCCTACCAATCTCAAATCATAGAATTTCCTCACCTCACATTTCTGTGAAAGAAAGTGCAAATCTTTGGGGAGCAGCAAAAGTTATGCTACCCTGCAATCATGCACTACTACCAATAAGAAACAAATGGTATCTCACTTGGGTTAGGGTGCCTATTGCATGAAATGTCCAAAAGCATACTGTGAAATGTCAAGGCATTCCCAAAAACTAAAGAGACCTGAGAGAAATCAGGGTATTATGGCTTACATGAATACCAGCATGTGTTATTACTCAAAATGCCACACAAATTCAAACGTATGCCTACTACACTTCAGGGATTTCTTCTATTGTGTTAATGAGGTGGGGGGTCAGACTGTCTTGCCATTTGGCTGCACCCACCCCTGGAAGAGCAGTAGGGCAAAAGGACTTCCTGGTTCAGAAAGTCTTTCGGAATGCGCAGCAGTTGTTCAAAGATAGAGGTTTAAAAGCAGGCATGGGTGGTGAACTCAGCTCCGTTCGTGGAGTTTGTGGAGTTTTCTGCACTTCGCGCTCTGCAGAGCTCGTGGAGTCAGAAAACTGCACTCCACATAGTGCAGCGGAGTTTTTTCCCCCACTCGCGAACAGTAAGTGTGCTACCTGCCGCTTAGGTAGACAGAAATGAGGCCTTTAACCTAATATTTTACAGTATTGTAGAGAATATGCTTAAGCAACTTGGATATTGGGGCTCACATAGGAGATTTAGTTTTTTTTCAATGAATATATGATTAATGAATTCTTAACAAGATGAGGCTCTTCATATTTGGACAGGAAGCAAGTTACAAGTCCAATGGGAATGGCCAGTGAAAGATCAAACTGGAGTGCTTTTTCTAATGAAACATGTGTCTATGAGGACACACACTGGACATACATCTAAAATGGCTTTATTTCTTCGTGTAGGCAGGCCAGAGAACTCATGAATAAAGCACCATGATTTCTTGTTTTATCTAGTCTACACTATGGACAGACTCTACTCTCTAACACCATTAAGTACAAACTAGCTTCCGGAAACCTATTTTGAAATGTGGATCTCATAATTTTGAGGACTACACTAATGCACATCATCCTCATAGATAGTACAGCATGGCTTTCAGGAATTCTAATGAAAGCTTTCTTTAATTTTCACCTCTCACTCTGATAGATGAAAAAGGCTTCTGGCCCATGTTGACTGTCTTTCTGGGACCTCCTTGACACAGGCTACATTTACTGTGTACTGCTAGTGTTTATTTAATTATTTTAGTTTCTAAGGGCTAGTGGACATCTTATGATATTTTGGAAGAGCTGTTGCACAGTGCAGTACAAATTACTGAACAAAACATACAGTAGATAATTAAAAATTAGAGTAAGTAGGATGGCATGACCACTGTCAACCCTTAAGTTGCATCTTAAAACGTTTCCTGAGTTGGAATTAATTTGGATTGACTCATATTTGGCACATGGCTGGCTGTTGTTTCTAAATACTTGAATGGGTGTTGTTGGACTTAATGTTGAAAAGTGGTATTAGGGTCTCTAGCAGGAACGTGGTGTAGGGCCAGGTTTGGTAGGTATGTCAAGTCTGCTGTATTATGCATTGTGGTAATGCACAGTTGATCCTGGCATTACCTCAGAGTCAATGGACTAATATGGATTCATCAATATTTTCAAAATGCAGGCACAACTTAAATCATTTTTGAGTGTAGTGAATGGTGGCCTGATTCAAATATGATTCACAGAAATTTGGACTTTTAGGGTGATTGTTATAAGCTAAAACATGAACCAAAGCAACTAGCCAATAAAATGGAATAAGAGAGATGTGTTGTCATATCCTCCTAGGATCAAATTGTAGTTTCCCCCCCTTTACGGCACAGCCATCTTTGAATGAATGAATAAATGAACATGATTCACAGAGCGCACGGCTACCCAAGAGAGTATCCCAGCACTAAATACTGCAGGTGAGACACAGAAAACAAGAAACAATAAACAAGGCTACAATTAAGCAGCAGAGAAAAGCCACATTTTAAGGAACGCATGAAAGACCTCCTACGATGCCAGAGTCTGCAGTTCCCGGGGGAGCTGGGAGTTGATTCCAAGCATTAGTAGCTTTCTCTCTTTCAGTTGAGCATGCGGTTTAGTCCGTTAGGGATTTTGAACATGAATTCTTACTTATTTTCAAGGCAGATATACATTTTTGTATCATGCGAGCACTGGTCTAAAAAAAAGGCACATTTGTCAGTTACAAAGTAGTAGGTATAGAACAGAGCCAATGGGGCCCCCACCTTTTATTCTGATTGGAAATTTCTGACGATCCAGTCACAACTTTTGTAGGTGTACCAGTGAAACACCTTCTTCCATTTTGCCTGTCATTGTGGATCATTTTAAATCACTGAAATATGAAATTGTATAAAATTGCAAGAGATCCGTAATCAAACCAGTTCTCAATGAGAACTAGTAGGTGTAAATTATTGTCTGAGAGGATACATTGCATGTCAGTAGCATGTTGGGAAGCTGAGATGTGTTAATGAGTCCAGTTTGAAACTAGATGATGATACTCTATGACGGGTGTGTTCAGATGATAACTTTCGGTCATTCTATGTATCCTATAATATTGGTGTGTTAGGATATGTTGTGTAGCTTGAGACGGGATATAGTTCAGTTTGTTGATTGCCATTGGATTTTTGAGGCACTTGGATAGTGTAAACAGAGCTGAGAACCAGTGTGGCACTGAAGAAGGATGAGATCCCATGCTAAGGTACACAGTATGTACATGGAGGCAGACTATAGGTGCATTATACATAGGTGCGTGCTTATGTGGTGAAATGTTTCCTGTAGGAAACTTTATCAATCAATCAACATACTTTATTCAATTTTAAAGATAAAATCATAAAAGTCATACTATGTGATGCATTACATACATTATGACATCAACACAAATTACAATCTATCTTTCTTTAAAATACCAGAAAGATACTATGATAAATACATAATGTGTGGGCAGGTAAGAACTTTAAAAACAATAATGAATGTCTCACTTGATTGAAATTCATGGGCATCAAAAAGGGCTGTATCCATTTATAGTAAAATTGTTATACCTCAGGCAAATCTTAACTGTGTGCAAAGTATTGCTAATAGAGACATTGTTGCACTCGCACAAAGGCAGCTATGAACCCTTATAACAACCATGATTAGAGTACAAAAGCTGCGGGAATACATTTAGCCTAAAAAAGGTCAATAGTCTTCGATGGTAGCTGGACATGTCTAAGGTAAGATGAGGCTCCAGACGTCTCACAGTTTTCACCAATATTACATGGCATACAAAATGCTTGTTCAAGGCTAGTGCCTCACGTTCTGCTATCATTTTGCCTCTAAACGCTTGTTAAAGTCAAATTTGATCAGTTTTAACAATACAACTTGGGTCAGTGAAAAGTTCAAGTCTCACTAAAGTTTTCATATTGGAAAAGACATAATGCAACCAGGGAGTTTGTAATGAGTTGAACAGGTCTACACAATCTTACGCAATCAGTCTGTTAAATCCCAACTCACCCTTCGTCCAAACCGAGAGTCAAATCAACAAAGGGCAAAGACAAATAAAATTTATAACATAGCCCATGCGCAACTCTTTGTGGACAACCTCAGAGGATGTACATTGTGGAACCCGTAGGAGACCCCTGAGAAACTTATTTTCATCTATTTGAATTAGAGCCAAACCCCCACAACCATAACTATTCTCATACTCATCATGAATTGCACGAGGATCAGAGCCACAACCATAACTATTATTATCCTTATCATGAATTGCAGGAGGGTCAGAGCTTTTCTAGTCTGAAATATCATTCCACATCCTTGGTGTGTAGATAGAGAAGGCAGGTGTTAAGTTTAGTTCCTTTTCCCACTTCTTTGCCCCAAGTTTGGAAATGTTCCAACTTTGAGGTCCTATTCATGAGAGATGGTTAGCTTTTTGGCTGGTATTTTATTTATTTATTTATTTAGAGTTTTATAGAGCGCGGACTTGACCTGTTAGGGTATCAGAGCAATTTACAGGAATCAAGCAGTAGTATATAAAAGACTTGGGGGGGGGGGGAGCTGTATACAAAGGGATAAAAGGGACAAAATAAAAGTTAAATTTATATTAACGAGAAAACAGAGGTACCAAGGTCCTTGAAGGGGTGCCCGGAGGTGCCGGTAGGATAGTGTCTGTGTACTCCCGGGGATGTATTAGAGCAGAATTAGAGCAAGGCCTGTGTGAATTAGAGGCACAGTTTAGGCAAGGAATTTGCCCATTAGGAAGGTTTTGGCATCCTTTTTGAAGCGAGCCAGTGAAGGGATTCTTCTAATATCGGGAAGGAGTGAGTTCCATATTCTTGGTGCGGCCCCTGAGGAGGCCCGATTGTAAGTTTTCTTTTTCCGAAAAAGTGCAGGTTGGAGCAAAAGGTTTCTTGAGGACCGCAAGTCTCTGGTTCTTCCGGAGATCCCGAGTTTCTGGGCAAGATATGCAGGGGAGTTTGAGTATAATGCTTTGTGCGTAATACATGCCATTTTGAGATGGATTCTGGCCTGAAGGGGAAGCCAGTTCAGAGCTTTTAAATGAGGAGAAATATGATTGAACTTCCTGTTAGTAGCCTAGCAGCTGCGTTAAGGCAGCCTTTTAAAGGTGCCAGGGAGATCTTGGGTAAACCCGAAAGGGTAGAACAGCCATATTCCAGTCTAGAGATGACTGGTGCTTGAACTGCCATTTTTAGGTAGGGAGTATCCAAGAAGGGATTCAGCTTTCATAGATAGCTCAGGTGGAATCTGGCTGATTTGGCCACCAAATTCATGTGGTCCCGCATGTTCAAGTTGCAGTCTAGGGTAATCCCAAGGGATTTGGCCGAGTCCACGATGGTCGGAGGGCAGTTTATGGCTGTGATGGCCTTAATCTATACCTGAGTCTCAGGGTTGGTTTTGGGTGGGGAAATTAGAAGAAATTCTGTCTTTTTAGCGTTATGTTTAAGTTGATTGGAAGAGAGTCATTGGACCATCAATTTCAAGGCTTTGTTCATGGAGAGAATCTCCTTGAGAGAAGAGATCTTGAAGTAGATCTGTATATCGTCAGCGTACATGTGGTATGATATATTTGCGGTGTGTAGTACTTCGGCAAGTGGTTCTAGGTAAAGGTTGAAAAGGGTGGGGGACAAGGTTGATCCCTGGGGGACTCCAACCGTGACCAGGGCGGGAGCAGACAGGTTACCGTTAATTAGGTATCTACATGATCTGTTGTGGAGGAAGGACCAAAACCATTCGAGAACAGAGCCATCCATTCCCATCCTAAGTTTGAGGCATTCACGTAATTTCTCATGGTTGACCGTGTTGAAGGCCAAGGACAGATCTAGGAGGATTAGGAGACAGGTTTTGACTTGGTCAAGGGCTTGGAGGGCATCATCCACGATATGGAGATTGGTGGTTTCAGTGCTATGCCCTGGCCTGTAGTCGGATTGGAAATCATCTAGTAGGTGGAAGTTGGTGATGAATTGGCTCAGCTGCTGTTGCACACATTTCTCCAGAACTTTAGCTAATAGTGAGATGTTGGAAATAGGTCTGAAAATAGGTCTGAAAGTATATCAGGTTATTATTTCAGATGGAATTGTAGGGGATATAGTTAGTCATGACAAAGACGTGTACTTGGGGATGAGCCTTGCGTGATAAATTGGGATGATGAGGGGACATTTCTTCACATCTTGATGAGATAGAATTAGTTTAATTGGTATCCCTTCAAAGTTACTTAGTTTCATTAAAGGTCGTCCACTGCAGATTGCTTGAATTATTTAACTTTTTAAGATACAAGGTTGTAGATATGTGTGATCCATTTTAGCAACTGACCAGGTGATTCATTGTGGAATCTTTTATTTTCAGACGTGTAAGGAGGAGCTTTTAAATGAACTCAAATTTCTGTAACTGGTTTAAATCAAAATGATTCAATTATAGTAAATGTTGATAGTGCATTTTCTGTGAAATGAGGAGTTTCCTAACAAATCTAATATGTGGCCCCCTTGGGTGAATCTACGTAGCCACAATTCAATTAGTGAAATAAATGATGCATGTTGCTGTGATGCTGGTTCTAGCATCTAAAATTGTTCTACAATGATGGTTTCCAGGGCGGGTATGTTTGAAGTGATTATTGGCAATTTCTGTTTAGCTAATCATTGAGCACACTACTTTATAGCTTACTGAACCTGATTTGTGGCGAGACCTCTCTGTCCCAGGTCATCAATGGCCTTGAATGGCCACAGTGTACAAGAGGATTTTACGAGTGTAGGGTACCAAACAGACATGAGAAAGGATGGTTTATGACACTGTTTAGTGTGCCAATGAAGCAGTTTTAAGCTGATGGCTATTTCATGTAAATTTGAACCTGGTTACACATGCTTGTGCAAAATGATCTTGTATCAAAAGCACTGTTAGTTATTATCTCTATGGATTAATAAGCACATTTACTTGGAGTGTTTGAGTTTTGTCGACTTCTCAGTCACTTTGGCCAAATATTTCACTGCTTCAGATTAAGAAGCAATAGAGCCTGCTTTTGGTTCCATGCACCTCGCATGGATGGTAGGTGTATAAGAATAGGCTATTCTTGTAGCGAAACATTCTTTAGCATTTGCACTCACCTTCATCTCCGAGGCGTTCACACTTTAAATCCCCGCAATGAAGGAGAATATTTTCAGCCTTTCACAATTAAATGTTAAAGATCAGAGATTCACATGAACATTGGTACACTGTGGGCCCGATTCACAGAACTAACTTAAGACAAAATCCTAAACTTACTACCATTTTCGTATTCACAGAAGGCACTTACTCATTTTGGTATTCACAGAAGACACTTACTCACTTCGGTATTCACAGAAGTTAGGACTCCTAACTTTAGGACTCCTAAATGCCTTCTGTGAATACCGAAAGTCTTAAAATTAGGATTTTTCTCAGTTTAGGAGTCCTAAAGTTAGGACTCCTAACTTTACTACTACTAAACTGAGAAAAATCCTAATTTTAAGACTTTCGGTATTCACAGAAGGCATTTAGGAGTCCTAAAGTTAGGAGTCCTAACTATACTACTACTAAACTGAGAAAAATACTAATTTTAAGGCTTTCGGGAGTCATAGAAGGCTTTTAGGAGTCCTAAAGTTAGGAGTCCTAACTTTAGGACTACTAAATTGAGAAAAATCCTTATTTTAAGACTTTCGGTATTCACAGAAGGCATTTAGGAGTCCTAAAGTTAGGAGTCCTAACTATACTACTACTAAACTGAGAACAATCCTAATTTTAAGGCTTTCAGTATTCACAGAAGGCATTTAGGAGTCCTAAAGTTAGGACTCCTAACTTCTGTAATACCAAAATGAGTAAGTGCCTTCTGTGAATACTAGGCCTGGGTGGTAAATTCCGTTCCGTTCGCGGAATTTGCGGAATTTGGGTAATTTCGCGTTCCGCGGAGAACGCGAAATTGCCCAAAAATCTGCGTTCCGCGACTTCGCGAAATTTTTTGCTTGTTCGCGTTCTCAATATGCGTGTTCGCGAGATATTTCACCCCGAGCACGCAAACAGCGATCGCGAACAGGAAAAAAGTATCGCGAACAAGCAATTCCGCGTGTTCGCGAAATTTCTGCGTTTTCGCGGAGATTTTTTACCGTTTCGCAGAGATTTGCGTAACGCGATTACGCAAATTCCGCCCACCCCTAGTGAATACCAAAATGAGTAAGTGCCTTCTGTGAATACCAAAATGGTAGTAAGTTTAGGATTTTGTCTTAAGTTAGTTCTGTGAATCGGGCCCACATGTGTGTTTTCATGTAAGTGAATCATTTGTCTTCCAGTGGAGCTTTTGTGGATCATGGAAATCTAATATCCAGTGCAACTGCTCACTTCATAAGTGAATGGAGTAACATGCAATGGCAGGTTTTTAATAGGGCCTACTCTTAAAACCATAAATGGTATTCTCATGTTGTTCCTGGTTTAATGACTGAGATATAGGTTGTCTTTATAAGTGCCCTAAACAAGATTGTCTCCATGGCTGGGCCTAAAATGTAAGCTTTGATGAGGAGGGAGACTTCTCTCTCTCTTCAGCTTCAGACAAATTGCAATGTGCATTCCGTAGAAGAGGTCTGTGTTATTGTTGACAGTGCTTGTTCGGGTCTTCTGGATGATGGTTTCTTGGTTCTGCTAAATTTCCACATGTTTACACTAATCCCTACTGCAAGTCACTGTTCTCCTTCCAGAGATAGGCAGGTGCCAATGATGGTGTTGATGTATGCCACTGTCAAGGCTGTCCATTTCACCTTTGATGTATTTTTTATATGATAAAGCAATGCAATCGATAAAGTGCCAGATTTACTTTTCTTTCGAACAACTCAACGCAGCAATGCATTTTGCTGCATTGTGTTGCTTGAAATGAAGCGACCAGAAAAGTCTATAGAAATACTAAGCTATGGCTCATGTTCTTCTCTTTCCCAACACAAGCACCCTTGCACTATTGTGCACAGGTGCCTGCTTTACAAGGAGGATAGTTTTTGTGCAGGTATATTCCTCATTCCATACATGCTACAGAATGCAGCACACATGAAAAGGAAGTAATGAGGAGAAATAAGGATATTACTCCAAAAACATGGGTGGATGGATGAGAAAACCCAGGCCTTTAAAAATTTTAATGAAAAAAATTATGATAAATCAGCAAATTTGCCTCTCATGTAAAACCCAAGAAAATATGTGGAATCAAAAATGGAATAAATTCTTTACACACTTCGTTAATTTTGTCCGAAACACTTGACTAAAAGTTATAAGCTAAGGATATTGGAAAAGCATATGCATCCAGATGCATTTATGACAAGCCCATGAATTATGACCAACATCATTCATGCTCTTGGAGTTTCAACTTACAGAAAAATACTGGAGTAAAAGATCTAATATTAGAAAAGAAGATGAGTAATGCTAAAAGCATGAGAAACTGCTAGATTTTTTAACCAGATTTTATCGCTTGTCTTAGCAGATAAAGTAGATTGCAAATCATTCTCCTATTTTGATTCGACTTCTGTTTTAACCCTAAAATCATCAGAAGCTGTAAGTAATTTATATATCGGGGATTCCTTCACATCTGTTAGTGTTGATTTATGCCATTAAGCATGAATTATATCTAAAAAATTATTATATGGACACTGAGGGGTAGATTGAAAAGTGTAAGAACAATGAGGACACACAGCTTTAAAAGAGTACTGGAAATATTAATCTTAATGTTACCAGGAGGATGTTGAGATTTTTAGAAGTGAGGTGACAAAACAAGAAAAAGATCTTCTTGTTACCTCAAGAAATACTACTAGTTCAGAAGGCTGATTTGTGGAGAGGAAACATTAACAATGCCAAAACTGGAGCACCAACATGGAGGACTGCGGAGGAGTGTAAGACAAGAAGGAATGACTTCAAACAAATGTCTAAGGAGAAGCTGACTTAACCTAAGGGCTGCAATGGCCACTGGTTGAGGCCAATACATCCAGGAGAAGGTGAATCTTGCAAGATGGTTTATTAGTTTGGATGGAGGTGAACACTTGACTAGTAATTGAAGAGAGCAACTAAAATAGGTGGCTATTCATAAAGGTAAACGTATACATGAATGAATATACACATGTAAGTTTACTCTTACACTTTTGAGTACCTATATTACTTTTCGCTATTCAATATTTCCGAGTGTAAACTTTCTCAAAAGTGTATACTTGCATGTCCACACACCCTGAAACAGGATGGAGTCAGTAAAACTTCATATACAACTGTACAGTTACTTTTAAATTCCAACTAATGTGCATATCTTCCTATTGTACAGTATAGGACACATGTTTAGAGTTTATTAAAGCTGAAAAACAAATTATTTAGGTTAAGTGGTAATGTAAATTATTTGTATTTTTTTAAAGTGGTAGAATTAAAAAAAGTTACAAAAGTATTAACTTCATTTAAAAATAAATATTTAGGTACCTTCAATAATTTTATTACCTTGAATATTTTGTAGGAATACAGTTTTTAACAATTCACCTAAAGTCACATTTTATATTTATTTATCTTGAGTTAAAAGTTACTGAAAGTTATGAATAGAAATATTTTAATTAATTCAATGTTTTTTTAAAGAATATCAACTTTACATTTTTTTTAAATAAAAATGGTAATTAAAATATTTACATAATTGAAAACATATTTATTTAAAATGTATTTTTAATACTTCAAAATTAAAATAGTTTTTATATATTATTGAAGAAGTTTCAGGAAAACAATTTAATCTAACATTATTTCCAGAATGGTTCCATTTTAAATCCCTACCTTTATTATTTTCAATGAAAGAGTGCAGCAGTACAAGAGGTTGGCCATGTATGGTGCTGGAATTACTCCAGGTCTGAGCTGGAGTACATCTACTAATGTTTTGTGTAATTTTTGGCTTCAGTCATTTTAGAAGTGCAATTTGTGAATAACTGTGGATGTCCCTCCTTAGCCCTATCTGAACCCCTTGGTATTCCTCCAATAATCCCTCCCTTTTAGTAGTAAGTATTCCTTGTTATTCAGCTTATCTTTCCTCTCCCTCCCACCTTTGCTACTAATATTTATACCTATGTTTGCAGAGATCTCTGCTTTCAGGGCAGAGATGCACTGTACCAAATGCATCCTTTTCAGAGCAGTATTCTGACCATCCTGATCTGGGAGTCCATATAGACTCAGATGAGGCATTTCCTAGGTCTGGCTTGGCACTGCAGGCGTTTTGCCAAAAGATGTAGCACTGCTGTGGCCTCACTGATAGAGCTTATTTCCAAAAACAGCAGAAGAAAGCTAGCTGGATAGATTCAGAATATCTTTACCACCCTGATGTAGGCATTATTGTGCACAGCGCACAATAGGTCCTTGCCCTATTTGGCACTTGCTGGCTTTAGTAATCCGGCCTACCTGCTGCAGGGCATTAAGCACTTCCTCAGATGAGTCAAGTCGAGTCAAATACAGCTTTATTCGATTGCTATTTCATACAATCATAAAAGCACATATAAACACATACATATAGTTAATAAGAAAGAAACATCCTATATATACATTGCTGGTTCAATTGAATTGTACACTGAGTAGAAATTCATTAAAAGCTAGATAAAATATTAAAAAGAAATAGCAATAAGAGACTGGGGTCATAAAGTGCATACATTCATCAGTGCTAGAACAGCACTTTTTGCTACCCTGTGACCTTTAGACTTGAATTAATATCCTTTTCCTGAGGTTAATTACATGCTTTAAAAACATTGCTATCTTCCAAGTAATATGTGCTTTATCTAAGAATTGCAACGCAAGTAAGCTGGCCTGCGTTGTCTAATCCCAAAGCATTTTAAAATTGGAAGAATCCACACCTTTCTCAGTTCTCTATAGAATTTGCAGAACAGCAACACATGTATGGTGGATTGCTCTGAAAGATTATCACATGTACACAGTTGCAATTGTCGGGTCCAGTTGTTCATTGTTGGAAAACTCACAATTCTATGAAAGATCCCAAGTCTGAATCAAGTGGTCCTGTCAGGTGGAGCTAAAGACAACAATTTCATCAAAATACATTGCACTGAATGGGCATTTCATTACTCAAAGGGCATCACTTTAAACTCAAAAAAAGGCCCTTTTGGGTTGCAAATGAGAACCTCGCGTCATGGCAATCTACCAGTACCCCGAGGTAAAATCAAAGGTACTAAAATACTTTGCAGCCTCTAATCTCTCTAATATCCCTAGGGATGCAATGAGTATCAGTTCTAGTGATAGCATTAAACAACACTGGAGGTAGTCACAAAGAACCTCAGATCTGGTGACATTAAAAATGAAAGCAGTATAGTACCAGTATGACTGGACTGGACCAAGGATTGCTGGCAGGGCCAAGCACACCAGGGACACCATCTTAGGCAGTTCTTGATTGATGCTGGACATCACTTTATCTGACAACCTGTAGATATTGTTTTGACAGGTAAGCTATTGCCATTGTCAATGCCATGGACAGACCACTGGGTCAGACCAGGTGACAGAGAAAACAGATCAACAAACTAGCCCAACAACTGGCTAACGTACGTTTGCTGTGGATCATTTAGTGAAGAGTAGAATACAACTCCAAGGAAATCCTCAGCACAGGTCTGTAGTGTATCTAAACATTTGTCTGCACATTGCATGCATAAATATTAACACAGTATTTTGCGTTTCTTGTTTTTCTTTCTTTATTCTTATAGTTTCTCTTCAGCCGACACGTGTTACACTGGGAAATCGTCCCGCGACTTTCTCAAGGCTCTAAAATCTTTGGTATATTCTTTTCTTATGTGGTGATAATTCCAACCCACAAAGGGTAAAGTATCTGTCTTCTGATTTAAAATTGGTTCTTCATTTAGGAAAGGTCTATGTCTGACCAATCCACGAGCTCGTATGGACAGCTCCATCATCAACGTAGTCCAAAAACTGTGACTCTCGAGTATAAGAACCAGTGTATGCGATGAAACACGTGTCGGCTGAAGACAAACGATAAGAATAAAGAAAGAAAAACAAGAAACTCAAAATACTGTGCTAATATTTATGCATGCAATGTGCAGATAAATGTTTAGATACAATACAGACGTGTGCTGAGGATTTCCTTCGTGTATTCAGTGGCCTTATCTGCAATTTCGGGGGAGGTTGGTGGTTCTCCTCACCTTACTGTACCGTTCAGAATTTAGGATCTATTGAAACTAATATGTGTGTGATTTTCCTGAGTGGCGCCGTTTCACCTTTCTCAATACCACTGTCAGTTGAAAGGTCTAGAATACAACTCCCTCCACTGAACCATCTTCCTAATTGTGTGACAGGAGATCAGGAAAGAGGATCTTTTCTTCTTCTTCTTCTTCTTCCTACCCCTATTTGTGACAATCAACAAGGTCATGTCAGCCCTGTCAAAGTGGTTTGTCAGGCAGTTAACCTGAATCACTTCATAGGGATTCTGAGGGTGCCTGTTGGTGCCAAGGTACGCAAGACAGCTGACATGCCCCATCTTCCCCAGCACAGTGTTGGGGCCAGTTAACTTGTCTATTTGGCCAGGGATCTGTTGGCTGTACTACCCATCCTTTTGGGTATGTTAGTACTCCATCAATGTCACCATCTGATCATATCATTGCTTAATCAGCTCTTGACTGACCTCCAGGTATTGGCTAGCCTTTTTTTATAATCGGCCTTCCTTCAGCCTAGATCGGTATATAGACCACAAAGTCCAGCTTGGATTTCTTGAGAAGATTCTCCCACCTCTTATTTGACAAGAGTCAAAGGAAATCTTATGGGGTACCCCTAAAGATGTTCAAAGGTGTCTACTCCCTTCAATGTACCTCTCTATAGGTGAACAGAAGGTATGGAAACAAAACACCTCAATGAGTTTCTCATTCAAACACTTGATGATACCTTTCAGGGTCCTGTTTAATCTCTCAAAAGCCCATCGATTCGGACCTGAGAAAGGCAGCTAAGTAATAATTTGATTATTTGGGATAATTTCTATACATCACTTTTAAAAATCAGTAATGCTTAATAAAATATGTTTGTGTTACTATTGTGGGAATTCTTCAAGTTAAACTTCTCAAAAATAATGTATATTTATTTGCTATATTGATAATAATTATATTGAATTCAATATTGTTGTAGCCTTTTATTTATATTTTGTTCTACAGTTAAAATAAATATATGTTGTCAACTGACATTTATATTTAGCATATAATGTTTCAACTATTTTATGTTTTGTTACATATACCTTTTTACTTTTCTACACACTTTAGCACTTCACAATCAGGGTGGAGATCTCGCTATGATACAGGGAAAAAATATATTAAACTATAAAACAAATTACTGATGTATAGCTCTGATTACAAGTACATTTTTTTAATAATATTTCAATACAAATTAGTGTTACATACATTTTCAAATTAAAAGGTTTTTTTAGCTTATTTTATATTTAAATAATAAATAGTTTTCCCTTTACGAATTATTTTTAACTGTTTAAAATGCTTTAATTCAATTGAACATTATTTCCTAAGGTTTTTTTTGTAAGTCCCTCCATCTATTATTTTCTAGTGAGCAATATGTTTATCCTTAGCGAATCAGTGTGGGGATCTCTGCATTGTAAACTGTAGGAAAAAAATATTACTTAATTCAAAAATAATATTAAAACTATTTATGAAGTATTAATGTAATTTCATTTTATATATGTATTTTAAATCTCGAAAAAAATAAAATATCTTTAAATATTAGAAATATAGTACATTAAATTAAATTAAATTGAAGATTCAATTAAAATATAAACTTCAACTTGAAGACTTGAAGAAAAAATCATATTAATGTACAATAATAATTAATAAAAGATGTATTAAATTAATTAAAAGACTGACAAATGATTTTTTTAAATTAAAAATAGTTTTTAAAATGTTTTATAATTAAATAATGCATTTCTACTGTTTTCATATTTTTCTATACTTAAACGATATTTATTTCAAATTTTGTAATACTTCAAATAATTTAGTTTAATCTAATATGATTTCCCATGGGGTTTTAGATTAATTTCCTACCTCCATCATTTACTATGGGAGGGTGTTGCAGCTCTAGTGGCTGGCCATGTGTGGTGCTGGACACACTCCCGTTTTTTTGTAGTAACATACACACTCAGATTTTTGAATTAGCAAAAGTCTAAATTACTCAAAAGCGTATGTTACTTTGTGTATCAGAACTAATATCTCAATTGCTTTGATTTCCTGTAGCTTAGTTAATGTCTGCATCTTTATTTCTGAAGATTCATTGAGCTAAAATCTATGGGCCTCATAATGATGTAGGGCAGAAAGCTTAAGACCAGCTGTTGGAAGATTTCCTCTCAGCATCGTAGATTTCAGTCTGACCGCCATATAAGGATGACAGCGGTCGGAGTGAAACCTGCGGGGGATTCCAAGGAGCTCGTTGGAGCGTCGGGAGCCACCATAATCACCTAATGACCGCGGAGCAAAACTCGACTCTGCATTCGGGATTATGATGGCACTTTCACAAATCCTTGTCATGTCGGCATTTCCGCATGGCAAGGTTGTCAGAAAGTGTCTTTGGTGGCAACTAGAGGGCCATCTACCTTCCTGGCCCTCTGCTATGGGGCTGTGGGGCACCAACGTCCCAGCATCTTATGCCAGGTACTGTGAGGTGCCTGGCACACGGTGCAGGGTTTTTAAAAAACATCCATTTCCAAATGGCAGCTTGTGCTGCGGACCTTTGCAGCCTGCTACACACGCTGCCATTGGGAAATGGATGCTTCAGACAACCAGTGGGGTGGCCACTTTCAAATCCAGCGGTCGGAACCGCCAACCTATGGTTGGTCTGTTCCAGACCTTTCCGTCCCCACGACATCGTAATGAGACCCTCTGCCTTCATTTAGAGTGCTTATTAAATTTGAATAAAATGAGAGACATTAGGTGAATATGCAAGAAGATTATCAACTTAAGAGGAGAAGTGTATTTTTTGTAGTCTTCCTGTAAAAAAACATACTTTTAAAATAAAATACATTTTATTCACAAACTATGAGAAGTCTCTTTCCAGGAACTCTTGTATGTAATCTTAGTATGCAAGACTAGCTTTCTGTTACAAATTATGCATTTTAAATTCCTTGGAGCCAACGTTTTCCTTTTTAAAACCTGGAAACAATCTACTATAATTTTAGGCAAATGGTCTCAAAATCCCAACACCTGAAGGTACTCTCTTTAGCTTAAATTTTGCAAACGTAAATGTTCAGTCGAGCATATGCTGGCTTGAATTGTTTGCTGCACCCTGAACACCATGTGTTCTGTCTACCTGCTGGCGGCATCGTATTATTATACTGACCTTTAAGGTTTGCAGCTTCAAAGCCAACGGGGGAAATGAGCAATTCCCTTACATTGGAATAATCTATATTAAGCATATGTGGACTACAGCTATTCTTATTTTCCAGAAAGATATCCAAAGCCCTCATTTCTCTACTTTTCCGAGTGTATCCCATAACCTTTAGATTTAAATTACCAAGTATTTCTCTAGTAGATTTTCCAAAGTACAGAAACCTTTGTAGAACACGTTTAAACATAAATAAAATGAAGACATGGGCAATTCCAACTGAGATAGAAATGTAACCACGAGCCAGAAATCAAATGTCAATACAAAGTGTTGCTCATAAAAAGTATTATAGGAAAAACTGTGGAAGGCCATGTAGGCTGAAAAAGGTGACAGCTACAAAAAATACCATTAGTGAAAAGATCCCTTGCACATAAAACAGTCAACATAATTTGTGATAAAAAAGCCTCTTCAAAACCAAACCATCTTCCTTTTCCATTTTTGTTGCACACACAGCCCTAGGAGCTAAGGCTTCTAAGTCCTTAGACTTAGGTTTTCTCTTAAACCGATTGTGGATGTGGCGTCAGTGTTAGTAGCCCAGCTTTAAACAAGCATAATTGGAGCCTCTGGTCCTGACATTGAATGAAATTAATTTTAGTTTACGCAATAGGAATTTTAAATTCTATTAGGGACATGAAGGAGAGGATTATCCCACCCTTATTGGATTGTGTACTACTCGTATACGTAAGATATCAGTACATTTCTAATGTCAGTACTGTATTTATATATTCATCATTATATCTCATGTTCCTATGTTTTTATTCTTTATTGGAATAGATTTTAAGGCTTCTATTTTCTGATTTCACAGGAAACAATAAAAAACAGATGAAGAGGGCCGATTTTCCATCAGATATTCTCGAGTTTTGCATTGAGAGTGTAGAAGACTTTCCTTAGAGTTTTTGCAGTTGTTTCAATATCTTTGCTTGAGAGGGTTACAGGATCCTTCCACTTGGTTTAGAGATTTATTGTGAAGACTCTCAGTGACCAAGTGTTGTCCCATTGTGCATGGCAATGCACAGCATGCTTCTTTGACACTGCAGCGCAATGTTAAAGATGTGGAATGCGACCGCCAGGGTGGCAGTCGCATCCTAATTAGCGGTGCAGGACCACCGCACCGCTGGCAGCTGGTCCCAGCACCGCTAGGGTGGCAGGAGGACTGAAGTCCGCCCGCCATCTTAATAGGGCCCTTAAAGGTCAAATTGAACAGTTTGTAAACTTAATATCATTTTTAGGCTCAGATAACAGCCACCAATCCATCTTGCCAAAGTAGTGGCTGCCATGGCCCTTAAAGGGTTTTGCAAGGCAATGAGCACCTGCCCACTGGAGTCAACCTGAAATTAACTGGTGGTAGCTACATAAGCTTTAAGGATTTGTACTACACACAACTTAGGGCCTCATTACGATGTCAGGCGTAAAGCCTCCTCCCAACAGTCAGATTCCCCTAGACCATGTCAGAACCCTTCCAACCGACTCAGTTGGTTTACAATCTGCCCAACCGATTACAATGTTTGCGGTCGGATTGTAAACAGCACGGTCTTTCCGAATCGGTTCCGAGGAGCTCTCAGAGAATTTGTGTCAGTCGAAACCGCATCATACAGCTCTACGGTCAGCATTTACCTACCAAGTGATTACGATGTCGGTTTCCAACTGCCTTTCCAACACTGGTTGTGGGCCGATGGGGTACCTAGGGGACTCCCCTCTGAAACCCTGGACTGTATGACAGGTACTGTGAGATGCCCGCAACAGGGTGCAGGGTTTTCCGCACACCCCCCATTTCCCATAGGAGCCTGTGTTTTCGGAACACGGGCTCCCATAGAAGTCAATGGGAATCCGTCGGAACACTGTTCAGTCACATCGTAATCGGTCGGGCAGATCCGGTTCCGATTCTGAGATGGAGTCTGGTGGAACAAAATTCTGTTAGACATCGTAATGAGGCCCTTTGTCTTCTTGGGGAATGCTGAATAAGACACCATCCTGGTATTAGTCTTCCTAGAAACTGAAAAGGAAACCCTGCCCAGAGAGAAGACCCTGTGAGAGAGATCTGGAGTGCAAACATCTGACACTCGATTAGAAGAGATCGAACACAGAAACATAGTCAGTTTAGCTGACAGCTGCTTGCACCAAAAGGTACTTATTTTCTGACCAACTATTTAAGAAATTCAGGACAACATTAACATCCCATAGCAAGGAATATCTGGTTTGCAGAGGCTTACACATGCAAATACCTCTCATGAACTTACACATATATTGAATGTTCACTGACAGGTTCACCATCAATCGGAAGATACCCCGCAGAAATGGCAGATCTATCATTAATAATGGATCTATAAGCCAGACCTGAAGCTGCCAAGGAAGTAAGGAAATTAATAACCAGGCAGACATTCATCCCAGTGGGATCGGAATTTTGTTCATCACACAAATGAACCCCTAATCCCCATGCAGAAGCATACTGTTTGTGGGGACCTGAAGCCTGTGCCTGATTTACATAGTTGGAAGCCTGTTGAGTAATGTCTGACATCTGGTGTCTACCCTGGAAACTTTCCAGTCAACCAACCTGAGCTTCTCCGAGAGGATCAACGGATGGGCAAGCCCCACTGGGTCAAGCAGCCTGTTCCTGTGAAACGGAATGAAGAGAGGCATGTCACAAGACATTTCCAAGGCCATAGAGGACCATGGCTGTGCTCTCAAAATGGAGTCACCAGAATGATCTCCGCTTTCTGACAGCACATCTGAGACAGAACTCTGGAGACCATGCTGACCTAAGGAAATGTATGCCCCAGATGGAGCAACCAGCCCTGTAGAAAGGCATTCATCGCTGTCGCCTTTGGAACTGGGCACCAACTGAAAAATAGAGGAATCTGCTAATTTAGCCGGGAGGCGAGCAGATCCACAGAACAAAGTCTTCAACTGCAATTGAGATTGAAGGAGATCTCCAAGTGAAGTCTCCGATCGATGAAGTCTCTAAGATAATGGGAGTGCCAGTTTGCCTCCAGGGGAAATACTCTGCTATGACAGAGCTGATGCTGAAGGCAGGAGTGGCAAAAATCTTTGGCAATCTGCACCAACATCTGAAATTGTGTTTCGCCCAACTTGATGACATTACGAACTGCTGAGATGTTGTCTATTCTCATAAATATACAACAATGTGTCCAAGAGGGACAAAGGCTCCTGATTGCAAAGGAACCCGCAAGAAGTTCAAGGTAGTTGGTATGGAGATGAAGCTCTGTCTCCAACCACTGAACCCCGGTGGAAAGGGAACCACATATGAGTCTCTACAGAGCCCTCTAATGGAGGGTTCCGGGAAAAAAGGCCTGGAGACCAACAATCAGTGTCAGAGATCTCAAAAAGAATGTTGGACTGCATAACTCAGGCCTCAACTATTTCTTAATATTTCAAATTTTCTGGCCAGGAAGAATGAATTTGGACCAAACCGTATCTATCCAGTCCGGGGTCAGACAAGACTTAAGCTGGTTTATGACAAACCTCAGGTCTTTTTGAAGATGAATTGTCCGGGACAGTTGGAAATTTTCCATCTGAGGGTCCTGGGGCAAGAAATTCAGGTAATCAAGGTAGCTGATCAACCTCACCCCTTTAGCTCGATGTGCTTCAACTATGGGTCTTATCAGCTTGGTGAAGCACCTAGGAGCTGAAGAGAGTCAAAACGGAAGGACCATGAACTCGAAGAAATGACAAAGTCAAGTAAATTGGAGGAATCATTGATGAGGTGATATTGGGATCATCCAGTACGCATCCCTCAACTTCAGATGGACCATTCAGTCGCCCTCTGGATGGATGAATACCCTCAATCTTGAAATGCCTATAAACTATCCAGGCATTGAAATCCCAAAGGCTTTACACAATATGATAACTTCCCCCTCTCTTGACGACCAAGAAAATAGTGCATAATGCCATGCTGGACTCTCCCAACTGGCAGATCGTGTCCACCCAACCAGGATACCTGGATCTATGGGCAAATGGGATTCCTTGTCCTTTAAGGCCAGCACCAGGATCTTCGTGAGGGATGCGTAAATGTCAAGAAGTTTGTCCTGGGAATTTCGCAAAGCCCTGTCTAGGCCTTTCTTGGGGACATTAGCCCATTTTATCATAAATGTAACCCTGGTGTGGGCCACCTCAGGAGTCTCTATGACCTTATCAGCAAGGTCAGGCGTTGGTGCATTCTGTGCGCAGTCTGATGTGGAGGTTTGTGTCAAAGCTCTGTCTTATATGATCCTGTACTTACTCAGCTATTTCCTGGAGAGGGGTCCAGTGAGATGACTGTGGATAGACGATATAGCCTTGATTAAAGATCAACTCTTTAGGGGACTTTGAAAGTGAATCAGCGTGACATCCTAAGAGTTTCTTCTTAATCAGCCCTGGTGCATCCTCTTGCTCACTATCACTAGACCCATTAGAGGTTGAGTCAGTATTAGTAAGGTCCAAAGGCTTAAATAAATCATCAGAACTAGGGGGCTTGAGGCAGGCGAGCCCTGTAACCATGTTTTTCCACAAAAGTCACAGACAGTTTCTCAAAAGCCTCAGTGTGAGCCCACTTCTCAGCCTTAGATTTACCTTTACTTGGTTTATCAACAGAGACCCGAGAACCTTCAGAAGGTTGGATGGGGGGAGTCAAACTTCTTGACAGGAAAAAATCATTAAACTGATGGGTGAGAGGGCCCAAAGAGCTAGCCAGGGCCTTGTTCACAGAGATCTGGATGCTATTATGTAAAGGGCTGACCAGATACTCCTCCAAGGAGGCTTCCATGTTCTCTCAATAGTATTCCAAATCCTCATCATAAGGGTCATATTGGGCCATAGTGTAGAATTTGAAACCCCAACAAAGGCAACAGAAGTGCCTCAAATCAGGGTAGCCGGAGGCTTAAGTTGGGGGGAATGCTAACCCCAGCAGGAGAAATAGTAATAAAATAGTGTGTGGAGGGAGTCATTTCCAGAAGCAATCTAGGAAGGGCCAATGCACATTTTTCGACCCTGGGCACACTCCCAGGGCTTGAATGCAGCAGAGAATGAGCACAAATGAGGCCGAAATCTCTAAGGGGCAACTAGTCAAGAGACACGCCGCTATAAGCAGCTGTAATTACTTGCCACCACGTTCAAATGAAGTGTAGCTGCTTTGTGAAAGTGTGTGTGTACTTGTACCTCAAAAGGGCTAGAAAAGGGACTGAAGCTGTTGGAACAGAATTACTGTGACCCGCTACACTTGGCAAGATCCCACAAAGAAGATCGCAGGGTTCGGAAGGCAAGCCACGCTCCCCCTAGAATGGGATGAAAAGGTTATACACTGAGAAAATTGGAGAGACGGTGGCGCATCCCCAGTAGTGAGGGAGGTGCTCACCCATCCGGCAACAATAGGCAGCGTATGTAAGCAATTGAGCTCACATGAAAAAGAAAATGCACAATGTCAATGCAAAATGTCAAAGTGCAATGTTAAGGACTGAAATACAAGAAGGCATGGCATTCAAAATAATATGTATAAAAGCAAAATATAGGCACTTATCTGGCTGTGGAGCAGCAAAGAAAGAGGATTACAAAATGGAGGACCCATTTCTCAAAGGACTGGGTTGTCCATGTTTGGAGCATGTGACGACTAGAAGTTCATGGAATATACAGTTTTTTCTTTCCTATTGTTGTGATTGGCTGCTGTTAATTTGCAATACAGAGAGAGAAACATAATCAGAGCCTCCGGTCCCGAAATAGAATCAGCAACAGATACAGAATATTAAGCAAGGGAAGCTAGGATGAAAGGCCTAGATTCAGATGCCATAATGAAAAGTGATGAGGCTGCCCATACAGATTGTTCTTAGGGCCAGGGGCTCCTGAGAATCCCATATGTCACAGGTATTCAATTCAGATATACCACAGGTATCCAATTCATAGCTGATTGGAGGCTCCTGAAGGATGGGGACCCCTGCACCACCAGGGCTTCAGAGTTCTGTGCTATGCCTGTGCTAATATTACATGCTTCAGTCCTTTTCCTGTCACCTGACATAATTTGAATACATTTACTTGAACTGTGGCCAAAGTTTGTACACAATAGTGACCATGTTCTTTTTCACAGTTACCAATGCTCTCACGCAAAAAAATATATGTTAACTGTATATATTTATGAGCTTACCTGTTAGTTTTATCAGTGAATCTTATATCTACATTTTGTACAACTAGGAAAAGACAGCTAAGCTCGTGCTTGTGATAAATACAAAACAATTCCACCACAGAGTAGATTTGATTGGCATGTTTTGGATTTCACATGACTGAGACATAGCCCCAGGCATTCATTCTCTGGTGGTGTAGACCCCTCAAAGAAGCCCAGTTCAGGAGTTTCTTGGATCTCGAGATGTTACCTTCATTTGACTAAAGTACTGAAGACACCATTTAACAGAAAGCCTTGCCATGATAGTATGGACTTTATATTGATCGCAGATCAAAGTGCATATTGCACATCTAAATATAAATGAAATGAGTAGTACCCGCAAATGATATAATAAAAAAGCTATGCTCTTTTTTGTGTCAGCTGCTGACAGGCTTACCTTTAGAACATGCAACTTGGTGCCCCTGCTATATAACTAGAGGGTGTATATGTCTGTCCCAGTAATGTGTATTGGAATCAGTGGTGAATGATGAACTCTGAAAATGGTGTTATGTACATATCTATCTTGAAGAGGAGTGATTGAGCAAAACAAATGAGGCTGACTCTCCATAGCTTTAGGAAATTGACCTGACAAAGCCTGGAAAAAGACAGCCAAGTAATGCATTTATCAGCATATCTGTTACAGTACATTTGTGGTGCACAATGTAAGCCTTACTATCTCCAGTAGTGTTGAGGCTCAATCTCTCCAAGAAAAATGTTGGAAAGCAATGGCAATAGAGATTTTCAGCACAGTTCCCATAATATTTGGCTGAAAAAGTATGGGTGCATTGGGGTGTGGAGTCTCGGCACCTGACTATTTTCAGCCTTCCTGCAGCATTGATTAGGGACAGACAAATGGCAGACCAGACTAGAAACATCCTCACCTTAAAAAACAGAGGCTGCGGTCCCACTTTCACCCCTTCCATCCTCAAGAGGCACTGCACAAGAGCATGTCAGCAGCCATTAGCTTTTTCAAATCCCCACATTATTTTGGAGTTACTACCCTCCACAATCACACACATGGTCTTCACATAAACGGCGTTCTCAGGTCAAAAGATCTCCGCTAAAGATGCCACCAGGCCCGTTGGACATTGCAGCGCCGGTCCGACGAGGAGCGCCCAATGATGAAGCATGACACCCTAACAGGTGTGTGAGGGCAACAAGATCTGAAATTTAATTTTCCCCTCCCAGAATAGACTTAACAGCTGACTCACAACGATCTATTCCAAATTGGCCATTTAGAGGAACTGCTCTCACCTGTTTTTCCCACGTAGACCCCTGGGAGCATTAGAGCAGGACCTCTCTAAATAACCAGCTCTCCTGTCCCCCCCTCCTGATTACATGCATCTGTCTACAACCAGACAGCAGCCAGGGACCCAGGTCACCTGACCCACCTTTGTTACGGCCCCAGAACCCTCTGCGCTCTCAACCTCAGATGCAGGAACAAACGCCAGCTCTCGAAGCCTAGCTAAACCCAAGGCCCGATCACCTGGCGACACTGCCGCTGCACTTTCACCCACCTCTGGACCCAAGCCGCAGCCCCCAGTCTACCGGATGCCACCGCTCTCAAACCACTGAACTGCATCCTCCTCAACGTGCGCTCCCTACACAGGCTCACCATAGAAATTTAGGACCTCCTTAACACCCACATGCCCAGTGTCACCTTCCTCACAGAAACCTGGACCAACACCAACTCCATGGCCGACATCGCAACTGCCATTCCAGACGGATAAAAGATCTTGAGAAAAGAGCGCCCCACCCGCCCAGGAGGAGGCATCTCCATCATCCACAAAAGCTCCCTCCGCATGACAACCACTGACCCAGTCAACGCCATGACACCCTTGGAACATCTCCACTTTCATATTCAGACCAATCCCAAAATGACTCTGTACGGAACCCGCATCTACAGGCCACCTGACACCCACATCCCTTTCACTGACACCATCACCGACCTCATCACACCCCACGCCCTCGCCTCCATAGACTACATACTACTTGGAGATCTTAACTTCCACATGGACAACTACAACGACCCCCAATGCCATCGCCTTCCTAGACAACTTTGACAACATACGACTGAAGCAAAGTTTCACTGCCTCCATTCATACAGTAGGACCCACACTCGACCCCGCCTTCGCAGGAGGAAACAGCATTTCTTACAGCCAAACCACAGAACTTTTTTGTACGGACCACCACTGCATCCATTTCTCCTTCAGAAAACCCATCATACACAAGCACGTGCTTCTCCTCCCCAGCAGGAGCTGGAACAAAGTCACCGAAGAACAGTTTACCTCTGCCCTCACCAGCACTCCACCTCCAACAAAGTCAGACACCAACACTGTGGCAAGCAACTTCTACCGCTGGATCTCTAACTTCACAGACACACTCGCCCCCCTCAAGAAAGCTACAGGACGACACAACAAGAAAGCAAGCTGGTACACCCCAGCACTCCAAAAATCAATGCTCTCCTGCTGATGACTGGAAAAGACATGGAGGAACATCAAAACCCCAGAAACACGTACTGCCTACAAAACAGCCACCGCAGCACACCACCAACTCATCAATCCACAAAGAATAACTTTCTCCAAGACAGAATCCTCATCAACGCCCACAACTCCAAAGAAGTCTTCTTCATCATCCAGGAATTTGCCAAACCCGGTAGCGAAACAACAGACTTCCCACTCTCCCAAGACCTCTGCAACAGACTCAGCACCTTTTTTCACCTCAAGATTAAGACACTCTATGACAAATTCAACAACAAAGACCTCTGGACTGCTTCAGCCCCCAGCAACACCACCCAACAGACCCTACTCACTTGAACCTCGCTCACAACAGAAGACACCTTAAAGACCAATGAGAGTATCCACTCCGGAGCACTGTCAGACACCTGTTACCCCCATATATTCCACAGAGCCACCATGGCCATCACACCCGAACTAGACAAGATGATCAACTGCTCCCTTGAGACCACCACATTCCCCAATGACTGGATACACACCAAAGTCGACCCCCTCTTGAAGAAACCCTCCACAGACCCGACAGACCTCAAGAACTTCAGGCCCATTTCACTGCTTCCTTTCGCAGCCAAGGTAATCGTAAAGGCCATCATCACCCAGCTAGCAAACTTCATCAAAGGTAACAACGTCCTGGACATCTCCCAATCCAGATTCCATAGCAACCACAGCACAGAGACCGCCCGACTTGCCGTCACTGACAACATCCGCGCCCTCCTCGACCAGTGCCAAATGGTAGCCCTCATCCTCATGGACCTCTCAGCTGCCTTTGACACAGTCTCCCACTGCACACTAGCCACCAGACTCCACTACGCCAACATCCGAGGAAAAGCCCTCGACTGCACACTCTCATTTCTCACAAGCAGAATTCAGCGAGTCAGACTCCTGCCCTAACTCTCAGAACCGACAGAGACCAGATATGGAGTACCCCAGGGATCCTCCCTCAACCCCACTCTCATCAACATCTACATGGCCCCCCTCGCAACCATTGTCAGAAACCACAGGCTCAACATTATCTCCTACGCCAACTACACTCAGGTCATCCAATCCCTCACCAAGGAACCCAACATCACCAGGCTCAACTTTCAAGAAGGGCTGAAAGCCGTAGCCATGTGAATGAAGAAGAGCTGCCTGAAACTCAACTCCGAGAACACAGAAGTCCTCATCGTTGGCTCTAACCCCTCAGTCCCCTGTCCTCAGAAACCCCCCCTCCGACAGACCTTGTATGAAACCTCAGCATCATACTGGACTCATCGCTCACTATGATCTGCCAGATCAATGTCGGATCAATGCCATATCCTCGGCCTGCTTCAACACCCTCCACATACTCAGAAAAATGCGATCTCCACAGGTCCCCCATCGAAAGAGGAATAACCTTCAAGCTCCTCGCGCATGCATACTAGGACCTCCACAACATTGGTCCTGCATACCTAAACAATCTCCTCTTCCTCCACGCACCCAAGAGAAATCTCCAATCAGCCAACCGCTCTCTGGCCACCATCCCATGCATCTACAAGACCAGAACAGTTGGAAAGTCCTTCTCCTACCTCGCAACCAAGACCTGGAACAACCTCCCCCTCGACCTCAGGCAGAGTCCTACACTGCTCCAGTACTGGAACGACCTCAAGACCTGGCTCTTCAGAAGACCCCAGCACCCACCGGGGACGCCCTCCTCCCCTAGCACCTTGAGACCCTCACTGGTGAGTAGTTGCACTTTACAAACCCATGATTGATTGATTAATTGTCAGGGGTGAATAAAATATCACATTGAGTAAAGGCAGTAGAAGGGAGGAAAGTGTATGCATTCATTAATAGAAATATCTTGGAGGGATATCAAGTTAAGAAAGAGTAGTAGAGATTATTGAGTGTGCAGTTTGTTTTCAGATTCTTTTAAATGAGGTAGGAGATTGATTCGGTCAGAAATCTTTGAGCAAGGTGGGATATTTTTATGTTCTATATGCCAGTTCATAGGGAGATCATAGAGATTGAAAGCTAGTTTTTTTAAAAGTAAGTCTTCAGTTTTCTTCTGTACAGGGTTGGGATTCATTCATTCAGAGATCTTCAAGGACATTGTCAAAACTCTAGGAGTAAAGGGAGGAGTTGATTCGGTGCTTTTGACCTATTTACTTTTTGGTATCTCCAAACGTACCTGTGTTTAACTCCTTCTGTTTTTTTCACCCGCTATAAAGAGGAGCATTATGGGCAATATGTACGACAATTCATTTTTGCGAGACACAAATTGCGTTGAATTGCGACTCGCAAAAGGGAATGTACAACAGTGTCTCAGACACTGTTTGCGATTCCCAATGGGGTAGCAAATTGCATGCCTCATTAATATTCATGAGGCAAGCGCAATTTGCGACCCCATCGGGAATAGCTAGCACTCCCAGGGATGGTGGCCTGCTGGGTTCGCAGACCACCATGTCTGGGACTGCTTTTTAAATAAAGCTGCATTTAAAAAAGAAAAATTTTACTTTTCAGTTTCAGGGCAGGCAGTGGTCCCTGGGACCACTGCCTGATCTTAAAAATTAAAAATTATTTTCTCTCACACTCACAAAGGGGAAGGTGGACCCCTTCCCGTTTGCAAGTGGATTACCACCTACTTGAAGTAGGTGGTAAACTGCGATTGTTTCGCAGCTGCAAATGCGGTCACAAAACAATAGTGCATGGCAGTGAGCCTCACTATTAGAAAGGGAATGTACAAGGAGTGGAGAAGTGTGGCTCAATGGTTAGAGTGGCAGACCTTGCTGCAGAGGTCTGGCCCGGACCAGGGTTCAATTCCCACCTCGGCGGCTCTTGGGCTCAATTTCCCCGGACCTGATAATTCTCGCCTCGGGGCCAATTCTAATCATTGGTCACACTCTGCAACTCTTGGCAATAGCTTGCTTAATCTCCACAACAGCCCCAACAGCGCTAGGATGCCTGGCTTCATCTTGGGTGTGCCCAGGAGTGGGCACTTCACAGGGAAAGGCCATGAAGGGTTCCACAGCGGTATGTGCACAGCCCCTGAGAGACCCTTTCGTGGGTGTACGGAGCCCTATATAAATGCACTACATTTACGCCCCTTCCTAATAGCAATAGTTGCAAATGCGCAATATAGCATTTGTACATTTTACGTCCCTTTTTTGCGGTCACAAACGGGCCGGTCTCCCGTTTGCGAGTGCCAAAAAGGGATGTACATCTGGCCCCATGTCTTTTAGGTAGCCAGGTCTTCACAAGTTAAGTGATTTGTAGGTTAAGCATGAAATCCTGAAATTACTTCTGACCTCCAAGTGGAACCAATGGAGACCACTCATATACTGAATGGCTATGAGATGACCCATTGAAGCACCGAAGCATGAGGGGACCATTGCTTGAGGAGTACTTAAGAATCGCCAGGCACAATAGACTGTTTCAGTTTCTATAGATGTTTGAACTGTTATTGGATGTGGATGAAACAAGTGTTTGTTGCCTTCATACAGGGGCTTAACACAGGCCCCCACAGCCCCCGCAGTGTGTGAGGGCCCCCACGCTCCAGGGGGCCCCCTAAGAACTGCACTCTGGCTGCAGAGCTCCTGATTTAGCCCGGAGGGGTCCCCTCCACGTTCCCTGCAGGGAGGCCCCCTAGAGTTTCGTTACGCCAGTGCGTTCTTAATGAAAAAACTGTTTAAAAATCCACAACTACAAAACAATATCAGATTATTGCCACCCAATACGGCACTGTGCCATGAATTCACCTGTTGTGTACAGTTTAAAAAAAGTCATACTCAACATAAATCCAATCCTACTATGAACAGAAGATATTTTATGTACTTTGTTAATGCATCAAAAACAAAGTTCCAATTTTCAAAACAAAAGATCTAGTTACAAAAACGTACATTGTTTATATCTTTCTTACCCAGTAATTGAGCCTGTATATAGAAAATTTCAGTAGAATAGATGTTGCTTTTTGTTGCAGAATCAGCATAAATATGCACTCTGTGGCCTCTCTGTCTGCTGTATTTCTCCTTGAACAATGCGAGTGAAAATATATTTAATTTTAGCCAACATTATTCGTTTTCTGCCAACACCTGTTTCGTTGACTGAAACCACTTCTTCAGGGATCTAATGAAAGTTTACCGCAGTTTCCCAGATAAAGATACAGTAATCCATCCATTAAACAAACGAGAAAACAACATGCCTGGCATAATAAAGTTGATATCCAGACATAGCTCTATAAAATCTCAGGAAGTCATCTGTGTTTTATGCTGAAACCCAATATGTTTTTTAATGTTTCCTCAACAACATCATATATGTTGCACCAAAGTACTAGATTTAACCCTCTGACATCAATACCTGATTGTGTAAACAAATTGTCATTGAAATGGTCTACCTATAGAAACAAAAATAGAACCATATTTGAAGACATATCAAATACGCTCTAAGATATTTGACAAAGTTATTAAAACTGAACACAGTAGGCTATATGACTAAATTGAGAAAAAAAAGTTCTATACCTCAATCAATAAACTAAGCCTTACCAATCATCAAATTATTTGAAAATTTAAAATACTACAACTTTTTGAAGCTGTACCTATCTTTACCAAAAGCAAATATTTTGGTCTCACAAAGTTAAAATGAATAAAGCATTTAGGAAATGTAATGCAACAATTACATTTTAAATCTCTATATCTCTCAATGATCACTAATCTGTTTTACTATAGATAAACATTATAAAACGGTGCATGTTATTTAGGAACAGATGTCTTGACCTCCAGTCAGTCACAAAATATGTAGGTATATAAAGCCTTTATCAAGTTGAAGGCTACAATTATATTTTCAGTCTCTTAGTGGTTGCTAAATTGATTTACTCTAGCATATGGCATTACAATAAAAGTAAATAACATTGGGTTTGTACATTATTACTGTTGTAAACTTCATACATCTTTCTAGAAGGATTTTATTTTTATGTTGATGACAATATATCCATATTGCACAATAAGGTAGTTGGTGCTTTAAAGAAGAACAGACATATTTCTAATTCCCATATTTTCAAAATTGCTGCCACCTAATTAAATATCACAAAACAAAAGAGGATATCATGCTAGTTTCTAATGATAGGAAAGACATCACTAAATCAAGCTTAAAAGCCAGATTTTACCATAACAGCTGACATATAATGCTCCTTGCCGCGGTGTATATCTAGAGTCTTAAATAATTTGCCCATATCAAACCTAGAAAAATATGACTTCTTTTAAATTATCACACTCATGCCACTAAAGAGATTTTTAAAATAATCACATTTCTACCACCTAATTCAATGAATAACTTCTTATTTTGAGCCCTCCTAACTCTTCTGCAATATGTTATCAGATTATTCAGTTTATAAAATCGCAAACGTTTATGGACATTTTCCCTGACAGTCATCAGTTCAGCTTGCTGACTAGTTGAATATTCCACTGACTGCACCCAACCTTGGTGCTCTCTTGCTTTCCCTTCTCTTGGTAAGCCGTGTCAGAAACTCATGTTGTTCACTTTCTTAGGATCACCTCTTGATCCCTGGCCATCCCACGTATTTTTGCTGAATGAATCATCCAATGCCCTTGTACTAGAAATTATTTACAATAAGTCAAATATCTCAACCCGGTACACATCTCTTAGAAACAGGCCTTGGTTATCCCTTATCTGAAGAAACCATCATTTGATCCCTCAGTGCTGAGTAACTTTCAAACTTTCTCCATTCTACCATTCTTCATTAACATCCTGAAGAAAACTTTGAAACGCCAACTCTCCCATTTTTTGGAAGAAAATCTGATCTTTGATATTGGTAAATCAGGTTAGTAAAAAGTCCACCTTGAACTCCATCTTCAATGATCTATGCCTGCAGGCACAACAGGGCAGTTCTTCTGCCTTGTCCTGTTATATTCTCAAGTTAGGTCCATGTAGCGAAGCAGCTTATTTCTTACATTGTCCTCACAACATTTTCAGAGGTGATGTTTTGCACGTGCACAACAATGTTGGATTAGTTTCCCTGAAGCTAAACTTGTTTACACATTTAGCTTTGCACAACATTATCACTATGCCCTGATCATCATGTAGAAGGTCTGTTTTTGCAATAATGTCATCTCTATCTTCATCCACAGGGAGACAGGGCTATCAACATATCCATAACATCACAAATGTATACGCCCATCGCTAGGCTGCCTTCTATTATAAAAGATGAGCATCCCAATAAAATAGTAGAGGAGGCACTTCCGCTGACATTGAGGAACTTTGCATGCTGAGCAGTCACCATTCAGTGGTCTGACATCAGGTGAGGGGTGTTTAGTTCATGACCAAGACAGGGTCCTTCATTCTCTTCCATCACTTAATGGGGTTGGATCGTCCCTTGGAGGAATTCTTGGCTTTACACCTACACATACTCTAGGTACACTTAAAGTAGGGTCCGCATCGTAGTAGTATGCTTGATTACTTCCTAGTTTTATATTCCTACATATGTACATTGTTTTAGTACCATGGTAGAACTATATCTACTATTTATGCTTTTGGTGCTTGTAATCATGTGTATCTGCTTTTGTCTATTAATCATTACAGCACAATTATTTTATCTGTGAATAATGTTGGCTTGACAAACTTATTGAAAACATTGCACTGTGTACACTTCTTGGAGAGTAAGTGGGCATGAGTGTCTGAGCTAAAGGATGTGTACTGTTTTCACGATCCCTGATGGGTCAGGGTTATCATGTTCAGTGGTTTCCAGGAACCACTCGCCCCTTGGTAGGTTAGAGGGGCTGACAGTGGCACTGTGAGCTAGCTGGTCTACAGGCCAACATATCCTATGGGTGTTTCCGGAATTAGTCTTGGCACCAAGCCCCTAGTTTATGTTGTCCAAACATGCAAAGATCCTACAGATTAGTAGGAACTACACGACATAGCAACGCCAACAATAGTCACATGCTTATTTCACGGTAAATCTAAGTAGTTCAGTTGTGCATTCTCAGAGAGCCCTACTCACAATTATCCGGATATGTCCGAAGTGGGAAGGGAAACAAATCCGCCTCACCTGTGTAGATATACCCTATGTATTGGCTATAGGCTATTCAAGCTTAAAGGATTAGAAGTTCCCACATTGTGCATAGCTCTATAAATATTTTAACTATATACTACTTCTCTGGCATTGACTGGACAAGCTGAGGATGCAGAAGAACAAAATATTACAGATAATTGCAGACAGGCAGTTACTATAAAATGATTACAACATGGCCTCCAGGCAACAGGTGGAAATGTTACCTTTGTGGTTGAGGCGCATGAAGCATTGAGAACATAGGTATTCTATTATTGGGTTAAATTCCCACCTACAGATGCACATACACAGTTGTTTCACACTAACATTGAAGACGATCCACCCGAAGAGTACTTCCCATACATAGACATAAACTTTCTGTTAACTTACCAAGAGTATATTAATTGGTTTAAAGGTGCCCTACACCATATCACAGAAAACATGAGACTCGGTTTGCTCAGCAAAGAAGCACCGACCTGGCCAGTGTTAGCTTCATATACACCACATCCAGACATTGCTACTTTAACCCCTTGCGTGCGTGGGACAACGGGGAGCAGTAGGACGCCACAGTGCGCATGTGCGTTAGACAGCTCTCTGCCGTCCTAGCACCCATCCTTGGGGGAAGCGCTGCTGCTCTCAGGGGCCCCCCTTCCTGTGGCCCCCACTAGGGATGGCAGAGGAAGCACTTCCACTGCCCCCCTCTCTACACTCCACGTCATCTAATGACAAAAGCACGCACCGCACGCTGATGTCATTTTTAAGGCAATCTGGTCCCAAAGGGGAGAGAAGTCATTAGACACTAGAGATGGCTGAATGTTGTTATTGGGGAGCTGACCCTTGGACAAGGGTTACTCTCATTTTAGGGGGTGGTTATTTTAGAAGTGTCTGACCCCCTTGGGGGCAAAGTGGCCGCATGCTTTAGTACCACCTGCCCCCAAGGTGGGAAGAAGCCACTAGACACCAGGGATGTTGGTTTCACTAATTTCTTTTTGGGGAGCGGCCCCTTGGGCAAGGGTTGCTTCCCTTTTGGGTGTGAATGTTGTTGCTATATTTTTAAGCCCATTTCCTCCCAGCTTGGCTGGTGGATCTTGCATATATGATTGTAATGTTTTATTTCTACTTTTTCTCTGGTGCAAAGCTTTTGTTTCCGTTGATGTGAGTCCTGTTTGTAGTTTCGGCAGTGGTTGATCTGCAGTTTGCATAGTTGTGCTGGGAGGTGAAGCAGTGTGCTCCCATCCACCTTCTGTTTGAAAAGGCTCCCTTGAGCCATTGAGCTGACAAGCTTTTGGAGATGCACCTGTGTGCCTGTGAGAGGTAGAGAGACCTGAAAGGATTGTGGTAGCTTGCTCAGCAACCCCAGATAAATTTCATGTTTATCTCTACTGATGAAGGATAATACCCAGAAACACATGTTTATAGAGATTGACAGCACTAACCTTCACCAACTTTGGTGAAACACTTCAGCAAAAAGTCAAGTAAACATTTATTCAGGAACTCAGTTGGGCCCGGTATGCAAACGTATGCTCATAAACATCAAAAGTTCACACTCCAGGATATTTTACAAACTTAAAGACAGGGACTTATCGGCCCCTGTGGGTCTTAGAAGCCCACAGAAACTACAGTGTGCTCTCATCAATGCCCACTCGTTGATCAAACATAAGTTAGAATTTGCGGACTTTGTTGATGAGCAGGCCCTCGACATACTGTTTGTCGTGGAAACCTGGGCCGATGAGACCTCTGGGCCTGACCTGGTGAGGGCTGTTCTGCCAGGCTTCTCTAGTAGCAGGAAAGATCGCATAGGGAAAAAATGGTTGGGCTAGCCATTGTCTTTCGGGAATATTTGAAAGCATCCTTTAAAGAGATTTCTACTGGCATGGATTGTGATGTGCTCTCTTTTAAGATTACCATCAATCCTACATACTTTTTTAACGGAATGCTGATTTATCGACCCCCCAGACCTAGAGCCCATTTGTTACATACTTTGGCGGCAATTACTCAAATAGAAAGTCAACTCCCAAGATTATACTATTCTTGGGGACTTTAAATTCATCTAGATAATCGGCTTAACAAGGACTCGATTGCCATCATGGACCTATTAACCAGTGTAGATCTAGAACAGATCACAGAAGGCCCCACCCATAGAGCTGGTCACCACATAGACACTGTCTTTTCAGCCTGTCCTTTTCTTGACTTCAAAAACATCCTGCAGCTCCTCTGGTCTGACCATGCAGCAGTTATGCTAACTCTCACCCTGCATGCTACAGTTGGCAATAGACCGCCTCCTATTAGAAATCTTAGGGGCTATCTATGGTATCGCCTGGATAAAACTAAGTTCAACTCTCAACCAGGCTTGAGCAGACCCATCCTCTCCCAAGATCCGGAGACTATCATAACTAGATTTGGTCAGCAGTCCATGCAACCATTCCTCAAAAAGCAGGGAAAATTACAAGGACGGCCCCCACCAAACTTTGGTTTTCAGAAGATCTTAGACTTCTTATGAGGCACTTCCATAGACAAGAAAGGCACTGGAGACACTCATATGATACAAAGGAAAAACTATTAACCCATTACAAAGGCATGAACCAAGATCAACCATTTCTCGGAGAAAATTGAAAAAGCAATGAATAATTCCAGAGAATTGTTTATTACAGCTCAAAAACTCAGCTGAGTACAAGAAGCTAGACAGAATATACCAGACCAAGCCTTTTGTAATACTTTAGCATCCACCTTTTGTAGTAAGGTCATGAGTATCTATGATTTGTTTGCGGATCAAGTGGTATTTGATCATCTTTCCCAGCCCGCAACACCTGATGTTGAAAAAGAGGCTTCTCAGGACTCTAGTATTTCCATAATCTCCCGTCCTCACTCTTTTCATTCGGCTACAGAACGAATGGGTCTTTATGACCTCAACAATCCTTAATCCTCACATCTCTTTGAGTTTCTGCCCATAACAAGTGAGCAAGTTATCAAATGTCTTTACATCACCAATTGCGGTTCTCCATTGGACCCGTGCCTCCCCAAGATTATTCACTCTGCGACCAAGTTAGTTGTGTGTCATTTTACTGACCTATACAACACTTCTAAAGAAACCGAATCTGGACAAATCTGATCCAGTCAACTTTCGCCCAATTGCCAGACTGCTTCTACCAGCAAAACACCAGGAAAAATATTTTAATCAAGTACTGCCTCTTTCATCAACCATAATCACATTCTGGACCCTTCACAGTATGGTTTCTGGAGTGGTCATAGCACTGAGCTTGCTCTGATCATGGCGTCAGAAGAAATTCGGCGCTTTGTGGATAACGGGGGCATGGCGGCCTTGAGATTACTGGATCTTTTGGCAGCATTTGATACGGTAGATCATAACCTTCTACTACATCGCCTCCATGAAATAGGTATAGCAGGCCCTGCTTTATCTCTTTTCAAAACCTTCCTTATGGACCGGGAACAATTTGTGGAAGTCGATGGTCTCAGGTCCCAAAGTTTTAAACTTTCATGTGGGGTCCCTCAGGGCTCATCTCTGAGCCCAACTCTCTTTGATATATATGTGGTTCCCCTGGCTATACTGATCAATTCCATGGCTTTGCCATTGTGTCATATGCAGACGGCACCCAGATCATACTTCCATGCCTGTATATGACAGGTGAGCAGCTGGATGTCGGAGAACTGCCTTAAGTTGAACTCTAATAAGACAGAGGTTCTCCATTTTGGCAGAGAACCATCCATCTGGTCCTCGGATTGGTGGCCCTCGGAGCCATGCCCCCTACCCACCCCTGCCACTAAGGCAAAGAATCTGGGAGTCCTTTTTGACACCACCCTGTCCTTCTCCCATCATGCAAAAGCGATCACTTCATCCACCTTCCATGCATTGAAGATTCTGAGGACATTTTCTCCATACATACGGCCAGACCTACAGAAAACGGTGGTTTCTGCATTAGTCTTGTCAAGGCTTGACTACTGTAATGGCCTTCTGACTGGTATAAATAAAGCACTTTTTGTGAAATTGCAGGTTTTACAGAACTCTGATGCCCATTTACTCTTTGGTATCCCAAAATATTCCTTGACCAAGTTGGCCCTCAAAGCTCTACAAAAGCGTATTAATTTTAAGGCCCTCTGCATTGCCTCTAAGGCACTGCATAATCAGGTACATGCTTACCTGATTGACCATTTCCGCTGGTATACCCCAACAAGAAATTTGAGATCTTCCTCACACATGTTAGTGAAGGTCCCCAAACCATGTTTATCAAGCTGGGGGTTGTAAAAGCTTCTTAAACATCACAACCAGACTTTGGAATCATCTTCCTTACAAACTTAAATACTCTTCGGACGTGATGTCTTTTAGGAAGGGCCTGAAGATCTGGGGGTCCATTAGGATGGCGGGCGGACTACTAGTGGTGTGGTGGTCCCGCACCACCAATTAGGATGCGACCACCACCGTGGTGGTCGCATTCCGCATATACAACATTGTGGCGGGCAGTGCTGTGAGCAGCACTCACCACAATGTAGTAAATGCATGCTTCGCATTTGCATGCACAACGTGACAGGCACTGTGTGGTGCCTGCCACCTTGTGTATGCCAATGTGCATGCCCCCACCCCCCATCGTCCCAGGGGCCCGCAATGGGCCCCAAAGTAAACACTGCATGCCTTTCCATGGCAGAGTGTCTGCCATGGAAAGGCATGAAACCGTCAATATCGTAATATGTATGGTGGTGCCTGCAAGGCACCACCACCATATTGCAAGCCTTTTCCACCCGGAAGGCAATCGTGACGATTGCCTACCGACGGAAAAGCGGCAGATGGTCTTTCTGTCCACCGCGGTACCCCCCGCCATGCTAATGTGGCGGAGTGTAAAAGGCCGTCTGGCGGGGTGTTTTGGCGGGCAGATCGCCACGCCTGTCGGGCGGTGGCAATCCGCCCACCATGCTAATGGGCCCCCTGGTTATTTACTGCATAATTTCTGAATTTTCAAGTTCTAGCATTTAATTTAACCTTAATGATAGCCTGCTGTTGGTTGACAAGCGCCTAGACACCCCAGGGTATTAGCCGCGCTATACAATTAAATAAATGAACTGCATTTTCCATAATGTGCTGGGGGGTGAAGCAGTGTATTCCCATCCCCCTTCTGCATAGTTGCATCAGTTTGGTAAGAAAAACATTTTGTTGTTGTGTCTATTCCAAATGAGCATTCTTGTCATACATGAATTAATTTTTGGTAAGTCGTGTCATAATAGCAGCATATTTTGCTTATGTTTTGAGAGTGAAATTCTTTTTGGATCTGTTCACAATGTGTATTGTGTTGTCTTATGTGTAATTTTCTTTTCTTTTTCTTTTTAGTGGGATATCGTTGTTCCTTGCTGTGTCTGTACAGGGTAGGTGGTGGTGAGTCTAGCTGGTCTTATTTTGGAGTATATAAGTTTTTGTGATAAAGCCACATTTTGTTCATTACTTACTTCGCAAAGTATTTGTTGTTGTCAAGTTACCTTTATTAGTAAAGACTATGGCTAACTGCAGGATTACTGCTCAGCAGGTTGTTGGTATGCTTTTTGTATCTTCCTCTGACCATGTTTATGAGACAGTGCATCTGAGGCAGAGGAGGAAGTGCAAGGTTCTGGTAGTGAGTTTTCTGTCCACAAAGAATCATGTGATGATGAAGATACTCTCAGTGCAGATGAAGCCACTCTCAGTGCGGATGTAGTGGCTGTATTTAGAGGAGGACACTGATATGTCTATGGTGCAGCAAGAGGCATCTGGATTGTTGCCTGGGGCTGCAAGGCTTTCCATTGGATGTGCTGGACTATGGGTTGATCCAAACATAGTTCAGCCGGTGTTGCTGTCCTTTTGTGGGGATGGAGAGTGTAGAGTGAATTGTGAAAATGTTTTGCCTATACAGTTTTTTCAATTGTTTATGGATGGTATTTTTGCCTGAGCCCCAGCGCCATGAGACCTCCCAGGTGATATATGCGCTTAACAAGAACATTTGACAGTGACATTCACATTGACATTATTGAGCAGACTAATTTGTATGCTGGGCAGTATTTGAGAGACAACAGTGCCAGCCTCAGGCCCCACTCTAGAGCTCCCAGTGGACTCCCTCAAATCTGGATGAGATAAAGAAGTTTTGGGATTTAACTTTTTTGATGGGCTTGATAAGGAAGCCGCCCCTGGCTTCATATTTGTCTACCAGTACCTTGAATGCAGTGGCCATATTTCCTGCAATTATGAGTTGTGATCGGTATTCACTTTTGCTTCAGATGCTGCATTCTGTTCATAATGCTTCAGCGTTGCCACAAAAAAACCCAGAGTTTATGACCTTCTTTTTAAGATTCGGCCTGTCCTTGATCACTTTGTAGATCGATTTTCAGAGATCTATGCTCTAGGGAAAGAAATAGCTGTTGATGATTCTTTGCTCCTGTTCAAGGACCATTTGGTTTTTAAGCAGTACATTCCTAGCAAGAGGACACATTATGGAATTCAGATGTATATGTTGTCTGAGAGTAAGACAGGATATGTCTATCATTTCTGGGTGTACACTGTTAGGGATTCAACTATTGTCATCCCCGATCCCCGCTGGTTGTCCGTCCACTTTTGGAGTGAGTGATAAACTGGTGTGGGACCCTGGTAGAGGATATTTTAACAAAAAGTTACCATTGTACCTAGATAACTTCCACACTGCTGTGCAATTGTGAAGGGAATTGATCAAAGTGGATACTGTTGCTTGTGGCACAACGCGCTCTAAACGTAAAGATTACCCAAAAGAGTTTGTTTGCAAAACACTTGAGAAGTGCCTTGTGAAGTGTAGAACTGCTAGCGGTGAAATCTGTGGACAAGAGAGATGTCTACATGCTGACGACTACCATCCATGATAAAAGTACCTAACCTGTGACTTTTTGGGGGCAGGTTGCTGAAGTGCGCATGTGAGTGGTGTAGATAGAGTAGATTAGAGGTTTAAACCTTACACTGCTGTTCGTAAAGCTTACCTTTGTTATAAGAAGTTGGTCATCCATCTCTTCAACTTAGCAACATTTAAAGCTTTTGTTGCATTCAGGGGGTGTTCTCCAGTGTCAAGGATGATTTTGTTTCAGTTTCAGGAGTCTGTGATTGGCAGCCTTGTTGCAGTGGCAAGTGTTCCTTGAGTTGGAGTGGTGAAATATGTGGCTGGATTGAAAGATCACCACTTTCCTGATTTAATTCCTCTCACGCCCCAACAAAAACAATCCCTGTAAGAGATGTAGGGTCTGTTTGGAAAGAGGTATGAGGAAGGAGAGTTGTATGCACTGTGCTGATTGTCCTTCTAATCCTGGGTTGTGTGTGCCCACATGTTTCCGTTTTGATCACACCCATATAAGAGTTTTTGGGAGCAACTTTCAGTGTAATAGTGAACTGCCTGGGCTGTATTGTTTTATAGTTTTAGTTCTGTTTCATAGTTGGCATTAGTGTGTTGTATTTAGTTACAGCTGTTGGGTTTGTAGTTATAGTTCCGATTGGTTTGTGTTTACTTTTTTGTTAAACAAAATGTGATGGCAATGTGCATGGACTGGCGTTTGGCTGGGGTGTACATGGACTGGTGTTTAGTTGGTCGTGTAGATGGACTGGTGCTTGGCTGGTGGTGTGCGTGGACTGACACTTGGCAGGTGATGTGTGTGATTTGGAGCTTGGCTGGCAGTGTGCGTGGCAGGGGCTTGGCTGGCTGTGTGCATGGACTGGTGCTTGGCTGGCAGTTTACATGGACTGGGGCTTGGCTGGCGATGTGTGTGGTTTGGGGCTTGGCTGGCAGTGTGCGCGGACTGAGGCTTGGCTGGCTGTGTGCTTGGACTGGCGTTTGGCTGGATGTGTGCTTGGAATGGGGCTTGGCTGGTGGTGTGTGTGGACTGGGGCTTGGCTGCCAGTATGCGTGGACTGGGGCTTGGCTGGTGGTGTGTGTGGACTGGCACTTGGCTGGTGGTGTGTGTGGACTAGCATTTGACTGGTGGTGTGAGTGGACTGGTGCTTGGCTGGTGGTGTGTGTGGACTGGCATTTGGCTGGTAGTGTGTGAGTAGTGACTTGCTGCTGGTCATAACACACAATGCTAGCCTAACACCACTGCACTACTGCCAGCCGGGGTGATTGCTGTGGCAGTCATGTGGGCATATGAAAGTGATGGTCCCTTGAATGGCGCTGTAGTTTGATGTGAATATTTTAATGTGCTGGGCCCAAGTGTGGAGGTATGAATGGTCTTGTGTGTGTCACGTATGCAAGGTGTGTGAATAGCCTGTAAAGAGGTTGTTGCCTTTCCATGGCTTTACAACTCACAAGCTGTGAATAATTGGTTCAGGTTTTCAACCTCTAATTATTAACAGTGCATTTTCATTTTGTGAAATCTCTAGTTAATAAACTTTTACTCTCTGAACCTTGTCCCTAGTGCCAAATTCAACCAGTATGTGTGTGTACGTAAGGAAAAGTTAGTTGTGAAGTAATATTTGTCTTTTCTGTCGTTCTCTGCTAGGGTGTCTGTTGATGTGAGTGTTGCAATGTGCGGGGCCCGCTGCTGGAGGTGTGAATGTGTGTGTCAAGTATGAAATGTGTGTGAATGGCCTGTTAAGAAGTTGGTGCCTTGACGTGGCTTTACAGCTCACAAGCTGTTAGCCATTGGTGTAGGTTTTCAATCTTTAATTATTAACAGTGTGTTGAATTTTGGTAGGTTTCCAGATAAGGCTGCCGAGCCCGGGACCAAAAATACAGGTGACCCCCTTACAAAATCAGGTCGATTTGTAATAGATCATTTTGATGTCTCCAAAATATGTTTTGGTCCCTTGCCTATCACGGGAACATGGCCTATCCACACAAGTGAAGTACCAGTTTTATCGGTAGACCTAGGGGATCGATGGGAGGTAGGAAATGTGTGTCAGTCCGGAGATCCCACAACTTTCCCATGCAGAAATTTGAGGAAAATGTGATTATTTTCAGCTGCATTTGTGGTTTGTAGGGAACCCTGGGTATGAATACTTTGGAAGTTCCACACAAGTCACACCTCCATAGACTCCTGTGCGTGTTTAGTTTTCAAAAAGGCTCTTGATTTGGTAGGTTTCCTTAGATGGCTTTGTAGCCTGGAAATAAAAAAGCAGGTGACTCACTCGCAAAATAAGGTCTTTTTGAAATCAATAATTTCACAGTCTCCACAGTATGTCATGGGCCCTTTTCTGTCCTGCTAGGCATACCCACACAAGTGAGGTACTATTTTTATTGGGAGACTTGAGAAAATACTGTGTGGGTGGGATTTTCTGGCTCCATGCAGATTCATAGAAATGTGAGGAAAATGTTTTTTTAACAAAGTTTGAGGTTTGCAAGGGATTCTGGGTAACAGAACCTGGTGAGAGCCACATAATTTACCCCATCCTGGATTTCCCAGAGTATCTAGTTGTCAAAAATATACAGGTTTGCTAAATTTCCCTTGGTGCCAACACAGCTAAGGTCCAAAATCCACAGATAGGCACATTGTGAAAAAAAGGGTAAGTTTTCACGGAAAAATGTGATGTGTCCATTTTGCATTTTGGGCTGTTTCCTGACGTGGGCACTAGGCCTACCCACACAAGTAAGGTATCCTTTTTATCAGGAGACTTGGGGAAAAGCTGGGTTGGTGGAGGGTATGTGGCGTCCCACAGATTCCAGAGCTTTTAATCTCAGAAATGTGAGAAAAATTTGTTTTTTTTGACAATGTTTGAGGTTTGCATGGGATTCTGGGTAACAAAACCTGGAGAGAGGCACACAAGTCACACCATCATTTATTTCACTGGGTGTCTAGTTTAGAAAAATGTGTAGGCTTTCTAGGTTTCCCTAGGTGCCGACTGAGCTAGCATCCAAAATCCACAGCTAAGCACATTCCCCAAAGAAGGGTCAGTTCTCACTGGAGAAATATGTTGTGTCCACAATGCGTTTTGGGCCATTTCCTGTCACAGGCACCACACCTACCTACAAAAGTGAGGTACCCTTTTTATTGGAAATCTTAGGGGAATGCTGGATGTGTGGAAGTTTGTGGCTCTACGCGGATTCCAGAACTTTCTTTCACATAGATTTGAGGAAACTGTTGTTTTTGTTACAAAGTTTGAGGTTTTCAAGGGATTCTGGGTAACATAACCTGGCAAGAGGATCACAAGTCATTCCATCTTGGATTTCCCTGGGTGTCTAGTTTTAAAAAATGTACAGGTTTGCTAGGTTTCCTTGGTGCTGGCTAAGCTAGGGTCCCACATTCACAGCTCAGCACACTGCAAAAAAAGGTCAGGTTTTTGTGGAAAAATGTGATGTGTCCACATTGTGTTTTGGGTTGTTTCCTCTCACGGGCACTAGGCCTACCCAGACAAGTGAGGTACATTTTTTAGCGGAGAAGTTGTGGAAACGCTGGGTGGGTGGAAGTCTGTGGCTCCACGCAGAATCCAGACCTTTCCATCGCAGAAATGTGAGGAAAATGTGTTTTGTTTTAAAAGGTTTGAGGTTTGCAAGGGAGTCTGGGTAACAGAACCTGATAAGAGCCACACAAGTAACACCATCCTGGATATCCCTGGATGCCTAGGCTTTCAAAAATGTATGGGTATACTAGGTTTCCTTAGATGCCGGCAGAGCTAGGGTCCGAAATCCACAGTTAGGCACATTGCGAAAAAAGGTTCGTTTTCACTGGAAAAATGTGATATGTCCCCATTGCATTTTGGGCTGTTTCCTGTCATGGGCACTAGGCCTACCCACACAAGTGAGGTACCATTTTTATCTGGAGGCTTGAGAATATGTTGGGTGTTTGGAAGTTTGTGGTTGTCTGCAGATTTCAGAACTTCCAATAATAGAAATGTGAGGAAAATGTATTTTTTGATGAACTTTGAGGTGTGCAAGAGATTCTGTGTAACAGAACCTAGTGAGAGGCACAAAAGTCACTCTGTCCTAGATTCTTCTGGGTGTCTAGGTTTTGAAAAATGTACAGGTTTGCTAGGTTTCCCTAGGTTCTGACTGAGCTAGGGTCTCAGATCCACAGCCTGGCACATTTAAACAAAATGGGTCAGTTTTCTGGGAAAAAATGTGATGTGTCCATATTGTGTTTTGGGCTGTTTCCAGTTGTGGGGAATAAACCTACCCAAACAAGTGAGATACCATTTTTATTGGTAGACTTAGGTGAACACAGAATTGTAGAAAAAATGTAAGACAATACATGGATCTAATAGCAGCCTTCAACACAGTCTCTCATCAGAAATTGACATTTCGACTGAGAGAGGCCAGTCTGCAGGAGCTGGCGCTTAAATGGCTTGTTAGTTTTTTAGACCAGCGCATGCAAACTGTCAATCTGGGCCATTTCTGATCACGAACTGTGAAGCGTAGTAAGGGGGTGCCCCAGGGCTCTTGTTTGAGCCCGACCTTATTTAATATCTATGTGGCCCCCATTGCTAAAGTCATCCGAGAGTACGGCTTCATGCCGTACTCTTACGAAGACGACACTCAATTACTCCTATCCTTTGATAAGGATATGGAGTCAGTCGATCAGCGCTTTGCTAAAGTCATGTCTGTCATAGCTGATTAGATGACTGAACACTTTTTGTTGTTACATAGGACCAAAACTGAAATCTTGTTGTTTGGTCCTACACTTAACTCCTGGCCCCCTGCCTGGTGGCCAACAATGTTAGGCCCCACCCCCTCTCCTACTTTGGTGGCAAAAAATCTAGGGGTCCGGCTGGAAGCACGGCTATCAATGAAAGACCAAATAATGACCACTGCCGGGACCTGCTATCATACCCTGAGCCTTTTGCGTAGAGTGTTCATTTGGCTGCCCCTTGTGGTATGTAGAACCCTAGTTTAGGCTCTTATTATAGGTCACCTCGACTACTGTAATGCCTTACTGGCCTCTCCGAATGAGGCTTTTCTGAGTAGATTACAGATCGTTCAAAATGTGGCTGCACGCTTAGCCCTTAATAAGCCACCTCGTACCACCCCTGGGCCATTGTTGAAATCTCTCCATTGGCTTCTTATCTGCCAGAGAATAAAGTTCAAGCTCTGCTGCTTTGCTCACAGAGACGTTTTTGGCAAAAGCCCGTTATATGGTGGATAAGTTTAAACTGTATTGCCCGAACCGGTGTCTCAGATTAGAAGGCAAAGGGCTGCTGGTGGTCCCTCGTTTTAAGAAAATTCGATCTGAAGGCAAACGGTTGCCTATCTGGCCCCAAAACATTAGAATTCCCTGCCAGAGGAGTTACGTAAATGTTCTAGCTTTGTTCGCTTCAGAAAACTTCTGAAGACGGAATTATTCAAGGCTTGAGCTATGGAAGTATGTGCAAGTCTGATCTGTTTTCTATGCTAGCCCGGGGGGGATTCCTGCGCTTTATAAATTCCCTACATATATACATACAATGTGTAAAAAAGATGTTTTGAAAAATGTCCTCTAATTCACATGCTAGTATGGGTACCCACAATTTTGGAGATGTGCAATGATATTTTGCTCCCATTTCGGATATACATATGTGTCCTTGACACCTATTTTTCACTCTTTATATTTTACCAAATGAATTGCTATATAGTCGGTACACAATGAAAAACCATTGCAAGGTGCAGCTCAGAAATTGGCACTGGTTACATCGGGTTCTTGATGAACCTACAAGTCCTATATATCAACACAACCAGAAGGGCCCAGCAACAGTAATGGTATATAGTTTTTAAAAATCTGCCACACTTAGAAGAAGTTAAGGTCAACATTTTTGCACAAATGGCTTATTTTTCAACTCATTTCAATATTTTTTGATTTCAACTGTTATGTTTCCTAAAGAAAACCTTGAAGTATCTACACAAACTACCCCTTACTTAATAAAAAATGTTGTCTACTTTTCAGAAATGTATAGATTTCCGGGATCCATGATTGCTTTTATAATATGCATTTCTACCACTAACTCGAAGGAAGATAAGAGTACAAAACATTGCTATGTCTCACTAAAATGCCAAAACTGTGTAAAATGTAGGCTTTCTAATTAAAGTCTGTCTGTTCCTGAAAGCTGGGGAGATGGTGATTTTAGTACCACAAACCGTTTGTTGATACCATTTGCAGGGGAAAAAAACGGACACTTTCTTCAACAGCACTTTTTCCCAAATTCACAGCTCAAAAAAATTAGCTGTATTCTTCAAAATGTATTGGTCCCCTCCAGGGAAATCCCCAAAACTTGGGTACCTTTAGAATTGTCAGGATGCTGGAAGAAAAGGATGCAAATTTAACATGGATATCTTAAGTGGACCAAAAGTTACAGGGGACTAAGCACGAACTACCCCACGCAGCCAAAAAAAATGCTTCGCCCAGAAGCCTAGAAGCAAAGGAGTTAACAACAGCAGGAATGTGCACACTTTATAGAGATTTAGTACAAATGTATAGAAATCTTACTCAATACATAATGAGAACATTGACAGTTCAAACTGCGAGGGCTGCTTAAGCTGCATAACCACATATGTCTACTACATATAGCAAATCCCGTTCTGGATAGTGCAGAACATAACTCAGCTATAAGCACTTTCTCCACATACAGGCCTGCATGAAAAACACAGAATACTAAAAATTTGCTTGCCAATGGGGATGGCTCCCCCAATTGAAGATTGTGTCACTTGGGATACAATTTTGTCTGCTGTTTACACCAGAACACATGGTACCCATTCAATAGCATTCATTCCACATGTGCTGAAACAAATACAGAATGAGTAGAAAGCAGAGGTTACCCTAGATCCTGGGATGAAAATGATGGGCAATTTTGCCCAGGTATCTGCCCTTATGTTAGGTAAAACAAAAGGGTAGGCAGCAGCAGTGGCTATAGGCCAATGGCAGAGGGAATTCACTATTGCACAACAGGAATGAGAATTTCCTAATATTATCGAAGATACATATGCTTCACTTTGTAGAGATAATCTGGGAGTCAGACCTGGTAAACCAATAGTTAAGAGCAAATCTGAAAAGGATAACTCTAAGCAAGCACCTGATTCATCAAAGAAGAAATGGGAAAACAAACAAACAAAAAAAGCAAAACAGGTCTCCTCAACAGGAACACACCAAGAGAAAATAAAATTTGAGAAAACGTGACAATATTAGGAAGCCTGACAGGTATCAGAATACTAATACATGTTCCTCCTGTTCCTTACCGGAGTAATCCGAAAAACGTTTGGAGAGAGACAGACGGTCAGAAAACAGATCAGAAGAGCGAGTCAAGCAGAAAAGGGAGATACATTGCACTTCCGACTATATCATTTAACAGGAAGACAAACAAAAGACTTCTAAACCTCAATTTAAAAAAAAGAAGGTAGCCAGGATTAAAATTAGAAATGCCCAGGCTACTGAGGACTCTGCTTCTGAACAGGGAAAGGTCAGTGACGATTCTAGACAGCGCAGCAGAAATCCAAATATCTCACCGGAACTTGATGGATCATCTAGTGACAGTAGCACTGAGTGAACATCTCACAGTGGAAACACCATATACATGGGTAAGTGTCCCACAATGTTTATAGGAAATACTGCTCCAAATAGAGGGGGACATACCCAGGTGAGTGAAGGGTCTCTTTTGGGAAAACCTGACATATGGTTACGACATTCTTTTGGCCAAAAAGGATTTGTCACCTGATTTCATAGTGAATTGCCCAATGGGGGAAAAAGTTATTTTACCTGCTTATCCGACTTAGTACCAGAATCAGTTAAAAACTCATACGCGCAGGACTGCTGTGGTAACTGGATGGAATCACCTCTGCTCCATAAACATGCTACAAGGTGCGCCTCTTGGAACATTTGCGATTGTGGGCAGCAGTAATGTTGTGTTTACCACTCGGAACACATAAACAATTAGCCTTTTCGGTGTTGGAACAATTTGAGATGTTTTTTAAACAAAATTAACCAAAACAGCTTTTGTCTTTTTTTCTCCCTCCAGGCACCCTGGATTTCTGAGTGCTTGGGAACTCAAATGATATAATAAATTAAAGGCTTTAAAAATAAATATTTTAAAGGGATGCCCACTTTCATATGCTTTTAAGAATAATTTTAACATTTTTGCAATGGTCTGCTGGCTTTTTAGATAGCTTTTAGATATTGACCCTTAGTATGAGGAGCGGGTGCTATATTTCCATGCTACGCCTATGTAGAAAAGCAGATTATTTCTTACATTGTCCTCACAATAACATTTTCATCTGAGACCCTTTGCACATATTTGTGTGCATGACAATGTTGGATTAGTTTCCCTGAAACTAAACTTGTTTACAGACCTAGCTTCGCACAACATTATCACAATGCCCTGAACATCATGTACAAGTTCTCGTTTCACGCTATGTACAAAATTCACTAATATACACGCACATCGCAAGGATGCTTTCTATTATAAAAGATAAGCATCCCAATAGATTAGTAGAGGTATTTCTGATGACAACAAGGGTCCTTGCAAGCTGAACAATCACCACACAGCGGTCTGACATCTCCTGAGGGGTGTCCAATGTGTAATGAAGAGGTCCTTCATTCTATCCCATCAGGTAATGGGGTTGGATCGTACCTTGGGGGGATACTTTGCTTTATACCTACACACACCCTAGGTACACTTAGAGTGGGGTTCACATAATAGGAGTAAGCTTGATTACTTCCTTGTTTTATATGCCTGCATATATACATTGTTTTAGCAACATGGTCGAACTATACCTACTATTTATGTTTTTGGTGCTTGTAATCCGTTTATCTGCTCCTGTCTATTAATCACTGTGGTACACGTATTTAAGGAATAACGTTGGTTCAATAAACTTATTGAAAACATCCCACTGTGTGTTCTCTGTATACTTCTTTGAGAATAAGTGGGCATGAGTGACTAAGTGAAAGGATCTGTACTGTTTCCACAATCCCTGAGGTGTCAGTGTTGTCATGTTGAAGAACCAGAACCTTTTGGACCTGGCGGCGCAGGTTACGCCCTCCATCTTCTGGGTTCACCTGCTTCGTTACACAGAGACACGGGACACTCTGTCGGCGTTAGAAGATTGGATTTATTTAGCTGCAGCTAGTACAGTTATCCTAGCAGTACACAAAGTAGGTTCTCAGGAGACTGCCACTTCACTCTGTGGCGCATCAGATTAAATACTATACAATACAGAATTATTAACAAAACACACGCCCCAAGCAAAGAAGAAAAGAGCCAATAGGGTAAGTGGAAAACAAAGCGGAACCAGTAAGAAGGGTTCGAAAACAAAAAGATCAGATGACTCGAAGAGTCCTCTCCTCCAACTATGTTTGTCATCCCACCCCCGAACTAATTCATTAACAGAATACAACTGACTTGCAGGTGGTGAGATACGTTTGTGTGTATTGGAGGACAGGCATGACACAAGTGAATGCTAGCAGGAGACAGTGAAGGCCAGTCGATAAGATATGATCAGGAAAGAATGGTGTGAGCCTACAGATGGTTGGAACAGGGATTAGGAAAGCCAGACACGGATTAGTGTACTCGGCTAGTCCAAACACCAGCCTCGCAAACAAGGCCGAGGACGTATTCTGACACCAAGCTACGGGAAAGGCAGAATAGACTTCGTTCGCCGTGCTGCCTGAGTGATGGCAACACAAAATGGCGGCAGGTTACAAAATGGCGGGTCGATTCGATCGTGATCGAAAATCGAAGTTCCTCAGACCCTCCTTTTGCCAGAACTCAGGCAAGATAGACTCACGTTAATCTGAGTCCACATCAATAGCCATAAGATCATCAAGCTGTTGTTGTAGCATCATCCTTATGTTTTCTTTTACTTGAGGTTTGGGTCTTGAAATGCACACAGTGGCACAAAGATCACAGATAGCGGGACCACAGTGCATACAAAGGCAACAGGAAAATATGATTGTCAAGATTACTCCAAGGAATGTCAATACTTTCCAACCCCATTTGGACAGTAGTCCCCAAAACCATTCCGTTAAGGACCAATCTCCTTCGTCCTGATGAATAGACGCGGAGATTATATGCAGCTTGGAAATAGCTTGGTATACTGTCGGAGCGTCATTAGGAATGAAAATACAACAGCTTGACCCGATCAATTTACACACCCCACCACGATCGGCAAGAATAAAGTCTAAGGCAACTCGATTTTGTAAGGTCATAAGACGATCCGCCTGTAGTTCCGCCGTGATATTACTAGGCCTGGGCGGTAAAATCCGTTCCGCTCGCGGAATTTGCGGAATTTGGGTAATTTTGCGTTCCGCGGAGAACGCGAAATTGTCCAAAAATCTGCATTCCGCGACTTCGCGAAATTTTTGGCTTGTTCGCGTTCTCAATATGCGTGTTCGCGAGATATTTCAACCCGAGCACGCAAACAGCGATCGCGAACAGGAAAAAAGTATCGCGAACAAGCAATTCCGCGTGTTCGCGGAATTTCTGAGTGTTCGCGGAGATTTTTTACCATTTCGCGGAGATTTGCGTAACGCGATTCCGCATATTCCGCCCACCCCTAGATATTACTCAAGGCTCCTACAGTGATGTCTATTGTAGTCTCTACAACACGGAACAGTTGCCTTATATTTCTGCTGTTGGCCATTGGACCCCAGAAAGGAAGAAAACCTTTAAGGAAATCTCCTCCTTCTTGTCCTGTGGTGTCTTTAGAGTCAATAATTCCTCTTCTGAGACGGGTGCGGTGATAATTGGCAGAAGCAGTGTAAGTAGGAGGTAGAAGGAAAGCTATGTAGCAGGTACCAGAGAAACCCGTTGGCAACCAGGTATAAGCTCTATCATAACAAATGAAATAGATGCCTTGGGATGGTACTAGAGGAGGCGAGTTTTGAGAGGAATAAATGTACGTGTAGGAGCAGTTACTCTTTGGTGCAGTGTCAGAAGAGCGATCATTTATTTTTAAACAGAAGTTACCTTGATGCGGTATAGTCCAGATTGGTGAGGACTTCTCCTTTCCCATTTTATTACTAAGACTCAATATGTATTGGGTGACGTTCCAATTGGTGTAGGCTTTTCTTTCATCGATACAAATCTTGCTATTCTCCATGATTTTAGCCATAACTGCCATACCCTTAATCAAAGAACTATGACTAAAATCCGGATAATTAATTTGTGAAGCAACAGACCGTCTGAATTTACTTTGATATGCATTTGAGAAAATAACAAAGAATGCCCAAGCGGAACTCTCATAGGAGAAAGGGAGAACCAAATATGGTATTCCTTTCTCAGTAGTATGCGGCATGAGATCACATACCCAACAATTAGTTGTGTTAACCACTAATTGATGCTGGTGTAATAGCTGGACAAAAGAATTGTTGTAATACTCGGTTCCTCTGACAAGTTCATGTGAAGGGAAAGTATGAAAGAGGTGTGGAGAGATAGTAGAAGAAGGCAAAGAGGAGGAAGGGGAGGTGTTTCTTGGGTGCAAAACATAAACTATCCAACCAATTATCGCCAAAGCAATACATAATGATATCAAAACACATAGGGTTATACTGTAACGACTGTACATTATTTTACAAGATGCTTTCTTTATTTAATTTCTTCTCTCTTTAATACTTGGTGTAGTTTCCATTTTCACTAGTGGATGCTCACGGCAATCTTCCTCCATCACTAAAGTCACGATGCTCAACCGTCCTATGACACAGAAAGATCCTGCAGACCTATTGTCACTACTCAGGTCGTGACCTAGACTCCTACCGTGACCCTGCAACCTAAACAGAACACTACACAAGGGAGAAGAAAGTCTCAAATGTTCTTTTGTCTGGACCTAAGATTATAGTGATCCTTCCCGGGAACACTCTGATCTTGAAACAATGTTCTTGGTTCAGTCGTGTTCAAGCGACGATGCAATGGAATCGCTTCCTGTAAAATGTCGTCGTCCTCTTTCTCAGACAATGTCCCATTCAGGTGTGCATCGCTAAAGGGTATGAATCGTGGAACTGTTTCGCCTTCACAGTCGGCAACCCCTCTACGAACCCACTGATCAAAAGGCAAGGGCAAAGGTACTTTCTTGCAGTGCACATTGTGAATCCAATTTTTCTTTCCTTCAACTTTAACTGCTGTCCTTGTCGTTAACAGGACCATTCGGGGCTTCCGCCATCTGGGCTCCAAATTCTTCTTCTTCTGAAAATTGCGGATGCAGACCCAGTCATCTGGACGGATGGAGTGACCTGGATCTGTGGAAGCCTCCGGTAAAGCACTCTGAACCTGTCGATGAAGGACATGCAATTTAGTTTTAAGGTCATGCAAATAGTCAATCAACATTGGGTAGGGCAAATCTGAGAACTTTTCAGGACGAGGTATTCCCCATATGTTGGCCGGACGGCCAAACACCACTTCGTAAGGGCTAAGTCCCAGACGAGAGTGTACTGCAGTTCTGGTGGATAGCAAAGCTAACGGCAAAGCATCAGGCCAATTAAGTCCCGTACTTGCTTGAATCTTCGCTAACTTTAACTTCAAGGTCCCATTGTAACATTCTACTAAACCTGCTGATTGGGGATGATTTGCCGCATGGAACTTTTGCTTGATTCCAAGACCTGCACAAACTTTCTGCATGACTTGGCCAACAAATTCGCTCCCATTCTCACTCCAGACAATGCGCAGCAATCCAAACCTGGGAAAGAATTCTTTTAGAAGGATTTTGGCTGTGGATAAAGCTGTGTTGTCTTTCAAAGGGTATGCTTCTATCCATCTCGAAAAGGCACATACTACCACCAGAACATATTTGAGGTTGTTGCATCGATCCATGTGAATGTAATCGATTTGCACTTCAAATGGGTATGTCGGAGGAGCAAAGTGACCTGCTGGAGTGGGGGTTCCCTTTCCTGGATTATACTTCAGACAAACAATACAATGCTTTACTACGTTGTCTGCACATTTTGGGATATTTTCATTCTGCCAAACTGGAGCTAGAAGTTTACAAATGCCTTTTGCACTAAGGTGAGCTGGACCATGAGCCATAGTAACCACTGGGAGTACATAAGCATCCGGTAACAACCAACGTTGATGTTCGGATAATTCTACCCAACAACCCATCTCATCTAACATTCCCGTACTTTCTCTCCACTTGCTCAGCTCTCTTTCTGTAGCCTCTTTCTGAATCGTTTTCACGCTTTCCACTGTATTCTCACACATTCCTCTCTCTCTGACCCAATTCGCAGGACCTTCCATATACATTCGACTCATTGAATCTTTCGCTGTTTTCTTTGCTGTTTCATCAGCAAATGCATTTCCTCGTCCAACATCATCCGTAATCTTCTTGTGAGCACTACACTTCACTATCGCTATTTGGACAGGTAAAGTAAGTGACTCAAGGAGACCAGTCACTAACTGACCATGCTGTATCTTAGTGCCATGTGAAGTTAGGTAACCCCTCTCTTTCCAGAGACGCCCAAAATTGAACACGACACCAAAGGCATACTGACTGTCAGTGTACACGTTCACTCTTTTCTCTTTTGATAGTACACAAGCTCTCGTCAGTGCTATCAACTCTGCTGCTTGCGCTGAATTGTGTCTAACACGCGCAGTTTCCACAATCTTATGTAAGGTAGTTACAGCATAGGCTGAAACCGTATCCCCATTAGGCATCTTAAAACAAGAACCATCCACCCATAGAGTCCCATCTGGATTCTCCAACGATGTGTCTCTCAAATCAATTCTTCCTTTTGTCTCTTCTTCAGTACTGAAGAAACAGTCATGTTGATCCTCAACACTCTCTTCATTTGGAAGGGGCAACAAAGTAGCTGGATTCAGAGTGTTACATCGTTTGATGTGTACGTGACTAGCCAATAGTGTCAGCTTGTAACCAGTTAAACGTGCACTAGTGAGATGTTGTGTCTTCGTTCGATTTAGTAAGGTATCCACCGCATGTGGTACCATGACAATGAGAGTGTTGTCTAACACTATCCCAGCGGACTGTCGAATAGAAATCGCTGCGGCTGCTGTGGCTTTGAGACAACTAGGCAATGCTTTAGCTACGGGATCTAACGTAGCCGAAAAATAAGCACATGGTCGCTGTCTATCTCCAAATTGCTGTGCCAAGACTGATAATGCACAACCTTCTTCTCGTGAACATACAGCATAAAAGGCTTAGTGTAATCTGGGGTACCTAGTACAGGCGCAGAACAGTTAGGGATCCACTGTCTACAATAAGAAGTGATTCCCAGAAAAGCACGTACTTCCCTTTGTGTGGTTGGCACAGACATTCGAGCAACCGCCTGAATTCATTCTTGTGTCAATCGTCGTCCCTCCTTTGATAGGAGATGACCCAAGTAGGCAACCTCTCGACAAACATACTGTAGTTTGGAGGGTGAAACCTTGTGATTCAGCTTAAACAAGTGACGCAACAGTGCTACAGTGACATCCTTGCAGATATCTTCTGAATCGGCGGCGACTAACAAGTCGTCCATATATTGAATAAGGGCAGCACCAGACGGCAAATGAAAAGTATCAAGATGACATTTCAAAGCTTGGCTGTAAATGGAGGGACTTTCACAGTACTCCTGGGGTGCACGCTTAAATCGGAAGCTTCGGCCTCCAAGAGAAAAACCAAAAATGTCCCTACTCTCTTCTGCAATTGGAATACTAAAGAAGGCATTCTTTAGATCAATAACAGAAAATCAAGTCGCTGTGGAAGGTATCATAGTCAACAAGGCAGTGATATCTGGAACAACAGGAAATTGTGGAATCACAATTTTGTTTACTTCTCGCAGATCGATTATAAATCGGTACACAGGAGGTTGAGAAGGATCAGTACGTTTAAGAACAGGAAGAATAGGGCTATTGCATGTGTTGCCTCTCGTTTCTTCGCCCGCACCCTTCTGAATAAGATCATGAATGATTTCCAAAAGCGCTTTTTCGCCCTCTGCAGAGATTCGGTATTGTGGGATACGTGGGAATTCAACATTGGGCTTAAGAGTAACAACATAAGGCGGTATCTCAAGACAACCCACATCATTCGGACCCGTGGCCCAAAGTGAAAGCAACTCAGGAGGGAACTGATCTTTAGACAGATACATTGGGGAGATCAACTTCTGACCCAGGGTGAGAAGTACGCCTGAAGGAGAACAATATATTGTAGCATTCATCCTTTTCAATAGGTCTAGACCCAACAGATTCTCACCACAACCATTCGTTAACAAAAGTGAAGTTTCCAAATCATATGGACCAACTGAAATTGGCAAAGGACAAGAAATCGGATTGCGAACAGGGGCACCAGAAAATCCTACAGAAACGTTCGTTAAGCCAGACAAAGGTGCCCCAGGGAGTTTAGAATGAATAATAGAACTTCTCATTGCTCCAGTATCTAGAAGGAATGGCTCTGATACACCCATTGTAGTGACGTTGACATAAGGGCCATTTTGATCTACTGGGATTGGGACAACTCCTCTACTTTGTCCATGGCTGTCCTAGTTGGCATGAAGACTCTCATTCTCGCCTTCAACATAATGGTCCTCATTATAATATTGAGTGGATCTCACATTCTGCTGATCAAAGTAGTTCATGGAATTAGGAGAAGGAAGGGCACGCTGTTCTTGAGTTAACATACCTCGACCTCTACCTCTGTTTGCTGACTGAAGGCCAGCACGACCTCGTGGAGCAGATGATGCTCCATCGCGCTGCAATAAAATCGGACAACTGCTCTTAAAATGACCTTCCTCTCTACAATAAGCACATTGATTAGGACCGAACAAAGGTCGCGGAATGTATGGCTCAGGTTTCTGATACAATCTCTGAAACTGCGGTGGCTGTTGAGTTTGAGGCTGAACGTAACGTGGCGGATAAGCTTGCTGCAAGAGAACCTTCGTTTTTAAATCTTTCGTTTTCTTCTCTTGCTTTTCTTTTTCTTCTTTGTCTCTATTCTCGTAATATTGTGCAGTAGCCAATATCTGGGCAGAAGAAGAAACAGCCCAAGAACTTTCTGAATCCTTTAATTTGTGTGACAGCTCGGGAAGCAAATTGAATACAAATTTGTCCACGAATAATCGCTGTCCACCTTCGGTAGCCATGTCTTGACCACTATGATCAATAAATGTCTCCTCGAAGCGAGTAAAGTAATCAGAGACACTTTCATCTTTCTTTTGTTTACATGCTGCTAGCTTATCCCAATTCACTCTCAATGCAGGCATCATAGTTTTCATTAACATAATGATCCTACCAGGAAGCTCCGAGATCAAAGCGTCAGGCTTTTCACCACCCACTTGGTCTCTATCTGTATCAGCTATGACATCCCAAGTAGCACCCAGTTCCTGTGCGTGATCCTCTCTACGAATCTTAGCCCATATTGTCTGTGGGACTACATTACCCATTAGCATATCAATATCTGCCAGATTCATAATACAAGCATCGATTGTCTGCGATAATTCCTTGTAATAACCTGCAGGGTTCTTACGAGGATCTGGTAGAGTCTGCTTAAGGGCCAAAACTTCAGATCTCTTCCATGGTACGTGTACCCATATACGCTGAAAGTGAGCTGGAATAGCTGGATTAGCACCTACTCCCGCAACCTCTTCCTTCCATACTGGAGGAACCTCTCTCATAGGGTAATTTTTCGATGTCAGTTTAACTGACGGATCAGAATCAAAAAAAATCTGAGAGAACAATAAGGTTCTATAAGAGATGAGTGTCCTTACAGCTTCTTCAACTTTGGAACCTACAATAAGTCCTTTTTCAAAATCGGCTTGGACATCTAATAAATCTTGTGAGATAGGACTCGAACTCACATCTTCCCATTCTTTAATGAGAATATCGCACATTACATTAAAAACATACCTTTGTGTAGGTGCATTCCATTGCAAAAAGGTAGGCATAATATCAGACATACTATATTGTGGACCCTTCTTGATCCATCTTCATGGAAGAGAATCTAGCTTCTCTCGTTCCTCGAAATCAGGGAACTGACTACGAGATTGTCTTCGAGCAAAAGCCGGAGACGCATTAAGAGCTCCAAAGAAAGGAGATAAAATACTAGTGACGGAATCTGTGAGACGCTTACGCATAGACGGGGAATTAGACATCAGAACTGGAGACAGAATATTAGGAGAATTATCAAGAGAAGAACTAGAAATTACAGGAGGAGCAGAAGGCAAATGAGAGCTAAGATCAGGAGATGAAGGTTGAGAAGTTGAGACTAATGGTGAAACCGGCAAGGGCGGTAGTACTGGAGGAGGCAAATGCTGAAGAGCCGGAACCGGCGGAGGTACTACCAGCATCTGAGCAGGCTGTAACGGCTGAGGCACATTGGTATTTTGCGCATAAGGCGGAGGCAACCTTAATAAATGAGACATTAGGGGATCTTCTTCTATATCTTTCTTATTATCAGACGGAGAAACAGGCAACACCGGATAGCATTTATCTATCGCCATACGATGTTGTCTTTCTGAGATTTCAGTCGGATTGTCAATTTCATCATTCTTGAACTGTTGGGCAGCCTGTATAATCGTCATACCCTGTGTTTTCCTAGCTCGTTTTGCTTGTTTAATTTCTTTCTGTTTGGCTTCCTTACGCCAAAGGCAGAGAGAGTCAAACATTGCCGGACGGGCTTTTCTTTTGAACAAAACTGTTTCTAAATTATCTAGCACATCAGGATCAAAACTACCGTTTTCTGGCCATTTAAGAATACCATCTTTCTTCGTGTATCGAGTCCATGTCTCGTTAAAGGCAATGGGGCCGATACCATGTTTCGAGTAGAGCTCATATGTGGGAGTTCCAACCGAAGAAATCAGAAAAGAGTCCTCAAGTCGGGAGTCCCTATTACAACCAAGACAACAAATTCTTCCAAACTTAGTCAGACCAGGCATTTCACAATGTCTCTGGACTGTTCACAAACTTCAAGGGAGTAAAACTCAGTTTACGCAGCACAAATTCACTTACCCTCGGCTTTAGTCTTTGCAATAACTAAATCTAAGTAACCTAAGGACATCAAACAAAGAACCAAGATTTGTGGGCGCGACCCACGAAAATACTTAACTTAACTAAGGACGTCTTCTTCCACCAACAGAGGCCCGTCTATCGTCTCGCTTTACCATACATCACCAAAGGAATGGGCCAAAGCAGGGCAGCAGTCAGGGCAGCGGTCGCCAGTAGCCATCAGGAAGGAGTAACCGTGCTGAAAAAGAACTTCGGACCACTTTCGACATACAGGGGTCGCTTAGTGTGGCTCGCGAACCCTCCGGAATTTTCTTGCGAGGTTCCTCACGACCTTCGAGCAGAGCTGGTACCACTGAAGCCGCCCTACATTGGGCGCCAATTGAAGAACCAGAACCTTTTGGACCTGGCGGCGCAGGGTACGCCCTCCATCTTCTGGGTTCACCTGCTTCGTTACACAGAGACACGGGACACTCTGTCGGCGTTAGAAGATTGGATTTATTTAGCTGCAGCTAGTACAGTTATCCTAGAAGTACACAAAGTTTGTTCTCAGGAGACTGCCACTTCACTCTGTGGCGCATCAGATTAAATACTATACAATACAGAATTATTAACAAAACACACGCCCCAAGCAAAGAAGAAAAGAGCCAATAGGGTAAGTGGAAAACAAAGCGGAACCAGTAAGAAGGGTTCGAAAACAAAAAGATCAGATGACTCGAAGAGTCCTCTCCTCCAACTATGTTTGTCATCCCACCCCCGAACTAATTCATTAACAGAATACAACTGACTTGCAGGTGGTGAGATACGTTTGTGTGTATTGGAGGACAGGCATGACACAAGAGAATGCTAGCAGGAGACAGTGAAGGCCAGTCGATAAGATATGATCAGGAAAGAATGGTGTGAGCCTACAGATGGTTGGAACAGGGATTAGGAAAGCCAGACACGGATTAGTGTACTCGGCTAGTCCAAACACCAGCCTCGCAAACAAGGCCGAGGACGTATTCTGACACCAAGCTACGGGAAAGGCAGAATAGACTTTGTTCGCCGTGCTGCCTGAGTGATGGCAACACAAAATGGCGGCGGGTTACAAAATGGCAGGTCGATTCGATCGTGATCGAAAATCGAAGTTCCTCAATGTTCAGTGTTGCCAGAAACCATTTGCCTCCTGGGAGGCTGGGAGGGCTTACAGTGGCACTGTTAGCTAGCTGGTCTAGAGGCCAATGTATCCTATGAGGTGTCCAGATTTAGTCTTGGCACCAAGCCCCTTTTTATGTTGTCCAAACAATGTGAGATCCTGCAGATTAATAGGAACTACATGACAGTCCTATTGGAGCTTTCCATTGTATTTAATACAGTCTGCCATGACGGTTTGATCTCACCTTGACTAAGGTTAGTCTTCAGGGAAGGGACGTAGCTTGGATAGAGCCTTATCTGTCATGTCCTGCTGGGCAGTATATCTCCCACACCTTTATTAGCAGTTTATATATTTATTTCCTAGATTCTCTATGGGGTCCTCCTTAAGTCATACAGTCTGTTATTCTCTTAGCTAAGTTTGTTTGTTCCACCAAGTTCTTCTTTATGTGTTATGCCGATGGCTTTCATTTGCTGATATGCCTTAACTATTAATGTCAGTGACAACTTCCAGAAATGTTATTGTATGTTGTGTCTTGAGTGGGAAGCAACTTTTTTTTAAGTAGAATACAGATAAGATGTAAATGCTAACAATCTATGATCATAACGCTCCTTGTTTTCTCCCTAATTATGTCTGGCAATCTAAACTCCTCTTCCAGCATATTCAGTCTAGAATCTTGCAGTCTGTTTTTATCAGAACCTCTCTACTCAAAACTGCTTCCAAAACTCTTTGTTAATCCTCTGTTGCACTCCAATACCATGATGGTCCAAGCAACTATATTTAGCCACCTAGACTATTGTAACTTTTTTCTTCTTTGTTCAATCAATCAATCAATCTGGATTTGTTGAGCGCAGCTAGTCACTAAATTGAGTATCTGTTCGCTTACAAGTCTCTGGGGCTCATTCTTGAATTCAGTTCTTTAAGGCCCTTTGAAACTCTGGAACTGAGGTGATGGTTCAGAGTTGCCTGGGGAGGCTGTTTCAGGTCTTTGTTGTTGGCCTTCTCACCAGTTGGTGGAAGTTTAGGTGGTGGTTAAGGTATGGGGGCCCTTGGTTGTGTAGAGCTTTGTGTGCGTGGGTCAGCAGCTTGAATTGGCATCTCTTCTGTACAGGGAGCCAGCGAAGTTGCCTGAGGTGGGATGTTATGTGGGTTCAGCAGGGGAGTTCAATAACGAGTTTGGAAGTGGTGTTCTGTATGGTTTGAAGTCTTTGTAGGAGGTATGCAGTGATTTATATGTACTTGAGGAAACTGAGGGACTGTCTGAAGGTGGGAAAAAGGAGTAATATAACCTCATCATATGTTACAAGTAGACAGGATCAGTGTGGTGGAATGCCTTGTTTGTTAGATTTACTCTCTCACCTGATAACTAGGATTACTGCAAGGGTGACAATAGCCCTCCTGAAATAGCTCTCAACGCATAAAAAAAAATGTCAATGTAGTGCTTATATAACGCACGTATCACCCCCAAGGCGCTGTACACATACCGCTGTGGAACACTTCCTGGCCTTTCCCTGTGAAGTGCTCACTCCTGGGCACCCCCAGGATGAGGCCAGGCATCCTAGCGCTGTTGGGGCAGTTGTGGAGGTTAAGCAAGCTATTGCCCAGAGTTGCAGCGTGGGACCCATGATTAGAATAGGCACTGAGGCAAGAATTAACAGGTCCGAGGAAATTAAGCCCAAGACCCGCCGAGGCGGGAATTGAACCCCGGTCTCGGGCCAGAACTCTGCATCAGGGTCTGCCGCTCTAACCATTGAGCCACACTCCTCATACCTTAAAAACAATACGCTTGACGTATGCTCGCAAGGGGAAATAGGGTGGGAAGGAAAGAGAGAGAAAGAGAGTGAGAGAGATGATAGACACAATGGTTTTAACCCTTTAGTCTTCTCTGGGTTCCTATCTTGCAATCTTAGGGGAATCCACAGACGTCTCTGTGAGGAAATCTGGTGTGGCCTTTATCATGTGGCTTCTCTCAGGATATAAATAACAAGTTCAACATCAAATTCACACTGAAACATATGATAACAACCTCCATTTAGTATAAGCAACCTTTTTTGAAAAATCCACCTTCAAGTACCCTCTCCAATGATATAAAGAATTATTCTTTTACTTGATGTTGTCCTGCTGTTTAATTGCACAGAATGCAATGTTTTCTCCTTTGTAACAGGTGTTACGAGTTTTTCAAGAAAGTCTTAACTTGTCCTTTATATTACTACTGTGTTGTTTTCTCTTTCAATTGATATTATCAGTGTCTTACAGTACTGTTTAATCAACAATGTAAGACCTTATTTAGGCAAGATTATTTACTGTACTTGTCTGAATTCTCAGGTTAAACACTAATATGTATCCTTTGTTTTCAGGGTCTTTCTTTGTCTTGGAAAACTGACAAGATCTTCTCTCACCTTGTGCGTTTTTTCATGTGTTTTTAGGTGAATGTCATAGTGATTCTCCCCATGAGCTGTCAAAGGAAAATGGAAGGCGAAGACAATAGGACTTCTTTCAGGTAAGCCTTCTCTAAATGCAATGTTCGTTGTTTCCATGTGGTAAGTGGGAGCAAGGAATGAGACAGCCTGCTCTACAAAGGAAAGCAAAGCCAAGTTGCGTTCTTGTGGCTGGGTCATGGTATTAATACCGCAACCAGCCAAGATGGCAACTAAGTCACATGAACTCACCAAACGTAATCACAATCTCCATTGATGCTGGCAGACAGGAAATCTTTGCAATCATCAAAGATTTTATTGTGTTTTCTGTGACCGCCAGCAACCTCACACCCTCAAAAGACCTCTACAACAAGTTCTCAGAATACTTCAGTAACAAAATCACCTGCATGTACGGTAACTTCGACCCTCAACTGGAACGATCACCAACTTTCCAAATGGCTGAAGAACGGACTGTGAACTCACCGCCCACCATCACCAGTTATACCACTGCCGTTACTATGAAGACCATCCACTTGGGGGCCAAATCTGACCCTCACCACCATCATACCTTCACCACATTACTCCTACCAATAAATGAAGCACTAATGTCTATCCTCAGTGCCTCCAACAACTCAGCTACATTCCTGAACACCTGGAAACATGCCACCGTCATGCCCCTGCTGATGTAAACTTCATGCTGACCCTGCCACGTTCACCTATCACAAACCCATCAACTCCTATCATACCTGCCCAACTAATCAACTGAGGCCTCACTTACCACCTCATCACTCACCAGCTCCTTCACACTACACAGTCCAGATTCAGGCCCAACCACAGAATAAAAACAGCACACTTCACCAGCACAGACGACAATTGCATGATACTTGACAGAGGAGACATAGCAACCCTTATTCTCCTAGATATCTCTGTAGCATTTGACACTGTCTTACAGCCCATACTCATCAGGCGCCTGCACGAAATTGGCATCCAAGGACTCACTCTCCGTTAGATCTGCTCCCTCCTAATGGATAGAACACAAGCTGCCTTGACCCTTATTCATCAGAAGCCAACAAACTAAGCTGTCAAGTACCTCAAGGTGAATACTTACATATAACATCCCTCTGGACAAATTAATCTGCCATATGACATCAATATCCTCTCCTAGGAGACAGACAACTCATACTCTTCCTCTTGAACAAGACCCCTAACACAAGAACCAAGTCGCTAACAGAAAGAAAGTCAACTGTCTCAAGCTCAACACTGAGAAGATTGAAGTAGTGATCTTTGGCCATGGGACTTGAGGTCAGATAAACTCAGACCCACACCCAGCACTCATAGCAGATACCTCGGAATCTGCATCAACAGAAAACTGGACATGACCGCACAAGTCAATGCTAATACTGCATCCTGTTTTCACACCTTGAGGATGCAGAGATAGGTCTTTAAATGGCTTCCAAACAACACCAGAAAAATAATAACTCATTACCCAGTCACCAGCAAGTTTGACTACTGGAACACCCTCTACACAGGATCACCAAGCAACTTACCAGGAGACTACAAACCATCCAAAACTTGGTAGCCAGACTTATCCTCAGAGCCCCACGTAGACCTCACATCACACTACACCTCAGGGAGCTCTTCAGTCTACTGATACACAAACATACTCTTTCCAAACTCTGCATACACACATTCAAGGCACTACACAACTTAGGCCCACCTACCCCAAACATTTGCATTTCCTTTTACCAACCACACACTCCATAGGTCTCCTACTTGCACATATAACAAGCATACTCAGAACCAGATCAGGTGGACAGGTGTTCTCTTACATCGCTCCTAAAGCTTGGAACAACCTCCAACTCTGCATCAGAGACTCTTCTTTCTCCTTGAATTCCACAAGAAGATGAAGACCTGGCTTTTTAATTTACCAATGTACCTTATACAGTGCTAGGCACACACATGTGCTCAATGCCAGGATAACCTCGCAAGTGATGGTGCACATTACAAATATACATAGCATATTATATTGTTGGGGCAAAGGAGTTAGACTTCACTGTCACCCGGGGGCCCTTCAAGATGCCAGAAGGCTTTGCGGTCTTGGGAGTTTGAGAAGGAGGGGGTTCCGTAGACTGCTAAAGGGGAGCTGTACAATATGTTCCCACAAGGAGGAAAGGAGTGCCAGGAGCCAGACAGGGTACAGGTTTGACCAAGGAGCCAGACAAACTGCTCCCTTTCAAGAGTAGGAGGCTTGACACAAATACTCCAGGTGGCTAGGCCTGTCTACAAAGAGTGATGCAAGCCCGACCTATGAGGCCAGGGATATGCCATTTTAAAGTTTTGACTTTATAAGAGCCAAAGAACAAGAAAATGAGTGTCTGGTGCTCCGTCTGATCTCCATTTAAATTTCTCCTGAGGTGGGCCAGTGCACAGTCGGGAGTCAGCACTTCAATTGTAATTTGTATCCCCTGAGAAGGGGGGCTTTCATCAGCCCCTCCCTAGATTCATTATACTCCTCGGGCCTCCCATGTCCCCAGGGGCTGGTGCATCTATTGCTTCATTTTTTACCTAGGGAAGGGCTGCAAAGGGGTACAAAGAGCTCCCAGGGTCTCCATCTCCCAAGCACATGAAAAAACAGAAGCTGATCCTGAGACCCCACTCCCCTGAACATGATGAGAACTGGTCAGCGCATTGGCCACCTTCCATGCCTGTGTTTAGAGGAGAGGGTGCTGGTCGCACCGACCTCCCAGTGGACATCCAGCTCTCATCATGGGTTGGAGCACGAAAAGGGCTTACGCCAGTTGTACAGGAACAAAATGAAACTGTCAGCTCCTGCATGTGCTCAGGAAAGGCGTACACTTGGGGAGTTTACTGGGGTGGGAGGGGACTTGGCGTTCCCCACGCAGGTCCCATCCCAGGCATCCACAGGCTGAGGTCTCATTAAAACTGTTGCATTTTTCTTTTGCACATATACGTATTGTCCTACTGTAATGTATCTTATATTCATCATGAGTTTTGACAGTGAGCTTTTAGTTGTCATATATATAAATTTGTATGTTGTACTGTTTTTTCCAGTATAGAGAGACTTTTTTTGTAAATTGGGGAAATAATTCTCATGTGTTTTCCATCAGGTTACATCCCAAATGACAAGGATATTTTTCTCCCAATGGATTTGAGAATCAGTATAAAAGAAGTGATGTGCTTTTGACCATTTGCGAAGAGAGAAATATTTGGCTTGTGGGGAGCTGCTTCTTTTCTTTCAAAGCTGCAAACTGAGTACATTTTGACTTCTCAGAAATATTACCTATAATTGCAGGCAGCTCAGAACTGCCCATTCTCAATGTTCATATATGTGTCTGCTACTGTGAACCCTACAAGATGACGCGGACGCGGCTGATCTACAGGCTGTAGGCGATGCTGCTAGCTGTTTTTTAACTACTAAACTCTCAGACAAGTTTTTAACTCTGTTTTTCACCTGTCACTGTTATCTACGGGCCCGATTCACAGAACTAACTTAAGACAAAATCCTAAACTTACTACCATTTCGGTATTCACAGAAGGCACTTACTCATTTTGGTATTCACAGAATGCACTTACTCATTTTGGTAATCACAGAAGTTAGGAGTCCTAACTTTAGGACTCCTAAATGCCTTCTGTGAATACCGAAAGTCTTAAAATTAGGATTTTTCTCAACATGATCTTGATATACTTTTTATAACTGAAACCTGGACCAACCCTTCATCTGGACCCGATCTCTGTTCTGCAACACCCGACGGCTACCTGGCTTATAGACAAGATAGACCTATCAAAAAGGGAGGTGGACTGGCAATTATTTATCATGATAAATACCAGCTAGGGTGGATACTATCCCTTCACTGGTCTGTGAAGCTTTTAACTTCTCCATTATGCTCACCCACTCACAACCCTTTTACGGGTATTCTGCTCTATCGCCCACCGGGCTCACGGGCAGATTTTCTCTCCACTCTGGGCAGCCTGCTGGAACCCTTAGGCAATTTTAATTTTCATCTAGAGAACCAGACAGATAATGACACCTCCTCACTGATCATAGAACTAGGGGCAGTGGGCCTTACCCAGTTGGTAACAAGCCCCAAGCACTCAGCGGGCCACATACTTGATGGTCAGTTCACCAGTGATAAACTAATTTCCCTGAAAAACATCTGGCCTTTAGTCTTTTAATATTCACTCAACAAGGAAAGCTACTACGAATTCTATGCTAAATCTTTCCACATCGTTCAAAGCCGTGGATCAGCTTCTTCTTAAAACTCACCTGCTCTCCACGCAACCTGACTTCACACCCGACCCCAACTTAACTACTCCGAATGGCTTCATAATGCCTTCTTCTCCATAGTACCACTAAAAAAAGCCTCCAAAAACCGACTAGCCCCTTCTGCCCCTTGGTTCTCAGAGGCCCTGAGACTAGAAAAGCAACGATGTATAAACCTTGAGAGGTACTGGCGGAAAGATTATGACAACAATGTAAAAATCCACTACAAGGATGCATTAATTAAGTATAAACTTCTGATTATACAGGCGAAAAGCAAGTACTACCTTAGTCAAATAGACTCCGCGCAAGATTGGAATAAACAATTGTACCAGGTAGTAGCCAAGCTATCAGGGCAATCGTCGAACTTCACTATAGCCCCCTCACAATCCCTCTGCAACTTACTTGCCAGCTATTTTTATGAAAAGGTCAATTACATATATGCCAACTTCTAATCTCAACCCAAGACTTACGACCAGACTCTGGATCATAACATTTTAGAGTGCTCCCCCTCGTTCTCAGAATTTGATGAAACCTCACCGCATCAGATCGCAAAATTAATTTCCCTTATTAAATCTGGATCCTCCAATGACCCCTGTCCACCCTCAGTTTTGAAACCCATCTCCGATCTTATAGCTCCCAACCTCTCTAATATCTGCAATGCGATGTTTAGAACAGGCAACTATCCACCCATATGGAAAAAGGCCATCATCAAGCCTTTGCTTAAAAAACACAATCTTGATCCAACTGATACAAAAAATGTTAGGCCCATCGCCAGCCTTCCATTCCCAGCAAAATATTTTGAAAAAGTTATGAACTCCCAGTTGTCTAAATACATTAAAGAAAATAATTTACTGGATGACACACAATTTGGTTTCCGTAAGGGCCATGGAACTGAGACAGCCCTCATTAAGGCATCAGAGGAAATTAGGATGATACTAGATCAAGGTGGTGCCGCCGTCCTGGTACTCCTGGACTTGTCAGCGGCATTTGACACGGTCGATCATGCTACTTTGATCGACCGTGTCACAACCATCGGTATCAAACACAGGGCCAGAGCCCTCTTAGCCTCCTTCCTGTCTAACCACACCCAATCAGTGAATCTTGACTTCTTTAACTCTCCATCATTCACCCTCCCATGTGGCGTGCCGCAAGGATCATCGCTGAGTCCGACACTATTTAACATCTATGTGTCAGACTTGGTCAGAGTCATCAAAGCACATGGGATAGGTCTCACTCCCTACGCCGATGACACACAACTGGTGCTGGCAGTACACAATGATGGAGAAGCAGTCGCGGCCAATTTTCAGGATGGAATGGTGGCCATCAGTACGTGGATGACTAACAATTGCCTAAAGCTAAACTCTGAAAAAACAGAGGTAGTGACTTTTGGCAAACTATCCCTGGCTTGGTCCCCCACCTGCTGGCCTACCAAATTGGCACCACCTCCACCTCCAAGGTCAGAAACTTGGGTGTCATATTTGACGACAAGTTGTCCATCGCAGCTCATGTTAAAACTGTTGTCTCATCGTCATTCTACACTCTAAGGATGATAAAAAAACTCTTACTATTCCTCTCACTCAGCGCTGGAAAGACCCTTGTCAGTAGCTTTGTAATGTCTAAAACTGACTATTGCAATGTTCTCTTAATGAATGCACAGAGTAAGGTCCTCAACAAATCACAGCTGGTCCAGAACTCAGCTGCTAGGATGCTATCAGGGACCCCTAAGTACAAATCCATCGCAAAAGTGCTGCGACAGTTTCACTGGCTTCCTATAAGAAGCCGCATCAAATTCAAGGCCCTCTGTATCGCTTATAAAGCCACGCGTAATACTGGACCTAGGTTCCAGAAGGAAGCGCTTGGTGCTTACACCCCCAACAGATCTCTACGGTCATCTACAGCAAACTTGTTGAGGATCTCGCGCACTAATGAAGCTTCATGGGGTGACAGACGGGTTATCGTCGCCACCGCCAAACTGTGGAATTATCTCCCCAATCCACATCAAGACCTGCCCAATCCTACTTGCCTTCAGGAAAATGATAAAAACATGGCTTTTTAGCCAATAGTCCACAGACCGTGTTTCATGCTCGCTGTCCGTAGCGCCGAGACACCTATGGGTATTTGCGTGCTTTATAAATTGTATAAAATAAATAAATTAATTAATTAATAAATAAATAAATGTTTCAGTGCTAATCAATAATATCTGTGACTTATTAGAAAGGGCATTCCTTTTCATCTGTTATGTGTTCTATATTCATGTTATGTTATAAAATTTGTAGAGCGCATGGCTGCCCCAGCAAAAGGGCGTCCCAGAGCTAGTCTTACAAGGAACAAACTGCACAGAATGACCTAACAAACAAGCGCTGCATGGGGCACTTTTATTATATTCATAATATTCATATTTCCTCTTTTCTTCTTTGTGATTGTTATATTTATTTTAGAATCTGCAATATTAATTTCACATATGCATTGGCTGCATATAATGCATTATTGTGAGACACTGAGCTTTGATTGAGAGGGGTAAAACCCCTTCTAAAGCAATAACCACAATCCACATAAGGATGAACCACAACATTCACTAAATTAACCTATGCTTGGCACAAAAGCATTAACTAATAAGCAATGTGTAAAGTATTTATGCAGCACTTAAGAGAAAAATTAATATACACTTTGAGACCAAAATGACAAAAAGGCAATCAGTTATGCCATTTAAAGGTTTAAGTAAAAATAGCAGCAAGAAGCAGAAAGCTCTAACTGTGGGTATCTGGTGATGCTATACCGGTACAAAGTCACTAGTTCAGGCTGACCACGATGGAGTGCGGGTGACATACAGGGGCCAGGTCAGTCCGGCTGAAAAAGTTACCATCTCAATGTCCAGCATGCAGAGTTCAAAACTTCAGGATTTCACAGGAGTGGCTCAACTGTTGCCAACCAGCAGTCCAGGACCTGGGGAGGCACCTCTTGGGGATCAGAAACTCATTACAGCAGAGGCTAGCAGGGCTTAGGCTGCACCATTTGCAGGTCCAGTTGCAGGTCTAGACAAGGCCAGTTGCAGCAGGTCAGCCGTACAGTTTGCAGGGAGACCCCTGGAGCTTGTTGCATCCCTGTAGCTCAGAACAGGAGGTAAGCCAACTGACCCTTGGAGTCACTATGGTAGTACTGGGTTCAAGGAAATGACCATTTCTCCTTCAAGTAGCAAGGTAGGCCTCACGCAGCAATTCAGTGGTCTTAAGAACAAGGCAGGCTTCAAGCAGTCCTCTGAAGAGCAAAGCAGAGCAGAAGCAGAAGGGCTGTCCTCTGGAAGCAACTGGGCAGTCCTCTGAGAAAGATGACAGGCCTCAAGCAGTAGAGCAGTCCTCCGAGAAAGAAGGTAGGCCTCAAGCAGCTGGACAATCCTATGGAGTACAAGGCAGTCCTTCTGTAGACTTTCACAGGTCCAGAAGCGTACTGAAGAGTTGGCCTGAGGCTCCAATATTTATGACTTGTGCCAGCTTTGAAGTAGTAGAAACCTCTAGACTTCCTCCTACATCTGGTGCTGGAATTTCCTTACTCTGTGCCCTGGTCCCAGGGTGTCTGAAGTCACAAAAGGCTAGTGTGATGTTCTAAATGTGTGTGCTGAGGCAGCTCAGTTAAAGTGCAAGTGTGGTAGATGACAATCTGCTCCTTCCGTCATCCCAGGATGGTCCATCCTGCCAACATCTAGTCCCAATTTTGTCATGCTGCCTGTGAGGAACACACAAAGGCCAACTGCCAACTACACCTAGTCATGTGACCCGGGAACAGACTGCAGGCACCAAATGACTTGGACAAAAACATGTCAACATTCTAAAAGTGCTGTTTTCAGAGTTGTAACTTAAAATCTGACTTTACCATTAAGGAAGGTTTTAAATTGCAAATCTATTACACCAAACATCACATTCCTACCTGCTTCCATGTTCAATTATTAAATTTAATAAGGGACCCCAATATAGGAGAGGTATGCCTTTTTAAATACAGTGCACCCTGCCCTATGGGCTGTATAGAGCCTACATTAGGGGTGGCATTTGTATTGAGAAGGTGTTTTTATGGCTGGCAAAGGTTCTCTTTTGTCAGGTGAAATTGGCAGTTTCAAACAGCACACAGGGTCTACTGGCAGGCTTGACACGTGTTTTAAAGGCTACGAAAGTGGGTGGCACAGTAAGTGCTGCAGGGCCAATAATCTAAAGAAAACAGTGATTCTGTTGGGTAGATCCACTGATTTGCACTAGGTATTTGATACATTAAAGGAAAGTATGTCTTAGTCATATAACCAAGTAACACACCAAGAAAAACCAACTTGTTTACGCAAAAAAACGAATTTCTTTACTTTATATTTGTATATATTCAAATCAATGAAATGGCTGTCTGTGACATAAAACACATATGGCGAAGAAACCAATGGCTATGGTGTACAATTAGTGACTGGTAGTGATATGTGACAAAGTGCTGTATAGAGGTGACATCAATAACATATATATAACACAGAACAGTATTTAGCTTTCAAATCCAAAACTCAATGCATAAATCCCAACAGTAGATATGATTTCGTGTTCAAGTCAGGGAAATTGCGTGGACTAATTGAGACAACAACGTCGACGTTTCGACCCTTAACAGTTGTGCAGATTATTAGGCATCAGGATGGGGGGGGGGGGGGGAAGTGACAGCCAACAACTTGAGGTCCTAATTTATGCGCATCCAACTTTGCAGCATTATTCAGGGAGGTGTCAGCCGACACCTCCGACTCACCAGCCGGTGGGAATGCAGTAGTGCACAACACAGTGGCGGCTGGTGACATTTGAAAATGGTGAGCGTAAATACTATGGCGGGCGAGCGAGCCCGAACCACCTACGGTGGGGTTCAGGGGGTCTCCCCCGAGAAAATATTGAAAAAAGTGGGGGGCAAATGTTGCATTCTAAAGCAAATTTGAGAAGGAGGTGGCTTGGCGAACACATCTCTGGGAGTAGCCAGACAAGTCTCTTTGCACTTGCACAGATACATCTCTCTCCCTGCATTCACATAGGCACACTACTCACCCTACACTCATAGACCCATTACTCACCCTTCCCTGACATCACTAAGCCTGCATTCACCCATCCACATCACTAACCCTGGACTCTCACAGACACACTGCTCAACCTGCACTCACACAGACATCACTCACCCTTCGCTGCACTGCACTCAATAGGTTTAATTTATTACAGTCTAGGTATTTGTGATACTATTTAAAAAAAAAAATTTTTTTAACAATATACAGAGAAATCCTTCAATTACATTGCTCACGGTGACCATAATGTGCCATATAGACAAAGCATTAAAACAACAGTGGAAATGATGACACGCTTATAGCATTCTGATTCGGTCCTGCAAAAATTCAGTCATTCCAATGTTGGTTTTATGGAAAATAATTATTTAAAAAAATAAACTTATGTGAAACAGGAAACAGACAAAAATTTATTTACATGTGCAACATCATAAAAGCGAATATAGATATCCTGCTTGGATCATAGCTAAGGCAGCAGTCAGTTGCAGCGCTTCATGACTTCCAGCCATGTGCATTGCTTAACTATTTATGCTTTTAAAGTGCCCGCTACCAGTAGCACCAACAGGATTAAATAAAGCAGAGCAAATATCACAAGGCTTTGTTTAAACACAATACCGCAGTCCATCTGCCTCTCCAGGTGCGTGCACTCCTGATATAGCGCTGTTATTTATAACAAAGTATGAGGCGCTGAGCAGGAGAGATGTTTAATATCCTGATTAATTAGTAATTGTTACCACAGGTGTGTGTATCCAGCGCTGTGCACCGGCAGCGTGTAAAGTGCTGACCTGTGTGTACCCAGAAGAACATTATACCCAGCAAGGGCTATTAAGTACTAGTTGCTGACCGTGAGTCTTCCTCTCAAGAGTATAGTGACAAAGAGTCTTCCTCTCAAGAGTGCAACCCTTCTAAGGGGAGGTTGGGGTAAAAGAATCTAAACGAGAGAAAAGACCAACCGCGTGGTAGAAGGATTTTATCTCAGATCATTTTCCTTTGTGTATTTAATTGTATAACTTTTAATGTCACAAATGCATTGATACATCTGATTTTAATATAACCTATTACTTTGGGGGATATGTATGAATTCATAGTCATCCTTGTATTTCATGTTGTTTTTTATCATTCTTCCATTTTGCTTTTTGAATTTCTCGATTTTTTTTTGCCTTTGTAAAAAAAAAAGAAAAAAGAAAGCAAGGGGGATATGTTATGTCAAGAAAGCGTTATTATAGAATACTGGAATACTGCGGATGGGTGGAATGTGTGATGATGGATGAGAGAACTGTATGACAAGTGTGTGGGATCTCCAGGGGAACGGTAAGGCAGACTCTGATGGTACTTTGTGGAGGCTGTACCTGTTTGTACCTGTCTGCTCCTTATATGAACACACCTGTGTTAAACCTGAACCTGCGTGGTGGAATTCTTCATAACAATAGCCACCTCTCTTTTAAAGGCCACATTTCTAAGAAAAGAGACCGCCTAAAGAAAGTTCGCTTCCAAGAACAAAAACACCCTACCTCTGAACCACATCTCTCATCCAGACCCTGGTCTCTCTCCCCTTTGGGTGATGGCGACCACTACTCCCTGCCTTCCATGACTCCGCTCTAACTCTGCCGAAGAAGAACATTGTGCACACTGTGGCTCGGCTCATGGAAGGGTTAAAAGAATGACTGCCACTGACCTAAAACGGCTGCTGCTCTAAGCCCGATTCAACATCAAGACCCACTGCATCATTTACAAACTCGTAAGAACACGTGCACTACCATAACTAACCTTCACAGGAAGCCAGTGCAAAACACATATTAATGACATTTACCGAAATAAAATCAAGAATCACAGGTCAGAAGAGATCTGTCTGCAAGCTTACTGCAGTATCTGAAACAGCGATCCTCACATGCCAGGCTCATCCCATCACTAGTGCACCTTAGAAATGACCTTAAGACACATCTCTTCAAGGAGTACACCCTGTGATACCTATAAGCGCCCCCTCAACCCCCAGCTTCTCTGGTCCGAGGCAGGAAAGTCAGGAATGGGGAGGCAGGGGGAGCATTATGGCCCTGCGCTCCTCCAGCAAAATGCAGGAAAAGCTTTAAACTGAAACCAAGCTGGCCGTCTTTATTAGTAAAAAGGCTACTTCCCTGGCAATGCCATTAGATGGCACGAGGTGCCATAGCTCCTTTCCCCAAGAAAACATGTGTTTTTAGTACTTGAAAACAACTGCTTGTGACACCTTTCAAAATCGGGAGAAGGGGGGGGTGGGGGGGGGGGGTCACGCATGGGGGGAATTACATATTAAGCAAAAAACCTACCTCACAGCCGGTCCACGCCACCTCTCAGACCTCTGCTCCCCTGGGCGCCTTCACGAACGTCACTGGAGGGGCCTGCCAACCCCTCTCAGCCAATCCTGGTGCTGCCAGCAGCGCCAGGATTGGCTGAGGGCACAGCTTACGCTACGCCCGCCGCCTTCCCATTAGGAGACCGAGGGGCTCCTAATGGGCATGCGCAAGCCAGTGCAAACACAAATGCGCATGACTGGGCACGGGTGAAAATTCGCTCACCTTCCCCACTCATGCGCACTTGTGCTGCTGCCTGTTGCCCCTGGTCTGACAATCATGTCAGTCAACATGACGCCGGAGCGCCCACCCCCTTCAGACTCTGAAGGGGGTGGGTGGTCCGACGTCATGCTGACTGACATGATTGTCACTTGGTTCTCCCTTGGCGTCTTTGAACTTAAGTAAACTGATTCAGTTTACTTAAGTTTAGAAACGACGAAGGAGCTACGGGCGGGGGGGCTACGTCCCAATGCCCCCAATGGACGCACCGCCACTGGTGCACAACAAAGCTGACACGAACGAATGAGGACGTCTCTACCTAATCTCTTTCAATCATTTGATCGCATTGGCGGCTTCTCATTAATTATTCCCACCGGCTGGTGAAGACAGAATGATATGTTTTTAAACAGACCACAATCCACGGATGTGAGTCGGAGGTGCTGGCTGACACCTCCCTGAATATTGCTGCAAAGTTGGATGCACATATATTAGGACCCCAGGTTGTTGGCTGTCACTTTCCCCTCCCCTGTCCTGATGAAGACCCACCTCTGATGCCTAATAATCTGCACAACTGTTAAGGGTCGAAACGCTGACGTTGTTGTCTCAATTAGTCCACGCAATTTCCCTGACTTGAACAGAAAATCATATCTACTGTTGGGATTTATGCATTGAGTTCTGGACTTGAAAGCTAAATACTGTGCTGTGTTATATATATGTTATTTATGTCACCCCTTTACAGCACTTTGTCACATATCACTACCAGTCACTAATTGTATACCATAGCCATTGGTTTCTTCGCCGTATGTGTTTTATGTCACAGACAGCCATTTCATTGATTTGAATATATACAAATACAAAGTTAAGAAATTATTTTTTATGCATAAACAAGTTGGTTTTTCTTGGTGTGTTACTTGGTTATATGACTAAGACATATTTTCCTTTAATGTATCAAATACATGGTGCAAATCAGCTGATCAACACAACAGAACCACTGTTTTCTTTAGCGCATTTACCCAGGTTCTGAGGGTTACTGGGTTACCCCATTATCTTTAATGGCAGGGCCAATAATAGCATTTCATTTACATGACCTGAGTACATGTAGTACCACTTTACTATAGATTTATAAATAAATTAAATATGCCAATCAGGTGTAAGCCAATGTTACCAAGTTTTAGTGAGTGAGCACAAGCACTTTAGCACTGGTTAGAAATAGTGAAGTGTACAGAGTCCTAGGGCCAACAAAAACAATTTCAGCAATACAGAAGGGTTGAAGGTGAAACATTTGGAGGTGACCTTGCAGAGAAGGCGTGGTCCAACAATTATAAAATAACGCGTGATATTTCTTGTGTGTGCTTTATTGTCTGAAAGGAGGAAGGAAGGCCACCTAAAGGTCTCTGTTTCTGACAGGTATTGATGTATTTATGTAACATTCTAAATGTGTGGTTTTAAAGACATAGTTTTGAAACTATCTTGCTGTTGGATAGGAACGAGGTTATTCTACTCAATGCTGCCTGCATCACCCCTGTCTGCCAAAAATAAGAAAGAAGGTTAGATACTAAGTCTACATCATAGGACCAATACTATGAGTTCAATTCTAGGTGAAATCCATTGCTTGCTGCTACAAAGACTGGTTCTGTTCTGTGCACAGCAAAACACACTGCTAGAGCTGAATCAAGAAGAAGGTGTGGCTCATGATATTAGAGATGATCAGAAGAAATGACATGGGTCATGGAGGGAGAAATCTACATTAGTTATTTATTTCTGTGAGCGAGTGAGAATCGCCTACTTCTATGTCAGCATCAAAGGAAAGAGTGTAAAGATAAGTGGCATCTGGTGAAATTGTAGAAATGGAAAGTTTAACGATTTTTGTTGGGCAAATTTGAAAGGAGGCCATCGTGTGACTGATGATACCAACCATAACGGGCATGAAAGTGGAGAAAACAGGCTAGATAAGTGTTATAATATATTTATATAGCATTAGCTAGGCTGATGCTGCAGTAACACTGATGACGTTCCTCAGTTCCATTTATGTCATCATTGGAATGACTTTGTCATCCTGCTGCCCAGCTGCGCCTGGCAAGAGTGTGGTGCGGGGTCTTACTTTTGTACTAATAAAGTACATGCTTACGTTCAACCTGATGTGATTCATCATATTTAATTCGTAACATTTTGGCGACGACTTGCTGTACCCACACCTACAAGAAGAAATGGCTGTGTAAGAGACCCTGACCACCGAGAAACTTCAATCTACATGCTACTTAGGAGGAAAGACATTGTTCAGGCACCGTGTCAAGCCTGCTGCTATCATCAACTGAATTAATGAGCGTTTTCGTGGGGAAGAGTGTCAACTTCACTGATTCTTAAGGTCAGACATTTCTGTGTGCACTTACAGTGTGCGAGCTATTGACTGAGCAGGAAGTTTCAGAAAATAGGTGTGTGTTAAATTCTCCTCGCAGTGATAGGGATAGGGAAGTGAGGGTGAGGAAGCCTCCCTCTTACTTGAAAGATTATGATTGTCCTTAAGCTGTCCTCTTTTCGTTCTACATTGTTTGTGCTGTCTTGTCTGTTATCCCTGTCCCTTTCTCTCTCATTTTCTTTACCTTTCGTATGTACTCTCCCTCTTCTGTCCAACTTCTTGCACCCCTCATTTTTTGATAAGAGATATTTTCTTGAACTGAGATGAGTCTTACAATTGTGTTCTGTGTACTCGGTCTTTTACAATGAACGCAAGCCTGTGGCAGTGAAAGACGCAACAAAGGGATTGTTTGACCTCGGAATCACTTTTTTCATGGGATGGCCAACATGGTCAAAATGAGTTTCTATATTTACAGGAAAAACACATGATTCTTTCCTTATGTGCCTGCCCATCACACTGTGCAATGCATCATCACTTTGTTGAAGTCCCAGTTTGATTACTCCAGTGGCTCAATCTGTGTCTCCAAAAATATATAATAAGGGGCAAAAGGCTGAGGACATAAATGTTGTTCTGGTAATAGAATTTATGGCTATTGGCTTCCACAGGCTTGCTAACTGTAGGTACATGTAAGCACAATCGGGATCTGTGCACCAAACCGTTAATGTGGCGCAGGGCTTTTAATTGATCTAGTCACCATTACTCAATGATGAATGAACGCCCTACGTGTAGTGCTCGAGTTGGGATAAATAAGGGTTGGGGAACCACATGCTGGGGGCCAGGGTGTGGTAGTAGAGTCTGACAGTCAAATTATAAATGTAGGTGCAGATTTGCAAGCTCCTTGCGACACTTTTGCGCCGGCGTTGCGTCACTTTTGTGACGCAGCTGCGGCGTAAAAAATGCAGCCAATTTACAACGTGACGCGTATAGAGAGGTATGTCATGTTGTAAAGCCCTGCGTCACATTATACCTGCATCAGGTATAATATCTACAGGGTGGGCGTTCCGATGCTGGAAAGCCACATAAAAGTGATGCAGTGAAATCTAGGATGCCACTGCATCAAAACGTACGCGTGCTTGAAGCAGGCGTAAGGAGTGACGCAGTGTAGTGGGAATAAGTGTCAAAATGCATTGCTGGAGTTGCTTAGTGCTTGCGACATGACTCCAGGAATGTGTGACTTTTGCCCCAACAAATGCATCAGAATTTGTGATGCATCTGTCAATCCTTGCGCCATGGAGCGTCGTATTGTAAATACTCCAAAAGAATACACAGAGGGAGATGAACAAATCCTCAAACGCCTTAATTGCTAGGGGAATAGATGTGACATTTGATGTTTCGGTCCGTAGTGGCAAATAACATCCGTCAGACCATCTTCAGGACAAGGCATCGTGTTTTTGCGGTATTCAGGACCTTTTTGAAGACTACGAGCAATTTACAACTCGCGTGGGTGGAGCTTTGATTTATCGTAACCCTCTGCAACCCCAATAAAGTCGTGTAATTTGATTGTTTTCCTGACTTAAGACTGCACAAAGAGTCACTGTACTCTATTTTTCAGAGGAGCCTATGTTTAAGGCACTCTATGCATCTCTATCACTCGACCATTTTTGGTTCTATATATTACTGAAGACGAATTATTACGAGGGATTTGTTTTACAAACAACTGTTTTGTCCTGAAGATGGTCTGATGGATGTTATTGCCACTACAGACCGAAACATCGACTGTTACATCTATTTCCCTAGCAATTAAGGCATTTGAGGAATTGTTTTCTATTGTTTTAGATTCGTCTCCCTCTGTGTATTCTTTTGGAATAGGTGTCTACAGTTCTGATTTGCAGGCTTATTTCTGTATCCTCCATCATAGTGTTTTATTATCTTTGATTGTACCCCTCGCATTTCTGAGTCACATTAATATTGTGTATTAATGAAAGAAAGCTATACCCGTGTTTTCTAATTGATCTTCAATTTTTCAATTGATATGTTTGACATTCAATTTGTGTACAACTGCATTTATGTGATGACTTTTGCAATGTTTAGCCATTAACTGGGCCTAACGAATCAGTAAGACGCCTATATGAATTTCGACTAAAAAAATCCATTGTAGGCAACTTTACTCAATATTTGTTGATCTGCCCAAGCCTACAAGGGTATATTGGGTTCCCCACTGGTTCATTACAGTATTGTAAATATGGCGCATCCATGGTGGCGCCAAGGTTTTTTCAGGGTGGCGCAGGAAAATTGACGCATCTCTACAGATGCGTCACTTTCTTGTAAATCTGCCCCTTATTTTTTTTTTTAACTCTGCTGCAAAGAAATTGGAAATAAGTAGAAATGTGACAGTACATCTGTTGTTGCTAAATTAATTGGTCACAAAGAGGCTGCATTTTAAAATATTAAAAGGTTTATTAAATTCATTCTCAAATCACATATGGGGCTTATTTGCTAGCCCTTTGCGACGCATTTGCGTCATATTTTGTGACGCTGCGGTGGTGTAAAAATGCACCACGTTACGCCATATTTACAAAGTGATGCATCTAAGCAAATGCGTCGCTTTGTAAAGTCCTGCTCTACATTATACCTGCATCAGGTATAATGTACGCAGGGTGTGCGTTCCCCTGCAAAAAGGGTCACAGAAGAGGAGCAGTGGAATCTATGACATTTCATTACACTCCTTCTAGGATGCCACTTTGTCAAAATCTTACGCCGGCCTCACCGCTGCAGGCATAAAACTGATGCTGGCGCCTTTAACATGGGACTTATTGCTGGAGTAGTGTCACTTTTTGCGACACACTCAAGCAATGAATCATTACTGCGCCTATAGATTCGTCAGAAATACTGGAGTATTCGTAAATCCTTGTGACATGGAGCACCGTAGAGTAAATACAGCACTTCCATGGTGTCGCAAAGAGGGCACACTGAAAAATGTTGAATCGCTGTTTTCACGCAGCGATGCAACACTTTTCATAAATGAGGCCCATATAGGTTTACCAAAGACAGGAACAATTGAACTCTACTGAGGTGGGAAATGAAATCCTTTAAAACGAAGCGCCACAGGTTAGGTTAATTTTATTCAACAATTATGAAAGGAGAAATACTTATTCTGTTGCTGAACTCTATGAGAGATACGAATCAGTCAATCATGGAAAGTTTACAGCGCTCCACATTTTTTTTTAAATTCGGCTGATTTGATTGTAATGTATCTAGCTCGCATAAAAGACATATAATTATAGTTTATACATGAAAATATGATTGTCTGACTAAAATCTGCAACTTCTAAATCATGTTGGTTGCAATAAATTGGGCAATCGCCTACTTTTTGTTTCTGTTCGCTGATAATATCTTTGAACGTGGGTTTGCGGAATTTCTCCCTACAGGGCATGAATTGGCTAAAACAAAATAGCGCCTTCGACGGAAATTGCGATCTTTTTTTCCGTTTTGCTGAAAATTGCTGGGATGGCAAAGCCTCATGCGATCCCAAATGCGTGCCCTCATCCTTCAAGCATACTTATCTCATTAGTCCCCATGAACGCATCCTGGCTCCATTGAGACTTTTCACAACTGGGTGAAATGACCCAGTCAGCGTTTGCACGATTCCATTGCATCCTTAGAAGAGGTTTGAGTCAATTATTTTTTTCTGGGTTACGTTTTGTGGCATATTCCTTTTTTTCCTTCCTTCTTGGATCGACACTGACCCTGAAGGCGGAATTAATTCGTGCCAGCCTGTCATGCTTAGTCTTTGATCAATTATAACCCCAATCCTTCAAATTACTTCCGCGTTCGCAGTGCGTGCATGCGTTCTGCAGCCTTCTGCTGATTTACAGTAATTCCCCAATGTCAGCATTATTGCTCAAGACAAAGATGTTTAACCTCAAGGCTCCTGATGAGAGTCAAGCTTCCTTAAATGCCTGGCATGCCACTAATGCTATTAATTGCTTTAAACCTCTGCAATTGGAGAGGTTCGAGCCTCGAAATATCCCTGCTTGTGCTGAAGTTGGCGAGCTTCCTGGAAAAAGCTTTGCTGTCTCTTCGAGCTTGTGAGCTATTAAATGGACTACGTGGACAAAATATTTAAAGGATCTTGACAAGCAGGGGGGCGGGGGTTAGGAAATCCAGATCACTTCCATCTGTAATGAGGGCTCCCGCAGGAGCGCATCTAACAGTTCCATGTGCCCGCCGCAATTAGCGGCCCCTCGACGGGCGGAAGTGCCAGCCAGCAGAGCCGGGATTCGAAGCAGGGAACGCCGCGCGCCTCCGACCTTATATGATGCTGTTTTGGACCCGGCCAATGACAGAGCGTGCGTAGAGCAATTGCCTCCTCATCTTTCTCAACAACTTCTAAAAATATATGGTATCGCAAAACAAATTGGTGCCATAATACAGGGAAGTAAATCAAGGCACACTCAACCACTGTGCCAGCCGTATTACCTCATCGGATGCAGGCGCTTGTTTCATCCATGGTGATGAAAAGATGTGTACTGCCTCTGTAGCAAAATATATCTGCGCGTCACTGAACTGAGTTTGAAAGAGGCCAGGTAGAGTTTTCTTTTATAGCTACAGTGTTTTTGCTACTAATGACAATACCTATTGAGAAACAAAATGGCACACTGTATTCCCCCACAGCCCATATGGATTTAGGGGCTTATTTAAAGGGAATTGGCATAGGGCAAGTCTTCTTGCGGTGCTACCCTATGCCAATGTGAAGGGGCCGCATTGCACCGTATTTACCCAATGGGATGCATTCCTGTCCTTTCCCCCTGCGCTGGTGCACAATTGGCTGCCTAGCGCTAATGCAATCACCCTTGCACTATGGTGTAACACTGTCCACGTTGCATGCAGGATTGTTTTTGAGCAGGAAGGGGCACTTTCCTACTCAAAAAACAACCCAGAGAGACGTTTTCATCTTTCCGTGTGTGCTGCTGAATGCAGCACATATGGAAAGAGGAAAAAATGAGTAGAAATACAAATATTTCTCCTGAGGTTTTGGCGCTTTCCCAGGTTTACTTGATTAAGCACATCTGGGGCAGAGCCAGTATCCATGGGTGCTGCATGGGAAAACCCACAGCAACCCCAATGGAACATCTCCCTGGTGCAAAGTAAGGCAACACAGCAACTTGCGCTACCTTGCCTTACTCCATATCTATGAGGCCATTCTAAGCCACTGAAAGTGGCTTTGGGTAGCCTCATAGATATGGTTGAGAGGTTTTTGCCAGCAGAGCGTCAGAAAAAGAGACACTCCTGCAGTGATAGCCTCTCATAAATAAGCTTCTTAGTTTTCTGTGGTACCGCACTCATCTTCATAGTGTTCCAAAATTCCCATCTGCCATGGTGCAGGGAATTTGTACTGAATATATTTGAGCTCTGGTATGCTGATTAGTGCTGTGAAAGATGGGCTGTATTCACATTTTCCAACTAATGAAGCGAGAAAGTCAAAATGACTTTTATGCCATCTTAAAGCTGAATTTTTTAATCTCTACCATTGTAATGAGTACCCTATAAGGCCCACTGTAGTGTTCCCTATGTTAGCCTAACTACACATGTAATAGGCTGCTTTTGCTTTGCACAAGTTACAGAGTTTCACACTTGTTCTAGTGCCACATTGTTATTTTTTAAATAGGCTGCACATGTTTTGTTTTTTAGCTTTTCTGCTGGCATTTTGTGCTGTTTTTCTCCGTGGATGGACACTAACACCTAGACATAATAGACAGATCCAGCTGCTGTTATTTGACCAGGATAAATCTTTTCATATAAGCCAAGACTTGTGGTTCTAAAACCAGAGAGGAGCGAGGCTAGCAGAGTAAAGTTCCTGAGACGAAAGAACTACACCATTGAGATGCAGGTAAGGGGCCCGGCACAAATTTTAGAAAACTTTATTATAACACTGTGCTTTCATAGTAAAGTTGGCTTAGGCTAATTTTCCATTCGCTATGACAGGGCTTTTTATTGTGGACAGTTTATTAATTGTGCTAATCACATCATTGACTGATATATGTGTCCTAATTGCAGCACAGTTTCTTCATGATAGAGCGCACTAGTGTCAATAAATATTATAAGCTTTCTTAATGTCTCTTCCTTTTTATTGTCGACACATGTGAGTGGTAGAACGAAAGGTGATGACCTGTGACTGCAACTCCTGAGAGAGTTCAGATTGTTATGTTCTGTGTTGATATTTTATCTGTCCCTCTGGAAGGGTAGGTGGGCAGATAAAGCACTTTGAGTTAGTCTGGATTTGAGCCCTTAGGTACTGATGTGGTATAGTGACTCTGGGGCATATCAGCAAGGAACGGCGATGAATAACGCAAAGCGCGCTTAGCGCTTTGTTATTCATTGCCGTCTATCTCTTGAATTTATCGCCCTGGTAGCACGTTATCAACAACGCTTTGCTCCAGGGCGCTAAAAATTCCATAGATAGCGGGGGAAATCACGGTTTTGCAGGGACCATCGCTGGTTTTACAGCGATGTTCCCTGCAAAAGGGCGATAACCTTGCTGATACGACCCTGTGGTCGTAGCAGCATAATCCACCCCCTATGTTAGGGATGGATAAGTCAGGATTTTAACAGACGTTAGTTTTTGGAGAAAACAGCGGTTTTCTCCAAAAACTAAAATCTGCTAAAATGCTGGGGCAGCCTTGTAAATATCGCGATGTGCACATCAGCGATATTTGCAAGGCTGTACTGCCCAGTGATGCCCACGTTGCATCTCATTAGAGATGCAAAGGGGGGCATCCGGAAAAGGGTGCTACCATCCGATTACGCATGTTAGCACCCTCTTGTAAATAGGGCGATAGTTTTATCAATGCTTTTTTGGCTTTTAAAGCCAAAAAAGCAGAGATAAAGCCCTTGTTAATATTCCCCTAAGTCCTTACATGCTGATGTCCTGTGATCCCAGGCATAGTTCTGTTTCCAAGCAGAATCCATTCAATACAGCATATGCCAAGTGAGCAAGTTATTACATCACTGTGCTCTGGAGCACATACAATTGTTTCCATCTACAATACTTTTTATTTAGTTCCTTCTTAAGGACAGATATGATCATATTTTCTCAGGGGGTGTTCCAACCAACATGTTTTTGTGCATTGACCGGTCCATCCTCGAGACATTCTTTGTAGCAACAGTTGTTTTACTTTTTTTTACAATGTATCCTTTAATAACACATTGCAAGTGTTAGGATAGGCATGTGTTACTGTGTTTCTTTAAGAGGTGAAAAATGCTGATACGTTCACATTAATTAACAAGCATTGACATCGCCAATAGGTTTCACTTTTAGGACCTTGTAAGTGTTTAGCCATGCAGCACATTATCCTGCGTGCTGTGCTGCCAGGGATTGAAGAACTATACAATTACTACACACTGTGTCATGCAGTGTTATTCAGGAATACATGCTTGCCTGAGGAAACATTTATGGACTCATTCTGAGGCTTTTTAACGTGCAGACAAAAAGACAAATGCTTTGATGCAAGTAGACAGCACTATAACATTCTGCGTGTGATTGCATCACAAGAGTATTCAACAGTCTATGAAAAAACAGTGAAGTACTTTCCAATGGTGAAGGCATCACATCCCTCATCCCCCAGGCGTCTCTACACTAGGTACCCTTCTCCCGAGCTTTCCTTTGAAAACACAGCTCGCAGCATCCAATTACCAGCAAGCCCCTGGCCCCACCCTCTGTCCCAGCCCCCTGGGAATAGGAGCACGGGCATAGCAAGAATAAAAAAATGCTCCCGTTTGTCAGGTAGAGGGAAAATAATTAATAAATAGGGACGGTATCTGCATCACTTAATTAATCTCCGCTCACATAAAGACAAAAAAATTCGAACCTGACCATGTGTAATGTAACTGATGCTTTTGTAAAGCACTCCAATACATTTGGGTTGCTCAAGTTCACATTATATAATAAAAAAATGTTTCACAGTCCCTGGGGAGCTGCCATGAATGTGCTTTGAAATTAGAGCTCTGAGAGGAGGAGCATGACAGCAATGTGGGAGGGATGAATGCTGATCCCATTTGTCAGGTAGAGGGGAAATATTGAGTAACCAGGGGCAGTATCGGTATCACTTAATCTGCACGTAGCTAAAAAATAAATAAAAAATATGACCTTGTGTAATGCAACTGGAGCTTTTTTAAAGCACTACAATACCTTTAGGTCAGTTTAGTAAACTCTTTATAAAAATGCCCCCAAAAATTAATCTGATATTGTGTAATGTTACTGGGGCTCATGTAAAGCGCTCCAACATCTTTGGATCACTTAAGTTCACAGTATATATACAATAATCAGAGAAAACACAACAGAAGTTGCCTGAGCCTTGCCCTTAAGTGTGCTGCAAGGTTGGGCTGCTGAAGGTCTGGTGACTGAGGCTTGCTAAAGCAACAAGTCGAGAAGAAGGACGATTTTGGGGAAAATACTCACACTTTGAAGTGATAGGAAATGAAAGAGACAATTTTGAAAACAGCTTCTGAAGCCTCTGACTTTTCACCTTGGTAGTGAGACAGGAAGATCAATTGACGGGCGCTGAATTGGAACCACCAAAGATTAGCAAACAGTTACACGAGCAGGAATCAAAGAAAAAAAACTGTCCCGAAAGAGAAGTGTAATGTTAGAAGTAATTGGGTGGGGTTCGGTGGGAGGAAACCAAACACAAAAAGGAGAGACAAAGAGGAAGGATTAGCCACTAGCAAGCACTCATTTTTGAAAGCTAATTGAAGGAATGAATAAAAAGCCCACAGAATGAATATAGCATGTCTCAAAGAGAGAGTGCATGCGCTGCCTATGCTGGACCTAAAAATGTAACATGTGATCCGCATCTACTTGAAATATGTCTGAGCATCCCAAAGAAGGAGGAATATGGTGATTGTTAAGTTGAAAAAAAACGACATCAATTGCATTATCAACAAACATTGGCATAGCCAATAGGTCTCGCCTTTTGGAGCTTATAAGTGTTTAGCCATGCAGTACATTATCCATTACATTAGCCATTGAAGACATCAAAGTTCGTGGTAAATCATCAATAATATACTGGCCCTATTACTACCAGGCATTAATTAAAGTCCTTTGATTTGAGCAGGGATGTGAATTATGAGATATGTGGCAATGAACTCTCACCTATAATTTGGCTGTAATATATGGAGACGTTGGTCACTTACATTCAAAACTGAAGAAACAAGACAAACCATAATAGATAAAAATGCAAACGGAAATGGCTACACCACGTAAACCGCAAAACAAATCATGAAAGAAATTCATAATAGGTTCTAAAAGCGTTGGCCGACCAAAAGAAACCATTAGTACAATTGCCATGGGGTGGGAGCAAACACACAGAGGAGGGACCAACACGGACAAACACCAAAATCAAGGCCTGCATTTCCGAATGCCACAGATAAAAGCCAGTGGCAATTGGTTGGTGTTCCAAAAGCCACCAGAAGAGATTACAACAGGTCTTGCAGAGGATCGTCCTAAAATGTGTACATTGACTGTCAGACTGCTTTTCAAGTCCCACCCCTCGTGACTCTATCCCTTTACTCTGCCACACCTCGACCCGCACTGTATGGCTTTCAGGAATATTTTGTTCCAAGTCCAACACTGCCCACTTTCTGGACAGGCTAGCAGGTTTTGGTATAGAGGTGGGAGGCTTTTTACACCTGCATAGCAACAAGTCTGTGAGTTTATTTACCCTTGACAGTGTGTGAGGAGTTGTTTGGAGAAAACAGCCAATACATTTGCCTCAAGGTGGCAATGCCATGAAGGACAAACCTAACAAGCATTGGCATAGCCAATAGGTCTCGCCTTTAGGACCTTGTAAGTGGGTGCCTCTGAGGAACCGAGCTTGAAGAAACAAAAGCGGTAAATAAAAATAAACAAATCAGCCATGCACTTTAAACATAATAATTTTCTTGCAAAGCACAACAAAAAATACACGCTATTACTGCACACCCCTTGCCTTACGTTGTGGCTGCTAAAATAAGGATGGTTGTGTATTTGGGCATAAGGGATAGCTGAAATATCGAAGAAAAGTACCTGCTGCGCAAATTTCTTTGTTGCGTTGACATATTTGAGAAGACACATCAGTAGCACAGACGGGAGTTGTGGACCCCTGTATTATTGTGGTCAGGATGGATTAATCTTTGCACTTAGACAAAGTGCTTAATTTGTGCCGCATGTTGCAGGTGGTGGGCTCTGGCAGTTATTTCTGGGGACCAGGAGTTTTCGTAATTGGAGTTTGAACTGTCGCCTCGAGCATCGGAGGAGCGGTTTATGGGCTGGCTGCAGAAGAAAGAAATATATCTTCCCGTGGTGATCTGAGCGGCGCCTTATGGAGTCCACATATCACTTAAAATGTATCTGTATATGAATGCAACTTTCTTGACCCTGCTCACACTTTAACCTGTACTTAATTTGTCGGAAAAAAAATAAGTGCTAGGGCTCTCTTTAGGACGTAATTTCCGCCTGCACTGCCCATTGCCACTGTCAGCACTGCCAACTACAGTAATAACACAACTACTAACCATCACACTTCTACAGTTATGACGGTACCTTAACCCCATCAGCGCGGCGCGGATTACCGCGCTGTGCTGAAGGGTTCGTGCGTGGGCGTGTCGTGACGGAGCGGTTCCGTCATCCGCACAGCGTGACTGACGCGCATGACGGAACCGCTCCGTCACAAGCATCGAAAGGGTTAAGAGTATATTAGAATCTCCCTTCTACCAATGTATTTAAATTACTTCAAGAGATAAACACCCACAAACCCTGCCCACCTCATGACTTTGTTGATAACTCCCTCGCATTTGCTTAAAAGAATTCTTGCAAAATGTTGATACCATTATTTCATATAAAAAACACAATTTTTCAAACAGAAGGTTTCGTGTCCATGAATTATGTTGAAAAGGCATCATAAGAATCTACTTTAAACATACACTGTTCAGAGCTGTTGTTACACGCCGGGCCCCTGAAACGCTAAGCGTGCCGATGCTTGTTAAAGAAATTGAAGTACTCACATGGAATTAATTACTCAGATATGGTACTTCTAGAAACATTTCTAAAATCTCCGAGATGCTTATCATAATAGCAAAAAAACTGACACGCATTGCTACCCTGACAGCAGACCAGTCAGTATTAAAGTCCATAATGTATATAACTTGCTTATCGTGGCTGCTGTTGCTCCCATTTTTACTTTACATGGACAGCTATAACTTTCTTTATATCGAACATTGTCATCCCGTGCCTAGAGACAGAACGTGCACTAGTGCACACAATGTAACTAATTGCATACAAGCAGCATGAATCTGTATTCAATCACAAATTGAAAAGTGCAGAAGTGAATCAAGTAGCAGCCTGGGGAGCCAACTAGCACAGTTCTGAGTTTGGAAAGTATTTGAAAAGCTCATTAGCTCTGTGGTGCATTTACCTTGCAGCCTCAAATGGCCCTCTTCAATCGCCTTGTTGCAGCACCACTTCCAAGCCAATGAATAAAGCTGCTGGGTTGCAAACTTTGCACGAGCACACCAGTACCTGTTTTTCAGTTCATTGCGCATAGCCACCAGACACACACATTACTATTGTGCTGCTGAAGTTCAAAAGCTCCGTGCGTCTCCTGCACTGGAGGCATATTTCTGGCACACTAAACAAGCATGTCAAACTAGATCACACCCTGCATAGAGAACTCACAAGTGCACCTCTCACACCACGATGCACCAATTCACTAGAGCTGCACCCACCGACGGTCAAACGTGAAGCAGTTTTTAGTAAGACGCGAGAGCTTCTGAATATGTTAAAAAATGAATTACAGTAAACCCAATCCTAGGTTAGAGTTAAAAAACACAACTTTGGAAGCATGTTCAGTAGTATGTAATAGCAGCAGTGAAAGACAAAAACATACCGATACAGCTGCCTGTGGAGGCTTTATGCAATGTAGACAGCATGCTCAGCATAATAACAAAGGGGGGTCACTCTGCGACATTCTTTAATCATTGCTCCTTGAAGCGTGGCTCTTAGCTGAAAGCATGTTGGAACTAGGGCCGCTGATACGTGGGGGCTGGAGGGGCTAGGCACCCCACCATCATAATGCCGATCGCGGCACTCGCAAGTTGGCTTTAAACATCTGAAGCTAAAGTGCGGGTGCCGGGATTGCTTCAAAAATAAGGAAATAGAAAATTTGCATTTTTTCTATTTCCTTACTTTTGAAGCAATCGTGGCACCTGCGCTTTAGTTTCAGATGTTTAAAACTAAAGCGCGAGTACCACGATTGAAACTAAAGTTAACAAATAGGGGAAAAAAATGGCGTCTGCAAGTTTTTTTTTCTTCTGTTTGTTTACTTTTGTTATAATGGCGGCAATGGCACAGGTGCCCCATTATAACAAAAGTTAGTAAGCGGGGAAGAAAAAGAAGCATGTATTCACTCAGTTGTCCCATTTCTATGCTGCCCTCAGAGGTAGAGGATGTAGTTCAGGGGTTAGAGCTGCCGACTGGGGAGCTGGGGACCAGCATTCGTGCCTCAGCATCGGCTCAACAATGATGATTATTAGCAGCTCAATAATTGTAATAAGTAGCAAATCACAGATTTTATTAATAATAAATAAACAGGGATCTCTTAGGGGAAGAGGAGAGAGACAAAAAAAAATAACAATCTCCCCATGCCTATCTAAAAACAAGAAAAAAACGCGAGCACCATCTGTTTCCAATTACCGCCAACGCGATAATTGGAAACAAATGGGATTAAAGTTCCCTCCTGCGGACCCTAGGCCATGGAACAAACAAGGCGGGACAATCACCCACCTTGTACCAATTGCGTGCTGTGTTTTAAAAAAATGCAAAAGAAACAATTGATGGACGGAATGCTGGACAATGCAAACATTCACCCCCAGTCACAAGGATCTGGGTTAAATCCATCATTCTTTTGCTCCCCACACCACCCCAGTTTGGACCCAGCCATATGCAAATCAGACTTGACCCTGGTCCTTGTGGCAACAGTCCAGCCCGAACTGCCAAGCCAGGTCCACCCTGGACCGAAAACAAGCATCCTGGGACCGGTTTTTGGGTTTTGGGCATCACCCGTCATCAGCCAGGCTAGCTTGAATCCAGTGGTGTAGAAAGCACGGGACCCACGTCTGGGCATACCCAACCCACTTAGGGCGACATATGCAAAAGAAACAATTGATGGACGGAATGCTGGACAATGCAAACATTCACCCCCAGTCACAAGGATCTGGGTTAAATCCATCATTCTTTTGCTCCCCACACCACCCCAGTTTGGACCCAGCCATATGCAAATCAGACTTGACCCTGGTCCTTATGGCAACAGTCCAGCCCGAACTGCCAAGCCAGATCCTCCCTGGACCGAAAAAAAGCATCCTGGGACCGGTTTCTGGGCATCACCCGTCATCAGCCAGGCTAGCTTGAATCCAGTGGTGTAGAAAGCACGGGACCCACGTCTGGGCATACCCAACCCACTTAGGGCGACATATGCAAAAGAAACAATTGATGGACGGAATGCTGGACAATGCAAACATTCACCCCCAGTCACAAGGATCTGGGTTAAATCCATCATTCTTTTGCTCCCCACACCACCCCAGTTTGGACCCAGCCATATGCAAATCAGACTTGACCCTGGTCCTTGTGGCAACAGTCCAGCCCGAACTGCCAAGCCAGGTCCTCCCTGGACAGAAAACAAGCATCCTGGGACCGGTTTCTGGGCATCACCCGTTATCAGCCAGGCTAGCTTGAATCCAGTGGTGTAGAAAGCACGGGACCCACGTCTGGGCATACCCAACCCACTTAGGGCGACATATGCAAAAGAAACAATTGATGGACGGAATGCTGGACAATGCAAACATTCACCCCTAGTCACAAGGATCTGGGTTAAATCCATCATTCTTTTGCTCCCCACACCACCCCAGTTTGGACCCAGCCATATGCAAATCAGACTTGACCCTGGTCCTTGTGGCAACAGTCCAGCCCAAACTGCCAAGCCAGGTCTTCCCTGGACCGAAAACAAGCATCCTGGGACCGGTTTCTGGGCATCACCCGTCATCAGCCAGGCTAGCTTGAATCCAGTGGTGTAGAAAGCACGGGACCCACGTCTGGGCATAACCAACCCACGTACTGGCCAATTGCGGGCTAATAAAAAAAAAGCAAACGCACGATCTTGTTCAGAGCTCAAAAGCCCTTACATAATGCCTCGCATGGCAGCGCATGGGCGGTGGCTCAGGCGAGACCTAAAATGGAATACCTTGATATATCTGCACTAAAAATCATTAGTAAACTGAACAAGTAGACATCACACGCTATAAATTGAGACATGGGTATAACAAACTGTGCCTGCTTTTCGCTTAAATACATTAAAGCATCTAGTTTAAAATTGCTACTACTATTAGCACCTACTTGACAAATCATGCATATTGATGACTAGATGCAACTCCCTTTAATAGTTGTTTCTGTTTGAAAAAATGTTCTTCTTTCCGTAGTGAAGAAGAGTTGCATGGTAGATAAAATAAATATATTAAATTCAATTTGTAAGAAATTACATTTATAAATGCCAGTCTGCCATAACTGTGATATTTTCATGACCCTTACAATAACTTTGGTAGAAACAGATGTTGTTCATATTTCAGTTAATTTTAAAAGCCTGCAACACACCTCAACAGCTCACACCATTCTCACGCTCAGATGGCGCATTCACACCGTATGTTTTTCCACATTTAAAACTTCTCTGATATCTAATATCAAGGCAAAGAGGTTGGGGTTCCTTGTATATAAGTCTACTCTAAAAAGCAAAGCAAAACGAGGCCTCTTCTGGAAATAAAACCATTCATCTCACCGCTCTACAAACTTCACATGGAGTTTTATTGGAACTTGTGTTCCACAAAAAAAGAAAACAACGGCACCAGAATGATAAACTTGTTCATCGAGAATTGTATTTTTGGTCATTAAGGTAAACGCAGCCAGCATGTTGCTCACCACAACACTTTTGTTAACGTGAGGCCAAACCACCCATTCATTTATCACAATATACTGCATAATGTTGTGCACTAATATGAGGCAGAGCTGCCGTTAGTTGGAGGGAGAGGCAGCAAAGGCACAGCAGCTGCGCAGGAATGAGGTAAGCGATGTCACCCTGCATTTCACACCAGTGACACATCATGACATGCGGCGCTGTACAAAAATGTAAACACCGACAGAGCGACCACTACCTACTGCACAAGCGCACACCCTCACCTGCTTCAACCAACACCTATAGTATACACATTGCCATGCACACCTCTCATTTGTGTCTCTCAAATGCGAAGCGCAGCGTCCGGAGCGTCTTAAAGGGCCAGGCAACCGTAAAAATGCTTTTTATCTTGAGTTTATCTGTACACTCACTGTTACCATGAAGGTATTTAAAACATTGCATGCCTTTATTGTTTGTCATCGCTTGCAGTTCCAGAATATTTCATATTTGTTTGCAGCTAGGTTATTTTGCATCACAGTATTAATAGTCTCTTCATGCTTACTAACTTTTAATAGTGAAAGGGGACTTTTAGTTTAGTCACCTAGAAACACGCAGCATAGTGGTTGTTTTACAACACTTGCCTACGTGTAAACTTACTGCAATGCTTATCAATATTAAAGCTTTTTCTCATTTGGAATGTGCAGTCCATTTTTTTGGAGGTACAAAATTGCAGAGCACAACATGTTTTTACGAGGTGAGAATCATAAAGATTGCATTTTAAGTGAGCCAGTTGGACGAGTGCCAGTGACCATGACAACAACAGGGCGTCACGTGGCCAGAAAGGAATGCAACCAATGCCATGACTGTTCCAGCTCAATTCTTTAGTGTGGAGCTGAAGGGAGAAAATAGAGTCTGATCAGAGGGGGAGGAGCAGCCATCTGGTGCTGCAAAGGAGCGTTGGCCGACCAAAAGAAACCATTAGTGAAATCGCCATGGGGTGGGAGCATACACACAAAGGAGGGACCAACATGGATAAACACCAATAACAGGCCAACATTTCTGAATCCCACAGATAACAACCAGTGTCAATTGGTGGGTGTTCCAAAAGCCACAAGAAGAGATTACAGAGGCTCAATATAAAAAGGGAATGGCAGGGCGATACTGGGATTTTGTAATTCATGCCATTCAATGTCTAAAAATGTTGTTCACTAGACAGGTATATATAATAATGTGCTGTAGCAATTATATTTCCTAGGCACGTTTTAGGTATGGCAAGACAGTGCAGCTATGTTCAGGATCTATTGTTACCCATGTTTTGAAATATACATAGAGTGGGATTTGGCACTGTTAGACCTCGCTTTTCCAGCGGGTTTACGACCAAACGTTTTGCTTTTTGGCCTCCTGTTTTTGTCGGTTTTACAACGCTGGGTGGTAGGAGATTTGTGTCAGCCTGGTGTTGAAAATTGCCCTTTTTGCAGGGTTATCCCAAAACTGCTTCTTCCTCCTATTGCTTCCTGACTTGCTGTTGTTGGTTTCAGGACTCTGGGCACTTTACCACTGCTGATCATTGCTAAAGTGCATATGCTGTCTGTGTAAATTGTTGTAATGGCATGGTGTCTCCATGATTGGCTTATTTGATTTACTACTAAGTCCCTGGTACAGGGCAAAGTGTGTGCCAAGGGCCTGTAAATCAAATGCTGCTAGTGGGCCTGTAGCAATAATTATGCCATCCACACAAGTAGACTTGCAAAAAGTTCTCAGACCTGCTGCTGCAGTGTCTGCATGCAGTCTCTACTGCCATGTCGACCTGGCAAGTAGACCTACTTCCCAGGCCCTAAACTTCCCTTTTCTTAGATGTGAGCCACCCCTAAGGTAGGCCCAAGGTACCCCTGTAGGCAGGGTGCAGTGTAGGTAAAAGTTGGGACATGTCCACATGTGTGTAGCATGTCCTGAAAGTGAAGTACAGTGAATTTAGTTTTTCACTATTGAAAGGATAACTGTCCCATAGGATCGAATGGGAGTTCATTTATAACATCTTATAAGTATAACTTCTCATTTGGACAAGATGGAAAGATGGAGCTTAGCATGCCTGAACTCAGAGTATAAAAATGCATCATTTAGTAAAGATGAATATTACATTGTGTGTTTCAAAATACCACTTTTAGAAAGTGGGGATTTTCTTGCCTAGCCATTATGTGTGCCTCTACTGGGTTGTGGATTGACTGACTGGCTTTGGAGTAACAGGGGTTGTGGACGTGCGTTCACTGTTTCCTGGATGAGTCAGGGCTTGCCTGAATAGACCTGGGCTGCATTTAGAGTAGGGGGAGGAGATTTCCTTTCAACTAAATGAGCCTGGTCTGCCTTACACAATGCTGTCTCCACCTCCTGCCGGGAAGTTGGACCAGGGAGGACAGAACTGGTTTTGACTGAGCACAGGGCCTCTTTGCCACAAGAGAACAAAGGAAAATGCTGTATAAATATTGGGGCCCAGACCCCAGAACTTTAGAATACTTCTCAACTCAAGAGGAACATATGCCAAGAAGAAAAGCTGGGAAAGCTGAAGGAGAAGTACTGCCCCTTTGCTGTGTGCTCTCTGGGGTTGGCCTGCAGTGGCTGTTTCTGCCAAGAGGAGGATAAACAATGTGCTGTGTGCTTTGTAGCCTGCTTGAAGAAGATCTCCAAGGGCTTGAAGTAAAGCTTGCCTCCTGTTCAGAAGTCTCAGGGAAACAAAGACTTCATCACCAGCTCCCCTGAACTTCTTGCTGGGAGTTCTAACCTGCCAAGAGGTGCATGTTGCTGTGTTGGGCCTCTGGAGGGTGTTCCTGCTGTTAGGAGATGATAAAGAGATGCAACTACGAGAAGTGCAATGCAGACGCACCCATTTCTGACACATTGCTGCTGTGCTGCTGAAGAAACCAAAGCAGCACCTGTCCGCGGATGGAGAAATCGCCGCACGCCGAATCCCGTGCACCAATCTCCATAGTCTGAGATCACCACCCCATTACCGGTGCAGGAACTGCTGTGCGGCTGCAAGAACCAACGCATCACGGGACCATGGCTGGAGAGACAAATTCATTGTGATTGGCGCCACCGCCGCATCGAGAACCGATGCATCCTCGATCCCTACGCATCGCAACGACAAGTCTACAAGGACACCGGGGCCACAGTAAGAAACTGACTCATCACCTCGCCACACAGTAAGAAACCGACACATCACCTCCCCGCACAGTAAGGAACCAACGCATCACCTTCCCTGCATGGCAGTAGGGAACCAACAGATCACCTCCCCTGGAGCAAGGAACCAACGCATCACCATCCCTGGGCATAAGGATCCAAAGCATCACCTTCCGTGCAGCTATTTTCGTTCATGATTGTGATGCATTCAAGGTATGTTGTGTTGAAAATGTTGCATCTATAGTTTGCTAAGGACAGAAATGCTTTTACCTTCTAAAGGTCATATTTTGATTGTTGTATGTTGGGTTTTGGTTGTTTTGGTCTTGTTTGGTTTAGATAAAGATTACTTATTATTCTAAACGTGTGGGGTATCTATGTGTAGTGTTTTCATTGAGTTACTGTATGTGTGTACAAATGCTTCAAACACTGCTTCTGAGACAAGCCTGTCTGCTCGTGCCAAGCTATCAAGGGGGTGAGCAGGGGTTGTTTTAGAATATTATCCCCCTTTCCCTGACTAGGAAGAAGGGTCACTACTTGGACAAAGGTGCAAACCATTGCCAACTAGAGACCACAATTTCTAACATGCACCAAGCAAAGGAGTATTTCTTGCTCACCTCATGCTAATGAATGCATGGTGATTTATTCCACCATGTGCAAAGAGGGTACATTGCAATGCATAAGGGATTGTTTTACATCTCAAAAGTACAGTGAATCATCACACATTAAATCCTTTATCTCACACATGTATTGTATAAAGAAAACAATATTTTCTCCCCACAAAAGCAGACAGCTCAAGTATAGATTATGTACCAGCAGTATAAGCTTCCTTCACAGGCCTACATTGCAGTGTATACTCAAATACATTAAACAGGATGTAGATATGGAGGCTGAATAGGTTAGGACATTATTAAATATAGACTGTCCTGTATATTCAACACTAAACAGAGTATGGCTAAGCAAGCTGCATAGTTTGGGAAATCATTAATTGTTGACCCTCCTATATCTTTAAAATTACAATCATGGAAGTTTGCAGCATTTAAGAGACAACAATTTGAAGACAAATTTAAACCTTTCTTTATGAATTATCAGTTAAAATGCCTGAAAGAAACTTGCCTTGTAGAAACATACCTACATATTGAGTTTATCATACTGCAAAACATTGCAACCCAAGAACAGAGAGGGAGAACATTAGATATTTGACTAGCACTTTGCTTCCCATGACAGCCGAACCTCTATTGATAGTACATGTTAATATTAAAAATAATTGTCCCCTGAATCAGGAACTGTTACTACTTAATATTTATATTTTGCTGAGACTTTTAGGCACACACACCCACACACACACACCCCACAGTGGAACCATCTATCACAGTAGTATATTAGTACAACAGCTCTCCATAACATAACTTGTTCAGGAACTGAACTGTTTACTAAAATCTCTCTACGGATTGAAAGCTAGGAAGGGAAGACTTTGCTGACACACAGCCCTCTATAAAAGAACCTCAATACAACATGATGTCTCTGTGTAGTATAGTTTGCTAAGAGACTGGCCTCTCTGCTGAAAGTTCTGAAAATAGTGCAGGCTGTGTGTGGAATTGTTTCTGAGAGATTTGTCTCAATGAACACACCAGACAATCAATGTGGGTGGGAGGTAGAAGGAGCTGTGATCCATTAAGATTCCTAGTAGTCAGAAAAATATCAATGGGGAATGGATCACTTGTACCTGTGTAACCAGGGTTAGTGGTTCTGTTCCCTCTTGTTTAAAAACCCTCATTCACGTACATAGGCCGTTACAGGAACCTTACCCCCAGAAATACCTTACAATGCCACTCAGATCATTTTATAAAAGGAAGTTACTGCATCTAAGTTTTGGTTTATACCAAACACTAGAATATACCCCCAAATGGCAACCAAAACCACTGAGCACAAAGTGGATACTTTGCCAATTACACAAAGAAAGTTTTACTAAGATGCCCGATTTTATAAACTGAAAGAATAATTTTATTGAAAATAATTTTTAATATGTATTGTATCAAATCATGTCAACATGCTCTACTATTCTGTATGAAAGGGGAGTCCCACAAATAATTGCAGCTTTTATAACATGTTATCTTAATGCAGAACAGAATGGCTATTGACTGCAAAAGGTTTGATGAATGTAATGTAAAGATGGGTCCATAGTGATTTATCCAAACAGAGTGGAAAATGAACTACTGTGATGTTTAAATGAAATTGTAGAAAACTGATTCATAACATATTAGCACACTGTTTTAATGTTTTTATCTGCACAGTATATTGTGGTTTTTATTAACTGAAATAAAATCACCTTTGACCTTTGAACATGTGAAAAGTTATGCAAAATACAAACTCTTCAAGAATTATGTCTTTACTAACAACTCTATAAAAGCTGAAGGCTCTGCTTACAATATTTTACTGAAACAAAGGCCTTTCTGAGCTATATACAAGGTGATGTATACATGCAGTATAATTTGATGAGGGACTGACCCCTCTACAAACACCCCACACGGTAAATTGTGTATGTAGAAGTCTTTACTGAAGCCCCTCTGTAAACACATGCCACATGCTGAAATCTGTCCATAATAGGATGTGTTCCGGATCTGGACTTTCTGCTAAAAACTTTCAGAGTGTGGCCTCTCTCTTTAAACCTCTATAAAGAGCGAATACTGTGTAGATATGGTTTTACTGGCATACTGGTACCTCTGAAAACACCTTTGAAAATAGTGAAATCTGTTCATAATAAGATTTGTTCAGGAACTGGTGTATCTGCTAAAATATCTCTTCAGATTGAAGGATGTGGATGGACAAGTTCATCAGCACAACATGATGTCCCTGTCTGCTACAGTTTAGTGAGAGAATGCCCTTCCTGCTAACAACTCTGTACAAAGTGAAGGCTGTGTGTGGAAGGGTTTACTGAGAGACTGTCCCCAAGCAAATACCTTTTGTATAAGTGGAAACCTGTGCAAAATACAATTTGTTTAGAAACTGCACTCTCTACTAACACCTCTGTACAGCTGAATGCTGTGTTTACAACAGTTTACTGAAGCACAGGCATCTCTTATGAGACCTATCTGAAGGATAATGTCTGTGTACATTAGAGTTTCTGCTAACAACACTATACAGGGTAAACACTGTGTGTAGAGGGTTTTCTGAGAAACAGGTTCCTCCACAAATACCTTTGTAAACAGTGAAAACTGTGCATAATTTGATTGTTTTTCAGGGAATGGACCTTTCATAATACCTGTGAACATGAAGCACTATAAAGGCTAAAGTAGCACGTCACTTACCAAGGACTAGCATCTCTGTGATTTATATCAACAGAAAGAAAATATTGTACATAGTAAAAACTTTACTACATGATTTACCTACTGCTGGACCTGGCTCATTTTAGCAGGGTGTTAGAAATGGGATTTGTGGTTGGCTGAGGTTAGAACCCAGGTCAGGCAGAAACCAACACTCTAGTCAGGGTAAGCTAGATACTCGCTAAAGGATAACCTGTGCTCCCCCTCTGGTAGCTTGGAACATAGCAGTCAGGCTTATCCAAAGAGGCAATGTGCAAAGTATTTGTGCAACATATATACACATTAACACAATAAATACACCAGAAAAAGAATCAACCAAGGTTTCGAGAAATTGAGAATATTTCTCTGAGCAAAATAAGGCCAAAACAACAGAAACCCAATCAATAGAAGTTGGGATAGGAATTTTTAAATATTGAAGGCAAAAAATAGTGCTTAGAAGTCACTAGTGGTCAAGAGGTGAGATGAGGGACCGGTAGAAACCCAAAGTTCAGGCCAACTGGGATGGAGGGCAGGCTGGATTCAGGACCCAAGCAGGCCCCGCAGAGAAGGTAAATTGGATGGAGCAAAGAGTCAATGCTAAGGGCTCCATGGGTTGAACCTTTCCATTCAGTAGGGTCACTGCATCATTGTCGAGTTTCGTTGTAGTGAAGCCAATGCATCGTCACCAAGCCACACAGAGTGTCTTCATCAGGCCAAGCTGGCTGTAGAACCTCTGTCATCGAACATCCTCTGCGTCGGTGTCGAAGGGCGATATGTCAGTTCCGATAGACACAGTGGTAACGATGTGTTGGTTTTGAAGAAAGCAGCTGCATAACCCACTGCTGAGGCCCAGGACTTGTAGAGGGCACCTCAGGCAAGGGTAGGACTCACAGAAGGCAGAGTCTAGCAGCACCAGCAGAACTGCAGGAAGTCATTTGTTTGCCTGAGCCCTTAGAAACAAGGAGACAAGCTAGCAGACCCCTGGAGATCACTTCGAGGGAAGGTAGAGTCCATCTCTCCTTCAGCTGCATCAGGGAGCAGCAGGGAGCAGGGAAACAAGCAGAAAAGCAGCTGTCCTTCCAGAAAAACAATACAGTTGAGTCCTTTAAGCAGCGCAGTATTCCCTCTGACAGAGGTTCCGTTCAAGATCCAGAAGTGTCTGATTTCAGAATGGTCAGAGACCCAGCACTTATACCCCCAAAGTGCCTTTGATGTAGCCGGTGACTTAAAAAGCAACTTTCTGAAGAACATAAGGATCCCTTTCAACCCAGTCCTGTGAGGGGTAAATCAGTGCATTGTGTGTGGACAGGACAATACCTTTTGAAGTGTGTCAGCCCCTCCCATTCCTCCCTGTATAGGGAAGACCAATCAGAATGCTGTTGAATGCAAATGACTGCTCAGAATGCAGATGGGCCTCACCTTCCTGTGTTTATGGCTGTCTAGATGGAATGCACAAAGTGTAGCTGTCACTCAACCCAGACATGTATTGGATTCAGGCTGTCAGGCACAAAGAGCAGTAAGTACAGAGAAATGTCCACTTTCTAAAAGTGGAATTTTTAAAACAGTAATGTTAAATCCAGTTTCACCAGTTAGAAGTATGTATCATTACTATTCCAACCATATGAAACATGAAAATATACTCCTCTATGATCAGGAATTACAGCTTAAAAGCGTATTATGGAATTCCCAATGCTCGTCTATGAGAGGAGTAGGCCTCACTGTAGTTAAAAACAAAATAGACTGTCAATACCAGGACATGCAAAACATACAAATACATGTCATACCTTTTACTTACATGGCACCCCGCCCTTAGGGTTACCTAGGGCCTACTTTAGGGAAGGTTAAGGCTTGGCAAGTAGTTTTAAATGCCAAGTCGAAGTGGCAGAAAACTGCACACACAGACACTGCAGTGTCAGACCTGAGATGGGTTTGAAAGGCTACTTCTGTGGGTTGCATAATCAGTGCTACAGCCTACAAGTAGCACTTGAAGTACAGGCCCTGGATATATGGTATACCACTTTACAAGGAAATACCAGTACATCAAATACCAATCAAGTATACACATATGTCATCATGTTTAGAGGAGAAGCACATGCACTTTAGCACTGTTTAGCAGTGGTAAAGCGCTTAGAAGCCTATGGCCAACAAAAAAGAATCAGCAAAACATGGAGGCAAAAGTCAGACAGTACAGGGGAAGACCACCCAAAAGATGACAGGTCTAACACAGTGCCACCTTCAGATTTTTGCATCCTGTTTCTGAACCTGTAATGGTTAGGACTGTGCACCTTTTCCTCGCTAACCAGTGGTACAGTGCTTGTGCTCTCTCCCTAAAACATGGAAAAATTGCCATATAACTGATTGATACATTTTAACTTTCTTGTAAGTTCCTAGTAATTGGTAATACATGTACCCAGGGACTGTAAATTAAGTGCTACCAGTGGGCAGCAGCACCTATTGTGCCACCTACTGAAGCCTGTAGTGCAGTTGTAAACTTCTATTTTGCCCAAACCACTCCCAAGAGAGGCCCTAAGGCATCGGACGATTTTTCACCATTATAGGGCATATCTTGCCTACTGACTAACGCTGGGTTGCCTTATTACATTTAGCAATTGCTATCTTTGGATTGGAGTAAATATAGATTTGATGTATATACTCAAATAAATTGCAATTTAAAATCCTCTTTAATGGTCACAGATCTGAAGAGGCCACTTTTAGAAAGTTCGCATCCTCTTGTCCCAACCATCTTTGCCTTCTGTCTGTTTCCCTTATTTCCTGTTGGGGGTTGTGCATTGCTTCCAAACAGTAAAATAAAGTGGGCTTAGGTGTGGACAGACGGGCAATCCTGGCAGGATAAATTGGGAGGGGCTACACCCAGCCTCACTTACACTTAAAAGGGCTTGCCTCCTGCAAAAAAAAAATGGGAACTGACACCAGGCCTGGCCTGCACTTTGTCAGCCCCAGACACTTTGAAGTCTTGACAGGGGAAGACATTTTCAGAACCAGATGTGGGGGAAGGACAGGGAGTCTGTCACTCAAATGCTGGCACCAGGTATAAATACTGGACCTCCAGAGCATAATCATAAAACCTTTGGACCTGTGGAACTTACAGAAGAAGCACTGCCCTGCTGCTTGAAGGACTGCATAGATGTCTAAGAAGGAAGATTGGACCTGCTTGCCTTCATCCCACCTGACTAGAGTAACTCCAAGGGTCAGTTGACTGACCTCATGTGTGAGCTACAGAAACAAAACAAGCTTCATAAGCTTCCCTGCAACTTCCCAGCTGACCTGCTGCAACTGGACTGCCAAGCCTGCAACTGGACCTGCCTGAGCCCTGTTGCTAGCCTCAGCTGAAATGAGTCCTGATTCCCAAGAGGTTCACCCCAGGTCCTGAACACTTGGTTGGCATCAATGGGAGCTTCTCCTATGTAAAAGGGGAAACAATTCTGAAGTGTTCAGCTCCTTGTGACCGACATTGTGCCCATTCATACAAACACTCTGCTGCCCTTGATTACTGTCAAAGTGAATTCCCAGTGGGACAGGGTCTTTGTACCAACAGTGACCACCAGCAATGAAAGCTCACAATGATCACCAATGTGAAGCACAGCAATGACCGTCCATGATACCTGACCTGCTCTTCTCACTACAATGACAACTGTCCATGACGCTCATCCTACTCCTCATGGCCTCCCCCACTTAGGTGGTAACTTTTTAGGGGCACTAATATGGTCCCTGTTTCTGACCCAGTCTACATTGCGGTTGGACTGAATTTGTGACTTTCCACTGGTTCAGCAGAACCAGAGGACCACAAATCGTGATTTGTGTTTTTAGGCACTTTGGGGCCTATGCATCAACAATGCCATTTGCGATTCCTTATTAGCGAAAAATAAGGAATCGCTAATAAGGAATAGCAAAAGGCTATGCATGTAGGAATCGCTATTCAAATAGCGATTCCTTAATATTCCTTATTACCGATTCGGTAATACCGAATCGGTAATAAGGAATACCTACCCATTCATTCCTATGGGCTTGGAGGCCCATAGGAATGAATGTAAAGCCAGTCTGTATTAGCGATTCGGTATTACCGAATCGCTAATAGCGGGAGCACTTTCAAGGGTGCCAGGGTGTCAAAAGGACACCCTGTTGCACCCCTGAAAATGATATGTGCACATATGTTGCACACACACATGCTCTAAGGGCATGTGTGTGCGCAACATGAAACTTTGAAAAATGCACAAAAGTGCATTTTTCAAAGTTTTTGCAAATTACCATGCAGTTCATCTTCATGGTAATTTGCTCCCCCTATTAGCGAAATCGCTAATTTTTTAACTTTGATGCATTGCATTTAAGGAATCTCACTTTGGGATTACTTAAATGCAATCGCTATTTAAGGAATCGGTATTTAAGGAATCCCTATTTAAAGAATCGCTATTTAAGGATTCCTTAAATAGCGATTTCTGCTTTTGGGTTGATGCATTGGGATTGGGTATTTTTTACTTAATACCAGGAGCTATTACCGAATCGGTATTTTACCGACTGGATTTTGGGTTGATGCATGAGGCTGTATATTCACTAAAATATTTAAATAGGAATACCTCTGGGACTACTGATTGGATGTTTAACATTCTGGTATCATATTATTTATTAAACTGTATTATATGTTTCTAAATAGGTTTGGGAGTTTTCTTGTGTTGTATTTTCACTTAATTACTGTTAGTGTTATGCATACATATTTTACACATTCCTTCTGATTGAATCCTGACTGCTTTTTGCCAAGCTACCACAGGGTTGAGCACAGGCTAAGTTAGTGACTTTTTGTGGCTCACCCTGACTTGGATTGTGGTTGTTGCTTGAGTGGGGCTCCCGTCCCTCTCAAACATTAACCCATTTTCTTGCACATACCTTACAAATTAGATTAATCTAATTTATCTCTTTCTGACTGACTATCTATACATAAGCTCAAAATATGTATTTCCCTAGACATCTCAGAAAATATGAAAAGTCGATTGTGTTTCTCCCACAGGTGAATATTAGTGAAGATGATGGACATTCATATTTGTTCCATTAGTATCCTAAGTACACAAAATACCAGACATTTCCAATATGAATGCATGCTCCAAAAGCACTAAAACAGCAAACACATAGTCTTGATTTTAGAAATCTTTCACATAAAACACAGTAGGAGAGACTTCTTTGATAATTGGAAATACAGCAAAAATTAGAACAGCGTATATTCCCAAAATGTTGCACTGTATTGAATCCTTTATTTCAAGGCATGCCCCACTGTGGTCATGGGGACAGGAATATACCTTGCAAGGTGTACTGGCATGTAGCACTGCCCAGAGTTACCCAACTATTTGTGAAACTGAGATCCTGACGTTTAACAGCCCTTAACTCATAGGTCAATTTAGCAAGTGACTGGAGGCCTCGGCCCGCTGAAGATTCAAAATCTGTTCTGAACTATGAGGGCCATACAAAGAAAGCCTTCTTTTGTTGATATGGTACTCGTATCCATGTCCTGGGTTGTGAACATGAAGCGGTGATGGTAGTATACCAATTTTAATGAATTAATAGTCCTGAACAGACTTGTTTTATGCCAGAGAAGAGAGTTGGGCACTTTCCTCTTTGATGTAAAATCCACTCCCATGTAACACCCACACCCTTGAGTGGCCATTCCGTGTGTGTTGCATGTGGGTATATATTGTGGATATGCAGCACTCATATGGTATCTAAATTCCCCCTGAGATGTGAGTAAGATTGCTGGGACCAGTGGAATCTATTTTGAATTGCCTGTGATTTAACATGGCACGAGATGGAGGTTGAATAGCTTCCCCACACAGAGGAAGTGTAATGCCTGAATTCCTACAGCTCAGATTGGAGACACAGATACTGAAGTGAAGGAAGATAGAGACAGGGCTACCTTTAGAAATTAAATGAGGACCTTTTAGCAAGATGTTACTAAGTACATTTTCTTAACCACTTCCATTTGGTGGATGGCAGGAGAGATGGGGTGAATCATCAGATTCTGTGTGGAAGTACCTTTCTAGGCAGGGCTGCTTTTTTGTTCATCCCTTAGTACTACTCAGGAAAGCTGACCAATCAATCAATCATTCAGGGAATTATAATGTATGGCAAATCACCTGTGAGGGATTTGAGGCGCTTGAGTTGCTAATTGCTTTGTGGTGATTTGTTTATTCGAACAACCAGGTCTTGAGATTTCTCTTGAATTCCTGAAGCAATGAATTGTTCCCAAGGTGCAGGGGAAGGTCATTCAAAGCTTTGGCCACCAGGTGTGAGAAGGAGCGTCCTCCACTCTATTTGGTGGACCCATGGGATGTCTGCAAGAAAGAGGGTAGCAGATCGTAGGTGTCTGGTCAGTTGGTGGAAGGTCATGCATTTATTGATGTATGCTGGTCATTCATTGTGCAGGGCTTTGTATGTGTGGGTCAACATCTTGTAATGGCATCTCTTCTGGATTGGGAGCCACTGTAGCTTCTTGAGGTGTGGTATCATGTGGGTTAGTCTCGGGAGGTCAAGGATGAGTCTGGCCACTGAGTTTTCTATTGTCTTCAATCTCTTCAGGAGACATGCCTTGATTCCTACGTACAGTGTATTCCTGTAGTCCATCCTGCTGGTGACGAGGTCCAGCGTGACGTTCCTACTGGTGTTGACTGGGAGCCACCTGAAGATCTTGCCGAGCATGCATAGGGTGTGGAAGCAGACAGATGAGACTGCATTTACTTTTTCTTCACAGATAGCTTGCTGGCTAAGATGATGCAGAGTTAACGGTCGTGGTATGTCGGGTGGGGGATGGGCCAAGCTCAGCAGGACACCATACATCATTCAATGGCAAAGTGTTGTCCCTAAAGATGAGGACTTTAGTCTTGTCCATGTTGAGTTTGAGACAGTTTTCCTTCGTCCAGTCGGCGACATTCATCATGCATCTGTGGAAATTGGCTCTAGTGGTGGAGGAGTCTTCTGACAGTGAGAGGATGAGCTGCGTGTCATCAGTGTAGGAGATTATGTTGAGTCAATGCAATCTGACGGTGTTGACCAGTGTGGTCATGTATGTGTTGAAGAGGGTGGGGCTGAAGAATTGGGGGATTCTGCAGGTGATCTTCTTCCAAGAATCATTTCTCTCTAGAGAAGAGATGATTTTAAATCACTCATTCTTAGCGGATCCCAGCTAACCTCTTTAGTCAGAGAGATTACCTCCTGGTGGAGGAAATAAGACCCTATGATGATGCTACAAACTACTAGTACGGCAGTGGCAAAGCATGTACTGTTGACCGAAAATAGCTGTTGAGGGTCTCACAGAATTTTCCAATAGGGTCCCTCCAGAACACATGATCCCACTCTCTTTTGTTTTTTTGTTGTTATATACCTAGAAGCTGAGTGGGGTCCCAGTCACGTGATGCTTCTCCTTCCCTCCTATGGTATTTATTGGCATTAGAGAAGCGTGCAGCTGTGGGAAAATTTTGTCACTCAATAAAAGTTTCATTTTGAGGTCACACTATATCAACAAGAGTAAGAGCTCCTCTGTATCCATTCAAACCCCATAACTGGGTGAAACATCTCTTTAAAGTTTTTACAAACAAAAAAATTTTCTTCACTAACTGTAACAATGACAGAAAATGTAAGGCGCGCATACACAGATGAAGAGATAAATTCGATATTAGCCGGCCCTTCTTTACTGAGAGACCTAAATCTACTGCAAGCTCCAACCCTTATGGAAGATAAGAACTCACAAACAGAATTGAAAAAAGAACAGGTAAAGACAGCTATCTACGGCGTGTTGATGATTGAATATCTACACGCCAACGCAACACCAAGAGGACTATGGGTCAATAATGCCACTCATATCTTCCTGAAAGATTTGATCTTCAGGAAAGATTGGGCATCCATTTCTTGGTGCTGTAGAAGAGATTGGTTGGAGTTAGTTATAAAAATAGCAACAAGATTATATGAGGCCCTTACCATGAAGATACAGATCAGTGAAACAAAATTAAAATCAATGGCACATATTTCAGTTTTTAAGAAGAAACTGGATGACATAAATAAAGAAATGTCAAAGTTAAAAGACTATCTGACACAGAGGAAAATACAAAAGCTGGAGAAAGACCTTTAACACTTTTCCCAAGAAAAAAGTCTATCCATATATAAAAGAGGACTAAATCCCCTCTAAGGATAGAGAAACAGAACTAACAGACTACGACTCATCAGAAGATAGCTCTACAGAATCAACCGGATTAAGCAGCAATGAGGAAAACAGAGGACGATGGAAATTTAGGGGCAGGAACAGAGGCAGAGTTAGAGTTGGTCGATCGGACCAAATAGTTGGATTGGTTGATGGTGATTTTAGAACCAGCTAAAATACATTTAAGACTCAGAATCCTATCTAAATTTTCATTAAATTAGCATTTGTCTCTTCAAATTTTAGAATTTCTAGATCAATTTAATTAAATCACAGAACACCATATTTACCTATTCTGGCTATCTCGCTTTTTCTCTAATTCATTGGCTCAGCACAACCGAATTTTGTCATTAAATTGTCTAAGTATCAGGCCAAATCTTAGAGTCCGAAAGTCATTTGCTCAGCACGTTACAGTCCCAAAGATCATCAAAGGACCAGAAATCGTGCCAGCATCCGTCATCGAAAAGGTCTCGAATAGCGTAGCGAACACCCCTCCCTATTCTACTACTCTTTTATAATAAATTTCGGGATAACATGAAACATTTTTGGGTGGAGAGCGTTTGTGATTGGTCAGGGGAAAAACGTCCGATTTGTAGAATCCAGGTTCACATGGATTTTGCTGATATATTTCCGTTTGTGACCAAATCCCGATTGTTGCAATATTTCGACTTCTAGTTTAATAAGTCCATTGTTCATTTATACCACTTTCTATCTTCTGGGGTCTTTGGCAGTCCACCAATAACCTATCCTTAACAGGAACGGCGTGTACAGAGGTCGTTAGGAAGTTCACGGAGCCATCCGATTTTGCGCAGTTGACTTCGCGCTTCATGAGATGGTGACCACTTCTGAACTTGGTCTCTCCCGCCATGTTTTCGACAGGCCGAAATGTCAACTTAAGCGAAACAAACACAAAAAGTAATTAATACAAATAAATTATGCTTCTAATGTTATACCCTCACTAATCCCTTTTTGTATTAGTATTTTCCTAGCCTATAGCAACATTTTAAGCAGTATATTCACCTTTACTGTCAACATAAAGCATGCAATATCTAATTATCACATATACTACTGTTAATATGCGTACTTATTTTAGTTAATAAAGTTATTTTGCTTATTCATATTGCAAAGTAACCCTGGGCGTAGTTCGCGAAGTAGCACTACGCGAAGCTACGCAAAGTGCACTTCGCACTACGCGAGCTGCGCGTAGCACTTCGCGAACTGCGTAGTAACATGTTCGCACTGTGCAAGATGTCGTTTTCAATGATTGCACAGTGCGGACAAGCAACCGGCACTCTGCAATCATTGAAAACGGCATCTTGCACAGTGCGAGCTGTAGTTTTCTGCTGCTCGAGTAGATTTTTACTCGAGCAGCAGCTTTCTCAACGCAGACTGGTAGTTTCTCATCGCGAGCGGTCGCGAGCATACGCGACCACTCGCAATGAGAAACATGACCTCCTCGCGTTGAAAATCTCGCCGGGAGGTTTATTTTCCACGCTCGCGATCGCCAACTTGATGTTGCTGATCGCGAACGAGGAAAAAGTCTCGCCGGGATGTCATTTTGCTTGCTCGCGGTCGCCAACTTGACGTTGAGGATCGCGAGCAAGCAAAAAAAATGACCGCTGCACTACGCAACACTACACTACGCGTGTTTGCACTGTGCTACGTGCAATTCGCGTAGTGCGAAGTAGTGCAAACTTCGCAAACTACGCGAGCGTAGCATAGTGCTTTGCCCAGGCCTATTGAAAAGTAAGATTTACTCTGCTCAAAACTTTACTTTTATTTTGACAGATCTAGTTGCAGGCCAAACTTCAGCTGCCTTGCCACAGTGGTAGCTCAGGAATCATGCTTTCCTGTTCACGCTGTTGTTTTATTTTATAGGTAACTTTAACTTTACATACCTTGGGTGTAGTTTGGGCACCATGTACTATGGCTTTCTAGGAAAGTTGAATTTGCAAATTAGATATTAGCCAATTTCAACATGTTTTAGGGGTTAGAGCACATGCACTTGGGCCTTGTTAGCTGTGTCGCAGTGCACAGATTAAAAAAACGGCAGCATCAGACCACAAATAAATGAGGGTGACCATGCAAAAAGAGGCAGATGCTCACAATGGTCAAAACCAAAGTCTTCAGCTGGAGATCATCCAACACCTTTCCAGCTTCGAGAGGACTTTGCTGCATACAACCTGCAAATGTGCACTGCTGGAGGATTTTGACTGAGCTCAATTTCAGAGGCAAAGTCAGAAGGTAAAATCTTTGCCTAGAATGATTTACCTGGGGTATCCAACCACCACTGCTTTGAAAATCCCACCTAAAATATCACCTTGGTACAAGCTAACCACGATTAGGAAGCCAGGGCACTATCTGTAGGTACAATCAGGAGTCAGGTTTGTGCAGACAGTTGACAAAATGCACTAAGCTTCTAACTGAATTATTTGTTTGTTTACTTTGGTGTATTGTGGAAGACCTTCAAAGATCAAGGTAGAAGAATCTCTGTTGCATAAACAGTCTTTGAATCAATTAGAGCCATGATAGGTGTTGTGCATCAGAATTGACAATCAGGTATGAAGTACTGTGCTAGTGATTTGTAATTCTTGGTTGTTATTTTCCTTGTTTGATGTACCAATTTATTTTGCTCCACTTACATGAACCTGGCTCTGTCTGAAATTATTCAGGATTGTTACCATTCCCTGTTTATTTAGTTTTTGCTTTTTCTCTGCACAAAGCAGTTCAAGTAATCTGTAATTAAGGTATATTGTGATTGTTATATGATTTGGCCAAGTAGACATTTTCAATGGGTGAGGCTCAGGTACATGACTTGTAAGGAGTTTACCCTCTTATTTTTCAGAAGGTGAAAACACAATGTAGTCAGTTATGGGTTAAAGGATTGCCTGTGTTGTATATACTGTAGTTTATGCCACAAATTGATATTATTCTACATTATGGGTGGGTGGGATAAGAGATACCCTGACATACTTTATACATCTTATCATGTGCTGAAATGAATCAGGAACAAGCTTTGCTGTGTTGCAATAGATTAATTGTGGGATAACCAGTTGAGAATGTAATATGTTCCTTGCTCTTAAATGCAATGCATGGGTGAACATGTGCCCAAATTCTGTTGTTTAAGCCTAATTTATGCTTGTCGTTTAAGAGGTATTTATTTCCCTTTGTTGTGTGTAGGAGGGGCTACTGCATTGCTTATGTTGTGTGAAGAGGGTAATGTGTGAAATCCTGGTGTGCTCTCTGCGTCAGTGATGATATTGTCAGCTACATTGCTTTGGCATAAAATGTCTGTCCGTGTTTAGTGTGCCATGCCGGTTACTGAAATAAGAAGCTAGTGTGAAAGACTTCCAACTATTAGCAAGACATGTGAGTCCCATCAAATGGTTTCATCAGTGATAGAAAAAGAGGCTGCTCTTGCAGGACAGCCAGATGATACAGAAAGGACTACAGTGGCTTTCCGTGGCACATCCGGTGCTGTCAGTGAAATGGGCTCACAGTGGAGATGGTTGTTTCTTAAATACAGATAGCTATTTCTGTGAGTTCTGCCATCTGGCAGCAGACTAATGGATGATCCTTTACCAATTTAAGCTTATCGCATCTGGAATCTAAATCCTCACATGTAGAGACTTTGGGCCAGAGTTATCAATCTTTCATGCAACACAATGCAGCTAGTCAACTTGCAGCACTGCGTGAAAGGGAAGGGAGAGGGTAGGAATGCACCATATTTACCAATATGTGGCACATTCCAGCTCAACGCCTGTTCTGGCACAAAATCTGCTGCCTAGCACCAATGCAGGCACCCTTAATCCATTGTGCAAGGGTGCCTGTATTGCAGGCAGGAATGCTTTCCACAGGAAGAGACACATTTCTGCACAAAAACAATCCTCTGAGGTTTGTTTTTTTAAGAATGCAGCACACTTAGAAAGAGGAAAGAACAAGGAGAAATAAAGATATTTCTCCTTGTTGTTCCTCCCGTGGGAAGACGTAGCATTTTGAGCATTCTCAGGTTTACCACTCTTGGTAAATCTGGGAATGCACCACAATCCATGGTTGGATGTGTGAGCACACCCACACTCCTCCCATGGCACGCCTTTCGTGGTCAGAGTAATAGAAGGCAGTGACTTGCGCTGTCTTGCCAGTTCCAGATTTACCACACAACTAGGGTTATGCCAGTTGACCTTGCATTGCTTGGTAAAACTGAATATTGTAGTGCTTTGCCCTTGCAACACCATGTGTGATGCAAGGGCAATGCAAGACTATGTATGAGAAATCTGGCCCTTTGTCTCCAAGAGCTCAACTGCAATTTGGCCTAAAGGCACAGCAAACCAAAAAGAATGACACATGCTACAGTGAATAGGTAGGGACTATTCCATGAAGAAACACACAGTTGCACTTACAACTGAGGCCCTGACACTGCCTCCATGTCGTGTCAGGCTTCAGGACATCTTCACTGGTGCTCAAAGCTGCTTGGTGAAGACTCCTTCGCCCTATCAGGATTACTCCGTGGGAAGGTGGAAACATTTCCCTGTGATCCCAGCTCTCTGACTGCACTGGATTTGCCAGGGCAAGCCACTATAGCCATACCTGTATTTTTTGGTCATGGCAGTCTCAACCTGGGACAAAGTCTCAGCCATGGGAGAGGACAGACATCACCCCATTAGTGGACGTTGAGACAGGAGCAGTATGCAGCCCGAAATCTTTCACTAGGCTGTCACAGCACCACCATTCTTCTCAGCATCCCACCTGTAACATTGAAGTATATATGTGGAACAACCTCTCCTCCACCATATCACCCATATCACCCATCTAGCTATGTCATGGAGTAAGAGTAGTGCTGCCAATCATGCTGCCACCATTGTCGGTTCACACATAATCTCGGTACAGGGGACAGTAGCCTTGAAGGAAGTGGCCCGATTAGGGTCACCCGGGTCACTCACGAACACCTCTCAGCCTTCCATACCAAATGGAGAGTCGGTCAGACAGTAGACAATTCAAACCAATATCTGTTTATTCAGGTACACTCAGAGTGGAGTCCAGTCTGCCCAGTCGCTTAGGAGTCTTGCAGAGGGACTTGCATCAGGAAGCATAAAGATACATTATAAACATCCCAGAACCAATGAAGGCATGCACACTGTGGAATTTTCCAAGCAGATGCAGCAAAACAGTGAAGCACAAAGAATACGTTTCGATTCTGAGGCCGGGCACACACTATCTACTACTCAAGGTTGCTCTGCCCGTGCCCGCCAATAGACAAATTGGAGAAAGCCTCTATCTAGAGAGAAAGGTATGCGCTAATAAGAACACTGTATTTATTAGTGAAGCAAAACTTAAGCCTTGGAGCAACACAACTCAACAGAGGTCTTTTCTCACAAATAGCAAAGAATAAGTTAAGATTCTAACTCAAAATGGCGCCGACATAGAAAATGGCGTCGCGTATGCTAACATACATAGAGCAATGCGCAAACATGATTTTTTCTATTCCAACAGCCTCCCTCACAAAGGATGTAATAGGACTACTAATAGAGGCGCACACAGAGAGATAGATGTAGAGAGAGAGAATGTGAGTGAGAAAGAGAGTCCCATGCGCACATATACATCACTTAGAAACAAAAACACACACAAACCTACTGAGATCCATGATCGTGTGTCCCCGCATATTGCTACTAATATTCCATCTGGGAATGCCTAGGATTGTGGGTTTCACTGGACGTGTTCCTTGGAGCTTGATAGTGAGGTTATTCTCTCCTTAAACCAGACAGTTTGTATAATTTGTTTGGGTACATGATATAGTATGTGTGTGCGTGGGGGTGGAGATAACATATGTACCACAAATACTGATTAGTCCTTCAAAGCACTTGCAGACATGCTCTTCAAATATGCCCATTTTCATTGTGAGTGTGCCTTGGCACTTTTAGAAGCTTTTTCATTTCATTGAGTGGCCACCATATATTTGCATATGAGGCACAGAGCATAATCTGTCTTTTAAATACAAAAGGTGGTCTTTCTTCTGTCACTTGCTCGCAGCTGTCCTATTTTACTGAGAATATGTTTCTGTGCGTCACTGTGTGAAGAAGGAATGTCTAACGTATGTTATTTAATAATCTCACTTTTTTCAGTAAATGATCTATTGGTTTAATGATTAACACATTGACATTATCCACGGCAGTGCATTAAATTATCGTTCAAAAGTACTTTTACAGAATGAGACGAGGTTAACTAAAAAAACTGCAGAATGAAAAAGGAATACGTATAGGCCAATGTACAATCGAAGTTCACACAATCAACTTGCAGAGATTGCACTTCAATTTTACTGCATATAACAGGTCATATCGCCAGCAAGCCACTAGCTTAGCTTTCAAGCCAGGTGACTGTTTCAACTATTACCATTGGAGAATCGACCTCACCCACGTGTGGGATGTCTTTGCAGCCGGTTATATTCTTTCCAACTGTGCAATGTCCCTTTTTACTCAAATTTAGATCTAATAGTTCGCTGATTTGTTTCAAAGCGAGCACTTCAATACAGGCTGCAGAGCCGGATGCCCAAATTTGCTAATTCAGTAAAAAATCCAGATAGAAAAGGTCCTTGTCGCAGGATTGGTAAAGTTCAATATTTTAGACACAGAAGAGGCAATACTCAAAAAATGAGTAAATCTGCACTCATACATCTACTCCTACGAAGAAATGCAAAATGACTGTTTTTTGGATTTATTTCACAAACCTTACCAGTGATATACCTGGGCAGCTCCATCATGGTCAGGTTTGCAGGCTTACATACAACTGAGCTTGTGATGTGACATATCTCCAAGCTTTCTATATTCCCAAAGTGTAAATCTAAATACAATAGTATAGAGTCAGGCACTAAGGAAATTGAGCTCATTGTGCAAACATGCTTGTTTTTACTTTTACTTTTTTCGGCATTGATGTATTAAGGCTTTGAGAGCATCAGTTGTGCAATAGGGTGTGGCCAACATGTAGAAACTCGCCGATTGGTCAGTTGCCTCTAACTATAACGCCTTACATTTCAAACCTATCAAGTATGCACCTACCATCGTGCTTGAGGGACTTCGAATGTATATACAATGGCTACGTAAACATTTTATATTTCATTGGCCTGCACAGAGAAATTCAAGTTTTTATTAAAGACAAAGAGCCAAAGACTATACCTCTTACTCACCAAACAATATTCCATTAACTAACGATTATGTTGAAAGGCCATCTACATAAAAGGTGGTGAATTCCTCTTTCTCCTTTGAATCATGAACCTCTGAAACTAAGGAATGCATGTGGCAAATGGTACATTTTCTACCTGCTTTCAGTACTGTTGTTTTACTGATTTCTTTTTTCGTAGTACATACTTTCACCTTCTTTCTTTTTCCTACGTGTATTCCCCTTGGTCAAACTTGGCTACCTCTCTAATCTTATCATGTTGTTCCTTTTCTTTGCCCAGAACTCCTGTCACCATTGCAGGAGAAAGTCTCTTTTATGCTGAAACTCCCACCTTGTCCATGGTAAAACTAACATGGCAATGTCAGCCATGTGCTAAAATTCCTCGAGCTTACACTTCCCTGTCCGAAGTTGGATTTCATAGTTTATCTGAAATTGAAGTTTGATAAAACTTTTTTTCCTAAATTCTTTGAGTCATTATCTTGCTGTGATGCATTAGTAGAAAGAAGACATATGAAAGGAGCCAATGTCTTTTTCTAACATTATATTACGAGTCCTTGGTGATGTATAGTTGCTGACAGTAGGCAAGTAAAGATTAATAGCATGTAATATGTGCCTCCTTTTCTTTAATGCTATTTTTAGTTTATCTTCAAAGGCCATGTGACTTTCAGTTCTCTCACTGGATTTTGAAACATTACAGCGCAGGAAATATGTTTCAGGCTTTTTATATCTTTGTTTGAAGGTTACATTTTTTATTTTTCAACTGTATTGCATTTTTAATGGTGATACCCTGCTAACGCGGATCACTGACAAAATATCGAAGGTCAAAAAATCGACCTACAAAAATATCGGAACAAAAATATAGATGTCAATAATATCGACATCCTATCTACAACATGGTAAGTACAAAAATATTGAAAATAAAATATCGTTGTCAAAAATATCGTTATTAACTAATATCGTTTTTTCTTTAGTTTAAAAAAATATGTAAAATAAACCAAATAATACTTATAAATAAAATAAACATAATTAAATATATTTTATAATGTTTCAAATTATTAATTAATATATATAATTTAATAAAACATTAATTAAACATATACATATAATATATAATATATATACTTACTTAATAATTAGTTGTAATAATTATTTTAGTAACTTATAAATTATTAACATTTTTTATAAATTACCAATACGTCTATACACATAAAACAATAACATGAATACAAATTTGATAATTACGTATAACAAATTAAAAAAATTACATTTAATTTGAATATTTTTAATTATTAATTATATATTACATTAGCTAAAATAATAAAAAAATATGCAATATCAGAGAGAATAAAACTACTACTCCAACTCCAAAAAAAACAACAGTAAGGAAAATGTTGGATAGCGTAGGGCTAAAAATTACTATTCCCACTCCAGAGAGTGCAACAGTAGGTAAAGTGTTGGATAGCGTAGGGCTAAAAATTACTATTCCCACTCCAGAGAGTGCAACAGTAGGAAAAGCGTTGGATAGCGGGAGGGTAAAAATTACTATTCCCACTCCAGAGAGTGCAACAGTAGGGAAAGTTTTGGATAGCGTAGGGCTAAAAATTACTATTCCCACTCCAGAGAGTGCAACAGTAGGGAAAGCGTTGGATAGCGGGAGGGTAAAAATTACTATTCCCACTCCAGAGAGTGCAACAGTAGGGAAAGTGTTGGATAGGGTAGGGCTAAAAATTACGATTCCCACTCCAGAGAGTGCAACAGTAGGGAAAGCATTGGATAGCGGGAGGGTAACATGAACTATTCCCACTCCAATGAGTGCAACAGTAGGGAAAGCGTTGGATAGCGGGAGGGTAAAAATTACTATTCTCACTCCAGAGAGTGCAACAGTAGGGAAAGTGTTGGATAGCGTAGGGCTAAAAATTCCTATTCCCACTCCAGAGAGTGCAATAGTAGGGAAAGCGTTGGATAGCGTAAGGGTAAAAATTACTATTCCCACTCCAGAGAGTGCAACAGTAGGGAAAGTGTTGGATAGTGTAGGGGTAAAAATTACTATTCCCACTCCAGTGAGTGCAACAGTAGGGAAAGCATTCGATAGCGTGGGGGTACAAATTACTATTCCCACTCCAGAGAGTGCAACAGCTGGGAAAGCGCTGGATAGCGTAGGGGTTAAATGAACATAATAATCAATTAAATAATTTGTTATTAAAAAATAGCATATTAATAATTAATTTACAAAATAATTATTAATAAATACCAATAAATTAAAATAAATATTTAACTAAATAACAATAAATTACATCCCACACTATTCCCCCTTTAACACACAACACACTACACATACAAAAAACACAATTAATTTAACTATCAATTAATCAATTAATAACAATTATTAATACATTCTTTATAATTAATATAGTTATAAATTAACTAGTTAATACATATTAACTACCAAATTATTATTCACCAATTAATTATTAATTAACAATACTTTAATTAGCAATAACAACAAATAAAAATAATTAATACATTAATAATATTTAATATATTTAACTAAGTAATAAAAATTAATTGCCAATCAATAATTAATTAACAATTAATTAATAATAAATACCAATAAAAAACAATATCATTAATTATTTTAAATTAATTACATCCCACCCTATTACCCTATAAACCCACAACCCACTACACATAAAAATTCACATAATTAATTTAATTATCAATTAATCACTTAATAAAAATAAATCATCAATTAATTATTAATTAACAATAAATTAACAATGACAATAAATACAAATTATTAATAAAATAATTATAACTAATATAATTAACTAATTAATAATAATAATTAACAATTAATAATTAATTAACAATTAATTAATGATAAATACCAATTAAAGAAAACATATTAATTCATTAATTATAATTAAATTACTTCCCACCCTATTCCCCTATAAACCCACAACCCGCTCTGATACTAAAACGCTAAATTTACTAATTTCTAAACATTTATTTTTAAATTTATTAAAATACATCACAAAAATGTTTAACATACATATAAAATACATATTAAAATACATAACACTAAAAAAAAATCAATATTATTGACAACGATATTTTTGCTTACGATATTACTTACTTCGATATTACTTACTTCGATAATAAAAAAAACGATATTACTTACCTTGGGGTCGATATTCTGGTCAACGATATTCTTGACTTCAATATTCTGTCCCTACGATATTAAAAACTCGATATTAATGTGGGTCGATATTTAAAATTCGATATTTTGGCTAACCACCGCTAAGGCAGTTCTCTCTTAATAGCAAGCTTTGCACTTGGTATCTGCTACATGTATCCTTCGTGCCTGACATTGTGCAGAGGTTCAGCCCAGTATACTGCCTCTTTCCTACCTTAGCAAGCGAGGTGCGTTGGTTGCACCAGTTTTGGGTGTACTACACTTAAGAGAACACTGCTGCGTAGCGAAAGGACCCTACTAAGGTTCCTTATACATGGGTTCAGTCATTTAGTGGCACATTTTCAAACGTTCACCTGTGTTTTCTCATGGTATGCTCATAAATATCCCACCAATATTTCATTTTTAGTTTTTACCATGTGTAAGGGATGGGTTTATGGTATACTTGTGATTTCTTGGCAGCAGATGTACGAACAGCACATCTGTTGCTAAGGCATCTGGACCTACTGACTACTTCTTTTTTTGTTTGCACCCAACCTATATATAGACACTCAAATTTATACAAAGGACAACTATTACAATGCATTTAAATGCAAGTGACTGTTATGAAGTGCAACGTTTTCAAAAGAATTGACTGTAGCCATTAGGTATAGATTCAAGACCCCAGGCTCTTAATGACATTAAGGACATGTTTGTATATTAGGCCAAAGTAAATTAAAGAGATACATTTAATTTTACGATTTCCGGAAGTAAGCCCTTAGTTTCGAATAAGTGTAACTGGTCTTAGCTTCTTATTGCAAGATGGCCAGTAAATGGAGGAGAGGATTTCACCATGGCTGGTTTTATTGATCTCAGAGGATAGAGTGAATCAAATAGGGACCTGGAAATATTGAGTCTAATCCCACACGAGAGCGCACGTTTTTATTTTTTCATAAAACTAATTTGCAGTTTGAGGTGCTGGAAGATCACGTGATTTCTCGGTGACAAATATATGATTGGGACCCAAATCGCACAAATGTCAAATCTGTAGAGGTCTCTACTTTTCTTTCACATTAGAAAATGTCATACCACAAATTATAAGTAAAACATGAAATGTAAAAAAGAAAATATACAAGGATAATAAACCAATGTACACATTATTTATAAATGGACTAAAATAGATAAATTGCATCCTTCAGAAAGCCATCATAGAGTAAGACAAATATTTAGGCCGACAGAGGGCTAACATTTGGAATAGTTCTTTCAGATGGGAAAGAAAATCACATTCAATGCTATGAGTATTACAGGAATTTGTTCTGTAAGTTAAGTACAAAGCCGGTATAGCCCGCTACGCGGGATATAAGGCTATATTAGAACACTGGAATGTTGAGCACTCCTTTGAAGACAATGGAGTGCTCCGAGCTTCTAACGGCTGATAAAAGCCAAGAGCATCAACATTCCAATGTTTGTTCACAGCAACCGCTGCAAACAAAGGCCTCACGGAGCCTAAGGGGATTTCAACACCTCAGGTTCGGTAAATAAGGTGTTTTTCAAATTTGAACACTCTGCCCTTCAGGGGTGGAATGTTCTAATAACCTTAGAGCCCTCTGTAGTGGGATCTACCGGCCATTAAAGGCCATCTCTCTTGTTAAAGGTCCTCGCTTAAGCTCAGGCCTTTAACGTTGGAGCTGGCCTTTAATGGCAAATAGACCCTGCTAGAGCAGGCTCTAAGGAGATAATAGAATACTATTAGATAATAATTATCTATTATAAACATGGCGACTTCCTTCCTCACCCCCTGTGACAAGATCGCAAAAGAATGCACTTAATCAGCACAACAGCCCGGTACCCAACTTCCAGGTTAACCAATAGGCATACATTAAAATAATTCTCTCAACTACACTCTATTCTAGTATTCTACTGTACTAGTACTTATGAACAGTACACATAGCCCACATTTATACTCCTGCATATATGTCATACCAGCCTTGATTCTGCTCATGTGCCTTGGTCACTAAGCCCCTATTCTTAGCTACCCTTCACAGTAACTTTGCCATGATTGGAGCTAATTTCTGGCAATCAAGCACAACCCCATGCCATACACTAAGTCCACTTCTTTTACTCATTCTTGACAAACTACCTTCTTCCACACCTACATATCTATTAGAAGATTTCCTATCAAGTACACACCACACATTTTTCTTTCCATGCCTTATCTGCTACAAATTATGGTGCCGATCACGATCCTGTAAAAACCGGGTACGAACCGTCGGACGGAGCATATTCTCCGTCCGACACGTACCCGGTCGTCAAAATATACAAACATGGAATTACGATTCGCACGGAAACTTCATTTCCATACGAATCGTACAAAACCCCGACCGACGAAAATAAACATACAAATGTGATCCGGGAAAGCGCCGACGTGACGTCGGGACGCACGCAGCCTGCCATTCACGAACCAGGAATTACGATTCGCACCGACGTCATCCCGCACGGTGAATATTTTCCGGCTGCCAAAAACTGCCGGGAAATCAGGACGATGCGAACAAGGAGTACCTGTACGCGACGGACAGACATGGACCCGAACCTACGTGTCATTCCGGCCCTCATAGCAGTCGACCTCCTCTACAGGTTCAGACGCAGACGCCGCAGAAGGTCAGAACAACAAAGGGAGGGGGAAGGGGGGGGGGGGGCAGGACCAGGGCAGGCCACAAAACACCCACCAAAGTCACACAGCACACATGCCCTGGACATACCTGACCCCCAGGCCCTGGTCACCACGAGGGGGTGGGGGCATGTCCAGCAAAGCCAGCGTCCGCCACAACGGAAGTGCCTGACGACATGAACCGGCAACACAACAATACAGGTACGTCCCGTACCCACGCCTTAAGACCGTGGGTACGAGTCGTACCACGCCCACACCTACGTCATCCCAACAATGGCGGGATGGCTGTACCCACATGGCAAAGGCCTGGGTAAGGCCCGCACAAGCATCACATAGCATGGGGATGTATATGTACGGACCGTACCCCCACCCGCGTACGTATGGAGCGTACCCCCAACCCCAACAGTGTAAGTACGACCCGTACCCTCACACGCATACGTATGGAGTGTACCCCCACCCCAACAGTGTAAGTACGACCCGTACCCTCACACGCGTACGTATGGAGCGTACCCCCCACCCCAACAGTGTAAGTACGACCCGTACCCTCACACGTGTACGTATGGAGCGTACCCCCCACCCCAACAGTGTAAGTACGACCCGTACCCTCACACGCGTACGTATGGAGCGTACCCCACACCCCAACAGTGTAAGTACGACCCGTACCCTCACACGCGTACGTATTGAGCGTACCCCCCACCCAAACAGTGTAAGTACGACCCGTACCCTCACACGCGTACGTATGGAGCATACCCCCCACCCCAACAGTGTAAGTACGACCTGTACCCTCACACGCGTACGTATGGAGCGTACCCCCAACCCCAATAGTGTAAGTACGACCCGTACCCTCACACGCGTACGTATGGAGCATACCCCCCACCCCAACAGTGTAAGTACGACCCGTACCCTCACACGCATACGTATGGAGCGTACCCCCACCCCAACAGTGTAAGTACGACCCGTACCCTCACACACGTACGTATGGAGCATACCCCCAACCCCAACAGTGTAAGTACGACCCGTACCCTCACACGCGTATGTATGGAGCGTACCCCCACCCCAACAGTGTAAGTATGACCCATACCCTCACACGTGTACGTATGGAGCGTACCCCCAACCCCAACAGTGTAAGTATGACCCATACCCTCACACGCATACGTATAGAGCGTACCCCCCACCCCAACAGTGTAAGTATGACCCGTACCCTCACACGCGTACGTATGGAGCGTACCCCCCACCCCAACAGTGTAAGTACGACCCGTACCCTCACATGCGTACGTATGGAGCGTACCCCCCACCCCAACAGTGTAAGTACGACCCGTACCCTCACACGCGTACGTATGGAGCGTACCCCCCACCCCAACAGTGTAAGTATGACCCGCACCCCCCCCTTGTATGCATGGAGCTAACCCACACCCGTGTATGTTCTAAGCGTACATATCGTGAAATAGGAGGGGTGTGTGCAGAGTCCTCCCAACAGTGCCCAGAGACAGGAGGGGTGGGTGTAGAGTCCTCCCAGCAGTGCCCAGACATAGGAGGGGTGGGTGCAGATTCCTCCCAGCAGTGCCCAGACACAGGAGGGGTGTGTGCAGAGTCCTCCCAGCAGTGCCCAGACACAGGAGGGGTGTGTGCAGAATCCTCCCAGCAGTGTCCAGACACAGGAGGGGTGTGTGCAGAGTCCTCCCAGCAGTGCCCAGACGCAGGAGGGGTGGGTGCCTAACACTCACAGCAGTGCCCCTGCAAAGAAAAGAGTGGAGTACCCACATATCCAATGCCCACAAATGTCAGTCAGGTGCACAAAGATCCTGCAGTACATGTACCACATGTGTGCGAGGCTGGGAGTATACACACGCATAGCGCCAAAAAGAAAACATGTACACATGAAGTCATGGCAACAGTCTACATACACAAGTACAGTGATCACCAAGGATGCCACGAATGATGCAGGTGGAGACATCGCTCCGCATGCATGTGCAAAGTTGAAGGAGTCCCTCACACCCCCAGCTGATGTAGACACAGCTCAGCACCACATAGTGGAAACACCCTGCAGGGAAGATGTCAGGGTACACAGAGGAAGGAACACACCTTGGGACAATTTCACCATGCAGTAACTGCTTACATGAACAAAGACACTTAGCTAACACCTTGTGATGGCACACAGATACCAGGGTCCCCCCTATGACCAGCACACTACTACATTTCCCACACACCCAACACATGTTCACCACCCAAAATCATGTAGCAGCCCCACCAACAGCAATACCAGAAAAGCAGTAGTGATCTAAGGAAAAAAAAGTGTCTTTATTCAGCATTACCAAAAAATGTTTGTTTGGATAAAGTTCAATATTTACAAAGCCCATAGGGCAGTCCATGAGTCGCAGCTCGATGGGGTACACAGTGGGACGCGTGTCCCCTAGCTTGCCTGCACAGTCAGACTCCTTCGTCTTCCACAGCGGGGAGGGCATCATGTGGGGGGGAAGGACCAGGCACCGCAGGGACATGAGGGCGAAGGGTAGGCGTCGTGGGTGCAGGGATGGAGGACTCCACCACAGGGGGTGGGGCAGGGCCAAAGGCGGAGGCCAGGATGTCGCTGCACACCTTAGCAAGGTCCTCCAGCGTCTCCCCTGCACCCGAAGGAACCACAGGCCCCAAGGAGGGGGGGACGGAGGGATGGGTCGCAGCACCACTGGGGGAGGGTATGGAGAGGGGGGGGACTCAACCACCCTGACCGGGGACTCCCTTGACCGCTTGCGGGGTGGTGTCACAGAGGGGCTCAGGGACAGAACGGCCATGAAGGAGTCCTTGCCGGATATGTGGCCAGGAGAGCAGAGGGGAGGAGATTTGGAGGGAGTGGATTGGGTGGAATGCGGACTCCCACTCTGGCTGCATGACTTGCGTTTGCCCCCGACCCAGTGGGTGTGCCTACTTCACCCTGTGTGTGCGTGCCAGGAGGTGTGCGCTTTGCCTTCCCTGCTGGTGTGGTGCCTGTGTCTGGTGGGGTGGGTGCATGCTGATGTCTGGGTGTACGTGGGACAGGCATGGGAGTGAGAAGTGTGGATGGGGCAGGGGTAGGGTGTGGGACGTAGCGCTGCAGGAGACCCACTGCTGCAGTCAGTGTTGAGTCTATGGACCTCAGCAACTGGCGTTGGTCAGCCTGCGATGAAAAAATTCCCTCCAAGTATGCCTCCATGTTGTGCAGCACTTGGCTGTGGCCATGGAGGACATTAAGGATCGCAGCCTGACCAACCTGCAACTGCCGCTGGATGTCCACAGACTCAGCATTGGCGGCAGCAGTGGAGACAGGGGCAGGGGGTGCGGTGCCTGGCAGGAAGGAGACATGTGGTGACCGGGCACGCTGGGAAGGGACACGAGCAAGTGGGAGGCGGCTGATGGCAATGGAAGGGGCGGGGTGCGATGTTGTGCCGCTGTCAGCTGCTGGTGCAGCCTCCGCCCACTCGGAGAGATCATCCTCGGACCCGTCAGCTTCATATTCAGTTGTGCCAGTGGACAGGTCCTCGGCCTCACTCTCCTCCGCCTCTGTACCACTCAATGTGCCAGGCACGATGTCAACGCTGGCACTGGTGCTCGGTCCCTCCGCTCCGTCTGTGCTCATGTCTCCCTCCGTGTCCCCCGACGATGCTGTGGGCAAGGTGAAGAGACAGCAATTAATCACACACCTGTATACATATGTCACATGAGTCCAATCTACATAGGTTACAGTGCATAGCCTGCAAAGAAAGATCAGTAACACCTACAAAACAAGGTACAGATGTAGGGCATGCAACACACAGTTGGTTGACCCACCATGCCAATGAGAATCCATGGAGAGCATGACACAATAGCAAATGACATGAAAAGCAGTTTGACATAGGAGCCAGGCCCTGGGGACAATCCAGCACTGCATCTGCACCACACAGAGTTGCTGAAAATAGGGATGAGGAGGGACCATATCCATGAACTTGAGGCACATGCTGCATAGGTAATACTGAAAACATGCCCACCATGACTGGCTCACTGCACCTTGAGTGTATGTCCAGACAAACATCTTACACTGGCCAGACCTAGCAAGGAGAACTCTGGTTTTGACATGTAGGCTTGGCCCGCACCAACCACCCCCTACATGAGACAGTTTGTTGAGACACTTACATCTCTTAGTCTGGGTGAAATACACAGGGGCTGCATAAATGCAAGATTGGACGCCAAATACCCAAGGTGCGCCTGTCCAAATAATCATGTACAAATGGCCACCATCAGATGATTGTAACAAGACACACAGGCACTGGCCACCGTGAGTATGAACAAGGAAAATCAGGTCAGGCTGTACAGTGGACACTTGTACTACATTTTTCGTCATTATACATGGCGCCAGGGGACAATGGCACAGAGCACAACCTATGCTGTAGACACTGAGAGTGTCCACGTTTTGTGATGACACACATGACACCTAGGAAAATATGACCCAGGGGACAGTAGTGGCCACACAACTCCATGGTCCTGAATGGGAATGACTGCAACACACGCCACCATCCCTGCACCATGCGTATCGCACACTCATGCACATCATGTCACAGGCCACAACATAGGACATGCGCGCTGTAAGGCATTACACTTGAGAGACTAACTCCCATGTCTGGACTCAGCATCAGTGCCAACTGACATGGAACCCACATGTACTGAACTGGACAGGGCACAGGCAAGGTCCCAAAACCTGTTACACACCACCCCCACACATGATGCTACAGGCATTTTTCACGTGGATAAAGTGCCAGCCTAGATAACCTTGTGAAGGAGTGACTACACACAGACCAGGGAACACATTGCAAGGAGGGGAAGGGAGGCAGGAGAGCACCGCTATACTGTGGGTAACTGGATCTGCACAGCACCTTTAAACCCTGGCAGTGTATCCATGCAACTGTGCACTTACAAATGCTGGTGACACACAACTAACACACATGTACCTACCCCCTTCCTGCTGCTGCTTCTCCTGTAAGCGCCTGTCCAAGTCTGGAAAGACCACCGCCAGCACACGCTTGTGGATGTGGGTCAGACGGCAGCGCCCGCAGTTCTTATGGGTCTCAGGTGAGTCCCCCAGCAGGACCCGTGCGATCCTCCGCATCCAGCACCGGATATCCTGCCAGCGTTTCCTCACCTGGGGCAGGCGCCGCTTGTGACCATCCGCACTCCTCACGGCACTGATGGCGGTCAGCCATATCTGCTTCTTGGCAGAGGCGCCTACCTGTGAGGATGAACAAGTTACACTACATCAATACACCAGGCACATGTCACAGAGAGACATATTTGAACAAAAGTGCTGTTTACAACAAGGCATAGTATGCATCCAACGCATTGCACCTTTGTCATAGGGACATGATCCTCTGGGGAAGGGCTAAAGCAGTACGTGCCATTGAAAGTACACTGGTGGAATGAGGGCAACCACACAATCAATGATCCAGGCTCACACTGTGCATCACAAGCTACACCAGGATTATGTGCAGCACCTCAAAGCAGTCACATGCCACAGGCCACTGACGCTACCGCAGCAGAGTACACAGACACACACAGGCACAGGACATTCACCTGCCATTGCCAAATGCAGCGACAAACCGCACTCTGCACATGTGCCACTAGACGGGGGGCTCACAGGTGTGGGGCTGGCTCTGCACATCAGACACACAGCACTGCTCCCTGCTCACATCACATGGGCAGGGTATCTCCATCCCTCATGCAGCCCGGGTGCTACACTCCACATATGCACCCACCCACATAACAGGGGACTTACACACACACACATGTCCTGGGTACGAACACATCATGTGGACACTCTCAGCACAGGTACACAGAACTAACACACATCTGTGGGTACAGTCACCTGTCACACTGGGCTGACCACATAATCACATGAGGACTGTAGAGGCTACATTCCCAGGAGGACAAGACAGGCAGATTGTGGCATGCACCATGCAGTGATTGTCACAGTAAACACAATGCAAGTGAGGACGGCAGACATGCACCACTGCATGCTCTGGCTGGGAGACATCAGGCATTCCCCCCCCTGGTACCCCCCCTACCGTACATAGCATGTGTGACACACCTGGACACAATGGCAGAAGTCACAGTCACAAAAAAGGGACACAGTCTGTGCTAGCGGACTCTGCACTCACCTGATACCCTGGTCGGCCATACAGCAGGGGGTACTGTGGGAGGATCACATCCAGCAAAGCCAGGTTCTCCTCCAGGGTGAAAGGCTGTGACCTCTCCACAGACCTTGACATGGTTCCAGGGAATCAGAAGCAGCAGCTGGGTCGTCGAAAACAAAGATGTGCAGGCAAATGCTCCCTCATGGGACCTGGCTGCCTTATATCTGCCTTGCTGGCCTGTTTCATGCACAGGAGTACAGAGTGATTGGTCACTCACATTTGCATCCTATGTTTCCTCCAATCCCTTCAAACCTAGCACTAGTCAGTGGGTTCTTATTGTGTTTTTTTCTTCAGCATGATGTCACCTCCAGAACCACATTGCAACAAAGTATATTCATTCAAACTGACTACTGCTGTGCACCTGTTTAAATAAATTCAAACTTTAAACTGGGTCTCCATGACAACCAGCATGCATGTAGGCCTTAATACTTGTCCCTCATGTGTCCCCTATGTAATTTGGAGCTCCACACACAGGTACGGTGCGTCCCGGGGCCATAGGGCACCCCAAATGCATGTCAACGGCCCGTACAGGCGTGTGTACGGTCCGTACCACAATGGGTGTGCTCGCGTATGCGTACTCATAGTGATAGTGAGCGTACGCACGCGTGTATGGTCCGTACCACTATGGGTACGCATACGCGAGAACACCCATAGTGATACGGACCGTACACGCGTGCGTACGCTCACTTTCACTATGGGTGTCCTCGCGTATGCGTACTCATAGTGGTACGGACCGTACACACGCCTGTACGCTCACTTTCACTATGGGTGTTCTCGCGTATGCGTACTCATGGTGGTACGGACCGTACACACGCCTGTACGCTCACCTTCACTATGGGTGTTCTCGCGTATGCGTACTCATAGTGAAAGTGAGCGTACGCACGCGTGTACGGTCCGTATCACTATGGGTGTTCTCGTGTATGCGTACCCATAGTGGTACGGACCGTACACGCGTGCGTACGCTCACTTTCACTATGAGTACGCATACGGCAGCACTCCCATAGTGATAGGGAACGGACACAGGCCCTCTTAGCGAAAGTACGGTGCCTTTCACACATCACAGTGGTGACAGGCAGCACACAGGAAGGAATAGGGCTGACATACTTGTCCATGGATGGACATCAAGGCATTGTCTGGCCAGTACTACATGTGTGGGGCACAGGTGTGAAAGGCTGTGATGTGGCACATTACTCCTGAGTGGAGAAGGTACCAGATGTATAATGAGATGTGTACAGATGTTATGTGTGACGGTGCAATGTGTGCCAGGCATGCCCTTAACTCCTTTGACATGTGTGCATGTCGTACTGCACACTTGGGATGAGCGTCACTGGCATGGCACGGTCCACAACACACGCAAGTGTCCCCTGATGCCCGGTACAGGGGTTACCACACCAGACATGTCACTACCCACGGTGCACGATGTGTCTATGTCATGTATGTGTGGTGTGTTCCCATTAGGTTGATGTTGGAGCTCCCTCAAAAGCATCAGCTGTTGCAGCAACCAACATGTGTCTGTGTGTAGATGGACATGGCACACAGTTACGCACACCAGGCCACATGTGGTATCGGATGTGAGGTGCGTATGTATGCATGGGACACGGAGTAGCGTAACAAGGACATGTCTGCATCCTCTCTATGAATGTGTGGTGAGTCCTCACATGTACACCTTCATGGCAAGTTGTGTGGGCTGTCCTAGTGTAATGTCATGTGACCTGTGGCTCTAGTGTTCCGCTACCAGTCTCTGCAATCGACATCCTACTTCTGCTGATGTGTGGATGTATGTCACTCCTGTGTTGCGTCTGGCTGTTCACTTACACTGGGGCACAGCTAATCCCATGCCATGGCATGTGGAGGTTCACAATCTCCGTGTGTAGCTGGGTCTTGGTAGGAGTGTCACCAGGCAGCCATACGTGTCCAGGGCATGTGGCACATACCTGACTCCGTATGTCGCATATGTGTATTGACAGATTAACATGTGCTCAGTACATATAAATTGTTGTCGTAGTGCACTCACTCTTCCTTGTCACTTCCAAATTACTGCAGAGCGCCGCCTCTTCCCCGACCAATTCCGGACTTGGCTGCCATGCGGGAGAATGACTTATCCAGTGATACCGCTTCCCCCAACCGTTGATTCTGGAGTTGACGGCGAGACTGGCCCCACACCTGCAACCGCTGCACAGGTATCCTACGGCACTGACACCCAAGCTGAAGGTAATGGCAGCCCTACATTTTCTTGCCACGGGTACCTTTCAAAATACCATAGCTCATGTTGGTGGCATGTCCCAGATCATGTTATGCCGTGTGCTGCATGATTTCTTAGAGGCCATGTTGCTTCACCTGGATGAGTTCATCCATTTCCCAACCCCTGAAATGTTGACTGTGGTCAAGCGTGGATTCTATGCCCTGGGAGGGATGCCCCATGTCATTGGGTCCATAGATGGGACACATGTGGCTTTGGTACCACCACAGGCACAGGAGGTAGCGTACAGGAATCGCAAGCACTACCACTCCATCAATGCCCTTGTGGTGTGTCTGTCCAACATGGTGATTTCACATGTCTGTGTTCGTTTTCCAGGATCAGCACACGATGCCTACATCATGAGGCGTAGCAGGGTGCCTGAAATGATGACGCAGCTGCGCAACGAACGAGCATGTGTTGTTGGTGGGTACACTCTGTCTGTCCTGTATTTTGCGTAGACTTCCAGCACGACCGCTTCTCCTGTCCTACTTATGTCCATGTGCTTTCCATGTAGGGGACGCTGGCTATCCCAACATGCCATGGCTGATCACACCTCTCCGCAACCCCATCACGCCGGCCCAGCTCCACTACAACACCGCCCATGGCCGGACAAGACGAGTGATAGAGAGGACATTTGGCCTCCTGAAGAGCAGATTCCGATGCCTCCACAAGACCGGCGGCGCCCTCTCATATGCCCCGGCAAAGGTCTACAAAATCTTCATGGTCTGCTGCATGCTGCACAACATGGCAGTTGAGATAGCTGTGCCACTCATCCTGGATCAAGATGATCAGGACCATCCACCCATGGAGAACGAAGGGCTTGGCAATGGGGCTAGTGATGTGGAGGATGTGGAGCCACAAGAGGACATCCGGACTCGGCTCATACGCGACTTCTTTGCTTAGTGGTGAGTACCAGTGTCTGTGTGTGCACGCATTGGTCCCCGTGTGGCATGTGTTGCGATGTGTGTGTCCATCTGCATGTATGCCACGTGAGTCAGAGGTGTGTGGGGATGTGTCACTGGAGTGATGGTGCCAGTGATGTGTATTTCCCCAGTCATAATTGTGACCTAGCATGTTGTCATCCTTACATGTGTCGAGTAAATGCACATGCAAGTGGCTGTGCTTTTTGTGGCTGACATCTTGTGTGTCTCTCTTCCCCAGGTACTTGCGCATGCCGTCTGCTGCTTGCATTGTTGTGGCACTGCTATTCCTCATGGACACGTCATCGTGTGCTGACTCAGCGTGACACGCATGGACAAGTTTGGAAGTCTCCTTAGGGTAAGGGATGCATCAGGGGTGTATTGGGTGTGGCAGTTGTTTACGATGTATGCACACTGCCCCTGTTGATGTTTGGTTCCTCTGCAGACATGTGGCATCACCATGGTACACATGACATGCAGCTGGGTACACCTGAATAGATGGTCAGACTTGTTGACAGTCATCAGTGATGGGATTGTGGAATGTGATGATGGCATCAATGTGTGTTACACTGCCCTCGGACACATACGGTTTGCATTGGCTTGACATGGTGTGGGACTTCCACATCAGCGGATCAATGGTGTATGGCAGGCTCTCCGTGAGCAGCAGGGGGTGTTTAGCTGTTAGCCGACACTTGTGTGCCAGTTCCATGGCTATCACGCATTTGTGCTGCAGAAGGGGGGTGCCAGTGTTGGACCCACATGTTACTCCACATGACCTGTTCATGTGTACTCCGAGTTGCCTCTGCAATCCCAAATGCATGACTAATAAAGGTGTCCCTATGCCTCCAAGGTGCCTCTTCTCAGTCAATGCTGGTGTGTTGCCACGGTGCATACGGCATGTCTGGCATGGTTTTCCCTGATAGTGGCTATGTGTCTATGTGTCGAGTAGCAAGATGCAAGCTGTTTGTGTGGGATTAGACTGTGTATTGTGCATGATGTCCATGACTGTGTGGGTATTGTGACATGTGCCATCCCCATGCATCCAACGTTGGCCAGGCCACCATTCTCTGCATCCACCTGACTCAAGCTTGCAGGACATGGTTCTGCCACCGGTCCACACATACCTGGGTGCCCCACAGGACACTCCACATGATCCCTGACCTCTGCGCATGGCTGTCGCTGTACTCAATATGTCTGTCGGCACGGTTGTGCGGCCCCCCCCTCAGCTGGTTGGGCCCATCACGGGTGTGTATGGTGCTCCATGTCTCTCTTGCCTAATACAATGTGACCCATGTGTGTCCGGTGCCTGACTCAGGCCCCAGGGTGTGGATGGTTGAAGTCAAATGAGAACTCAGGCATGGTTAGACTTTACAAGACAAATGTAAGGTAATAATGCAACCAGTAGGCATCTTCTCTTCATGGTGTGACTTTTTATTTTGGTTGGGGGGGGGGTGTTTGACATGAGGGGCTTTCCGGGTGTGTGGAATCCAAAGTTCACTAGGGGAGTTGGTGTCCTTGCCATTTGAAATCCTCAGAGTCCATGCCACAGTCTTTGTCAACATTGGTCAGACAGTGACCAGCAAGTCCATGTGGCAGAGAATGTCTTTTGATGCTGTGCTGCTGTTGCTCCAGTGGGCCAGGTGCCAGGCCAGGTGTCCTGGGAGATGGTGCTGTTGCGCCGACCCTCACGGTCTTTTCCGTGGATGACCCGCCCTCCTGCGGGGACCCTCAGAAGCAGGCCGTGACGATGTTTGGGATGCTCCATCGGATGTTTCCTCCTCCTCCTCCTGATCCCTCCCTGTGGGTGTTGATGTTCCACGCCTGCTGGCACAGGGAGGGTTGCCCATGGTGTCGGCCATCCGACGGAGTGTACTGTGAATTCCCGTGAACACCGTCACGAGCTCAGCCTGTCTGTCCTCCATCCGCCGTTGGTGTTGCAGTAGACAGGCATGTTGCTCTGGATGTTGCTGGGCCTGCTGGGTCTTGATCTCCTCGAGGATGGACACAACCTGGGCCATGCCCGTGGTGTCCTGCCGGTATGTGTCCAGGATGTTTCGGACATGGGAATATATCGGTTCCCCAGCCAACTGGTCAGGCTCGCGCCTCCGCCGTCCTCCACTCCCACCACCCCTGCCCACTTGCACCTGGCCTGCCCTTGTGGGCACATCAGGTCTCCGGGACCCCTGAGGGGTGGCAGTGGCGTTGTCGCCTGCCTCCTCCTGGGTGCCCGGGACACCGTGTCCCTCCTGGCCGGCCTGGCTGCATTTCGGTGGTGGGGCAGGGATCCTGGGTGTCTCCTGGGATGTGGCAGGAGTGGGGGTGGTGGTTGGCCCAGTTGTACCTGACGCAGGTGCTGCAGGTCGTTGGACACCAGAGGGGCCAGGTTGGTCGGGTTCGTCCACAGAGTGGTGAGAGTCGTCGCTGCCGGTGGCTCCGTCATCCTGCCGAGCCGGGTCCTGTGAGTCTTCCCCCCCAGTGTTGGGGGGTGATCCATGACGTTGACCTGTGTGTGAGAGAGACAATGTTAATTTTGTTCCATGCAACATCCATGTTTCATTCGTTTCAAAGTTGGCACATTTCCTTGGATATGTCTTGCATTCCACTCACAGTGCACTTGTGCATGGGTATGTCCCTTGGGCACAGCTTTTGCGACTTTACCTATGTGTGGCACAGTCTTACTTGCTGCGTCAAGTGTGACTGTAGTCAGCAGTGGAGTGGGCAGGTGTGGCGAGCCATGCATTGGCGCCTTCCGTGTAGCACTGTACGTGGGCACATGGAGTTGTTCCACACACTTATATGATGCAGGTAGCTGTCGTTGTGCTCGTGTACAGGTTGTGACATGGACCTGTGTTTTGCCATGGAGAAGAGGGGGGGTTCTGGCACTGGCCACCCTTGTCTACATGCACGCAGTCCACCTGCTGACGAGCAGACATTCCCACACACCACAAGGCTGATTTGCTCTCCCTGTGTGTCCCTTTCTCGCTCCCTCTCTGTCCCCCTCTCCCTCCCTCTGTGTGTCAGCCTCCTCCCTCTGTCCGTCTCCCTGTGTCTCGCTCCCTCTCTGTCCCCCTCTCCCTCCCTCTGTGTGTCAGCCTCCTCCCTCTGTCCGTCTCCCTGTGTCTCGCTCCCTCTCTGTCCCCCTCTCCCTCCCTCTGTGTGTCAGTCTCCTCCCTCTGTCCGTCTCCCTGTGTCTCGCTCCCTCTCTGTCCCTCTCTCCCTCCCTCTGTGTGTCAGCCTCCTCCCTCTGTCCGTCTCTCTGTGTCTCGCTCCCTCTCTGTCCCCCTCTCACTCCCTCTGTGTGTCAGCCTCCTCCCTCTGTCCGTCTCCCTGTGTCTCGCTCCCTCTCTGTCCCCCTCTCCCTCCCTCTGTGTGTCAGCCTCTTCCCTCTGTCCGTCTCCCTTTGTCTCGCTCCCTCTCTGTCCCCCTCTCCCTCCCTCTGTGTGTCAGCCTCCTCCCTCTGTCCGTCTCCCTGTGTCTCCCTCCCTCTCTGTCCCCCTCTCCCTCCCTCTGTGTGTCAGCCTCCTCCCTCTGTCCGTCTCCCTGTGTCTCCCTCCCTCTCTGTCCCCCTCTCCCTCCCTCTGTGTGTCACCCTCTGTCACCTCAGCCCAGCTTCCTGGGCACACACTGTTAGCAGATCTTTGAATGGCCCTTGGATTGTTGATGTGAGTTTGTTTCTGATCTCCAGGCACCCATTGGGTGTAGTGTCTGTGTCTGCACTGCTGCTGTGGTGGTGTGTGCTGCCACTCTTTCACAGTGTTGGCTGTTCATTAGCTGCTGTCATGTGCAAGAACGTGCCGTCACCCCCATGTGTTGATGCAAGGCGTCCGCCATTTGCTGGCAAGTCATTCCTGTGTTGGGACACACTGTTTGTCTGGCTGTGACCTAGGCCATATGGGCAGGGGGCATTGTTGTCTGCTTCTGAGTTGCACTATGTGATTTTTTGGGCCCACCCTCCCGCCATCCGGCTTACCGTGTCATGTGTTGGTGTTTTCTGTGGCCTGTGACTTGACATTGTCCAGCTGGGTGCATGGGGCATGGTGGCGCCAGTGGCATGTGCGTGTTCATGGAGTGTGGTTGAGTCATGCGATAGCTTGGGGTGGTTGCGTGCCTGTTTGTGAGTTTGGTTGTGGATGACGTTCCCCCCATGTGAGGTGATTTGTTTGTGTACTCACCCGGCTCTCGGAGTCCATCTACTCCGTCCACTGCCACCACCGGCAGTATGGCCATCACCCTCTCCTCCCAGGGATGGTTGTGTTCATCGGTCATTTTGGCTCGGACCCTCCTCCGCAGATCGTACCACCTGGCTTGGCATTCATGCTTGGTCCTTCTGGTGTCCGCAACAGCATTCACAGCATCGACGATCGTCTGCCACATGGCTGTTTTTGCTGAAATGCTGGTCTGTCTGACCAATGTTCCAAAGAGCTGTGGCTCGACTCTGAGGATTTCATCGACAAGGACCTCCAACTCTCGGCTAGTGAACTTTGGATTCTTGTTAGTGGGCATGGTGAGGGGTGTGGGTGTGGATGGTGGGGGGGTGTTGATGGTTGTGGGTGTGTGGGTGTGGTTGTGCAGGTGTGTGTGTGAATGTGATGAGGAGGTGTTTGTGCAGGTGTGTGTGTGAAGGTGTGCAAGTGTAAGGTGTAGTAAAGGTTCTAGTATGGTGCTGTCGGTTGTCTGTGGGGTCTGGCAGCAGTGAGTCTGTTGCAAAGGCTCAAGGTTTGTGTGTGTGGGCCCTTTTTATTGGTCCATTGGTGGGTGTGGCTGTGTTTGAACTTTGGGTGGGTGTGTTATAAGGAGTGGTTGTGTTTTGGGCCTCTGTTTTGCTTTTTGGCAGTTGCAGGTCAGTGAATGTGTTGTTTTAGTGGTTGTTGGACATGTTTTGTGGCTTTGTGCCATTCGAATGGTGTATTCTTGTGTTGTTTTGGTTTGTCCTGGTTGTGTACGTGCGTTTTTAGCGTGTGTCCGGTGTGTACATGGGCCATTTTGTTGTACAGTGCTGTCCTTGTGTGTGGCTTGGTACAACTCGTAAATGCGCGATGTTGTGTGAAGGTGGTGATGTTGGGGCCTGGGGTGCGCTCCGTACTTAGAATGTTGGGGTGGGGGTATGCTCCATGCATACGCGGGTGGGGGTACAACTCTAACGTACACGGGTGTACATACACGGGGGTACGACACGTACACGGGTGTACATACACGGGGGGTACGACACGTACACGGGTGTACATACACGGGGGGTACGACTCGAACGTACACGGGTGTACATACACGGGTGGGGGTATGACTCTAACATACACGGATGTACATACACGGGGGTACGACACGAACGTACACGGGTGTACATACACGGGGGGTACGACACGTACACGGGTGTACATACACGGGGGTACGACACGTACACGGGTGGGGGTACAACTCGAACGTACACAGGTGTACATACACAGGGGGTACGACACGTACACGGGTGTACATACACGGGGGGTACGACACGAACGTACACGGGTGTACATGCACGGGTGGGGTACGACACGTACACGGGTGTACATACACGGGGGGTACGACACGTACACGGGTGTACATACACGGGGGTACGACACGTACACAGGTGTACATACACGAGGGGTACGACACGTACACGGGTGTACATACACGGGTGGGGGTATGACTCTAACGTACACGGGTGTACATACACGGGGGTACGACACGTACACGGGTGTACATACACGGGGGTACGACACGAACGTACACCGGTGTACATACACGGGTGGGGTACGACACGTACACGGGTGTACATACACGGGGGGTACGACACATACACGGGTGTACATACACGGGGGTACGACACGTACACGGGTGTACATACACGGGGGTACGACACGTACACGGGTGTACATACACGGGTGGGGGTGTACATACACGGGGGTACGACTCGAACGTACGGGGGCTGGGGGGGTGTTCGGCGCGTATGCGGGCACATGTCTCCATGTTTGCTATGGGTGTTCGGTGCGGACGGTGTTTTTTCCATACGGTTGTAACATCGGACGCACGGGATGGATCGTGATTCCGCGGTCGGACTTCACTTTTCACATTTGTACGGTAAATCGTCCGGGGACGTGTCGGACACATTTTCCGACCCGAGGACGTGTGGGGAATGATTCCCAATGCGATTCGTATGGTCTTTTTCCCATGCGAATCGTAATTGGCAGTTTGTACGGCACTTGTACGATTTGTACGGTAAAAAGACCGGATACGAGTCGTACGGGGAATTTTTTTACCGGATCGTAATCGGCACCCAAATGTCTCGTGGCGGAAGCCTTTCTCCCACAATTACCAAAAATAATCTTCACTGCACACATTGGTCACATTAACCACTTCAACCACCACCTTTTTCATGCATAGTTCAGAAGGTGAGGAAGGCACTTTTGATCCACACAAGTAGTAGCAATGAGCTACATTAGTGAGAATCACAATGACATCTTAAAGGAGGATTGGAACTTTAGTTGAACCAGCAAAGAAATACATCTAATTTGTGAAGTTAAATGAACTAGAAAACTATAGTCCATTTACCCTCCCTTCCATTTCAGAAAAGCATGAAAAGAGGTACCCTTTAAGGGAGGCTTCAAAATTGAAAGAGATAAAAACGATTGTCAAAGCCCAAATAAGAAACAATACAGGAAAATTGGATATTAAATGGAGAGAGCAATAAAGAGACCTGGTGAGAATTTATTTGTAGACTGAGCAAAAAAAAAACCAGTAAAATAAGGCCAAACATATCTCTTACAAGAAAACAAAATGTCTTGTACAGTAACTTAGGAATTCAATCAATCCTAGCAGGTGACAGGAGTGCATATTGTAGAAAAAGTATAGTAAAACTATTGGTTCCATGGAAAGAATCACATTGTTTAAGAGACTTCTATAGTTGGACTGGGACTTGTATACTTTGAAGTGTAGGTCACATAGGTAAAAGAGTGCCAAATTTAGTAGTTGGAAAGGGTTAATTTAGAATTTTGTACTAGAGTGATTTATACTACGGTCTGGGCAATGGTCCATGGTAGCTTATCAATTTGTACTTCTTGAAGAGACACAATCTCCGATCCTTTAACAAGTAGAGAAGTTATGGGTCACTGTTGCTTGCCATAAAAGGGGATCATTGATAACTTGTACAACCTCTGCCTAATCGCTGCAAAATGGTCTGAAATCTTACATACCTGGGTGGAGAAGGGAGTTGTTGCCAACAAACCGGGACTGCTTTCATGAGGCTCTATAAGAGAAAGGTCAAACTGTAGTTCACTGATAGTTATGAGGTCATCAGGGTTGAATGAATGAACGAACAAATGTTTGAGATGATGAGTATGATGTGAAAACTTGGACACAATTCGATAAATGATGAATGTTGAATGGCCCAGAAGGATTTAAGTCTCGAAAGAAGGAAAAATAGTGTAGAAATAGGGCGACTGTGCATCATATTTTATAGTTTCTAGACAAAGTCATAAAGAGATAGAAAAATAGTATAAATATTAATAAAAATATATACAGGTGATTTAATGAAGGCAGGCCAACAGCAAATGTATGGAAAGCATGAAATTTACCAATAGAAAAAGCAACGTTAAATAGAGGAGTTAGTTGAGACTTGCATGTTATGTTATGTTATGTTATTGTGTATTTGTAGCGCGCTCAGCTACTCCTAGGAGTGTCCCGGCGCGAGCTATGAGGACAGTAGAACAAAGGAGATTAAAACAGGTGTGTTTTGAGGTGCTTCCTGAACAGATTGGAGTCCTGAATCGCACGCAAAGATAGCGGCAATGCATTCCACAGCCTGGTAGCCTTAGAAGCAAGAGATCTGCCCCCCATACATTGAAGACAAACGCAGGGGGTGGAGGCAAGAAGCTGCGACGAAGATCTCAAAAGCCTGGTAGGCTGGTAAAAAGAGAAACGCTTTTTAAGATAGGAAGGGCCGCCATCATAAAGAGTGCGATGAGCCAGAACCAGAGCCTTGAATTCAACGCCTTTCCTGACTGGAAGCCAGTGCAGCAAGCAAAGCGAAGGTGAGATACAATTTCTGTTGGGGAGATTAACCACCAGCCGGGCTGCTTCATTCTGGATTACCTGCAGTTTTTTCAACAAATAATCAGGCAGACCAATATAAAGACCATTGGCATAGTCGAGACGGGAGAGGATCAAAGCCCGGACCACTGTTTCCTTAGCTGGTCTTGGTAGCAGAGGTAGAAACTTTCTCAGAGATCTAAGTATACCGAAGCAGCAGCCTGTAGGCTTTTTAATCTGAGTCAGAAAGGACATCTGCTCGTCAAACGAGATACCAAAGTTTTTAACTGGGAGACCTGTGCAGGAAGGAGAAGGAAAATCTGAAGGCCAAAGAGAGTCCCTAAAATGAGGGGGAAATTTACCATAGAGTAAAATTTCTGTCTTTTCTTCATTGCATTTCAATTGGGTGACAGATAGCCAATGAAAAATGGCTGACAGACAGCCCTGCACTCTGGAGGTAGAATAGTCAGTCTTATCGCATGTAAACAGGAGCTGAGTGTCGTCGGCATATGCAACAACCTTGGCCCCACAATCCTTTGCCAGTTGAACTAGAGGCGTGACATATATATTAAAAAGCAGGGGGCTCAACGAGGAACCTTGAGGAACTCCAGTGGGAACAGGCTGAGGAGGAAACGCAAAAGGCGGAAGCCAGACCTGTTGTGACCGTAGTGTGAGAAAAGATTCCAGCCACTTCCAGGCCTGACCTGTTATACCGATGGCGGCTAGCCGAGCCAGCAACATAGCATGAGGAACAGTGTCGAATGCAGCCGACAAATCCAAAAGGATAAGGGCTGCACTCCCCCCCGAATCCAAGCACTAACGGATAGCCTCCGAGACCTCAACTAAAGCAGACTCTGTGCTGTAGGAAGCTCTAAAACCCGATTGAGCCGGATGGAGAAGCCTCGAGTTCTCAACAAAATCAGTCAGTTGTTTGTTGACTACCTTTTCACAAATTTTTGCCAAGCAAGGAAGTAAAGAAATCAGGCGATAATTGGCAGGGTTGCCGGCGTCAAGAGATGGCTTTTTTAACAGCGGGATGATTTCAGTGATTTCAGCTTGTTTCCATTTCCGTGGAACAATAGCCTCAGTAAGAGACAGATTAATAAGTGTATTTACCTCAAGATTAACTGTCTCGGCAATAGAGGCCAAGAGCCTGGCCGGGCACGGATCAGACGGAGACCCTGACTTTAAGGATTGCAATAGTTTCAGGGAATCAGAGAGAACCACGGCGAAAAAGCAGAAAATAACACCGCCGGAGTAGGACCTCCGATCGGAGGCCCACTGTTACAAGCAAACGTCACCTGAATGGTCCGAATTTTGGCAACAAAAAAATCAGAAAGCTTTTTGCACCAAGATGCAGAAACTGGGAGTTTAGTGGCCATGGCTTCAGGAGCCATAAAACTCTGAACGATTGAGAAGATTTCTTTTGAGTTGTTACTAGCGCACTCAATCCGATTAGTATAGTAAAGACTTTTCGCTTTACGAATGGCCTGATAGTAAATCTACTGGGCATCTCTCAGCATCTTCTTGGCTATTGGACAAAAGACAGTACGCCAGCTGCGTTCAAGCTTTTTACAGTGCTGTTTGAGAAGCTTCAAATTAGGGGTAAACCAAGGTTGAGAGGGAGAATCCCTATGGCGACGGCGACAAGACAGGGGAGAAAGACTGTCCACAGCTCGTCCAATCCAACCCAGGAAACATGTGAGAGCCCCTTTAAGGTCAGTCAGAAGAGTAACCCTAGAGTTGTCTAAATAGAGCCGAAAAGCTATGTGGTCAATTCTTGCTGTTGAAGGACAGGAATTGACCTGTTGGTCAATAGCCCCTTCACTCACAGACCAAGTAAAACAAGAGAGGAAATGATCAGACCAAGAGACTGGAAGAGGGTTTTCCAAAAAGATTGGGAAGTTAGAGCAGATAGGGTCCAGGATGTGACCACCACAGTGGGTAGGAGAGCTGACCCATTGGGTAAGCTGAGCTAGATCAACCGCCTCTAAAAAGGCTTTGGAATCACTCAAATCCCGTTGGTCGAGGTGAATATTACAATCACCCAAAAAGAGGTATTGCGAGAAGCGTAGTGTGCGGGAGACAAGCACCTCTCCAAGACCATTGAGAAAAGGACCAGCATAGCCAGGCGGCCTATAAACTAGGGTGCCGGCCAGCGTAGAATGGGCCGAAAATACAATGGTGAAGTCAAGGAGCTCACTCTGATCTAGCGAGATATTGTTGCCCAATGTCACCTCCCAGACATTTCTATAAATAATTGTTCACACACAAATTGGACAGTGTATCACTGAACAGCAGGCACCAGAACAAAAAAGTAATACCAATAAGTATTTTCCAGAAAAGTTCTTCCTGTGTGCAAAAGACACGAAGGTACCTTCTGTCCAAAAGGAACCACCCTGAAGCTCAGGGTCAATAGAACATACAAACTAATATCGTGATTGCACCACTCTTGTTAATATATCAGAATAGTTCATATTAAGTCCAAATACTGATTGATGTTCATCTTTATTGGTGATTCATATTCTTCTTTCTCTTGATATAAAACAGAGCAAACAGCCAACGCATTACTGTGTTGCAGTATTCAGTTGGAGTCATCAAATGGTGATATAATAGTCACCATATGCACCATAATGTATACTTTGAATCAAAGTATCATGGCATTACCCCATGTTGCAGTGACAACGTAGCCATCAATCTCGTAACTCGCGTGAGCCCGCCGTAGTTTCGAAAAAACTGCAATACAGTAACAGCGTTCACTTCAACTTATAAGCTGACTGACGATTACTGGGCGGACATACTTATTCAAACCAGGACAACAAGGTTATAAATATCAACTCTGTTCGCTTTTTGGAAAATTAAAAATGCCCTGAAGAAGTTCTCAGTGGAGAACGAAACGCGTTGGCTGTTCGCTCTGTTTTATATCAAGAGAAAGAAGAATATGAATCACCAATAAAGATGAACATCAATCAGTATTTGGACTTAATATGAACTATTCTGATATATTAACAAGAGTGGTGCAATCACGATATTAGTTTGTATTTCTATAAATAATGGCCACACCACCCCTCCTGCCGCACAAGCGGTCAGCTCGGCAGATCGAAAAACCTGCCGGGGTAGCCATCTGAACTATAGGATTAGAAGAGTCATTCATCCAGGTTTCTGTGACAAACAGGAGATCGAAATGTTCGTCCAGGATAAGATCAAAAATATCCTGGTAGTGTTTTACTAGCGTCCAACTGTTAATCAGGCCTGCTTTTATAATTGTGCAGGCTTTAGATCTCACCGTCCACCTGAGGCGAGGGTATAATCCTCTCGGAGCATGGCTCAGATGGAATTTGCACTTAGAGCACGATAGAGGACGACTACCACTCACGTCCCAATCCAAGTTGGCAGTGCAAATTATGGGTCTAAGTGCCAGTAGATCCAGCCGGCTATAAATCGACGTTGCCACCATGAGACGAGGAGCACAGACAGCATGGCTGGCGCTGGTCGCCTCCGGGACGCGGACGGGCTTTCCTTGTGCGCGCCATCGGCGCGCCCGCGGCGCGCCTGCTGTGCGCGTCCACTGCGCGTCCGTCCGGCGCGCATTAAATAGTCGTCCCATGTGCGTGAGGCTAGAATGCCCCAGAACCAAGATGGCGGCTCTGACGGCACAGCAAGGGACCAGGAAGTGGATTAAACGCACAAATACACACTAAAAATACAAGTTAAAATGCAGAATGAGGAGCAGAGTGTTGATTAAAAAAGTATTCAATTTTTATAGTGCAAGTAAGGGGACATTATCAGATTGCAATGTGCAAAGTAGGCAATTCAATGTGCAAAAAATGCGGTAAACAATTCAACAAGGAAACGCCAGACCAGCGTGAGGCGTAGTGTCTACTGAGCCTCGGAGCATAAAGTAATAAAAAGGTAAACAGTGAGGCTGTTTGCTTAACATTGTAGAAATGTTTTGGAATTTCAGAATCCATTTCTGGGCTCAAAGTGAAACAGATTAGGGAATCCATTATTTCCTCTTTCACGCTAACCCCACAGCCTCTTTTGTCCCCTTCTCTTACTTTGAATATGTCTTTTTAACATAATTTGTAATTAAATATTTAATTATGTTTAAAATATTACATTAATTTAAAAGTATTTTTAGAAATATTTGAAAAAACGTGTTCATGCAAAATATATAAAATAGATATATATTTATTATGTAGTAAAATTATAGAAAGTTATTTGTATAAATAATTCAGAATTAAGTAATTGGTTTAAAGAAAATGAAAGTTGCATTAACGTTTACATTTAAAAAAAGTATTTTATAAGAATTTCATATTTACGTTTTATTTATATATAATTTTTAACATTAAATATAATGTACTAATGTTTAAAAAAAGCTATAATAAGTTAATTTAATTTAAAATTAGGTTCTATGGGCTTTTATTTTAAGTTGCTGCCTCCAATATTTTCTATGTGAGGGTATCACTGTATAGCTGGTTGAATAGGTGCGGTGCCAAACCCTCTCTGTAGCCCTCTTTAAACCCCTCCTTATTGCTCCCTAAACACCCCCCATTTATTCATAAACAGTCCCCATTTTCCAACCACTCTCCCTGAACTGCTAGCATTTATCCTCAAGACTTATAGCCGCACATAAAAGATTGGAGAGGTGGAGGAATAAACCTCTGCATATAGGTTAGTGACAAGCATTTTGTAGTGTGTTAGTAGTGGTATTGTACTACTACTAGTCCACAATGAGATTACATATGAACTTGGGTTAATGTTGGGGTAACTTGCCACCAGAAAATGTCAGACATATTACCAGACTGCTCAAAATATATGGTATCACACTACATGCAGTTAGAATTCCATGTTATGGGTATTCGTCGGGAACTTAAGACAAGTCTGAAACTCTGGACTGCTTGCAAAACACCTTTAGTCATTGTATTAGAACAGCAGGATGTTTGATTTGGGGCATTCTGTTGGTGGATGCAGGCTCACTCATGCGATGCTCCATTTGGCAAAGTAAGACTCGAACTTTTGAAATTTAAATATGTACAGGTAGAAACTAGGATGGCAATGCAGAAGACTGAAAATGACAAGGACATTGGGCTATTGCTAGGAGATTTAATCTGTGGTTCAAGCTCCCAGGTACAGAGGTAGGTCTATGGCACTGCAAACCAAAACATATTGCAGAAGAAAGTTTGAAACTACCTGAGAAGGTCTGGGAGAGGGTTTTGCTAATAGTGAAGATTCAAGATAACAGGTATGTATCTGTAGATCTAGTGTACAAATTGAGAAAGCTGCACTAGCCCAATAGAACAATATATTCAACATTCACAGAGAGTACTGGACAATATAGAAAATGATATGAAATTTAAAGAGGCCAGAGTGATTGCAGGTCTAAAATGTAGTCAGACAGGAATTAATTATTTGAATATATTTGCACTGTTTACAGTGTACAGTCTAACGTATCTTTTGTCAAACTGCAAGAATTTCTGATAACTTTGGTAAAGATATTGAGTTAAACTACAGCTTAGTTTTCTTTGGTACTACATATCAAAATGTGACTCTGTCTGCAAATAGAACATTGCAATGTGTAGGAAATATTTTTCCATATGATCACCTTAGATTTGTTTGCCTTTTTATGAACCTAAGGTTTGTAGATATTCAAATTCTGTACATTGTGACATTGCTATTTAGTATACAGTGTGTGTGTTCTCTTTCTAAAACTGTATTGTAAAGTTGTTTTTTGTCAACTGGTGTATTTAAGCAACTCCGCTGTAAATTGACACCAAAATGTCATGATCGGTTAGGATTGAAATGTCATGTGTAGGCTACAGTGTGTATTTACTCCACCCCCATATATTGAATAAATATGTGGCTGCAAGATGCAACACTGTGCTCTGGTTGAGCTGCAGTTTAAAAGCACTGCCGTTACACATGGAAAGAGAAAGTGTCTTTGCCAAGTCGGCAAGCCTCTTTTTATATATTAACAAGTCACCCTTGATTATGCCTTGTAAGCGCACGAGGCTGAGTTTTTACTACATACAAATCAGGCATACAAAACTTGGTGACAGGATACCATAACAGAGAACAGTTAACCCATAATCTGTTTTCACTATGCAGGTAAAGCGGAATTAATCCGGAACATATGTGACTTGAATCACTTCTGCATATCTAAGCATGGTACAATACTAAAATGACTATTAAAATATATATTTAAATTAGTATCAAGCATAACATTCAATGGCGAAATTGAATTTCAAATCACTTTAGTGAAAAAGCCACTTTGGAAAATTGAACTTTGTGCTGTCTGTGATTAAACTGGTGTAAAGATAGTTTGCATCCTAGCCCAATACACATCCTTGGTTGGTTTGGTAATTAATGTCCCTCCTCCAGGAAGGTAATGGCCTTGGCCTCTGGCAGCAAGAAGGCAAGGGTGTTGTGGGCCTAGTGGGCTGTTCTAGTGGTTACATTTTAGGAAAAGGCATTCAGTAAACACAATTATTGACCAATGTTATTTATTACAAGACAGAAATACTTAATATGTGTAAATGTTGTTATATTTATATGTACGCTTCAAAGAACTATTTTATATTTTGGTTTGGCACTTTCTTTTCTCTAGTGGCTTTCATTTGGAATCTTTCAGGTGCTTAAATATTTATTTGCCTTTGGAACTACTCATTTATCAGGATTTGTCAGCTTGCTGCACTGCCCTGCATCAATGTAAAAGGGCAGGAATGCACTATATGTATCCAATACAGTGCATTCCTGTGCTTTCCCTCAGTGCTGGCATCATTTGGGCCTAGTGTTACAACAGGCACCCTTGCACCATGATACAGTGGTGCAAGTGGCTCATAAATATGCCCTTTGGTGTGAAGTGCAGATCAATATGTTTGATATAACAGTAAGAAAGTCCACAAGCCAAATTAGTGGAAGTAATTATTTGTGCTTGCCCACTGCTGTTTAAATGTATATTTGCAAGAAAACCCTTAATTACTGCTTTTGGATAATTTGAAAGTTACATGATGTCTCAGATATTGTCAGCATCTACATAGATTAATAATAAAACTGAGCTCTTAAGGAATACTCATTATGAGTGTTCATTTTAAACCCCAAGGTAGCAGCTATCCCCCTTATTCACATCTGTGAAATGTTTGTGCTAAGCAGAAACATACCTTAAGAAGTTAGCTCCACTGAATGTTAGTGATTTGTGAAGTTTTACTGCATGTGTGCTGATATTTTATCTACACAACTTCCATCAATCAGCCTGCAGCTGGCAAATTTTATGAACAAGAATTGGCAGAGCAAACAGGTCTGGTTTTTATGTGATGTGCTGAACCTTACATTCTAAGAGGTACACCACTCACCATGCTCTCAGATGGGCAAAATATTTTACCTCTGATGTCCCAGAATAGAAACCAACAACGAGAGTTTACATGCTCTTGATCGATGGAACATGGGTAAAACTAACAGTGAATTAGAACAAGAACTAAGCATATGAAAGGGCACATAGGGCTGAGGCAGAACCGAGATGCTCAGAAATGTCAACAAGTGATTTGTGCACTTCACAAGGTATTGTGGCTGCTTTATATTGCACAATCTGAAGGTGACTGTTAGAAATGGGTTTTGTGGTTGGCTAAGGTATGCACTTAAGCCAGGCAAAACCCATCACTCTAGTCAGGGCAAGTAAGTCACACACCAAAAGAAAGCCTGTGCTCACTCCCGTAGCTTGGCACAGAGCAGCCAGGTTATATCCAGAGGCAATGTGTAGAGCATTTGCACAGCACACTCACATCAGTAACACAATAAATGCACCACAAAAGAGACTCCATACAGTATTATATAAAAATATTGTACATATTGTACAAAACATCTGACATTATCATGAAAATTGTGCATACTATGCAATCCTGAGATAGTACTTACTATCTTGACTGTGCAAGAATCAAAGTGATATACAATATTACATCAGGGTATGGGAACCAGCAGGTAATGAGTAGAAACAGATGAATCGTCAATACTGTGCACATTAAAGGCATGAAAATGTAACTGTAAAGGCTAGGGGAACACACATACTTCATATAGGGGCACATGCATCATTGTGTGCAATTGCGATTCCATAATTGCGATTAGTAAGAAATCACAAATATGGTATCGCAATTGCCAAACCATGTAGGGTTCGCAATTTTTTTTGTGATTCCTACATATTCCTTAATTGCAAATTGCGATTCGCAATTAAGGAATAGCTTCCCATTCATTCCTATGGGCCTAAAGACCCATAGGAATGAATGGGAAATGCATCTGCAATTTGCGAGTACCAAATAGGTCAACTCTATCGGTGAGTGGCAGTGTGTGAGTGTCTGTATAGGTGTATGAGTACATATGATAGTGGCTGTATTGATGAGTGACTGCATGTATGAGTGACTGTATGGGTGAGTGAATAGATGTGTGTGTGTGTGTGTGTGTGTGTGTGTAGACCTCGAAATCAGTCAGTGGGCATGTAGTAACTGGTATTGGTGTGTCTATGATTTCGGGAATGGTAGTCTGTATTTTAGAGGGGGTGTATCAAAGGTTTTAACAGGGTGTGAGGAGGTGCATCAGATGATCACTTGGATGATGTCATCAGTGATGTCATCAGTTATGTCATTTGAGATGTCATCAGTGATGAAATCAGTGATGTCACTGACCATGTCATGAGTGATGTAATATGTGATGTCATCAACAGTGCATTGCAGGGGCGCAAGTTATAGTTAGCTCAACTAACTATAATGGCCGAATTTCTCTTTTTTTTTATGAGTGAAATGTCAGCCTAACTATAACGTCCCTGAAACCTGTGGTTTTTTTCAGTGAATTTCTAAGGATTGTTAAATGCTAATTTCTAAATATAACGTTCCTGAAACCTATGTTTATTTCAGTGAAAATATATATATATATATTCACTTAAAAAACCATAGGTTTCAGGGGCGTTATAGTTAGCTGGACTTTTCATTCGTACAAAACCATTGAAATTCCCCTGTTATAGTTAGTTCAGCTAACTATAAATTGCGCGCCCGCAATGCACTGCTGATGACGTCACATATTACATCACTCATGACATGGTCAGTGACACCACTCATGATATCACTCATGACATTTCCAATAACATCACTGATGACATCATCCAGTGAATGTGTGTTTTTCTGAAAATTACATATGTTTTATATATGTATATCTCAAGGTCCATGGAAGAATAAATGGGTATATAAGTGTCTAAATGGATGATTTGTTTTTGAAAAATTGATTGTATAACTGACTGATTAATTGTATCTTAGTGAATACATGGCTTAGTGAGTAATGTTTAAATATGTAAATATCTCTATCAGTCTCTCACTTTGTGTATAAGTGGCTGCATGGGTTGGTGAGTAGCTACATGAGTGTCTATATAGGTTATTATTAGTTGGTTTTTTGAGTATCAGTATGAGTGTCTGAGTGTCTGTATGGTTCGGTGGGGGGTATTACGTAGTGCATAGGTGCATGAATGAGTGACTCACTGTTTGTATGTGTTGAAGACAGCATGTGTGCAGGACTGTATGGGTGGATGAGTGTGTACATGGGTGTGTTAGTGAGTGAATGACTGTCTCAATAGTGTCTTTATGAGTAACTACATATGTTTTAAACTAGTATATGTGACTATTGGTGTATATAAGTGAGTATATGTGAGAGTGAGAGATTGGAAGAGTTCCTGTATGAATAAGTATGTGTTTCTATAGGTGACTGTTTAAAAGACTAAGTATGTGTAAGTTTCTGTAGAAGTAAGTGTGGTGGTGTATGTATAACTGTATATGCAAGTAAATTGATGTTTGATTCTTCATTAGCATGAGTGACTATGTGTGTGAGTAACTCTATGGATGAGTGGCGTTGTGTAACAGGATGTATAGGTGTATGAGTACATATGATGAGGGAGTACATGTATGAGTGACTGTATAGGACTGTTGGTGAATGAGTGGATGTGTATGTGGATCTTAGAATTACTGAATAGGTTGTTGTAACTGGTATTGGCATGTCCATTGATTTGAAAATGTTTGTTTCTATTTTTGAATATGTCTATCAAAGGTTATATTAGAGGAAGAGGAGATCTGCCACTCTATCACAAGGATGATGTCATCAGTGATGTCATTTGAGATGTCATGAGTGATGTCATGAGTGATGTCACTGACCATGTCATGAGTGATGTAATATGTGACGTCATCAGCAGTGCATTGCGGGCGCACAAGTTATAGTTAGCTGAACTAACTATAATGGGGGAATTTCAATGGTTTTGTACGAGTGAAAAGTCCAGCTAACTATAACGCCCCTGAAACCTATGGTTTTTTCAGTGAATTTCTAAGGTTTTTTAATGCTAATTCCTAGCTATAACGTGCCTGAAACCTATGTTTTTTTCAGTGAATTTCAAAGGTTTTTTAAATGCTAATTTCTAACTATGCCTACAGAGATAGGACATGTGAAGAAAGAAGAAAAAACGCACAGTAAGAAAAAAAAGAAATGCAGAAAGAAGCAACAGAATTTCTCAAAGACAAAGAAAAGTGCAGGAAGAAGGATAACGTGCAGAAAGAACAAACAGAAGAGCAGAAAGAAGCCTTGTTGCAAAATCATCCTGTACCCTCAACTTTTTCAGACGGATACTGGTGGTAACTGAGTCTGACTAACCAGTCCTAGAGCCAGTGCTATGTTAAAAGACACAGAGAATACAGTGAAAACACCTACATACACTAGGGAACACTATGCGTTGGGGTCCCACTGTAATTAGCATGACTTCATCTGTAAGCCCCTAGTATATAATAGGGCAGGGGATTACAACTACCTCTTAAAACGCGCCACAGGGCGTGTTTGCACACGTCACCTCAGGCCCCGTCCCCTCCCTTCCCCACTGTGTAAACATGCCCTGTGATCGTTTTAAGTTGGGAGATTAAGACCCCTTGAATCCTGAGGGTCCCTAGGGTCCAACTAGACCACGAGGTACCTCCAGTAAGTGCCACAGAGCTGCGTTGCAGAGAGGTGTAAAAAGTGGCACGGCCTGGACCACCTCTCTGCAACGCAGCTCAGTGGCGTTTACTGGAAGCACCTGGTGGGCTAGTTAGCCCTCAGGGGCCCTCAGGATTGAAGGGGAATTATTATCCCAACTTAAAACGCGCCATAGGGCGTGTTTGCACACGTCACCTCAGGCCCCGTCCCCTCCCTTCCCCAACTGTGTAAACACACCCTGTGGCCGTTTTAAGTTGGGAGATTAAGTCCCCTTTATTCCTGAGGGTCCCTAGGGGCAAAATAGCCCACTAGGTAAGTCCAGTAAGCGCCATTGCAGAGAGGTGTAAAAAGGGGCACAGCCTGCACCACCTCAATGCAACGCAGAGCAGTGGCGCTTACTGGAAGCACCTGGTGGGCTAGTTGGCCCCCAGGGTCCCTCAGGATTGAAAGGGAATTATTTCCCCAACTTAAAACGCACCACAGGGTGTGTTTGCACACGTCACCTCAGGCCCCGTCGCCTCCCTTCACCACTGTGTAAACGCGCCCTGTGGCCGTTCTAAGTTGAGAGATTAAGTCCCCTTGAATCCTAAGGGTCCCTAGGGTCAAACTAGCCCACTAGGTACCTCCAGTAAGCGCCACAGAGCTGCGTTGCATAGAGCTGTAAAAAGGGGCATGGCCTCAGAACACCTGTCTGCAACGCAGCTCCCTGGCGCATACTGGAGAAACCTGTGAGGCTAGTTGGCCCTCAAGGACCCTCAGTATTGAAGGGGAATTAATTCCCCAACTTACAACTGGCCTAGGGGCGCGTTTGCAGAGTGCTGCAAGAAGGGGGCGTGGCCTCCTGCGCAATGCCGGACTTTTATTTATTTATTTTTTTTAAGAAGGAGGGCTGTGTGGCCCCCCTAGTTTTTCTAATTTATTGGCCCTGGGGACCCCATCCCCCAGGGCCTGCACCCTAATTGTTTTTGTTGAAAAAAATAAATTTGGAAGGGGGCCGCGTGGCACCCCTCCCAACCTCCGTGTCATGGCCTTTTTGTTTTTATTCTTTAGGACGGGGGCTGTGTTGCCCCCCTCCTCAGGCCACTTATGGCCCCGGGGACCCCATCCCCCGTGGCCGGCCTTTGTTTTTTATTATTTAAAAAAAATATATATTTATAGAAACACCTAGGACATGCTGGACAAACCGTATGTACCTATCACCATGACGATTTGCATGATATTCATTAAAAGGCGACTATGCATACAATGAATCCACGTGGAATGTATATACACCGCTAGTGAAGCTCTGACGTGTCTGACGCCCTACCGTGCCTAATCCCGGCACCCACGCCGGTGGTACTCTCAAAGTAGACACCCTTGTCGTTTATTTATACAAACATGTGTAGCTATTGACGGGCACATTTAATACACACGCACACCAAGCCATTCAGAGGGGATTCGAGAAAAATTTGACCAAACTATGCAAGAAACCCCCCTCACGGTTCATAAAACACACATCCACCACCAGATGGGTAACGCTTTTTATTTTACTCTCTGGAAAGGAGACAAACCTCACTTGAGAGTCACAGCATGCTCATGGCTGAGCCCAATGCTGTGTTACACCCACCAGTGCCCACCGAGTGCCACACATCTCTGTGTTGTATTCCACCAGCTAGTGCGTATGCTATGACACTCTCTAGCCGATGTGCACTGTAACACCACTCTGAAAATGTCATGCCACATTTGCCTTCGCACGGGTTATATTGCCCCATCTAACATGACTTCCTCGATGCCTATGTTATAACGTACAGCGCTATGCCATACATATTACAATGTGGGATCCATATCTTTGTCACAGTGCATATGCAACGTTACACTCCCCAGCACATATTTTATATTACAACTTTAGAGACTAATTAGGTTACACAACACTGCCCTTTGCATATTACACTCCAAGGTGCATATCGCATAGCAGGCGCTAGTGCCTGTGCTATCTCGTGCTCTCCAATGAATCTGTCATTGCGCACAATGTATTGCATACTATATTTCACGCCCCGGTTCATCTTATATCACACTTTTTGGTGCACAGTTTATACCATATACTATATCTAGTTTTCATTTTCAATTGTGCTCTCAGGACTATGTTCTCTATAACACTGCGTCCACCTACCCTTTTCACGTGCGTTACATTTTGCGATGGGGGTGGAGGGTCAGGGGGTGTTTCTGCCAAGTGAGCCCAGAATCACAGTCACAAACGTCCTCTTCTTCCTGAAAAAAAGTGAGATTGTGCTGCATACTTGTTCATATTTTAAGTAGTTCGCAGAGACACACATTTTAAAAACAACAAAGTTCCTAATACTCACCTTCTCTGAACAGTTAGATTGCTGCCTCATCCACCTCCTCCCTATCCTCTGTTGTCTGAATCCATGGACTAGCCTCCTCCCTCCTGTCATGCATGGTCTGATGTGCTGCCACTGCCCTCCATTTAGCATGATGTACCAGTCCACTCCTCCTGCCCTCCATTGCCCAATTCTATGGCCCAACATTGACCTCCTGCTTAGCATTTGTGCTTAGCTTGCTGCCCCTATTCTCCTTCCACCTGCCCTCCGATGTCTTTGTGCATGCCCCTGCTCCATCCTTTTTGCCCACCATGTTCCATGGACCTGCCACTCCTATCTACTCTGAGTGTTCTGTTGAGCTGCCACTCCCCTCCCACCTGCCTAGCATTGTCAGATGTCTGTAACCTGTCCCTGCCACCTCCACCCTGCCTGTCCACATGCCATGCCCCTATCCCCTTCCTCCTGTCCTCCATGGTCCATTTTACTGCCACACCCTTCTGCCCTCCCTGGTCTTTTGTGCTGCAACTGCTCCTCCTGCATGCCCTACGCGGTCTGTTGTGATGCCCCTTCCCCTGAACTCTCTTGTCTGTGCCCAGGTCCTGACCCTCCCTTCTATCCTCCATGGTCCTTTGTGCATTCCCCTGCACCCTTCTTCTTGCCCATCATAGCCATTGTGCTGCCACTAACCCTCCCGCTTGCCTTGCATGGTCTTCTGTGCTGCCATGGCCCCTCCCACGTTCCCTGTGTGGTCAGCTAGCCGCCCCTGACCCCCTCCCACCTTCCCTCCATGGTCTGTGTGTATGCCATCATAGTCTCACTGTTGCTCTCCATGGTGTGTCTTGTTTCTAGTACCCATCCTGCCTGACCTCCATGGTCATCTTGCTGCTACTGCCCTGCCCCCTTGCCCCCAGCCCTCTGTTCCCATGTGCAGACCCCTATTTCCTCCCTCCTGGCTTGTCTGTTCCATTGTAATGCCCCTGATCCGTCCCTCCTGCCCTTTATGGTTTGTTATGTTGCAGCTTTCTCTCCTGTCTGTCCATTATGGTCAGCTAGCTACCATTGCCTCTTTCCCCTCTGTTCTCTGTTGTCCATGTGCATGGTCCTGTCTCCTTCCTATTGCTTTCTATGGATTGTTGTGCTGCACTCCCACCCCGCATGCCCTGTGTGGTGTATTGTGCTGCTGCAAACACTGATGCCTGCCTTGTAGGGTCAGTTTGGTGCACCTCTCCATGTCCCTCCTGTCCCCTGTTATCCGAGTCCATATCCCTACCCCAATTCCTCCTGCCTACCATGATCCAATGTACCATACGTGCGAACATTTCGAACTTGGTAAGAGGGAGTTTTGAAAAAAAACTGGGGTATTGATTTTCCCCTTTGAGTTACATTGAAAAAGAGGAGATTGTAGACAGGAGACAGATCAAATAAACCCCATTTGAGCTTAAAAACATTGGACGTTTCCTGGCTGAAACCGGTCTGTTGGCATGTATGGTTGTACTACCACTGCCTCTTCCTTCTGCCCACAATGGTCTATTATATTGCCACTGCCTCACTTGCCAGTCCTGTATTGTTGGTTTGTTGCTCCTGCCCCCCTTTCCACTGCCCTCCATAGTCTGCTGTGCTGCCACTGCCCTTCCTGCCTGCCCAGTGTGGTCAAATTGTTTCCTCTGCACTCTCCTACCTGCCTTCAATTTTCAGAGTCCGTGCCCCTGGCCTCTGCTTCTCAACGGTATCCCAATGAACAACTAGATTGCTAACATTCTATATTTATTACAAAAGTGTGGAACGCCTGACGCCATCTTGATGTAATCAAAACTGTAATACCTAGAGCATTTCCATTAGAAATTACATATATGAGAGGGTCTTATTTGCATAAAAATTATGGTTAGTGCGCTAAAAAACTAAAATGAGGACATATTTTCAGAGTTTTCAAATAGCGACAAAGAACTTTTAAATTATTTGTAATCTTTATGTTTTTTTATCCAGTTGACCACTTGATTAAATGTTGCACTTAGGGAAGAGGATGTGGTGTTACTTCCAGAGCTGCAGACTTTGCAACTGGGGAACCAGGTTGGAGTTTCTGCTTCAGCTCAACATTCTGTGATTCTGGTCAAATCACTTAATCTCCCCATGTCTACAACCAAAATGAATTTGATCGTGTGTGATGTAACCAATGCTCATGTAAAGCACTCCAATACCTGACAAGTCAGCACTATATAAAACTGCAAATACACAAAAAATAAGTGTTTTGCACACTTCTGTCATTGGGCTACATGTGGGCTACATCTGGGTGATATTTGGGCTGCATTTGGGCTCTTTTGTCTCTGGTGGCCATCTTGGAAGATTTATTTGTTATGAAGTTTCCTAATTTCCTCATTTACTGCAGTCTCCTCAGTAGGAAATGCTTTCAGTTTTTTACTTTGATTCCATCAAGAAGGAATTCAGATATGTCACACATTTGCCATAAAGTCTGAATGTTAGCACTCTAGTTGCTCATTAGATCACTGTGGTAAAGCTACTGCTCACCACGGAAGTCTGCTGCTGGTATTAAAAGTGATGGTTTCAGTCTGCATATCAGAATTTTTTTATGAAATAGAAGAGGATTTGAGAAGTCACTCAAAATGTGACCTAATTTTTCTTTCTTCAGCACTAATCATAATTTCTATGGCAAAATGAACCCCCTCATTGTGTTCCTTTTTAAATTAAATGTTTTAAGTGTCACCAGTTTATTCCAATCAAGATCGCTTCAGGTGTGCCATACTTTTGTCATAAGTAAGACTGTTAGCGCTCTAGTTGTTCGTTAGAACACTCTGGGACATTCTGTCATTGGGCTATACTTGGGCTACATTTGGGTGATATTTCGGCTACATTTGGGCTCTTTTGTCTCTGGTGGCCATCTTGGGAGATTTATTTGTTATGAAGTTTCCTAATTTCCTCTTTTACTGCAGTCTCCTCAGTAGGAAATACTTTCAGTTTTTTACTTTGGTTCCATCAAGAAGGCATTCAGATGTGTCACACATTTCCATAAATTCTGAATGTTAGCACTCTAGTTGCTCATTAGATCACTGTAGTAAAGCTACTGCTCACCAGGGAAGTCTGCTGCTGGTATTCAAAGTGCATGTTTCAGTCTGCATGTCTGAATTTATTTATGAAATAGAAGAGGATTTGAGGAGTCAAAATGTGCCCTAATTTTTCTTTCTGCAGCACTAATCATAATTTCTATGGCAAAATGAACCCCCTCATTTTGTTCCTTTGTAAATTAAATGTTTTAAGTGTTACCACTTTATTCCAATCAAGATGGCTTTGGGTGTGCCATACTTTTGTCTTAAGTAAGTCTGTTAGCGCTCTAGTTATTCGTTAGAACACTCTGGGACATTCTGTCATTGGGCTATACTTGGGCTACATCTTGGTGATATTTGTGCTACATTTGGGCTCTTTTGTCTCTGGTGGCCATTTTGGGAGACTTATTTGTTATGAAGTTTCCTAATTTCCTCATTTACTACAGTCTCCTCAGTAGGAAATACTTTCAGTTTTTCACTTTGATTCCATCAAGAAGGCATTCAGATGTGTCACACATTTGCAATAAATTCAGAATGTTAGCACTCTAGTTGCTCATTAGATCACTGTAGTAAAGCTATTGCTCACCAGGGAAGTCTGCTGCTGGTATTGAAAGTGCATGTTTCAGTCTGCATGTCTGAATTTTTTAATGAAATAGAAAGGATTTGAGAAGTCACTCAAAATGTGCCCGAATTTTTCTTTCTGCAGCACTAATCATACTTTCTATGGCAAAATGAACCCCCTCATTTTGTTCATTTTTAAATTAGATGTTTTAAGAGTTACCACTTTATTCCAATCAAGATGGCTTCAGGTGTGCAATACGTTTCTCATAAGTAGGACTGTTAGCGCTAAAGTTGTTCTTTAGAACACTCTGGGAAGCTGCAGTAGAACACAAAGGAATCAACTGACAGTCTCTGCCCTTGTTGGATGTGCATGTTTTACTGAGAATGTCAGACTTCATTCTCACATGACTGAGAAAGATAATGTGAATTTACAGAAAATATGCTCTCAGTTTAGCTTATAGATCACCTCTGTGGGAAAAGCATGAGAAAATAGTTTTCTCTCAAACATGATTCATGATATCACAGCAGAAGGCTTTTTCACATGGTAAAATCACCTTAGAACACACCACAATTCCTAAAATGAGTATGGTACCATCAACAAATGATTTCTAATGTAACTAAAGTCTTTTTAATGAGGTGCTATCATGTATATTGGTCCCAAGATGGCTGCCAACACTTCTTGGATGAAGTACTAACAGCCAATCAGATCTCACGATGAGATGTGTGGTTAGGCCCTGCCCAGATATATCTATCCTTTTAACTCTAATTTGCTCAGGAACTACTGAACAGATTTACACCATTTAAGTAAAAGGCAAGTGTCTGAACTGAGGACTATCTCCTTGTCAAATTTGGTGTAATTCTGCTCAGCGGTTCGGGCTGTAGCTGCGTCAACAGGTCCTATTGGAAAATGCATGGGGAAAACGCGTTTTGGGACCCCCTTTTTTCTCGGCCCCCACTTGACGAATCACCGTGAAATTTTCAGGATAGGAGCGGACCGGAGCTGGACAAAAGTTTGGAAAATTTCGCGAAGATTCGTCAATTGGCGCCAACGTTATTCAAAATAGAATGTTGCGGATTTCCTATGGAAAATATGTCCTAACTATAACTACCTACTGGCGACTGCCAGTAGGTAATATATATATATATATTATATATATATATATATATATATATATATATATATATATATATATGAATTTTAAAATTATGCTTTTTGATTACTTTTAAATGTTACATTTTAGTAAATTGGGTAGAAATAGTTGAATTATAAGTTCTAAAAAGGCAGTAGAAGTCCTGAGTGGAGGTGTTCCCGAATGTCAGTTGGAACATTGTAGTGGTAATAGTAATTAATTCAATACCATCTTTGTCATAAGTGGAAACGACAATGAATTCTGATGAAAAATTAAATACATATATAGGGGCTTATTTACATGAGGTCTGCATCACATAAAGTGGTGCATGCATGGCGCACAGCTCTCCTAAACATTTATGAAGCCACGAAAGCCACCCTGCTTGGCTTTGAGTGACCTCATAAATCATGAGTGAGGTGATGCAGCTCAAATCGCTGCGTTGCCTTACTCCTTTGCTGAGAGGCATTCCATGGGTGTTGTGGTTGGTTTTCCCATGCAACACCCATGGAATTCTGCTCTGCCCGACATTTTTAAAGTGATTTAAACCTGGGAAAGCGTCACATCCATACACTTCCCGGAGTGAGGCATAACAAGGAGAAATATGTTTATTTCTACAAATTTTTTCTACTTTCCATGTATGCTGCATTCCGTAGCACACAGAGAAAGAGGAAAACGACTCGTAGGATTGCATGCAAAGGAGGCACCCTTGTACCATGGTGCAAGGGGACCTACATTGGCGCCAGGCTGCCAAAATGGCACAAGAGCAGGCATAAAGAACAGGAATTCACCATATTGCTTAAATACTGTGCATTCTTGCCCTTTCAATTTGACATAGGGCCTTGCTGTGCAACCCTATGCCAAAAAGCCATAAATTAGGCCCATAGTGTTTGGGCATGAGGCTCTCTATAACAGTTCAAGAAATGAAGAAATTATATCAAAATGAAAGGGACATGCTTCATTTGTATTATGGAAGACTGAACGGGGAATGAATTGGAAAAATTCACATAGCTATTATTTTATACTTTACCTCTTTTTTAAGGTTAAATGAATAGAATAATATCAACACAGTGATACTTTTCAAATAGCCATTCACAATTTTGAAGTTTTAATTTGATACCCTAAACAAATATAATATGAGGTTGAATTTAGTTTTCTGCATCATGTTTTTAGACGTTCTACAACTAGGGCCACATGCTGCATTATGTGTATTTTCCTTCCTGCCACTTTCGTCCATCTCACCCTGTTGTATTCATCAGGGGATTTTTATTTTTAGACACATTCATTGGCAAGGGCGTTCACTGCTTAATTTCCATTCCAGCACTTACTCAGTGGAAACACTACGTGCTCACAATGTTATCAGACACTCTTTGCATGTTGTTTCCAGGGACATCTGTGCACTGACGTGTTTATCTTTCTTTTATTTAGCACATGCTGCCATTGCTATCCTGACCTACGCTGGTGTATTTTTAGCACATACTTCTGGAGATTGTTGTTTTTTTTAATCAGTTTATGCGATTGTTTTTAACTTTCTAGCTCGGGAGTGTTATTATTTGTTAATAAGGAGAGACTAAGCATGTGCCCTGAAGTTTAGCACCCACCCACAGCTATACGGGGTCTTTAAAGTACAATAGAGTTGAAAAGTGCATGCCTTATACAAATGACCTGCCCACATGCCTTGCCAGCACATTGATCCAGGGATCATAGAAGAATCTAGAAGGTGGATTTCCTTAAAACATGAATTCCAATACTTAGCCTTTTTCATGGAAACAGTTTATGTTTTCCCTATCATCCATCATCATCACCATTATCTCTGGTCACTGGTCTAGAGTCTGTTCTGGTCATTCCTCTTTTGTTTTGCTGATTCTTATGAGTAACCCTTCCAACACTGAAGGCACAAATCAAAAGTCCACTTCATCTCCTGCCTCCTCGCTTCTCCTGGTCTCCATTTTACCCCCCCTACTAGCACCTTTGTCATAGCCCGAGATTCTTGGATGCTTGCAACCTCTTCCCTTCTTCCTTGCATTGTAAGCTATTATACCCTATTTCCACTGCTGCCTCTCTTCAGGTATCTACTCATGTCTTCCTTCTGATCTTGACTCTACTACATAACCTCTGCTTCATATGTTGTTTTTGGCTGTTCATTCTCTATTCCATCTCTACCACCTCTTGATTCTCAATCTCCTTCTCAATCCTTTCTCTAACTTAAGCAAAAATAAAAATCTCAAACTATGCACATTTCTTCTACCTCCACTTCAAAATAAATGTTCACACTTACATTCATGCCTTCTCCACCAACTCGTTTCCACTATTATGCAGCTTTTCTTGCAAAGTTTTCTCAAAGAGGCATATCAGCATAACCGTGTTTCAATTCTCTTTCCTCTTTATATGTTAGCCGTTGTTGACAGGATAACTTTCATCTTCTTAGCCACCTTGATTTTTGCTGGTGGTTTTTTATTTGAATATAAAATCAGTGCAGGGATTTCATTCACACGGTAAGAAATTGGGATATTGTTTGAGGAGATGGAAGCCCCACTCAGGCAACAACCAGAATCCGTGTCAGGGTGAACATCAAAGTTATAAAATTAACCTGTCCTTAACCCTCTAGTAGCTTGGCACAAAATAAGTCAGACTTAACATAGAGACACCAGGTAAAGTATTTATGCAGCACCCAAACAATAATAAAGTGAAAAAAAAGCACAATGAAACTTTCAAACGAATTTGAACCAAATTAGCAACAAGGAGTAAATGTTGTTAAGTGAAGTAATACCAGAATGATAAAAAAGAGCCAGAGATATTTGATTTTTAGTGAACATCATCTGGTTGTGCCATATGGTGTGCAGACAGAATAACGAATACAAAATATTGAGTTGCACAAATATCGAGTAAAAAATATCATGGTTCAGAAATATTAACAGCAAGAATATTGTGGTTAAGAGTATCGACTTAAGGTAAGTAATATTGATTTCAAAAATATTGAAGTGTTTAATATTGTTTGCAAAAATATAGGGGCTGATTACAATGGCAGAAGGCCTGCCACCGCCAGCCGTGCGGTGGCTGGCCTTCCGCCATCGGACCGTGATTTTAACCCCATTAAATTAGGATGGCGGAGGGAATCTGACCATGACTGTGGCGGGGGCAAAGACCGCCCGCCACGGATCCGCCATAGGCAATCGGTCAGAATGCCCGGCGGAGAGGCCAGCATCCATTAAATGGTGGCGATGCCTAGCAGACACTGTTCGCCAAATTACAATGCTGCATCCCTGCCAACTGGTGTATGGTGGTGGAACTGCCATTCACAGGCTGGTGGGGATAGTCTTTGGGGAGTCATTGTGGGCCCTGGGCTCGGGAGTGGTGGGCTGCACTGGATCGGTACCCATGGTACCCCCCTACATGTCCCTCCACTGAGTGGCTGGCACTGTGTGGTGCCTGTCAAGTAGGCAGGGAAATGTTAACAGTGCATCTTTAACATGGCGGGGGGCTGCAGCTAGCAGCATCCGCCGCAATGTTAAAGATGGTAGATGCCACCGCCATGGTGGCGGTGGCATCGTAATACCACCAGTGGGACCATCGCCTTGTAGGCGGGTGGTCCCACTCCCTGACATGATGGCGGACGGACTTCAGTCCGTCTGCCTTCGTAATCACCCCCATAGTAGTTAAAAATATTGTTTTTTTAATTATTGCTATGTATTTTAGTATTTATTTTATATGTATGTTTTTTTTGTTTGACTTGTTTGTATTTTTAATATATGTGTTACATTTTTGTAGTTATTAATTTGGTTTTATTTGAATTTTGCGTTTTTAGTTCCATACGGGTTGTGGGTTTAGAAGGGAATAGGGTGGGAAGTAGTTTAATTATATTAAATTACTTGATACATTTGTATTTATTAATATTTGTTTGTTTGAAATTTCATAGCGTTAAATGTGTAAAGTAATTTATTATGAATTAATTAATAATTGGTTATTAATTAATTTGAATGAATTAATTGGTAATTATTTATGGTAATTGTGTAATTAATTTTAGGTGTTTGTTGTGGTGTTTATAGGTGTGAAGGCTGGGAAGTAATTTATTTTTATTTTATGAATTATTAATTGGTTGTTAATTAATTGGTAATTAATTATGGTAATTGTGTCTCTAATTTTAGTTGTGTGTTGTTTGTGGTTATAGGTGTAAAGGGTGGGAAGTAATTTATTTTTAATATATGAATTAATAATTGGCTCTTAATTAATTGGTAATTAATAATGGTAATGGTGTAATCAATTTTATGTGTGTGGTTTGGGGGTAAAGGATGTTAAGTAGTTTATTTTTCACTATTAATATTTTGTTAATTGATAATTAAATTAATACATTTTCCGGGCGGTGTCTCTGCTGTCCTGCCGGCGGTTTGGTGTGTGTCCGCTGCGAATCCGAACACTGTGGAAGGGTTTTCACCTTCTCTGTCCGCTACGGGTGTTTTTTCGTTGCCCGACGCGGGTGGATTTTTTTGGCAGTTGATCCTAATCGGACCGGCGGTGGTACCGACAGGCAATTGCTTTCCGCTATCATGGCGGTCGGGGTGGATTTCTGCTGCCATCCTACTGGGCCCCTTAGTGTTTAGAAGCAGTGGCTTTTTGCACATCTCCAAAAGTTTGGGTACTCATACAAGCATATGAATTAGAGGTCATAGGTCATTTTTTCAAAATGACTTCTTTTAGTCAAATTGGCTTACATTTGGAAGGCAGAAATGCATAGAAAGTCAATTAGTAATAACACTTCTTCTACTATTGTTTGTTCCCCTAAGTCGCCCAATAAAAACGCTACCTCACTTGCGTGGGTAGGCCTAGTGTCCGTGACAGGACACGGCACAAAACACAATGAGGACACATCAACTTCTTCCCGGGAAAAAGGACGCTTTTTTTGCAATGTTCCAAGCTGTGGATTTTGAACCCTAGGTCAGCCAAAACCTGGGGATACCTAGCACACTTATACATTTCTTAAAACTATACATCCATGGGAGGTCAGCATGCAGTGACTTGTGTGGCTCTCACTAGGTTCTGTTACCCAGAAGCCTTTGCAAATCTAAACATTTTTAAAACAAAAACACATTCTCCTCACATTTTTGGGATGGAAAGTTCTGGAATCTGCATGGATCCACAAGCTTTCACCCACCTACCAGTCCCCAAAGTCTCCCGATAAAAATGGTAGCTCACATGTGTGGGCAGTCCTAGTCTCCGCAAAAGGAAATGCCCAAAACGCAACGTGGACACACCACATTTTTACAGTGAAACCTGACCCTTTTTTCAAAGTACCTAGCTGTGGATTTTCACCTAGGGAAACCTATCAAACCTATACATTTTTGAAAACTAGACACCCATTCTAATCGAGAATGGGGTGACTTGTGTGGCTTTGACCAGGTTCTGTTATCCAGAATCCCTTGCAAATCTGAAGCTGTGTAAAAAAAAACTCATTTTCCTCACATTAATGTGATGGAAAGTTCTGGAATCTGCGTGAAGCCACACATTTCCATCAAGCCTAAAGTTTACAAAGTCTCTCGATAAAAATGGTGCTTTACTTGAGTGAGTAGAACTAGTGCCTTCAACAGGAAACGGCCCAAAACACAACATGAACACACCACATTTTTACAGTGAAAACTGACCCTTTTTTGCTAAGTGCCTAGCTGTGGATTTCGAACCCTAGCTCTGTGGGCACCTAGGGAAACATAGGAAACCCATGCATTTTTTAAAGCTAGACACCAAGCTGAATCCTGGATGGGGTGACTTGTGTGGCACTCACCAGGTTCTGTTATCCAGAATCCCTTGCAAACCTCAAACTTTGTAAAGAAAAAACACATTTTCCTTACATGTCTGTGATAGAAAGTTCTGGAATCTGCATGGGTCCTCAGAATTCCACCCACCCCGCATTCCCCAAAGTCTCACGATAAAAATTATGCTTCACTTGTGTGGGAAGGCCTAGTGCCAGCAAAGAAAACATGCCAAAATTCAACGTGGAGACCCCACATTTTTACAATGAAAACTGACCCTTTTTTGTAAAGTGCCTAGCTGTGGATTGTGAACCCTAGTTCTGACGGCACCAAGGGAAACCTATCAAACCTATACATTTTTGAAAACTATACACCGAGGTGAATCCAGGATGGAGTGACTTGTGTGGCTCTCACTAGGTTCTGTTACCCAGAAGCCTTTGCAAATCTAAACATTTTTAAAACAAAAACACATTTTCCTCACATTTTTGGGATGGAAAGTTCTGGAATCTGCATGGATCCACAAGCTTTCACCCACCTAGCAGTCCCCAAAGTCTCCCGATAAAAATGGTAGCTCACATGTGTGGGCAGTCCTAGTCTCCGCAAAAGGAAATGCCCAAAACGCAACGTGGACACACCACATTTTTACAGTGAAACCTGACCCTTTTTTCAAAGTACCTAGCTGTGTATTTTCACCTAGGGAAACCTATCAAACCTATACATTTTTGAAAACTAGACACCCATTCTAATCGAGAATGGGGTGACTTGTGTGGCTTTGACCAGGTTCTGTTATCCAGAATCCCTTGCAAATCTGAAGCTGTGTAAAAAAAACCTCATTTTCCTCACATTAATGTGATGGAAAGTTCTGGAATCTGCGTGAAGCCACACATTTCCATCAAGCCTAAAGTTTACAAAGTCTCTCGATAAAAATGGTGCTTTACTTGAGTGAGTAGAACTAGTGCCTTCAACAGGAAACGGCCCAAAACACAACATGAACACACCACATTTTTACAGTGAAAACTGACCCTTTTTTGCTAAGTGCCTAGCTGTGGATTTCGAACCCTAGCTCTGTGGGCACCTAGGGAAACATAGGAAACCCATGCATTTTTTAAAGCTAGACACCAAGCTGAATCCTGGATGGGGTGACTTGTGTGGCACTCACCAGGTTCTGTTATCCAGAATCCCTTGCAAACCTCAAACTTTGTAAAGAAAAAACACATTTTCCTTACATGTCTGTGATAGAAAGTTCTGGAATCTGCATGGGTCCTCAGAATTCCACCCACCCCGCATTCCCCAAAGTCTCACGATAAAAATTATGCTTCACTTGTGTGGGAAGGCCTAGTGCCAGCAAAGAAAACATGCCAAAATTCAACGTGGAGACCCCACATTTTTACAATGAAAACTGACCCTTTTTTGTAAAGTGCCTAGCTGTGGATTTTGAACCCTAGTTCTGACGGCACCAAGGGAAACCTATCAAACCTATACATTTTTGAAAACTATACACCGAGGTGAATCCAGGATGGAGTGACTTGTGTGGCTCTCACTAGGTTCTGTTACCCAGAAGCCTTTGCAAATCTAAACATTTTTAAAACAAAAACACATTTTCCTCACATTTTTGGGATGGAAAGTTCTGGAATCTGCATGGATCCACAAGCTTTCACCCACCTAGCAGTCCCCAAAGTCTCCCGATAAAAATGGTAGCTCACATGTGTGGGCAGTCCTAGTCTCCGCAAAAGGAAATGCCCAAAACGCAACGTGGACACACCACATTTTTACAGTGAAACCTGACCCTTTTTTCAAAGTACCTAGCTGTGTATTTTCACCTAGGGAAACCTATCAAACCTATACATTTTTGAAAACTAGACACCCATTCTAATCGAGAATGGGGTGACTTGTGTGGCTTTGACCAGGTTCTGTTATCCAGAATCCCTTCCAAATCTGAAGCTGTGTAAAAAAAACCTCATTTTCCTCACATTAATGTGATGGAAAGTTCTGGAATCTGCGTGAAGCCACACATTTCCATCAAGCCTAAAGTTTACAAAGTCTCTCGATAAAAATGGTGCTTTACTTGAGTGAGTAGAACTAGTGCCTTCAACAGGAAACGGCCCAAAACACAACATGAACACACCACATTTTTACAGTGAAAACTGACCCTTTTTTGCTAAGTGCCTAGCTGTGGATTTCGAACCCTAGCTCTGTGGGCACCTAGGGAAACATAGGAAACCCATGCATTTTTTAAAGCTAGACACCAAGCTGAATCCTGGATGGGGTGACTTGTGTGGCACTCACCAGGTTCTGTTATCCAGAATCCCTTGCAAACCTCAAACTTTGTAAAGAAAAAACACATTTTCCTTACATGTCTGTGATAGAAAGTTCTGGAATCTGCATGGGTCCTCAGAATTCCACCCACCCCGCATTCCCCAAAGTCTCACGATAAAAATGATGCTTCACTTGTGGGAAGGCCTAGTGCCAGCAAAGAAAACATGCCAAAATTCAACGTGGAGACCCCACATTTTTACAATGAAAACTGACCCTTTTTTGTAAAGTGCCTAGCTGTGGATTTTGAACCCTAGTTCTGACGGCACCAAGGGAAACCTATCAAACCTATACATTTTTGAAAACTATACACCGAGGTGAATCCAGGATGGAGTGACTTGTGTGGCTCTCACCAGGTTCTGTTACCCACAATCCCTTGCAAACCTCAAACTTACAAAAACACATTTTCCTCACATTTCTGTGATGGAAAGTTCTGAAATCTTCATGGATCCACAAACTTCCACCCACCCTGCATTCTCAAATGTCTCCAGATAAAATTGGTACCTCACTCGTGTGGGTAGGCCAAGTGCCCGCGGCAGGAAATGGCCCAAAACATATTGTGGATACATCAAAATGACCTATCTAATTGTGGAAGGGGGGGTCACCTGGGTTTTTGGCCGTGGGCTCGGTGACAATCTGGGGAAACCAAACATTTCTGAAAACTAGACACCTGGGGTATTCCAGGAAGGTATGGTTTGAGTGGACCCCCCAATCTTTTCCTACCCAGAATCCCCTGCAAACCTCAGAGTTAGCTGAACAAATTACATTTTTCGCAAATTTGTGTGTGGGAAGGTTTTGAGAGCACCAGGCTGACATAAATTTCCTACCACCCAGTGTTACCCCAGGTCTCCTGATAAAAATGGTACCTCACTCGTGTGGGTGGGCCAAGTGCCCGCGACAGGCCAGGGCCCAAAACCTACTGTGGGTTCATCAAAATGACCTCTCACAAAACTACCTGGTTTTGCAATAGTTGTCACATTGGGTTTTGGTCTCGTGCTCGTCGGCCATCTAGGGAAACCTACCAAACCCACACATTTCTGCATACTAGACACCTGGGGGAATCCAGGGAGGTCTGGCTTGCATGGACCCCTCAACGTTTTCCTACCCAGAATCCCCTGCTAACCTCAAATTTTGCTGAAAAAATCAAATTTTCTAAATTTCTGTGTGATAAAGTTGTAGTATCACCAGGCTGACACAAATTTCCTATGACCCAACGTTCCCTCAGGTCTTCTGAAAAAATGGTACCTCACTCGTGTGGATGTGCCAAGTACCCGCGACGGGCAAAGGCCCAAAACATATTGTGGAGACATCAAAATTACCTATCACAAAACGACCTGGTTTTGCAAGGGGGGTCACCTGGGTTTTTAGTCCTGGGCCCGGCTGCCATCTAGGGAAATCTACCAAACCCATATATTTCTGTAAACTAGACACCAGGGGGAGTCCAGTGAGGTATGGCTAGCGGAGACCCCCCAAAGTTTTCCTACCCAGAATCCCCTGCAAACCTCAATTCAGCTGAAAAATCAAATTTCTCAAATTTTTGTGTGGGAAAGTTGTGGGATCACGGGGATGACACAAATTTCCTACTACCCAGAATTCCCCCAGGTCTCCTGATAAATATGCTACCTCACTTGTGTGGGTGGGCCAAGTGCCAATGGCATGGATGGACCCAAAATATATTGTGGAGACGTCAAAATTAACTATCACAAAATGAACCAGTTTTGCAATGGGGCGGTGACCTGGGTTTTTGGCCCGAGGCTCTGCGGCCATCTAGGGAAACCTACCAAACCCACACATTTCTTAAAAGTAGTCACCTGGGGAGTCCATGAGGTATGGTTTGCGTGAACCCCCAAAGTTTTCCTACCCAGAATCCCCTGCAAACCTCAAATTTAGCAGAATAAATAAATATTTTTGTCAAACGTCTGTGTAGCAAAGTTGTGGGAACACCAGGCTAACACATATTTCCTACCACCCAGGGTTCCCACAGGTCTCCTGATAAAAATGGCACCTCACTTGTGTAGGTGGGCCAAGTACCAGTGACAGGTGAGGGCCCAAAACGTTTTGTGGAGACATCAAAATGACCTATTATAAAAATGAACTGGTTTTGAAAGGAGGGGGTCACCTGGGTTTTCGGCCCCGGGCTCGGCGGCCATCTAGGGAAGCCTACCAAACCCACAGATTTCTGAAATCTAGGCACCCGGGGGAGTCCATGGAGGTATGGCTTGTGTGGAACCCCCCAAGTTTTCCTACCCAGAATCCCCTGCAAACCTCAAATTGAGCTGAAAAAAATCTAATCTTTCTCACATTTCTGTAGGGGAAAGTTGTGGGATTATCACACAAAAAGGATTGGGGACTGGGAGCAATTAAGAAAGAAAGGAGGTCCAGTACCCGTGCTCCCACAAGATAACATGAATACAATGAGGTGGTAACAGTTCCTCAGAACTCAGAGAAGTAGTGACCAAATTATGGTTTGTAAGACTCACGACAGGTTGGATCTCTGAATGTGATGGGGGAATTCCTCCTCTTGGATAAAGTGCCCTCACACACCCTTGCAAGTGTCATGCTTTATCATCGGGCGCTGCTCCTCGTGGGGGTGGCGCTGCAGTCCCTCACGGGCCCCGCAAGAGGGCTCTTAAGCAGAGATATTTTAAGGAGATGCCACAGTTTTGCATGTGGGTGTGTGGGCCTAGGGAAGAAGGTGAGTGGGTGTTTTAAAATTACCAAATGGTACTCAGAACCAGTGTTTATTCAGGGGTCCGTATGGTAAATTAAAAGGGTGTGGATCCTGGAGCTCCTCTTGAAAACAAATACAGAGGGTGGATGTATGACTAACCGCTGCTCTCAGGATGAGTACCGTAGTGAATAAATCATATATAAAACAAGGTCAACATGTTTTGCACTCTTAGGTGGTCCCTAAAGGATCCTTAGGCGCTTTGTCAGGACCGGAATGTGAGTGAAAAACAGATTCCAGGAAAGAGAGAGCCTGTGAACCTGGAATACCTTTTTCTTAAGGAGTTTTAGCGTCCTTGCGCTGATAGGGACTCTCACTGTAGGTGCCTATCCCCAACCCGGTAAGATAAAAAACAGAGAAAGGAGAACACACACACATAAAAGATTTGCTAATAACAAGCAGGGCAATCATGGTTACAATGGTGTGTTATGCTGCTTTCTCACACACTCAGTGGTGTGCTCTGCCGCTATGGCATACACACTAAGAATACAAATTGTCATATTGCCCAGCTGAAAAAATGATAAACACGAGGTAGATGCCTCACGGTGTAGCTGACCATAGTACATAGTGGTGGAGTTTATAGGTGCTATCTGTGATAGGGTCCCCTATAATTCCCATATGCCCAATGCCTGCTGTAAATAATTCCACCAAAATGAAACCGGGTGTGGTTTGGTGCAGAATCAATGTTAATTGGCACAAGTAAAACGTGAAGATAGATATCGAGACACACGCCAAGAGTCACGTGGTCTGGAGTGATCGTATTGGTAGCCCGGGTCCTGTTTGTACTGTGCCCTGACAACAGATGCTGGTATGCCCGTGCAGTGATTCTTGTGCACAGACATGCTGCCAAACATTCTCAATGTGCACCCGTTAAGGTGGTGAGGGGTCGCACAGAGTTAAAACATGCAAATAAACATATACATTCTCGTATGCCTACCCCTCTATTAAGGAGTTCAGGCTCCTTCTGCACCCTCACGGTGGAAGGCTGAGTAACTGTATGGGAGAAAAGTAGGAGAGTAATGAATGAGATTGTGCCGGGAGTCAAAGAGCCGACTAGCCGTCAGACTCAGCCAGTGTGTACCAAGCCGGCCAGGGCACTCTCTGTGAAATGATCGGTACTCACATGTGCTCGCCTCTCTTGGGTCCAGTGACCTACCCCTCCGTAGCGGTGTGCCGGAATCGGAGGGGAATGGTCGTCTGCACCCGTTTATATCCTCCATGTCTGTGAATCCCGGATTGCGTGGGCGGGTCTGCGCGTGATGACGTGCTACGTGGAGGGAGTGGTTACGGCAACGTGTGAAACTTAGTTTTAAAAGAGTGAACGTGGCAGCCACCTTAGCATGGAGTAAAGGGGTCAAGACTTAGAGTCTGTATTAAGCGTGCACCTAGTCTAGGGCGCTATTGTTGACAGATTGGTTACAAAAGAGTGAGATAATAATAACTTCCTTCTAGAGCACAAAGGTGTGGCATATAACTGTGGTGTCAGGTCTGCCCACTCAAAGAAAAAGAAAGAGAAAATGGGTCACTGATAGTGGTCAACTGATAGAATCTTATCATGGTAGTCTTCAGAGAATGAGCCACTCTACTGGGCGGTGTTGGGCATAGCCTCTTCAGTTACCTGGACAGCTCAGTGGTGTTTTGGGCTCAGTGAGGTTAGTAAATGTTCACGAATGATGCCATAGTCTTATGTGCCTTCTATGCGATGGGGGACATCAAAGGGGGGTGGGGGGTTGTGTTTTGTAACAGCAAGTGCTTCTCCCTATAGCAGTGGTGTAATGCATCAGAATACCAATTCTGTCCATGGGATCTCGTCATTAAGTCCTTCTCTGTCACATCTTAGTCTGTGGACCCATCGTTGTTCTTGCCTAAACAGGGTTCTGGTGGTCCAGTTGGGGTTTGAAGCAATAATAGTCCACCTCATACTGTTAGCGGAATGATTTTGTTCCAAGAAATGGGTGAGCGACTTCGTGTTGGTTTTCCCCCATCGTATTGTATTGTTGTGCTCGCCAATTTTTATCTTAACCTGCCTAGTTGTCATGCCGATATATCTTTTGCCACAGGGGCAAAGAATGGTATATTCAAAGTTTTTGGTGTTGCAGTTAGTGTGTCTAGTTTGATGCCATGGTGTGGCTAGACCGAGGTAAATTTGTTTGGAGGCTGTGGTCTCGTTGCAGGTGGAGCAGGATCCGCAGGGGAAGTGACCCAACGCAGGCGGTAAGGTGCAGAGAGTGGGTAGTCTTATGAGAGGTGGCTTTGGTCGGGTGTGTACTAGGTGGTCCCTCAGGTTCTGCGTGTGTTTAAATGCAAATACTGGTGGGGGACCAGGTGCAAAAGTGCCAGTCCTCAGAATGTCCCAGTGTATTCTCACTATTTTCTGAATTCTGTTCGAACTGGGCGTGAATGTGGTTACACATGTTATCGTTTCTGATTTGGGCTTATCCCTCACTTCCAGGAGGGCAACTCGCGGGTTGTTTCTTGCTCTATTGTGTGCATGGCGTATGATGTTTCTAGGGTAGTTGCGTTTTTTCAGATTGTCTGTTAGGATCTCTGATTGTTTTTCGAATTCCATGACAGTGTCGCAGTTCCTTCGAAGGCGTAGGAATTGTCCGACTGGTAGGTTATTCCTAATTGCCTAGGATGATGGCTCTCGTGGACAAGAAGACTATTCCTGTCTGTCGGCTTCCTGTAGTTGATTGTATGCAGGAAGCCATTGTCCAGACATATGAGCAAGTCTAGGAAGGGAATATTATCCCGCGATCTTGTGCTCGTGAATTTTAAGAAGGGGTCTAAAGTGTTGACCCAATCGCAGAACGTTATGCATAGTTCTTCGTTCCCTCTCCAGAAGTTGATGATGTCGTCGATGAAGCAACGCCACATCAAGATGTTCTGTCGGTATGAGTTGGTCCCTGCTAGAATATGTTTCTCTTCAAAGTCAGCCATGTAAAAGCAAGCCAGACTGGGAGCAAAAGTGCTTCCCATGCTGGTGCCCTGGATTTGATGGTTTAGTTGTGATTTGAAGACAAATAAATGTTCTTTGAGGGCTATGGAAGCGCATTCACAGATAAAAGATATCAGTGTCTCATAAGGCCATGGTTCGATGTTCCCCAGGGTAGACTCTAGTACCTCCAGTGTGGCATCTCGGGGAATGTTTGTATACAGAGCCTCCACATCCATAGTGACCAGCAGGTCAATGGTTCCTGGTTCTGAGAAATTCTCTATGAGATTGAGTACTTGTGGTGTCCCTAAGGTAGGACGGGCTTTGCTCACCAAAGGACGTAGGTAGAATTCACAGAACTTGCTGAGTGGTTCTAGGACTGAGTCGATGCCTGACACGATCAGGCGGCCCGGTGGAGGATTAACTCCTTTGTGGATCTTTGGTAGAGTGTGAAAATAAGGTGTCCGTGGGTCCTCGTTGGTGAGAAATTCTGCCTCCTGGCGTGAAATCCAGCCTTCTGTGGCTGCTTCGTTGATGAAGCTCCTTATTCGGGTGATCAGGCGTGTCGTGGGGTCTTCAGTAATGGGCTGGTAGTATGTTGTATCCAATAGCTGACGGTTGTATTCTGCATCATGAGTATCCATGTCTTGAATGACGATAGCACCAGAATGATGTCAGTATCTTCTGTAATTTCTTTCTTTTTTTCTTTTTTTGAACTTGTAAGGCGCAACAGCTACCCAAAAAGGGTTTCCCGGCGCCGAGATACAGCAAAAGAATGTCAGGGGAAATTACTAGCTATTCTAGTTATTGTTCGAATAGCCAGGTCTTAACATTATTCGAAACCTGACATAGTTTTTCTCTTTTCGAATGAAAGGAGGGAGTGCTTTCCAGAGGGACGGACCAAGGTAGGCGAACGATCTGCCTCCCATTCTTGCCAATTTAAATCTAGGTACACAGAAGTTGGAATGTGATTGTGAACGAAGACTGTGCTTGGGGATGTAAGGATGAGCCAGAGCTAGAAGGTATTTAGGTGCCGTACCTACTTTGATTCTGAACATATAGGTCAGGGCTTTAAAACGGATTCTGCTTTCAACCCTGAGCCAGTGGAGTTCCCGGCGATAGCTTGAGACCCCGGAGTTTTTCGGGATTTTGCACAGTAATCGGACTGCGGCATTCTGAACAAGTTGCAGTCGACTGACTACCGCTTTATTGGACCCGAGGTACAGAATGTTGCCATAGTCAAGCCAGGATGTTATGAGGGCATTGACTACAGTCTTCTGAGTGGAAGAGGGCAGCATCCAGATAATTTTCCTCAACCATTTGATGATGGTGAGGCATAGACCGACGACTTTATTGGCCTGTTTACTCATGGAAAGGGCACTATCCAAGATGACTCCCAGATTGCGAACTTGCGTCACTGGGGTAGGAAAAGTGGCCAACTGGTCTGGCCAGAGTGAGGGATTCCAAAGATCTTGACGTTTTCCTAAGAGAAGAATCTCTGTCTTGTCTCCATTGAACTTTAATTGGTTTTTTGTCATCCAGTTGAGGATGTTTTGAAGCCCAAGTTTGAGGGGAGATGAAGAAGACGGACCTGGTTCAGTTAGGGAGAAAATAATTTGGGAGTCATCGGCGTAAGTCATAAGGGAGAGTCCGGATTTTTCGGCTAAATCAGCTAGGGGTCTGAGGTAGATATTGAAAAATAGTGGACTCAGTATAGATCCCTGTGGCACGCCGTGGGGGGCATTGAAAAAGTCAGAGCAGGCCATTGAAGATGTTATTTGGAAAGTCCGATCTGCTAGAAAAGAACGAATTCAATCAAGCGCTTTACCACGGACACCATTACTATATAATGCCTTAATGAGAATTTCATGGGAAATGGTGTCAAAGGCCGCGCTCAGATCTAAGAGCACGAGCGCGACCGTCTGACTTTCATCAAGGAGATTTCGGATGTGTTCCGTGACTCCAAGAAGAGTGGTTTCATTCGAGAAACCAACTCGGAAGCCTGATTGTGAGGGGTGCAAAAGTTAGTTTTTTTCGACAAAGGTGGATAAAGCCGTCTGGACATGTCTCTCCAAGCACTTGGAGAAGGCAGGGAGCAAGGATATGGGTCTATAGTTGGCCAAACATTCAGGATTAGCTGTGGGCTTTTTTAACAGTGGCGTAATCATAGCGTGTTTCCAGAGGGTCGGGACTGAGGAGAGTTCAAATGAAGCGTTAAGCGTATCAACGATGACTCCCAAGGACTGGTCATTAAGTTGTTTAATAATTTTAATCGGGATGGGATCCCTGGGAGAACCGGACTTAGTGTTTTTGAGTATGGTTTTCATTATTTCTTCCGTAATGAGGGGCCAGGCTTCCAAGGTATTTTCACCGAAGGAGGCATGTTCCAAGTCGAAAAAAGGGGGTGATACGTTCTTGTTGGTGTTTATGTCCCTGATGATTTTCTCAATTTTCTCAGAAAAGAAACATGCAAGATCTTGGCATTGTTGCGAATTTAGTGGGGGAGCCAAGGCTGTGGTGTGTGCGCCTGCTAGATCCTTGACTAGGTTGAACAAAGTTTTCGACTTGTTTGTTGCTTCCTTGATAGAATGGGAAACAAAAGATGCATGTGTTTTTGCACAGGCAGTGTGATATAAATTCCTGGCTTCATGATAAATGTTTTTAGCGTCAGAGGCGTAATCTTATGCCATTGGCGCTCCAGTGCCTTGCATTTTGATTTTTCAATTTTTAGAAGATCATTAAACCATGGGGCAGGGTGGCGATGTCTATTTCCTTTGGTAGAAGTGGTAGATAAACAGTGGTCAGTGGCATCGCTGAGCTATTTGTGAGTGGCTGCCGCCAGGCTGTCCATGTTACGACCCTTCCTAGGAGGATTTTCATGAAGTGCCGCATTTAATTTGGCCATGTCAAGTAACTTCCAGTTTTTCCTCGACATAACAGAAACGTCGGGTTTCGTGGAGGCAGTAGGTGGAAGATTTATACTGAATTTTATTAAATAATGATCAGACCAACAGATAGGAGAAGAATTGTGCCATTTGATCTCGGTAATGTTAGAAAAAATGGGGTCAAGCAGGTGGCCTTTTTTATGAGTCGGTCCGGTATTGATTAAGGTCAAATTTAGGGCCTTCAGGTCTTCAAGCAAGTTAGCGCAAACGGGAATGGAAGGGTCCTCCAAATGTAAATTTAAATCTCCAATGAGTGAAAAAAATTTTGATGCAATATGGTAAGGAGTAATAAAGTTAGCTAAATTGGGTGCCCATTTGGATGAGTTTCCGGGGGGCCGGTATAACAATATGCCGGACATCGTGAAGTTCGGATTCAGGGAGATTTTGAAAAAACCGGCTTCGCAGTCAGGGATGGTAATTTGTTCTAATGTACACTTCAAGTCTCTATCGAAAATGATAGCTATTCCACCTCCTGGCTGGTTCTGTCGGTCTATCCTAGTGATAGCATAATTTGCGGGGAGGGCAGTAGCAACGTCGGGGCCCGCACACTCGTGCAACCACGTCTCCGTCAAAAAGAGGACACTAGGATTTACCTCAAATAGGAGGTTGAAGATGTCCAATCTGTGCTTGGGTAGTGAGCGGCAGTTAGTACTGTAGAGCACGTATTTCTTTTCCTCAACAATGCGAGGTTGTTTGCGTTTCCTATGTCTCCTAACAGCATCCGGGAAAGGTTGAAGGATGGTAGTGGTGAGTTTGCACTTGTTACAGGAGGCAACTCCTGTACTGTGAAGATTGAGTGTAGTGCATCTTGAGTTAGGAATTGGGCGTAGCACTCGTAGTTCCATCAAGGATCTTACCAGCTTTTTGTGGGCGGGGGGAGCATGGCCTTCTGCCCCATGCCCCATACTGGCCCGGACGGGCACAGACGGGCTGGTCTTTGGCGTGTCTTCGGCATGCTGAGGGCGCGCCCGCTGCGCTCGTCCGCTGCGCTTCCAAAGAGTGTGCATAGTTATGGGGAGGGGAAGGGGGTGTGGCTAGCTGCGAGGGGCATGGCCCGGTGTCTCGAGGGTGGCAATGGCGGCTGAGAAATCGCCCTTCCCACACCAGCGCTGGCTCTGCTGTACGGGGAAGTGTCTAGCCCAAAAGCAACAGAAACTAGGTGAGAAGCAATAACCAGAACACAGTAGTTTAAAATCAGCAATGTGCAAAATGCGCGTTTTTTAAAAGTTATGGAGCGACACCCCCGGCTTCCGCCTCAAGGGTAGCTGTCAAGTCAACACCGGCTTGTTACTCAGCACGGCGTTTTAAGTGTCAGAAAAGGGGGCGTGGCTAGCTGCGAGGGGCGTGGCCCGGTGTCTCGAGGGTGGCGATGGCGGCTGAGAACTCGCCCTTCCCACACCAGCGCTGGCTCCGCTGTACGGGGAAGTGTCTAGCCCAAAAGCAACAGAAACAAGGTGAGAAGCAATAACCAGAACACAGTAGTTTAAAATCAGTTTAAAATTGAGAACGGTTCTTTCCTCTTTAGAGAGGTCGTTGAAAGGGCGTTTCAGGTTCATCGCCGCCACGTCCTTGAGGATGGCCTGTTAAAATGTAAGGACTTCGTTTGGTGTCTTAGCAGCTGTCGGGGTGAACTTAGTTTGTTTCTTGAGGCCGGTCTCTGTGGGTGGAGTTTCAGGTTTATTCTGAAAAAAGGCCTTCAGTCTCACTTTCCTGAAGAATTGGTGAAGTTCTTGGTGTAGGCGGAATGAATCTTCAGCTGGTGTTGGCACAAAACCCAAACCTTTCTCCAAGAGTTTGGTTTTGCCAGCTGTCAGTGGTCTAGATGATAAATTGACCACTAAGGTCTCTGCCCCCTCGTCTTGCTCCGCAGTATCATTGGTTCCTGGTCTTGCCACTTGGACTGTTTTGGATCCTCCTCTTCTTCTGCCTCTTCCTTTGCCCCTCCCTCTGTTGTAAAAAGGGGGGTTCGGGAATTGGTGGAATTGGGGTGGTTGCAGATGGTGTCCCGGTGGTATTTTCCACATCGGGTGGTCCCATCCATTGTCCTTGATAAACCAGTGGTTGGAATAGTTGCTGCAGGAAATTCTGGAACAATGGAGGTTGAAATTGTCTCTGTGTCCCTCTGACGTGAGGTGTGCAACTCCTTCCTTCATAGCTTGAGTCACTACCGAAGGATCCTGATTTGCTCGATTGGTTGCTGCTCCTTTCATTGGTGGAGGTATCATAGTTCTGGAACACATAGTCTTCCTTCGTGTAAGGGTATACCTTCTCTTTATTGAAGCGTTTAACGTCCTTCTGAAGTTTCGTTATTTTTTGTTTTGTGAGGAATTCTTTGTGTTCGTTCATTTCTTCGTTAATTTCCGCCAGTCGAGACTTGAATGTAGTTATTGAGATCCCAGCCTTCAAACTGTCCTAAGCTAACGTTATCTGTATGAGGAGTTAATCGGAAAGGCGTTTGGCCGTGTTGATGATCAGCACGAGCCAATCTCGTGTGCATTTGAAAGCGATCTTAGACCATTCTGTGCGGAAGGTCAGGTCCTCTAAGAAAATTCTTGGTGAGAGCGTGTGAGATCACAGTGCTGACACAAATTCCCTACCACCCAGCGTTCCCCTATGTCTCCCGATAAAAATGGTACCTCACTCGTGTGGTTGGTCCAAGTACTGACGACAAGCAAGGGCCCAAAACGTATTGTGGAGACATCAAAATTTTGTATCACAAAACAACCTGGTTTTGCATGGGGGATAACCTTGGCTTTTGGCAATGGGCTTCGCGGCCATCTAGGGAAACCTACTAGCCCCACACATTTCAGAAAACTAAACACCTGGGGGTGTCCAGGGAGGTATGGCTTTCCTGCACCCCCCAATGTTTCCTAGCCAGAATCCCCTGCAAACCTCAAATTTAGCTGAAAAAAATCAAGTTTTGCACAGTTTTCTGTGTGTGATCACCATGCCAGCACAAATGTCCTACCACACATCATTTACCCCAAGTCTCCCGAGTAAACTTATGCCTCACGTTTGTCGTTGTCCAATGCAGAATTAGCTAAAAACGTAATCCATATGTTTTGGGACCTTCCCAGTCACAGGCCTTGGCCCACCCACACAAGTGAGGTATCAGAGGAAAGGAAAACCCTTTCCTTTCCACGATGCCACTTTTGTTTGGAGAAACTCACTTCCTCTCTCCTGGACGCGCTAGAAGCAAATGGCTTCAGCGCGTCCGGTTGCATATAACGATGACGACGTGCAGGACGTGCTAACATCATCAGATGACGTGAAGGGTGTCCGGGGGCAGAGGAAGGGCTTCCACTGCCCTCCCTGGTGGGGGTAGCATGGTGAGAAGCCCACAGAGGGAGCACCAGTGCTTTCCCCGTGGGTGGGTGCTAGGACGGCTGAGCGCTGTCCAATGCACATTCCCACTGTGAAGTTGGATAGCTCCCGGCTATCTGACACACAAAAAGAGTTAAAAAGGTTGGGAGGTAAATGTTAGCCATTAATTGGACCAAACAGGTAAAGTCTAGCTTACTCTACAGGGCATGATAATGTTCTCCCCGTAAAAAAGTTTTTACGATGCTAGGTCAAATAGGCTTTTTACACCACTAATTTGCAAAAACATTACAGATTCTAAAGATGGACAGGAATATTCCTGCTCTTTCATGTAGTGAAAAGCAATGGTGACCTACCCAGTGCTACTCAGGGTCCACCACTCTCAAAACTGTTTGAGGAAATGGTGACAAATCAGTAAAAAGTAATTTCAGCAGTATGTATACGATGGTCCATATTATAATTTATTATAAAGCTAGTTCAACAAACAGATTTTCAAATGGCCCATCACTGTCATATCATGTTTCTTCATTTCTACATTTTTACTTCCTCACACTTTTCCATCCAGCCACTTCTTGGTAGATTCTCAGTTACAAGCTATGATTGAAATTCTCACTTGAAGATACTAGAGTGAATATCTTAACAAATGAGAAAGAGATAGGAGGGAACAAAGGGCCTCGTTCATCTCCCCTAACAATGAATTAACAAACAAAGAGAACAATCTCAAAATGTAGCTTTTATCAAACCAATATTAAAGGTCATCAGAAAAAAATTATCCCTTGTAGGGAACCCATTTGGTTTATGAAAGAACCCTCACCCACCAACTTAGTTGGTGGCATGCTTCGTCATAGGCTTTTCCACCCAGGGGGGTCGAATGGCTCATGGGTGTGCTTTGGAACCTGATTACAGCGGAGCGGGTTTTTGTTGTGTTTTTGCATGAGAAGTAGATACAGTGTGAGTGAAAAATGTAAAACTACCTCCAGGATTACAAATTCTTTATGTAGTCCCTAAGGTAGGGTTAAAAGCAAGTTGTTTTGACGTGAATCAGAACGTATGGTCTCACACGTCTCCAAAAGATTATGAAAATAATCAAAGTAATATGGTCCACATGTTTCAGCCAATATGTTCACAATTGATCGGCTTTCTTCAGGACCTGTGGTTCAGGGTTAAATATCTCTGAAATTGTGTGATCTATGCAAACACGTTAAGGTGTGCATAGACGTGTAAAGTGCTTAACGTACAAGTTTCACTGCCAGATTAAATAACCCCTGCAAGAGTAAAGGAGACGGGTATAAACATAAAAAAGGTCTCGAGCGGTGGAGAAGCTGCATGACAGGTATTACCTGTGCGTGCTGATACCATTTCCTCTTTTCTTTACCCTGATTAATACGTACAAAATGTAGCAACAGGCACCTCCTCCCACCGGGATCTATGTTCGGACCTTAAGTAGGCGGTATGTTTTCTTGCTAACACTTAGAAAAGTGAATACTGGCAGTATGCTGTGATATTGTTATGCACCTTCCTTTTTTTGTCCTCCCTAACTACCTGACGTGCCGGCACAATGTTGTGTTTACTTGATTACAGAAGCAACGGGCCAAATTGCCGCCCGATGGCATATTAGGTGTCATTTTGATTTTCTTGAATCTTAGATTTAGGGGCCCTTTTAAAACAAACTGTGCTTTACTATTGGGTTGATACACCCTATGTTGTGAGCTCGCTCTCTCTGTTTTTTGGTACTGGGTGAAAACACAAAACAAGCATCAGCAAAGCCAATATGTTTTGCCTTTGGGATCTATTGACATTGCCAATGGTTTTTCATGATGCTGTATAGCAGCAATATGGCTAAAGAAAAGAGAAAAGGGCACCACAGCTGCCTCATTTTGTATGTGAGCACATACGTGAACTACAGAACGACACAGTCACCTAATTACCTAAGGAAGAATGAGTTTTAAAAAAAGCTTTAATCGAAACGTCAGATGAGTGGGTAAAGCGACATGGGTGGTGGATGGTCTGTTGGGGAAAGAAAACATAGAAGGTGAGAGGGGAAAGCAACATGAACCAACGTAACATGAACAGCTGGTGAGGAGGCTACACGAAGGGTGGGGGAAGCAGATAGCAGGCAGGAGGAGGCAAGAGACAGAGAATGACACGGATGGGAAATAGCAATGTGAAGAGCGGTTTTGGGAGAGAAACACACGGGCAAGAGAGCACATGCTGAGCGGGGAGGTGCAGAGGAGCACATGGACGAGAGATGAACATATGTATGTTGGTGAAGAAAAGCACAAATGTGCGACAGAGCAACATGGAGTATGGGTCTGGAGTGCTTAAGTTAAAAGAAAAAAAGTTCACCAAAAGTCAGCATTGGACGATGTGAATGCCAGCCAGGCAGGTGAAATGTAAAGAGGCTACACTATAGAGGAAACACTTTAACATGGAAAGTCATTAAGTAAGATGCGAGCAAGTGAGAGTGACAATAACGCTAACCTATAGTGAGCAATGGTGGACTACAAGCCCTGATGAGCTCTTGGTAAACCCACAATAGGCGTTTTACTGCCATACAGCATGCGGTCTGGTACGCTTGATGTACAAACACAAATCTCACAGGACCGAGTGAGAAGCGCTGCAGGAAGCAGTCATGATTATCATGCAAATATGTACTTTATATTTATTTTTGTAAATGCATTATTTTTGTGTATGAAAATCAGCTTTTCAGTTTATGAGAATATATTTTCCATTTTAACTCAAGGGGCCTTATCATGATGGGCTTTTCTGATGCAGGGTAGAGCACAGTGCCTGTTTTATGTCCCTGCCCTGCAGGACCTAAGATGAATTAATGTAAACCAATATTTCCTTGAATTTATGCTTTATATTCAGATAATACAGCTCGGAAAAAGTGACCAAGGTTTGCCTCTTTCTATTTCAGAGTTGTGCTGTCTGAAAATGAAGTACTAAGAGAAATAATCGGTTAAATGAATTCACTTTACATCCTGCAGGTGCTTAAAACAGGGGCATGGCTGTGCTCAGGCCACATAAGCCCGCAAAAATATGGCACCAGGTTAGAATTTAAATATGATAAACTTTAATTGTCAAAAACAAAAAGTGAGCACTTTCGTTACACAACATATTTCTTTCTTGAGATATTAGTGTTTCATTTTTAGTAAAAACAGTTTTGGTAGCCAAATACCAGTTTGCCATGTTTATCAAGTATCCACATATACCACTGCCACATACTGCCCATGTACCATCATTGCATGCCAAGGATGCCCAGAATATGTCAGGAGTTACCTACCTTATGTCAGTGTCAACATTACACCAGTGTTTGGCAGTGCACACATCTCCCTCACACATGTATGCAAGAATTAATGAGAGTAAAATGTTTGTTTTTGTACAGTGTCGGTACTGAAAATGTGCCATCCTTAAGTGGTATACCTAGCAGGTGGTATGGTTAGCTGATTTATAGACAGACAGTTTACGGCCCTTACAAAGATATAAGGCTAAGGTGGCAGGCCAAGACTGCAGCGTATAGCTTAGAGGTCTTTGCAGGTATCCTAACTAGCGGTCCCTCACTAGGCTACCTTTCCAGTATTTCTACACTTAAAAAAATCACTGGATTTTGCAGAACTTTATCATTATGAACTTAAATGACAGATATTGTATAGGTCTTCTTTTAAGAAAACTATACAATTTCTGTTACAAAACAATAAAATGGCTACCTTCTGAAAAATTTCACAGTGATAGCAAACTGGTGTTGAATTGGCAATAGGAGTCGTGAATGTTGGAAGGCACGTAGGGGGGTTGGTTTATTTGGGATCACGAGGCTGGAGTTAGCTGTTTGTGCACTTGAACGATGGTGAGATAAGGAGTAAATTAGTTGATTTACTGCTAAGAACAGCGTTTGGTTTGTACAGGTACTGATTATTATCAGTGTTTAGGGGAGGTTATCACAATTTCTGGGGGTTTAATCGACACTGGATGACATGACGTTACACAGGGGTAGCATTCCGTTTGTGCACATTTGTTTAGGTTTCATTCTCAAGTTTTGCTAAGGGAATGTTTGGGCTTCACAAGGAAGGGTGTTTCACGTTCGTTTTTGCACATTTGTTGATGTTTTGTTTATAAGATCTGTTAAGGGAACGGTTGGGCTCTATGAGACACGGGGTTTCACGTTCTATTGTTAAAATCAAACTTGCGTTGATTAGAGTTTGAATAATGGTTTGAGACAACACATATCATGTTTCATGTCAAGTGAGGCAAAATATTAATAGTGGTTTCAAGTTTGAAATTATAGCTACCCCTGACGAAGGGCTGTCCAGCCCGAACTGAATTGGGTTTAAGCTGCTCAGGATGAATTACGTTTCACTCACATGCTACAGAAAAAGGCGCAGATAGACATATCTACAGCATTTGAAATAATGTGTGAAATGTGCAGCCTTTAATGTGAATGAAAGAAGCAAAAAGAAACTTTGCAATGAAGCATGGAGACAAATGGATTAAAACTGATTATTTAACTCATGATGGAGTCTTTTGAATATTTTCCGAATAGGCTGTGCGACTGGTGGCTGGGGCGTCACGTCGCTCCACATGCTATGAAGTTAGCATTGGTGCAGTTGGAGCAGGACACGACGCCAGTCGGCACGCAAACATTTGTGCCTATGAGCATGATGGAAAAAAGGACAATTAAGTATAAAGGTGTGCATTTGGTCACTTAACATTGTTACTGAAAAGTTTTGTCTTTGCGATGTCGTAATAACAGTTTAAAACTGCACTACAGGCTGTAGTGGCAGATCTGAGACATGATTTAAAGTGCTGCTTTAGAGGGTGGCAGAATGAGTGCTGCAGGCCCACTAGTAGCATTTAATTTGAAGGCCCTAGATATAGATAGTACCAAACACTAGGGACTTGCAAGTAAATTAAATGTGCCAATCGGGTGTAGCCCAATTGTTACCATGTTTTAGGGAGCGAACTCAAGCACTTTAGCTCTGGTGAGCAGTGGTAAAGTGCACAGAGTCCTAAATCTGACAAAAATGAATTCAGTAAACAGTAGGGGTGAGGGCAAAAAGTTTGGGGGAGTATTACACACCAGTGATGTCAGGTCTAACATGTACTATTCTGATACGCTCACCATGCTATTTCATTTAACCCTTGCGTTTTTATAACAACATGTGATGTAACCTCATGCCTGTTCATAACTCTCCTCTCTCCTGGGAGGGTCGGAAGAGTTACTCTGATACTACGCCATCCTATCGCTTTCCATTGTGTATTCTGCATAACTGAAGCTATGGCTTGTCTGGCAGCCTATTTACAAACTTATGCACGTCTTGTTTTTTTTTTGGATTACTTGTAAAAAAAGCCAACCTTCTCCCATCTGCACGAATTTTCTGTAGGACATTTTCTACATGACACTCACGTGCTCTGAAAAAAACTGCTTTCATTTACATTTATTTGTCGACATGTGCTATTTGTAAGGCTCAATTATTACCTCACTAATAATAAGCAATTGCCTAGATACTTGTGCTTAGAATTACTTAAGGTTTTGAGAGTGCTCACGCGGTGATGCCCAGATCCCCTTCTAATGGTAAGTCATAATAGGGAAATCAACTAAATGTTTTACATCCTTTTGTGCTTCACAGTGCCAGTGCACACTTGGTAATAAATATCCCTCTTGGTTGTATACTTACCGTGGGAGAAAAATGTGTTATGATCCTGGCTTATTCACATGAAGCAAAAGCATGTGAATCTATAAAATACAGCCCGTCTTTCTTTGTCATGAATGCATTACAATGCTCTCTACTACTAATAATAATACTAATATTAATAATCATAGAATCAACCTATTTTTATATAGCACTACATACAGCACTTAAAGGAACACAAACCTGTGCAACTGTGTAAATATGTATATCAAAAAAATAGAATAATGCTGTCTCAAACTGTCCTAATTGTATGTTGCCACCCTCTTCGTCATTACAGCTGAATCTAGCTCCCAATCCTGTTCTGTGTAGGGCGCCATTACTGTGCTATTTTCCAGCTGCACAAAAAATATTCTCTGAAAAGCAATCCACTGCTGCATAAAATGTCAATTAAATGTCATAATTGTTTGTGTTTGATATGCCCACTTTACTTGTGATTGTGTCAGCGGAGGTTGGAAAACTCAAGCCCCTGGGAACTGCGCACAACAATAAGTCTGTTCCCTCTCTATTCAGCGTGGAGTACACTATGTCGATAGCAGGTCAAAATAAAAAGAGGGCCTGGAGAGGTGGGGTTAGCCAATTCCCTCCACAGAATGTGAGGCATGACATGAGCTTATTCCCTGAAGTTGAATTACTTTTTACCCATGCTCCCCCCTCTGGTAAACTCCAAACGCCCTATAACGACACAACCACATGTGCAAGCACAGGTATGGGTGGGGAGGACCCATGCCCCTCGCATTCAGTGCAGAAGGGTGCGATCCCAAAGTCCAGGAAGGGCCAAGAAGCTTGCAGCAAGAGATTGAACTGTGTTCATTTGGCCAAGGTCCAAGGTCCCAAAATTGACTAAGGGGTTGAGGGAGATTCGTTATATAATAGATGTGTTCATTAAAGAACCATGCACAGCTTATGCTCTCAGATATTGCATCATATATAACACATTAAATGACATAATTGATGACATCACTGATGACATTTCCAGTTACATCATTAATGAATTTATGTTGCCAGATCTAAATATAACATCACTTTAACATGTGTTTATTTCAGTGACTTTCTCTAGGCTTTTTAAGGAAAAGCAAGATTGTATTACCAACTCACAATGCCACACTCTGCAACAAGGCACACTGGTCAAGCTTTAGGACAGTCAAGCCTCCTCAGAAACAGCACATTTAACTTTCTATGTATTGGTATTATTACCCCTAGTTGTAAGTCAGTCAGACTTTGCCCTAAACTTGTATGACCTGCTGCAGCTACTTCACTTTTTTCTGGCCAGTTTGCAAAACACTACTACCTGCCTCCACTGCCTCACTGATTTGTTTATTAATTTAGCATTATAATCTTGTGCATGTTATGTTATGTTATAATATATGAATGTATTACTCGCACGGCTACTCATGAGTGTCCCGGCGCGAGACCGATGGGGTAGAGCAGTGGGCTTCAGATGAAAAGATGAGTTTTCAGTTTCTTCTTAAAAACAGCTGGATCCTGGATGATGCACAATCTTGTGCATGTGTTGGATTACTCACTTACCCAGTTGCCTTTTGCTGAAATCATATTGTTATCATAGCCTATCATTTCCCTGGGTACAATGCACCCATACGCTTTATATTTGCCCTAATAAATGTTCTTCTTCTGCGTATATGTGATACTCAAGAATTCATCATTTGATTCACTAAATACATATTGGCTATGTCATTCATGATTGTCTTACCAAGATGTCTTTTTTCTTTGGGGAAGTTGCATGTCAAGAAAAAATAATGAAAAAAGCATGTTTTGGGACTTTATTTGAAGATTAATGACCATAAAAAAAAACAGGAAAAGTGCATGCTTGTGTCAGTTATACCATAATATGCAGACAGCACATCTTCGGAGAAGTCAATTTCTCTCCAGAGATTGCTGTGTGCAGCTCATGTTCTAAATTGCTATGTTGCAAAGATAGTACATATGCTGTGAAGAGCACAATTGTGTGAATAGCATGTGCAAAATTTAGTTTGGTGGCAATGTCTAGGTATAGAAAGTATTCCTGGAATGACCCAATGAAATGCTTCCAAACTGTAAGAGCCTCAATTACACCTAGGCTCAGACAAAAAAGTGTATCAATGATTTTACCATCCATTTAAATACTAATGCCATTGAGAACTTGAACACTAACTGCATTCCACAAGGTTAAGCAGTAGCAGTAAACCCAATCAATAAAAAATGAAAATGTGCCTAAAAAATGTTTTTCCTTGGTTGCTTGATATTTCGCATCAAATTCTGTCTTAGGCAAAATCTTTTTGTGGAAAACAGTTCAAAGTTTTAGGGGTCAACTATTTTTGTCTATTGTTTCATCAGTTGTTGTGTAACTATGATTTTGGCGTAGTTCAACAAGGTTTGCTTTCCCACCCATGGGTGACACAAGTGGACTTAACTCAATGCACCAGCACTGAATGTGAAAGACAGGTTATTGTATTCTCACAGAACCTCACCCAATACAAAGTTGAAGTGAAGTAATTGCTAACAATCCCTGTAATGGAATCAGGAGCACCGTACTGTAGTAACAGTGAGCCTAATTCATTCTTCAAAGTATACCACACAAGCACTAAGAAGAACCAATACTTTTAAATGTTTTTATTTATTACAGTATGGTGAACCTGTTTCTTAGTGCAGCTCATATAATCACACAGGATATCATAAAAACAGCAAGTTGCAAACAATGAAAATGAAATAAACATTTCTAACATGGTTAAAATGTCATATAAAATCCTAACATCCTAAAACCTACTTATGCACTGCCCTACGAAAACAACGAAAACATGTAGTAGAGTAACTTGTGGTCTAGAGATTTTTGGGGAGAAGTGGCACTCTGCATACCTTGTTAACAACTCAGGCTCTCATTTTCGGAAGAGCACTGAAGTAAGCGTTCCATCTGAAAGGCAAACTTACACTGCAGTAGCAGCCTGCCTTGGTTCTTGTTAGATAATATGAACAATTGATTCTGTTGGGTAAAGGTAATTTCTTTAAAGCCCTTAAACCAGTCATTGGTTTACTCATAGGAACAAATAATTCATCAAAAACCACATATAGGTAACACACCAAGGGACACCATAGAGGGTATTCAGAAGTTTTATAAATTACGTCATTTAGGAATACCACCATTGATTCAAGAGGCTGTCAAAACGTAAGAACACAACATAAAATGCGTTGTAATTTGTGACAAGGTGAATATAGTGCTCAGTGCAGTGGTGAAGGTGCACAATATATACAAAGTGAATTTCAACGAAATGTCGTTTTTGAAAGGCTAGAAAAACAACAATGTATGAATAGCTCTGTAGATTAAATGAATAAATGAATAGGTCTTGACACAGAGTCTTTCAGCTGGTCCAGGGAAAATGTCGACGTTTCAACCCAGGGAGCATTACTGTATTAGTCAATGCGGGTCTTCATCAGGACAAGAACAAGCGGGACAGCCTAAGGAGTAGTAAGAGTATGGGTCAGGTGTGTTGTAGTGATGGGTGCTAGGACTAGTCATAGCAAGGGCGGCGGAAGACTCACCTAAAAGGCCCAGTAGGACTCAGGGTCGTGTATATGTTCATGCAGCTACAACATTCAGCTGTCAATTGAGGAATAATCAACCAGGGGACCCTATTGATGAAATGAAGCATATTAGGGACCGGAAGAGCAAATAGTGTGGAGTAAGCACCGAATAGTCATTTAATGAGGACTTACCCCAAGGGAATCAATCAACCACGGTGGCATGAGGCATTGAATACCAAGGAGGAGGAACAGAGGGACCTCACGTCTCCTATGCAGTAGAGCGCAGCAAATGCGCGTTTCTATATGAGAACATTTTTAAAAGAGAATTAGCTCCTTCCGTAAAACCGCATAAACTCGGGATCTTCCAAAAGTGAATGTCATCTTCCATAAGTGAATGCTCACCTCTTACGAAGATCAGGGGGCCAACCCAGACGGCAGTCGCAAACGTCCTGTCTCGTGCGTGGTGGAGACAGGAATGGCGATTAAATACAGGTTTAACGGGTGAAGGCACGTGTACGTAACGTAGCGTCTTTGGGTAGGTTGCTAGGCAACGCATGACGTGCTATGTCATGCGGGAATTCATGTCTCAGAGCTGAGAGAATAACATTGTTATTGGGGGATGATACGAGTAACCCCATTGGAAAACGACAAGTTGCTATGCAACGCATGACGTGTTCTGTTATTGGGAGGATCATATCTCTGTGTGAAACATCACATAGGCAGTCCACTGTTATATCGTGGGATTGGAAAACTATGGCTATGGAGCTAAGATGTTGATGAGTAGAGTTAGCAGTGATTCTCAAACTAGGAAACACATTATTAGGCTAGGTACAAATGAACTTTACTTAACATTTTACATAAAATGCGCGGCCCATGGGAGAAAATCATTACGAGTGTGCATAGACTTCATCGACACATCAAGTAAGACAGAAAGTGTAAGTATTTCGGCAAAGATCACAGATATGCATCAAAAGTATAAGTAAATAGCACAATCACAGTTAAAGTTATTAACCAATCATTTAGCTGGAGACACACCACTGGCCTGCAATATAGGACTCGGAAACCGAGTAGATATCAAGTATGCGGTCAAGTGAACTCAGTTTAATGGAACTCTCAGGTATGTATGGCTAGAGTGTGAGATTTCTTAGCTAGAGTGGGCAGGGATAGCTATAATCTCATCCGGGTCCCTGTCTAATAAGTTGAACAGTCAGAAAGGGTAGCTCATCTATCTCTATGTCAGATATGCGATTACTAACCCAGACTTGGACAAGAAAGGTTATAGTTGCCCCATTTGTCTAGTAGTCTCTTCTATTTCGTTCAACCCATTCTGGATTGAGTTGAGCGAATGAATCCATCTGCATTCCTTATAGTTCAGGACCCCAGAGATTGCGCCTCCCCTTGGGTTGGGACAGATCTTCTCAATAATCCACCATCTTATGCTGTCTGGAGAATGGTTGTATGTCAAAAAATGGTCAACCATGTGTGCGCCCTGTACTTTACACCTTATCCTACTCATATGCTGGAGGATTCTGGTTTTTGCTTTCTGGATGGTTTGCCCCACATATATCAGATCACAATGGCAGAGGATGGCATAAATTACATGGGAGATATTGCAGTTTGTAAAGTGTGGTTGCCTGTACGTTCTGTTGTTATAAGTAAAAGTCGTTCCTTCTTGACAAAAATCACATGCTTTACTCGGTCCGCATTTATGGTGTCCACTTAGTGATGGTAGTCCAAAGTAGTTCCTTATATCTGGTTGCTTGGGTGGTTCCAGAAATGCTCTCACAACGGTATTCTTGATGTTCTTGCCTCTCTTGAAAGCAAAGATCGGATCTTGTTTGATCATGAGTTCACTTGCCACTAGATTCCAATATTTCCGGTTGTGGTTCTATACTTGAACCATTGAACCAATTTATTGATCATTTTTTACAGCCTTGGGTTCCAAAAACCAAATCCTTTGTACGTGACTCAATGCATATCATACAACTTTTGGAGGGACAGGCCTTTGATGTACAGACACAACTGCTGGTAACACTTGATGTATCGTCTCTTTATACATCAATCCCTCAGGATGAGGCACTGATGGTCATCAAAAACACGCTAGATGGACGACAGAGACCCCACTGGATCCCCACAGACTTCCTGATCTCGCTCTTGGAGATTGCAATGAAGAAAAATTATTTTGTTTTTAAAAAACAATTCTTTTTCCAATGCAAGGGTGTGGCGATGGGAGCTACCTATGCGCCGAGCTTGGCGAATATTTTCATGGATCACTATGAGGAGGAACACTTGTACAGCAATGAGAATCCATACCTAGATCGGATCACAGTTTGGAAACGCTACATAGACGATGTTATAATGGTGTGGGCAGGCGATGCGGTGGAGTTGAATGAGTTCCATGTCTGGCTTAATGCCAGATCGAATGACATCCAATTTACCATGACGAGTAACAATGAGTCAATTGATTTTCTGGATCTCACGTTTCGGGTGGAAGAAGGTCTCCTGTACTTTGACCTGTATCGGAAACCTATGGAAAGAAACACACTGTTGATGTACAACTCTCACCATCCCCGTAACCTGAGGGATAACCTGCCTTATGGGCAGTTCCTCCGACTCAGAAGGAATTGCACCAGGCGCACTGATTTCTTCAAAGAAGCAGATACCCTTGTGAGTCGCCTTAGAGAGAGAGGATATCCAAAAGGACTGCTTAAACGAGCGAAAAAACGAGCTTGGTACTGCCCACGCGACCAACTTCTGGAAGTTAAGACCAAAGACACCAAATCAGATAACATTGTCTGTGTCACGACCTTCAACACCAGGAGTAATGACATTAAAAAGATCGTCAAGAAATATTGGAATCTAGTGGCAAGTGAACTCATGATCAAACAAGATCCGATCTTTGCTTTCAAGAGAGGCAAGAACATCAAGAATACCATTGTGAGAGCATTTCTGGAACCACCCAAGCAACCAGATATAAGGAACTACTTTGGACTACCATCACTAAGTGGACACCATAAATGCGGACAGTGTAAAGCATGTGATTTTTGTCAAGAAGGAACGACTTTTACTTATAACAACAGAACGTACAGGCAACCACACTTTACAAACTGCAATAGCTCCCATGTAATTTATGCCATCCTCTGCCCTTGTGATCTGATATATGTGGGGCAAACCATCCAGAAAGCAAAAACCAGAATCCTCCAGCATATGAGTAGGATAAGGTGTAAAGTACAGGGCGCACCCATGGTTGACCATTTTTTGACATACAACCATTCTCCAGACAGCATAAGATGGTTGATTATTGAGAAGATCTGTCCCAACCCAAGGGGAGGCGCAATCTCTGGGGTCCTGAACTACAAGGAATGCAGATGGATTCATTCGCTCAACTCAATCCAGAATGGGTTGAACGAAATAGAAGAGACTACTAGACAAATGGGGCAACTATAACCTTTCTTGCCCAAGTCTGGGTTAGTAATCGCATATCTGACATAGAGATAGATGAGCTACTCTTTCTGACTGTTCAACTTATTAGACAGGGACCCGGATGAGATTATAGCTATCCCTGCCCACTCTAACTAAGAAATCTCAAACTCTAGCCATACATACCTGAGAGTTCCATTAAACTGAGTTCACTTGACCGCATACTTGATATCTACTCGGTTTCCGAGTCCTATATTGCAGGCCAGTGGTGTGTCTCCAGCTAAATGATTGGTTAATAACTTTAACTGTGATTGTGCTATTTACTTATACTTTTGATGCATATCTGTGATCTTTGCCGAAATACTTACACTTTCTGTCTTACTTGATGTGTCGATGAAGTCTATGCACACTCGTAATGATTTTCTCCCATGGGCCGCGCATTTTATGTAAAATGTTAACTAAAGTTCATTTGTACCTAGCCTAATAATGTGTTTCCTAGTTTGAGAATCACTGCTAACTCTACTCATCAACATCTTAGCTCCATAGCCATAGTTTTCCAATCCCACGATATAACAGTGGACTGCCTACGTGATGTTTCACACAGAGATTTGATCCTCCCAATAACAGAACACGTCATGCGTTGCATAGCAACTTGTCGTTTTCCAATGGGTTTACTCGTATCATCCCCCAATAACAATGTTATTCTCTCAGCTCTGAGACATGAATTCCCGCATGACATAGCACGTCATGCGTTGCCTAGCAACCTACCAAAAGACGCGACGTTACGTACACGCGCCTTCACCCGTTAAACCTGTATTTAAACGGCATTCCCGTCTCCACCACGCACGAGACAGGACGTTTGCGACTGCCGTCTGGGTTGGCCCCCTGATCTTCGTAAGAGGTGAGCATTCACTTATGGAAGATGACATTCACTTTTGGAAGATCCCGAGTTTATGAGGTTTTACGGAAGGAGCTAATTCTCTTTTAAAAATGTTCTCATATAGAAACGCGCATTTGCTGCGCTCTACTGCATAGGAGACGTGAGGTCCCTCTGTTCCTCCTCCTTGGTATTCAATGCCTCATGCCACCGTGGTTGATTGATTCCCTTGGGGTAAGTCCTCATTAAATGACTATTCGGTGCTTACTCCACACTATTTGCTCTTCCGGTCCCTAATATGCTTCATTTCATCAATAGGGTCCCCTGGTTGATTATTCCTCAATTGACAGCTGAATGTTGTAGCTGCATGAACATATACACGACCCTGAGTCCTACTGGGCCTTTTAGGTGAGTCTTCCGCCGCCCTTGCTATGACTAGTCCTAGCACCCATCACTACAACACACCTGACCCATACTCTTACTACTCCTTAGGCTGTCCCGCTTGTTCTTGTCCTGATGAAGACCCGCATTGACTAATACAGTAATGCTCCCTGGGTTGAAACGTCGACATTTTCCCTGGACCAGCTGAAAGACTCTGTGTCAAGACCTATTCATTTATTCATTTAATCTACAGAGCTATTCATACATTGTTGTTTTTCTGGCCTTTCAAAAACGACATTTCGTTGAAATTCACTTTGTATATATTGTGCACCTTCACCACTGCACTGAGCACTATATTCACCTTGTCACAAATTACAACGCATTTTATGTTGTGTTCTTACGTTTTGACAGCCTCTTGAATCAATGGTGGTATTCCTAAATGACGTAATTTATAAAACTTCTGAATACCCTCTATGGTGTCCCTTGGTGTGTTACCTATATGTGGTTTTTGATGAATTATTTGTTCCTATGAGTAAACCAATGACTGGTTTAAGGGCTTTAAAGAAATTACCTTTACCCAACAGAATCAATTGTTCATATTATATATCATTGCCCAGGTTCTGAGGGATACTGGGTCACCCCATTGTTTATATTTTGGTTCTTGTTAGAGTCACGCAAGATAAATCATCTTATCTTAGTGTCAGCAATAGTCAAGATCTTCTAGGGTAATCTGGGGTAAAATACCTCTCTACCTAAGGGATTAAGTGGTGGTCCTTAAATACTAAATATTATCACCGCTGACATAATTTGAGGAATGTTGTACAAAGATTACGAACACTAGAGAAATTCTCCTAGACATATCTTTAAGAACATAAGAGACAAGGGCACGTCAATTCGGACCATACCTCCTTGATGATTTATATAGCGGTGCTTCTAGATGGCCCTGAAATTTTCATAATGGAACACTTGTTCAAGGCTATTTGTTTCATCAGGTTTTATATCTAGGTCATTATCAGAATGAATAGACATTGTCCCAGTTCTACCAATGATAAGGGCAGGCAAAATTCATAATATTATTATTTAGAACAGATATGAAAGTAAGTGGGCATAGTTCGGGAGAAGTGGAGCGCGAGATTGATTTGGGGGCCTTGCCAGAATGGAGTAAGACCTTAGGAACTTTACATCACAGTACGACAAATCTGTAAAGTGGTTCTCTTTCAAACAATGACGAGTTTTCAAGAAAATGACAAAAAAATAGCCATAGTTTTTTATTTAATTGTTTGGTATCTCAGGTGAAAATTATACCTCACATACAAAAGTCACAAAAATTCCAGGAAGAGACAGATATGAGCAGAAAAAAAGAGCTTGGATGCACCATAATCGGTTTTGCAGATCCTGTAAAATATTTTCTATTTTCAGTTTGAATCAGTCTCCAGTGGAAGAAATGTTTGTAAAATGGTATAGAGTAGAAATTGTAAACATTTTGGACAAACTTGCAAAATGGCAAATCCATGAATTTCTCAAGTTGTAATTTGTATAGTAAAAATGCTGCCCTGGCATACTTAAGAGTAGTGTAATCAACAACCTTTACCATTGCGGATGATGGAAGGCGTAGATCTACCAGTTTTGCATCTTCCCTAGATTTCTATACTAAAGGCTGGCCTGCCCCCTTCTGGCTGTTTGCAGTTTGATTTTCGTGGCTCTCTGAGGATGCTGTTTCAGGGATGACTCTGGCCTGCTTGGAGCTTTTCCTCCAAAGTTTGCCTTTGAACTCCAATGAAAACAGGGGTAGTAAGAAGGGGAGGTGAACATTGACTGCGGTTAGGCTGCTGTGGTGAGAATTATGCAGTAGCTGCCTGGGACAGAATTTGTGGTGCCTTGACTATGCTTCAGTTCATGGTGCTGACAGTTACCAGCCATTCCCATTACCTCCTCGTCCTCGGTGGATGGGGAAAGTTCTGGCAGTTCCTTGACTTGCCCATTAAATCAAAATATGACACAGGAGAATGTTTCAAAGATTCACATAGAGGTCTCTGCTGTAACTTTGGCAACCAGTAGACCATGCGGACCTCAGAAACTACTATAGCAATAGATAACCATACATCAACACAATGATTTAGTTTTCTCAGTGGGAAATAATACAACAACTGCTATAGTGGCTCAATCGAAGTGAATGAGAACTATCTCATATACAGTCTTAAGCAGGCCTTTGACAGATGTTTTCCCTGTATTTCAGGCTCACCGGGCAGCTTAAAAATTATTAATGATAATAGGGAGCCCTCACTGGAATCCTCTGAAGTAGTTTTAGCTAATAAACTGGTAGACCTGGAGTTGTTATCACAGCAATTTGAAGACACTGAGAAGTTGGGGTCACAACTTGCATATTCTACTGTCCCCAAAGTACCGTCAGCTGGCCACTCAAAAAATATAGACACTGATCAAAAATTGTTGTAGCACGTTTTTCCGATCTTAGAAGAAATGCTGAGTGAGATTGAATTGATAAAACAATTTCCGATGGTAGATGGGATTAAGTGGTGTTTGAATAAAACAAATGGACAAATGGCCCAATTGTTCGCTTGAAATAAAAAAAGATACAGCAACCTCTCTCAGATTGTGAGGACAAGCTGCACACAACCTCTGAGCTAAGGGCCATATTTATGACCGGGTTTGCATCGCTCTTGCACCACGCAATGTGGTGCGTGAGCGATGCGAACTATAAGCCCGATTTTTAAATAGACACAAAGCCACTTTGTGTTGCTTTGAATGACTTTAAAAATTTAGAGAAAAGCAATGCAGTGCAAATCTCTGTGTAGCATTATTGTGCGAATGGGAGGCATTCCATGGGAGTTGCATAAGTGTTCCTATGCAACTCTCATGGTTTTTGATGCATTTCCAAATTTACCCAACCTGGTAAACGTAGGAATGTGCCAAAAAGATACACCTCTACAGGAGAGGCGTAACAAGGAGAAATGTCTTTATTTCTTTATGTTACTTCCTCTTGGTGCTAGGAAGCCCTTGTGTGTGTCAGCGCAGGAGATTGATTGCCAATTGCACAGGATCTATAACTGCATGCACCTTGAATACTTTTTGTACAGGATTTACAAATGGATAAACATTGTAAAGATTACATTCTTAGTTTATTTTTTTAGGTACTAGCGCTTTATATACCTTGGCATCTCTCTTAATTGTTTTGTATTCGGTTTTTACAGATCAATATTGACTGAACTCAGTGTATTTTGCCCAGATTGGGTTTGCTTTGTATTCTCCAGTGCATTTTATACATAAACTATGTTTATTGTACTTTCTGACAGGTAACCTGTCTACTAATTTGATGCTGGCATTGCTCATTACTGGAAACTTAGAGAATGCTGTTCTGGTTCTATGAAAGGCAAGACATTTTATATAGATAGTTTATTATTGCTTAGTTGTCGTTGTTTGATATTATTATTATTATTATTAGCAGTAGTAGTATTTTTTTTAATGGTACTGTTTTGAATATCAAAAGTTTATATTTCATGAAAATGATGCAGAGTCTTCCTAAAAATATCGACCATGGCTATGAACAGTTTTCTGAATGTCAGATAGACTGAAGACTTTTACTCTTAATCTAAAGGGCCTAAAGAATAGCAGGAAAACGCATGCTATTGAATCATAGGTCATGGTCCATAACCCATCAGTTATTTAATTTCAGGAGATCCATGTAGTATCTGCTTCATCATTCAAATTTAAAAATGTTAAATCATGGTCGGGTTTCAAATGTTTTCCTCAGGAATGCAAGGCCCATCGTTGTGCTGTGATTTTTGTAGCCAAAAATCTTAATGTTAATGAATAAATATATACATGGCAAAACAAAAATGAAGGTTGTTGTTGCTGAGTTAATTGAACTATCGCATTTATTTGTATAACCCTTGTTAGTTTCGATGGCCAATTTGAAAATGATCAAGAACCATTTATCCCTATTTTTCAGTCAATTTTTATGGTATCTGGAAGAATTGTTATTGGTGATTTCAAATTTTTGCAAAGCCCAGTTAAGAGGCAATAGGAAGCAATAGAAACAAAAGTTATCAAAATGTTTTTCCAGTTATCAGAAAGACTTGATACTATTCCATCCAGGGAGTACTGCATATCCGGCTAAGCAAGAATCTCTTTTGTATTTCAACTAGATTTAATTCACCTCTCGCATTGTTTTTTTAATCTCATCTATAATAGTCTTTGTCAGTGCTAACAAATGGTTTTTCTGATCACTACGCTCTTGATGTCCATTTTTCTGGTTTAAAATTTTGTATTTAATCCAAGGAGATGGGTTTTTATTAAATATATTTAGAAAATAGAAACTTGGTCGAAGAGTTTAGGAATCATAGCAATGCTACAGTCAAAATGGGGTGGGATGCTTGAAAAGCTTTGTTATATCCTAAAATAATCTTGAGGGATATTGCTACTGGAAAAACTATCAAAGCAGAAAATCTGGAGCTGGAAATGCAGCTTAGAAGAGCTTATAAATATCTCTCCTGTACCATTTGAAGGAAAATAAGAGGGCATTAGAAACAGCGAAACCTTCTATATGAAAGTACTTCTATGTTGAGCTATTTCAATAACTTCACGCTCATTCATGGAATATATAAAGAAAGTGATTATGGATAAAAATTCATGGTCTGCCAAACTCAGGGAAAATATCTAAAAGCACTATTGGCTCTTTAATATGTCCAAAACAAGATTTAGTGCTTTCTCCACCACCTTCTTCCACACCTTCCTTTTCCACGAAGTTCACAATAAGATGTGCTGAATAGGGCAGATATTAATTCAAATATTCCATCAATCATCTTGTTTTTTGATACCCTAAGTGTGATAAGTATGCCCAGACATGGGTCCTGTGCTCACTGTGCCACTGGAACCAAGCTATACTTGGCTGACGAGACGAGTGAGCATGAAACCAGCTCTGGGATGATTGTGTTCCAGTTCAATGAGGACCTGGTAGTAGATTGATTTCAGGATTATACTGGATGTATGTAAGTTGTCTTGATAAGTTTTTAGTGTTCTTTATGTAAGAAGGAATGCGTTCTACTAGTAGTCTCAAAAATGTGATCACCGAATTTCGACAGAGGTTCGAAAATAAGATTGATTCTGCTACAATAGACCTTCCCAGTGTGGAGTGCCTATAGTCATGTATTTTTGGCACAGTGTAAAAACTTGGAGTGATGAGTTGATCTCCCACATGAAAGTCAGTGTCCCATGTCAAATCCCATCTGTAGGGTTCAGCCTCTTCAACCAGGTTGCCAAACTCTGTTCATAAAAATGTTGTATGACAACTGTCCCTCTCTTCTTTGCTGGTTTTATTATGGTGCAAATCTTGTCTTGGAGTTCTTAAGGCCGTCCATTGCTCCTTACTCATATTATGCAACTAGCAGATTTTTTAAATACTGATTGCTTCTATCTCCTTCACAATAGCTTGTTCAAAAGCCTGGATCTCATTTGGTTGGTGGAGAAAAGGGAGATTTTTCCTAAAACTTGAGTCCCTCTCTTCACTGTGATTTTCTTTGTATCAGAAAGATATTTTCATTTTTTTCCTAAAAATATCAGTCAATTTGCATTGCAATCTGAAATTGTCTACTGTGCGGGAGACCAATTTCTGCTGGACTATTCTCGAACAAGTGCAACAACAGTCCCCAAGTAGAGATATATTGAATATTATCCTCAAAAAGGAACAAAGATGGTTGTATGGAATTAACACCCACATCACAGTATAAAATGCTGATATACCCTAATTAATCCTTTGTTATAATGGGATTTCTATCTAAAATGATGTAGATGAATCCTCATGTTTGTTTTGCATTATTCTCACAACACCCACATCACAAGAGTAGATAATTAAATAACATGGTAAAACCTTTGCTTATAATGGGATTTCCATCCCAGTTCATATCGCAGAATATTTTTTATTGTTCCATGAATATGAGAGATGGACTGTGTACGCTGTTTTAGGGGCCACTGTGTTAATACATATTTAAAACTAGTTTGCCCTTCCATAAGTTAACAATATGGGTCCATATTAAAAAAAACCTCCTCAAGTGAGGCTGCCATTAAGGCTTTTCTGGTTCAGACCTGAAAAAAAACCTTTTGTACTACATAAGGAAGACAAAATTTAATAGAACACACCAGCACACATGTGATCTACTTTGTCATCACATATACATATGTTTATGACCTGACATCAGATGCCTACATCCTAAGGGGGACAAAAATAGTGAGACTGGAGTCTATTTTCACCTTTATTTAAGAGCTACAGGACCTGACTTAGCTGATCAGCCGGATGAATCCTTTGAATTTGTGATGACTGAGAAGGCTGAATCAATGCATTTTTAAAATTCTTGTAAACTGGATTATACTTTACTCTCTTTAAATGATAACAATACTTTTGTGACTTTTCACAGTGTGTGACACAAGTTTTGATTCCACCTGTAACTACAAATGGGCAATTACAACCCTAGATACAAGTAGCTGCCATAGAAGAAGGCGTGTAGGTCTGCATGACTCTAAACACAACACGCACTATTAGCCTGTGTGTGTGTGGACAATAGAATGGTTGCTGTTGTCACACAGCATTACATTTGTGGTTAAAAGGAGCACTAGGCGTTTTCCTCATAGCAGACACTATCAATCTCATTCCAAATGATTGCAGATCTGGGGTTGACACAATGTGAAAAGGTGGTTCTGACAATCAAATCCACCTGAAGTGTTTGCTTTTTGAACATCTGATTTTGACCTTTTACTGCAGAAGAGACTCATAACCTGGGACTCACCCATAGCCAACTCATGGTAAAATGGACTGCGCGTGTTTACCACCAGTGTACGCCTTTTGAGATAAGTCTGCTGTGAAGAAGCCGGAATGGGGCACTGGGCAGGCTACATGGTGACATGTGAGCACATGTGAGGGCTACGTGTGGGAGAATCTTGTTGTTCGCAGCCCAGGAACTGTGCTCAGGTAGCCTGTTGCAACATGGACAAAGGCGATGTGGATGGGGACCTGAAATAGGCCTTATAATTGGGGGGTACACATGTAGGGAAAGTCAGTTTGTTTTACTGTCTTTGAATGTAGTGACACTCCATTATACTCCTATGGAAAATGCTGTTTTAGGGCGCAGCTCAGTTCCCTGGGGGCCACAGACTCCATGGTCATACAAATGTATACTGTAATCTGTGTGAAGAGAGCAATTCTGTGAAGTACAAAAAATATTGATACAGCTTATGGGTCATTCAGGAATGTCATAGTTCTTTAGCTCAGTTCAGGATCAGAGACCAGGACTTTTGTAACCCTGTGGGCTGGGTTAATTACTTTTATCCCTAGCTGCAAGAACAAAGGTCTCACCCATCAAAGAAAGCAATTGACAGTGCTTAGGTCAACACTCGAGGAGGATAAATGGGCAAACTTGCTTTGCATCAATCAGTCAGTTGGCATCCCATGCCAGGAAGAGGGCCTGCCCCAGGCCCTTCAAAAAAGGAGGAAAACCCAGACTTCTGGAGCCAAACCAGAGGAGGATGCTTCTTAGAAAATTTGCTGGGGTAAGGCCCTGGCTGTGATGTTAGTGAGGGGAGGAGCTGAGACCTCCAGAGCACATGTGGCAAATGACTCCTTGGTGATGCCATCTTGAAGTATTCCAGAAGCCTGTGCAGCAAGGTTAAAACAGGGGTGGGGGAAGGTGGGGTGGCACCTCAGGATAGGCACTGGGACTAAAGGCTGACACAATGGGCAATTGGAAGGAGGAACTCCATGATGGTCTCCTTACACCCCTGAAATTCATTTGGGAGGAAGACTGGGCTTCTGCACAAGGTGGAGAGAGACCCAAAAGAAGAGAAAGGTGAAAGGCTGGTGAAACCATCTCGCTGCAAAGTTCATTCCCTTTGGAGGCCGGGAGACCTTGTGAAAGGTCTCTTGGTGGCTGGGGTTCGCACCCAGGAGCAAAACAAGACACAGATCATTTAAATCAGTCCAATGGGGCCCGATATATGCCCCTGTGAAGTTTGGTGACCTTTGCTTTTAGTACCAGGAACGAAGTGCATGGGGCTCCACTGCCGTGTTCAGCTTTGCCTCTGGTGTGGGCCAGGGTACAGCGGCTACTACAAAGAGAAAGAAAATGCAGGAAGCATTATTGCACTTTCGCTGTGAGAAGTGGGAAATGACACAGGATCACATCCCTGGGCCCCGGTAAGATAATGTTTGAGGGAGAGCTGTCACACCCCATCGGGATACAATAAAGGAACCCATGAATCCCAATCATGGGCCCTGAGAAAAGTTGTGAGTGGGTGAGCACTGTCATGCCCCTGTGAAGGTGAGAATGGCCAGGGACCCTATCCCTGTGTGCCAATGGCCATAGCAAGGAGGGAGTGCTGCTGCACTCCACCACATGACCAGGAGGACCGGCTGCACTGCACATGCCTGTCTGCAGGGACGGGCATACTAGAGTGAACTGCTGGCTGCTGTGGCAGGAAGCGACTATGCTGGCTATGCGACGAGCCAGCGAGAGTGGCGCCGTGGTCTCATCGAGCTGCTCTGCAATGTCGCAATTGCGTGGGGTGATCGAGTGGGACAAGACACCCAGAGACACCCAGAGTTCAGTGCAGAGGCACCCAAAAGAAACAGAAGCAGAGCAGGAAAGTGTTGTGTCCCTCCCCAGTGCAGCGGGAGAGACACTGCTCAATAATTCAACAGAGAGCGCAAGAAGCACCCCATAATGCCATGTGGGGCTGGCCAGCATGTTGGAGTGGCACATCACTCATTTCGGCTTTGTGGTGTCCCCAGGTGATCGAAGTCACCACCAAATTAATTCCAAAGTGTGGGGGTGCTGCAGAAGTAGTGCAGCCTCCCCCAAAAGCAGATTAGCAGACTCCAACCTAAGTTGGCAGGGACATGGAAAACATAACCCCTCAATGGTTTTGACCTGTATCAAGCATTTCTGAACCAGGACTTTTGTTCGTCAGTTTAATAGTGATGTGCCCTCTGGGTTAGAGGATTATGTCTGCAATGCTTGTGGCCTGAAAGTGTTAAATATAGGTTTTCATATTTGTAAACACCCTCTAGGGGTGAAAGCTGGTAATTGCACGTATGTGTATATACATGAATGATATCCTTTAGGGATTATATGTGACCTGCAATATTTCATGCTGAATGTTTATGAAAGTGTATGCTGTAAACACCCTCTAATGGTAAATTATTATAATTGCAACATGGTGTAATTATAAAAGTGATGCCCTTTAAGGGCTGTGATTAAATTGTGTTATTCATGTTGACAGTTATGCTGAGTACACCACACTCCCATTCATGCTTAGACATTGATTCTCGCTAATGCTTTATTTGAATAATGAGATTGACAGCCACTCGTGACTAAAGTTTGCATGCTTTATTGCATTTCATGAAAGTTGTAATTAGCAAGGGCCCTCAGTCATGGTTATATGTAATGATTGCATTTATTCCTACCGTAAATTGCTTGTTGACATAATGAGGTGGACAGCCACATGCTTTGGGGCCATTATTAAGTGTTCTTACTCCAAGTTATGCTCAACCCTTGCCATCTAGGGACAAGATGATGTCTAGACATGTGAGTTGTGGCACTAGACCCACTCATCCAAAAGTAATTTCATCAACTTGTGTATATTTGTAAATTGCTGCATAGTATTGAGTGGCGTGCGTGTAATTAATGAACATATCCTTTTACAAAAGAAAAATCACAGACTGGACAATCATGTATTGATTCCCATTATTGTTTAACTGTGAATGGTGATTCCTAGGACACAACACCTTCCTTGAGTTAGCTTTGAATTACTCTGCAACGCTACTCTATGAGAGCCAAGAGCAACAATCAGGTATTTGGTCCCTAGAGGAGGACAAATGTAGGACCATTACCTGTGCATGCCACCCAACCAATGATTAATTTTCTAACACACATCAATTTTGATTTAAGAGTGCAGTGCCTCAGAAGCATGGTCCTTGTTAGAATAAAAATGTTCATGTTTGTGCATTGCCCTATGTAGGTTAGTATTTGTTGCACCATTTTCTATTCAAGGGCCATTTTGAATCATGATCAAAACTAATCCTTTGTTGTTTCTGAGAAAAAGCCTCTGTTATGTTTAGTTTCTGCAGTGTTGGGTTTCGCTTCACTAATGAATAGACTGTTCATAGTTGTGCATACCTTTCTCCCTAGCTAGAGGCCCTCTCCCACTTGTCTGGTGGTGGGCGCAGGGTGGAACGATCTTGAGTTGTATTAGGTGGTGTGAGATATGAGAACCAAAAACTTTTTGTATTTCACTGTCCAGTTGCATCTGCTTGGAAAATTCCACTGTGGGCATACCTTTGCCTGGTCATGAAACGTACATAATGTATCTCTACGTTTGTTGATGTCAGTCCTCTGCAGCACTCCTAGTGACTGGGCAGACTGACCTATATGCTGCTCATGACTAGCTGAAAAATGTTGAACTATGGATGTAATTATCACTAACTGCTCCTGACACATCCAACTCTGTTTTAAATCTTGCTAAAGTAACCACAGTGGTACAGAGTCTGAGGGGTTCACATAAGTGATTTTATTTTTTCCTGATTTCAAAGAGATCATCTAACCTCAACAAGTCTGCCCTCGCAAAATGGGGTAGAGACCTACCGGCTATTATTAGCAAGTCAGGTAAGGACCTATTGATGAAACATTCTACACAATTGTGTGGGAGAGAGTCCTTTTAAGAAATCAAGTTTTTTCACTGATTTGGATTTGGGAATAGGACAGGGCCATTTTTTGTTTAGATAATATTTAATTGAATATGTAGTGGACGCAGTGCAATACATTCCTAGTAAATGGATTGGAAGATATCATTCTATCCCAAATTAAAAAAGAATGATTTAAACAGTTTTAAGTGTTGCCAACTTTCAGAAAATAGAATTTTACTTGAAATAGTTGATTAACCGCTCTCTGTAATTTTTAAACAAGATTAATTCAGAGCACTCCTTTCATTGTTTTAGATGTGAATCTACACATGTATCAAACAGGCCCCATTCTATGTAGTGATGCCTTAGATTAGATAATTTCTGATCCTACCTATATCAATATTTAGAATTTCAACCTCAGATTGTATCATTATGGTAACATTATCTTACGAGGGGGATAGTAGTGAATTGTGAAAAACTGATCAATATTCCAATGTTAGTGGTGCAATCACTATTATTTTAAAAAGTGAACGACTACATGAATCCCCTCTTTCTCAGAATGGATTTGACAAATGTATACAGTAAGACAATGTGAGTATTTGTTTGTGATACTATCTGGCACCACTTCAAAATTATCTAAGATCTAGGATCAGTTTGCGTGTCAAATTGAATAATTGGTCATTTGTGTTTACACTTTGCACTGTGTGAGTCATATTTACAAAGAAGTGGCACAATTCAGCACAACAAGTAAAAATAAGTAAAGTTACTGCACTGTGTTTGATCACCTGAAGTGAGCAGGCCTACATCATATATTCTAACAAATAGAACTTTTCTGCTCTCTTCATGTGCTGGCACACTTTGGGCTGCCTACCACCAAAGCAGGCATTCTTGCACCATTGTGCAAGTGTGCCAGCGTTATGGTCAGGATAGATGTAGTGTAGGAAGAGGTGCCTTCCTGGTTAAAAAAAACTACCCTAGAGGGCTATTTCCCCTTGCACTGCCTTGCATTCCATTTTTTTTGCAATGACGCACAAACTGACACTTGAGGGTCTTTGAAAATACCAAAAAGTATTTTGCGTTGGGCCTGCATCAACAAAAGTGACCCAACCTGACACAAACTCTTTGTAAATCAGGGTCTAAATGTATTAGCTGTATGATGTTCATAAAGGGTTTTAGGTAAATATTTTATATTAATGGAAACTGAGCAATATATTTAATATTTATATCTGTCATTATGATCTATGATGTTTTTTATTATATCCCCAAAATAAAAGTACATTAAACACCTTTCACATTACTTGCTAGGCCCGACTGATATTTCCAATATTTTACTACAGTATTAAAAAATTTGATAATCTGTGAAAATACCTCTCTTAGTGGAGAGTTTCATTGTAATAGGAACATTTCTCATAAAGTTATTAATGCCATAAATAACACCGCATTTTAGTCAGCCAAGTTTTAAGAACAGAAGACACCAACCAATTAAAATACTGCAAGTAGCAGCAATTCGTTTCGGAACAAATTTTCTGCCGAACATGTTTATCTCGCTCTCCACTGCCTACACAACATTTGATATGCATGCTAATCGCGTCGTAGTCACACATTCACAGTGTTGCCGGCTGTTGATTTCACATCACTCCTTGTCAACTTCACACCATGGAGTGTCACAAAACTGACAACCTGGGCCATGGAGTTCAAAAAAGATGTAAATACATGCGGAACAATGACAAGCATACCTCGTTTCACATATTCTGGCGGAATGCTGAGGTTGTCTATAGCTCTTATCATTAATAATATGGTTGCTGCATGCCCAGGCAATCTGTGATTATTATTAAATGGTATAAACAGCTTTTCCCTGGAAACAGGAAAGAATAGCAGCGTGGACGTAATTAGTGATGCTCTGATTTTATATAGTGCAGTGAAGGTTACTAATTAAAACCGAAAACCACTGCAAGGTATGTTTAGGACAGCAATCAATAACTTTCACAACAGTCAGACATAGCATAACTAGCACAGAGATGGAATGCTCATAGCCTCACCCTAAATTAAACAGATGCAATTCCAAATGGTACAGATGGCATTCCATAACATACTACCCTTACCTCTTTGTTAGAGGGGACTATGAATGTATCATTTATGGTTTATGTGTTGTTAAGTAATTACATTTTGCTTATAGGTGTTAATGTAGGCACAAATATTATGAGATTATAATGCCATATGGTGTGTAAATTAACGTTTTGGAACTCTGTTGTGCGAGTTATGGATTGTGGTCCCAATCATAGCTTGTACATTTCAGTGATTTTTCTGTTTTAATTTGTAACTAAAACTACACTTTCAAGTGCTATTTTTTAAGTTTAATCAAAATGTAACTTTTCCATCTGGTTTTTTTCAGTGATTTTTTTTGTCATATACCATGTGCTACATTCTCCTGAATCCAAACAACAATAAACAGCCAGACCCCACTTTGTATGGTCTTTGGCCATGCACAATGGAAGTTGGGCACATGGATTGGCCAGGCACTATGTCCAGACCTCCTCAAGTTATCAATCCCGGCTATACCGGCACACAGCTATCTGCAGGAGGCCAAGTCCCTCTACACTGGCATTTAGGCAATACGAAATAGGGGCTGTCTGTAGGCAGCCAGGCCCTGTGTCCCACTTGCAGTGTATGTCCAACGCTTACTGTACCAGAGATTCGGCTGTGCACAGCAGGGGATGGCCATAGGCCCCCTCACACCACAGATAGCCAATTCCAGGTTAGCAGAAGGTATTGAACTGTGGGAAGGCCCCAGTGCTTAATTTGTATAATATTAAGTGCCAGGGCTCTGACCAGGAGGCCACTGCAGCTTGCACCACCCATCGCCATTGTCATTGCTGCCAAAACTACTAACCGTCTCTCACATGTAAATGCGACAGTTCAGATTATTCCAGGTCCCCAAAGCTAAAGGAATGGTCGAGGAGGCAGGTATGAACAATTTATATGTATATTGTATTCCTAAACAACCGTTGTTCTGCTCATCTCAAAATTAGATGAGCAGCGCCACCATGTGGTAAACTGTTCTAAGTATCGTGTTGAGAATTAGGGGCTGGTGCTGAGCACCAGAAACCTATGAAGTGCCGGTAAGGAGCACCGGAAAGCACCGGCTCAAATTAAGGACTGGCAGGCCCTAATCCCAAGTCCCATTTAGGAGCAGAGCTCACCCGTGGGTGTTAGATATGCTTAGCATTTGTGCACTGACTACTTTTTCCCCAATTTCGTTTGCAAGCCTGATGATTCCCATGCTGAATTTGTGAAACTTCATCTCTCCCTCTTTCCAGTGAGGGTCAATAATTTGCAAATTCATCTTCCCACACAAATCACCATTTAGAGGCCAAGAAGCCTGAAGGTAATACTCCTGATAGCTAAGCCTGGCTATCAGGAGCACAATAAGCTAATTTCTCCCAACAAGGCCTGAGATATGCAGGATTAAAGACTTGCCTTTGACAAACAAGAACAACAAAAAGCTGAGCATGTTGTGTTCCTACAATTAACCCAAGGGTTGGCGCAATGGTGAATTTAATTCTCCTGGGGAGAGGAGGCGTGCGAGGGGGCCTGTCACTGGCATCCTCATTGGCTCCACGTGCCCCCATTTCCTCAGGGCTGGCACAAAGAAACACAAAGATGGTGCCACAGTGCAAAATTCCCACTGGTGCCTTGGGGCACTACTTTCTGGCAATCAAAGACAAACCTGAGCAGGTGCACTCGGCACCTCACTTCCGCTGCCCAATGCCACAGGTTCAGCAGACAGCGCTGCTCCCGCCACAGAAGCGCAGGAGGAGTTACTCTAACATGGTGTTAGGAAAACACAAGATGCTGAGCCCTGGAATTGGGTTCAGCACGCACTGTGAACCAACAGGGTTGTGGGGCCTTGGGCTCTCTTTGAAACCCCCAACAATCTCCAGACACTCATGGGCATTGCAGGTGGGACCAGGACACTGAGCACAAAGGAAAAGAGTTGCATTGCTAGGCTGCTAAAGTATATAGAGTGGAGCTGTAAAACAGCTCATCACAAATTCACTGCTCCTTGACTAATGATGTAATTCTCATTAATTCCAATGGTGTTATATTGACAAAGTACAACATGTGGCTCTTGTTTTGAATGTGGTCACATTGTGAAAAAATCAGTAGGTCTGCCTTATTTAAAATGGCACCCCCATTATATGGAATGTTATATCTAATATAGGTGGTTTTATTGTGATTATGGTGCTCAGGTCCAATTAGGGGTTAAATGTGATATGAGGGTGGCACCAAAAGTATTTGCATCTAACTGCATAGTATTTAGTAGTGTGTGTTTGTTTGTGTTGGTGTGTGTGTGTGCAACAACAGTGCTTTTCATCTATAAAACAATACGCACTGACTGGACAATAATTTATTGAGTGTTGTTGTTGCTGCACGTAAATTAAGATTGGTAGCCCTCGTCATCTCCTCTGAGTAGCCCTTGGACTGTTCTGCTTCACTACCCTGCGAGAGTCAAGTACTTAAATTGGATACTTGGTTCCCAGTAAAAACACAATGGTAGAATTATTACTTGTGAATGACATCATTCGCTATTCATAACCCCAAATACTTCTGTGAGTTCCACTGAGACTGGTTAAAGTAAATCTCTTCATTTTTTAATGGATTAAGCAATGCCAGAATCACTTTTCATGTGAATACCCAATTTGGCCTTGGTTAGCACACAAATAAGAAATAGAAACCAAAGATTGTAATTATTTGATGTGGACATATATACACATATGTACGTGTGTATATGGTATAGTTAGGATTGCTTTTCCATACACAAGGTGTTTTTTGGTTTGCTAAAAACTTTGACACCATTTGACAAATCTTCATGAAACGTTCTAAAAAAACAAATTCACTTAAGCTGCTCCCTGGAAAATTTGAGGGTGATCCGTCTAGCAGGTGCTGAGAAAAAAGAGGGGTCACAAAACACAAAATACCCATGCGTTTTTTATAGACTTCTTTAGACAGGGCTAGCGCTGAATAGAATCACACTAAATTTGTCAGGAAGCTAGATCCTAGTCCGCAGATTATGCTTTTAATGGTTTAGTGCAGAGTACTTTTTGAGAAATTAGGGTACAAAAATATTTGCATATCTGGATGGTTGGGTCTAAAAATAGAGCATTCTGATTGCCTTAGTGTTAGGGCTCGGGTACCTTTTGTCATCCTTAAACTACCCATCCCAGAATGCACCGTAAGGGAGGAGGGTTGTGTACTGTCCCATACTGCCCCTGAACAGGTCACGTGATTGGGAGGGTTTTTAAGCCGTCCTTTCCGGTGCCTCAGTGCTTGGCTTTCCTGTGATCATCCTGACGTGTACCTGGTATGAGAAGTCATCGTGGAAATTCCTGCAGAAGCTAGCCTCGATACCTTGGATATCCTCCACCACTCGTACTCCTTGTTCCTGCTCCCGTTGGGAGTTCGCCCACGAGCTACCCGACAACTTTGTGTGTCTTCCCTTTCCCACTCGTTCAGACTCGCGTGCTACACGCAGGTACGCGCTAGAACGGCATTCCTGCTACTTTCCTCGTGTGCCGCATAGCGCATATTGTCCGGAGTTGCACTTGGTGGTTTACGTGCAAGTTTGTCCGTTGGCTGATCCCAGACGGTTCCGCCCCCTGACCCGCATCCAATCATAACGCGAGGACGCGTTTTTCATTTTGAACTCTTCCGCATTTCCTTAGCGGGTGCCGGTCTTTCCATTGGAAGTATTCGTAAAACGCGAGAACACGTTTCCTTTGTTCGGACACAGCCAAACTTACGTTACCTGTCCCCAGCTTTCCCCATTGCCTTAATTTGGAAAACGCGAGGACGCGTTTCACTTAACGGACACCAATCTAATTATAGAACGCCAGAGCGCGTTTACAGTCGCTGCAGCATTTTGTCCACTCTGCATCGACCAGTGTTTGTTTGCACACTTGCTGTCAAGATAACAGTCGGTGTATATTATTTTGGAGAGACTCCTGCAATCTCCACGCTCTTCTGCCTTTGTGGTAATGCAAGTAAGTATGGCGCAGTACACAACCTAGAGGGTATAGTGTCAGTAATTAAGCTGGGGATATATTCCAATATTGTTTATGCTTGATAATTTTCCCTTTTATGTCTTTTTGTCCTGCATATAGATCCCACGTCTAATTGTCCCGGACCTACTTCTGTTGGCAGTTGAGAGACTATTCTGAGGGGTCTCGTTTGTCTCTCCATTTTTTGAGGACACGGTTCCTACTCTAGTGTGTGTTACTTGCGACACTGGGTGGAAGGTGTCTTTGAGAAAGGTTGAGGCATTTGCATCGCTCCTGGGGAAAATGTTTCTGCCTGGAAAGCCAGTCTACGCCCGACACTTAGGGAGCTTTTTTCCCTTTTGGCCATCTTGCTCTGTTAGCGAGAACTGTGATTGGCTGCCAGCAACATGAGATAAATGTTGTTGGCAGCCATTACAGTATTCAGTATCTTAGTCCCTGTCCTGAAGTTTAGAACAAACAAATATATAAGAGGCCAGGGTAGAATTACCCTGCCCAATAGGCCAGATGAGGGAACCCAAATAAAAAAAAGAATCAACAGTTTTTGCCGCAATCCCGGGGGACTCCCATGGGGTCGCAAAAAAAAGGCATCTGCCATTTTAATATAAATATATATGGGGAGGGGCATTAAAAGCGCCTCCATCCCCTATTTACTGTCCCAGGGACCCCATTCCCCGAAGCTGTTTATATGTATATATATTCACTGAAAAGGATGTTATAGTTAGGAATTAGCATTTAGAATACCTTAGAAATTCACTGAAAAAAACTAAAGGCCCTCTTACCATGTTCAACATTTTGGCACGTTTGGTACATTGAATCACGGAGGGCAGGAGGAATAGGGTGGGGACATGGACTCAGATAAGTGAGGGCAGGAGGGAGATTGGCAGGGGCATCAAACTGATCTTACAAGGCAGTCGGCAGGGGTTGCAGCAGCACAATACATCACACAGGGCAAGCGGGACGGCAGTGCAGCAAACGGACCATGGAAAGCAATATGGAGGGAACAGGGCCATGCACATGGACAACAGTTAACAGAGGGGAAAGAGGCAAGGGCAGAAAGCTGACTATAGCGGACAGAAGAAAGGGACAGTTGCAGCATAACAGACCATGAAGGGGAGGAGGCAAGGGAGCGAAAATGGACAAGACAGGAGGGAGGGGATAGGGGTCTGCACATGGAAAACGGAGGGCAAGGGTGAAGGGGGCCAGGCAGGAGCAGCAAACTGAAAATGAAGGGCACTGGAAGCACAGAAGGCAACAGTTAGTCTATAATGGCATACACAGAGACAACGGAGGGAAGGTGGGAAGGGTTCAGGGGCAGCAAGCTGACCACACAGGGCAGGTGGGATGGGCTGTGGCAGCACAGAAGACTGCACGGCAAGGTGGAGGGTTAGTGGCAGCACAACAGCAATGGTGGACAAGAGGGAGGGGACAGGGGCATGCACAAAAGACCATGGAGGATAGAAGGGAGTGGTATGGGCTAGACACAGACAAAAGAGGGCAAGGTAAGGGACTTCCCAAAGACAATGCAGGGCAGACAGGAGGAGCAGTGGCAGCACAACAGAGCACGGAGGGCAGAAAGGAGTGGCAGCAAAATTGACCATGGAGGACAGGTAGGAGGGGATAGAGGCATGGACAGGCATGGTGAAGATGGCAGGGACAGGTGGTAGTCATCTGGCCATCCTGAGCAAGAGGTAGAGGCAGTGGCAGCTAACAGAACACTCATAGGAGATAGGAGGTTGGCAGGTCCATGGAATATGGTGGGTAGAAAGGAGGGAGCAGGGGCATGCATATAAACATCAGAGGGCAGGGATAAGGAGAGTATGGTCAGCAGGCTAAGCATTGACACTAAGCAGGAGGACAATGATTCTGCATAGAATTGGGGAACTGAGGGCAGGATGAGTGGGCAGGGACATTGAGCTGAATGGAAGGCAATGGCAACACATTGGGCCATGCAGGGCAGAAGGGAGGTGATGGTGCATGGACTCAGACAAAAGAAGGTAGGGAGGAGGTGGAACACAGGACATTATAAAGTGCAAGGTATCTTGTGGAGACATATGGTCACAGCTGTCAGAACATAGATTTTGATATCTCTTCAGCCTCATGGGACCAATAGGCTTAGATGCAATAGGTTTAAACTAAATCTTGTATGCAAAAAGTGGTGGTTAATATTGGTCACCGAGGTGAGATAAGGTTCCGTGACTGGGACAGTTTAAATTTTGCATACCCATTTGCATTTTCTGGGATTCTCTATCCACTGCAAAACGTTACTTTTGACCCACATCTAGTTGACCTTCCCATCTCTCCTGGATTGTCAAAAAAGTCATATCTTTCCAAACTGAAAAAAGATTCCTCAACATATCTTAACCATTGAATACTGTATGCCTTGTCAAGGGAGAGACACTCTCTCGGTTAAGGAGAGAGCATAATGTATATTTGTGGGTTGCGTTAAAGTGGCATGTTCTATTCTAAAGGATGTCACAACCATTAAAGGTAATGTCATGTAATGTAAATGGGTTTTCAAATACACGGAAAAGAGGAGCAACGTTAAACTGGCTAGTCTCATTTTCCCCACTGGTGATCTTTCTTCAAGAGACCCACCAGAAGTCTAACCCCCCAATTTTACACTCCCCAAGAAGTATGGTCATTCGTACTTTGCCTTGGCACATTCTGCGGCACGGGGTGGCTATCTTACTCTCTTCTGCACTAGACTGGGAGCTAGGAAAGGTGATTTGAGATGAAGAAGCAAGATGGACCTGAATTGAGGTTTCAGGTAATTGTGTAGACTTTCTGTTGCTGAATTATTATAGGCCAATTTTTGACGATACTGGGCCTCTGAAACAATTCTATGATTTGTTGATAAATGCCCACGGTATTATAGTAATGGGAGGCTACTTTAGTTTCATTCAAGATCTAGGTCTGGATACATCCAATAAGGGTAAACAGTAACTAAAACTCAAGACAGCTGGACTTCTGAAAGACGATTTTGCCTTAGTTGATGCATGGCGGCTCAACCACCTAGGCCTTCCTCAGTTTACATTCTACTCAGCTAGATATAAAACAGCCTCTCGTTTGGATTTTTTTTGTGATAAATAAACAGCTGCAGAGAGGCGCGCCCACTATTTTCTCTAATACATTTTTAGACCACTCATTAGTCTCCTTGGTAATATATCTACCCACCCCCAAAAAAATAACAGCAGGCGGTATTTCGAAAATGCATTGCTCTTGGATCAACGATGGATCATCGAAACTCGCAAATTTATACAATAGTCTTATAAGGAAAATATTATTACAGCATCAGGTTTTATGGCCTGGGAAGTTTTTAAGGCCGCCTTTCGGGGTAGGGTGATTGTATACAGGGCAAATCTCTATAAAACTAGACAACACAAGATCCAAGGACTTCAGAATGCTGTGGATCAAGCTAGGATAGAACTTATGTCCAGGCCTGTGAGGAAGAAGTTCTCCAGCAGGATTTAACAAAGGTTAAAGAGCATTTAAAAAATGTTTTTATTCTTGAAGAGGTTTCAGGGAGTAAAGCATTCCAACAGAAGGTATATGAAGAAAGCCAACACAAAGGCAAATTCTTAGCTTGGTCAACAAAAACCCAACAGAGTAGGCAACTAATTCCACAAATAAGGGACCCCAGTCCCACTAACCTGGTAGCTATAAAGATAGAATTGTGGAAATGTTTGTGTCCCATTTTAAGAAAATCTACGCAGCGACCCAGTTAGTTAGCACCCAGGCCCTTGGGATTATTTTAGTTCAGCTCAACTACCCACGATTACTGAGGACGAGTGTCAGGATCTGATGAACCAATTACATCTACAGAACTAAGGGAAACTATAAAAGCACTGACTCGTGTGAAGGCAAGTGGCAAAGATGGGATACTGATCATAGTCTATAGGTTGTTTATAGATAAACCTTTTCCCTTGTTAGTGACTTTGTATAATCAGATCATGGATGGGTTGCCTGTCTCTGACAGATTTAACAAATCAGTTGTGATCACTATCTTGTAGAAGGATAAGGATCCTAAGGCTCCAAGCTCCTATCATCCAATTAGTCCAATTAGTTTACAATCTTTTTATGAAAATTTGGGCTATTAGGATCTCAGGTTGTGCATAACAGGTTATATATGCAGACCAAACAGGGTTTTTGCCTGGCAGACCAATGGCTGCAAATACCTTTTTCTTGATTCAAGCTATCAACTATTTTTCAACCAGGAAGGATAGAGCAGCTATTTTAATGATCGATGCAGAAAAGGCATTCGATCCGGTGGATTGTCAGGCCCTTTTTTTTATCCTACAGAAGTTTGGCTTTCCATTCCGCCTGATAGAGATGTTAAGGTGAATTTATATAGTGGCAACTGCAAAAATAATCTTAAACGCAGAGTAGGTGGGTGAAGTACTGATAAGACAGGGTACTAGGCAGGGCTGCCCCATTACTCCCCTTGTATTCTCATTTGTATTGAGCCGCTGGCTATAAAGATCTGTTCTAACACATCAATACGTGATCCCCTACCAGGAATTATATAAATTAAGCTGTTTGGCGATGATTCGATTTTATACCTGAACCCAGATAAGGCAAACATTCAGATGGCGCTTGGGGAAATTCAAGCATTCACAGAAATGGGGGGAATAAGGTTAACCAGTCCAAAACTGAGCTTCTCCTGTTTAATTCTCCAGAGGTCGATCTTCCTGAAGGGCTAACATTTCTGACATTAAGATCTATTAGATACCTGGGCTTATATGTTACAGCCGACTTCTCTCAACTGTTTTCTTTAAATTATGAAAAAAACGCTTAATAAATTAAAAACCTTTTAGAAAGATTGTCACTTTTACCTTTGTCAATAGTAGTCTCTCTAGTAAAAATTCAGCTGGCTGTCCCTGCTTCCAAATTTGATAACCTTTTATTAAACCTTATGCTATTAGAAAGTGCAATCAAGCTATCAGCATTGTTGCGCACTGCAAAGCTACCTAAAAAGACAAGGTATAAGGTTGTGAATACAATTGCAAACGGTATGCAGCGGTTCCATAAAATTTACAACATTCCATTATGCCACGCATATACTTCCCTCAAAGACTGTGAGTGATGGGGTCTCCAGGTTTCATAAAAGGTACTGCAGTCCTATAATAGCCTAGGTTTCCGTAGAATGGTTCCAATCTGATATTGTGGGAAGTATTCCCATTACAATGTGAGTAGTGATCTCTGGTTCAGTTTTAGGCAGATAACTTGCTTTCTTGTAATTAAGTACAAGATAATTAATGAGAGGGAAAGAATAATCTTAAAAGCAGCCTTCAAGCTGATTTTAAGTGGTGTCAAATATTGGTGTCGATTATTAAGACAGGGTTCGAGCAAGAGTCTTGTCGATGCAATGCTTACAAAAATTGCTCAGCAAGCTAATTGCTGGTTTAACATAAAGGAATGGCAGCGAGTGTTTGAATTGGGGAATAGAGCGTTGAGGGCGACCAATTTCAAGAGAATGTCCTTTCTTTCAAGGTGGTTGGTGTATCATACCTCTCTCAGACTACATAAATGGTTTCCATCACTTCTGAACGATTATTTTAGATTTAATCTGATGGGGGCAGGCAATTGGATGCATATATTCTTCACATGTCCTCGGCTAAAAAGCTTCTGGGAGGACGTGTTTAGGTTTATTAGTGATTGTTTGTTTATGAATATTTTACCCTTAACACTGCTGGCCTTTTTTACTTTTCTCACGCAGTTGTCAAAATATAGGCAATATTTTGTTTTTTTCATCTATAGCGATAGCCAGATCCCTGGTGTTGCAAAACTGAAGATCTCAGAAGGTGCCTACAATGGGACACTGGCTCCCCAAGTTAGACCACACCTACGAATTCGAAGAGGCATATGCAAAAAGGGTAGGGGCGCTTCATAGATTCAGAGTGACTTGGGAGGGCTATGCCCTGGCTTCATGCTCTGGCAAAAATGTGTAAGCAGGCTACTCATTGTGTAAAGAAAAATGTGTGGTTTTATTCCACGATGTGCCTGCTTTTTAATTGTTGAACCAAGGCCAGTTTGTAGCATTCTCTTTTCTATGTTGTGCTATATAGAATGATGGTTATATAGTATGTAAAATAGAATATGAATTTATATTTATTTATTGTCTCCTGAAATGCGAGATTGAGTATTATGAAAGTCTGTCTCTTATTTATGTACCATGATTATCATGTCTGCTATCTATGCTCCATAAAAAAAAGGGAGAAACACTAGCAAAATGTCTCTGTTCAGTTTTGTTTCTGCCCTAATCCACACCATTACCCAGTAAAGTAGAGAACGGAGATCTACAATGTTGGAAAGGTACTTTGTGCCCAACTCCTGGTGCACTTTGTACGAAGGTACACTTTGTGACACACATAAAAGGTGCCTAAAGAATTTATCTCAGTAATCTGCAGTTGTGCAATATTAACCTAGCCCCAGATATCACTGATGTAGGTGACTTTGGTTAGACATTTAGCTTGATAGATATTCAATAATGCTTTCAAAGGTTTCCTGCCCAGACTGAATGCTAAACCTGATACTGCAGAGAGACCCCCCAATAATTCATTATTTTTAGCTTTAACAAGAGGCTTTCAGGTCATTCCAGAATCAAACAAAATTCCTAGATAAGAAAAGACAGAGATCTTCATCAGAATGTGGCCCTGTGCTTGGCAAGTCTTAGGGGCATATGTACAAGGAGTTAACACCACCATAGAGTCAATTTTGTGATGTTAAGGTGGCTTTTTCTTTGTCGCCGTATTTACAAGTTGCTGCTAACCGCAGTTAGCGGCTACTTTTTGGGATAAATGTGCATTTTAAGGATCGCCACTTCTGTTACCGTGACTTATCGAAAATGAGATGCAAGGTGGGCATTCCTGTGTAAAAACTGCCGCTAACCCCACTTCTCAATATTTACAATTAATTTACGGCCCGTCGGTTATTCCCAAAAACTGCCACTAAGGCCAGTTAGAGACTGGTTTTTAAGACCAGAAAAAAGCTGGTCTAAAAAATGGTGCAAACACACCTGTACATAAGGGAGACTAACCCAGACCCTCATTTGCTTTCCTAATGACATCTTGGAGGTACTACTCTTGCAGCTTGGAGCTCCAAGAAGACCACAACCACCACCATCACTGCCACCAGTACCACCACAGAGGCAGCGCCAAAGAAGAGAGCGGATCTGCCGCCAACGCATCACCCTGATAGACCTCTGGCCAGAGGATGTGATAGTCCACTGCAGGCTGAAAAGGACCTCCATCCTACGCATACTCACCCAGATAGCACCAAGGCTGCAGGCACCATCACAGCGATGCACGAACATCCCTCTGCAGACAAAACTACTTGCAGTGCTGCACCTGTTGGTCTCTGGTACCTTCCAACCAACCACTGTCAGAGTGGGTAGAGTCTCACAGTCAGCCTTCTCAAGGTTCCTTCCAACTGACTTGGATGCCATATTCAGCCTGACACCGCAGCACCTATGCTTCCCCAACACTGTGCAAGAAAAACTTGACAACAAGCAAGGCTTCCATGATAATGCTGGGTTTCCGCATGTGTTGGGGGCAATTGACTGCACCCAGGTTCTAATTGTGCCTCCTGCGGACACTGCACATATATACAGAAACAGGAAGCACACACACTCAATGAATGTTCAGGCAACTGTAGACCACCTGGGCCAGTTTATCAATGTTGTTGCTAATTTTCCTGGGAGTGTGCATGACTCCTACATCTTTTGCCAATCGATCATCAACCAACTGTTCGAGAATGACACATATGGAAATGGACTGCTTGTTGGTAAGTACAAAATGAACACACCACACACCTCAAGTACACAAGCATGTAGCTCAAATATGTAACAATGAACATGTACCCAATGTAATGTGACATACCTTGGAATAGGTCAAAACAACATACACAAGCACCCAATGCAAAACATACAAGACATATGAGCATATGCTTCTGCTGTGCTACATACATCTTGAAATAAACATATCAGCCATATTTACAACAAGTTGACAGATCACCCTGCTCTCACATGTGATGGTGCACAATTAACTGACTTGCAAAAACATAGTCAGTCATGCGCCATGCACCATGCAGCAGGAGTTCTTGCATCATGGCTTTGCAAGTAGTGCTGCATAAGGGGAGCACCAACTGCACACAAATAATCCCCAAAGTTGATTAAATATCACTCTGTGTCATTGAAGAATGGAGCATGCATAGGAAGAGCATGCAAACAATCAAAGCCACAATCTCAATACATGCTGTGCATGCATGTGAATACAATGTGTGTCGATTGTGAACTGACACACATGTTAATATTGATGATTATTAATCTAACATGCATACATGCAGAGTCAAAGTCAACTCATGCACAAGGACATCAATGCATATGTATGTTGTCTTCACATGTCCCAGTAAGTTAATTGCACCAGGTAGCAGTGCCAATGTCACTTAAACACAGACCCACCTTGGGTGCAAATTTGATTGTAAAGAGTTCACAATGAGTTCAACATTTAGCAGACAAAGGTTTTTGCTCTCAGTTACCCTCAGCACAATCACTCCCAATGAGTTATCTAGATGATGTTCCAACATAGTAATCATCAAAAAGTTAAGGTGGATAATTCAGCAGGCACATGTGCCAATGTTGCACCCTATAAAATATGTACACAGGAGAGATTCAGTTTGTGCAATGGACCTGTAAAGAAACTCTAATCTCTTTTTTTAGTGAAACACACATCCTAACAGTCAACACATTGAGGTAATACAGAGGACCCAGACAATGACAACATGGTGATGTGTAGGCTGTCAAGTACAGGCAAGTTAATTTTGGTGATGCTGGTTAATTGTCTGAGGCTCCACATGACAAACCATAAAGTATAAAGTTGCACAATGCACACATGCCAAAAAAGGCACTCTGAAAACACAGCAGGCACAAATACTAATGGACATATCGCTCCATTATCTGTTTCAGGTGATCAAGGATATGCACTCTTGCCATGGCTGATGATACCCATCAAAGTTAAACACACACACAGGCCCAGAGAGACTACAACATTGCACTGAGACGCACAAGGGCCATTGTTGAACGGAAATTTGGAGTCCTTAAATCCAGTTTCCGGTGCCTAGATATATCGTTGGGCAGGCTCCTGTACAGTCCGGAACTTGTATACAAGATCTTAATGGTATGTTGCATTCTGCACAATATTTGTCTATGCACAAACATGCTATTGGATGAAGACTAAGAGGAGCAAGACATTCCAGAGTATGGCCAGGACGAAGAGAAAGATGCTAGACACACCACAGCTTCTGCTGCTGGAACAGCAAGGAGGGATCAAATCATCAGATTTTGTTTTACTTAATCACAATAAAAAAAGATGCCATCACATGTATTTTTCTTTTAAAAAACCACTGAATGTTACTATGTGAAATAGATTATCACTACACAAAAGTCTTGTATGCATGGTTTACATCTTCAGATGTTCATACATCTGTTAAGTGAATGGTAAATAAAAAACGAATTCACACAGCTCTCACATATAGCAGTGAACTGAACATCCATCAAATGAAGATTGGGGATGGAACAATGGATTGGACATATAACCAAAGTAATGTGTATGGTCCCTCAGTGAGCAGAGAACAGACACACATGAGTGAAGTGCTACAGGAAAACCAATAAGTACAGCCACATTTTCCCAGAAGCATACTAACAATTACATCATGAATGGACAATGTACTATGTGAGATGGACGTGACAAGAAGTAGTAACACCATGACATTGTCAAAAATGTCTGGGGTTGGTCATTACAAGTTTACTAATGTCAATTGCATGATGTGTATAATTTAGTAATTTATCATAACTACACAAACATACATACACACACAACTGCAGTCACAGTTGAACACATAGATAAACATGCAACTTACAAAATGTGTCAATTGTTGTATCTCTCAAGGAATGTACAACATACTTTGTAGAATACAATGTTGTTCAAGATGGCCAGAAAACATATATGGAAGGTGTTGCAGCCCTGTGTGGGCAACCTGTACCTCAACTCCAGTCATATGTATGCTATCCCAAAACCTATCTCCAGACAGAACCAAGGGAAATCCACCATACCCACAAGAGAATAATAACATGTGATGATGAAAAACAGACACACATGGCTGTCTCCTGGATGACAACTTAAGAAATCAAATTACATGTGAGACTTATTCCATGTAAGTCATGGTTGTACAAGCAGTGTGAACATGTTTTTGATGAACATAACATTGCTGTGCCTCATTTTCTCCATATAAAACCATCTCACAACCATGGAAATGACAAAAGGCCTCTAAACACAACGCACACTCATAATCTGTGACTCACCCAGCTCAATCCTTGGTCAGCCGTGAGTACGCAAGCATGGGTACAGCTGGGCACTCTGAGTATGCCGGGGAAACCACAGGTGCTGGATATGCATATGGCCACTCTAAGTTATACAGTCACAGGTACCCTGACATACAAGACAAGGTCAGGTGCCTCACCTTCACCAGCTAATTCTCTGCACAAAAAATATCATGCATGATGATGTGAAATGGGGCATGACAAAATAGCATGTCTACCCTGTCAACCCATTGTTGTGTTGGTGTGTGCCATGCAATACAGAGTACTCTTTGTACATGATCATGTGCACCTTGATTGTTCACTCCACACAGTGCACCATTTCTACATCTCCTGTCCGCAATGGCTCTACATCTGGGATGCCAGAGTCGGCCAATAGCTGTGTTGTTGATGCTGCATCAATGTCCACTGCTATTGCACGTAGGCACATTTTTCATATACACTGCAGTACCTATATCTGACAATATACGCCAAATACAAATAATATAGTGTTGAGTCAATTAAATGTGGACTGTATGTGCTTACTGGCATTGTACGTCATGCTGTTGTAAGTAGTGCACTATGTAACGTGCTTCCTTGTTGTGGCCATCCAACAATGTCCTGTCAAACCATGGACTCTGGCTCTATAACATGTTTCCAGATGGCTTTCTGTGCTTTGTTGACCTCTGCATAATTTGCACCAGGCTGACACATTATGCCGTCTGGTGTGTAGATTTCTGCCAACAACATCAGCGGTGATACCACAAGCTCATGTCACCTAGAGAGGCTGAAACAACATGTACTGCATACTCACATAAAACGGTTAGTGTGTCACCTGTCCCACCATTATATTGTTATCCACCTAGCTTCAAGCTGTGTAGTGCTGTCACACTAGACTGATGTGAAATTGTACCGAACACAAACTGTTCAGTATGACATGTAAGAATGTATTGCACATATGTTGCAGAAATGACAAATCAAATGCCAAATATACACAATTTGCTAACATCATCAGATTATGTAAACCCCCATCATGCCCCACTACCACCTTGATTCATGTACATCACTGACTTTGCAGCTGCATGTATAAATTGTGAACATCTGCACATCTACATTGAAGAATAACCAAGTACGAATCTGTAGTCAAGCCTTCACATTCTTTGCAGCATCCGAAATATGTTTTACAAGTACTGGAAGCCTGAAGTTCATTTATATGTGTGTTGAAAGCCTGTCAAAAAGTTGCAGACATAACAGCAATGTATAATTTGACAGTCACTTATGTAGTCACCCATACAAACTATGCCAAGCATAATGACTACCACTGATGCATGCATGTCTTATCACACATGTATCAATGTGGATAGGCTGCAATGTGTGGTCCAAGGGCATGTAGACAGCTATGTATAACTGTTTTATCTTGGCATATCAGAATGACTGAAGTCACATACACAACACACATCACATCACATAGACAAATGGTGTCAACAGTCATGCTATTTCACTAAATATTGTACATCTGATGAACAACTTGAACTTTGGGTTTAAAATATTGCCGCTTAAACACAAAAGTGATCATTTTTTCATAACCGTCTTAGAAACGAATCGTAATATACATGTTACAACACTAAAAATTACTGCAAATGCCAATCACGTGCAAAATATTATTGCAGAGTCAATAAATGGGCTACAAACACACAGGAAGTGATGTCAGCATTTATTCTGTATAATGGAGGAGTACTGGACACTTTCACGTCTCTTTTAATCACACTGTCAGTGTCTGTGGAGAGTGTTGGAGGTGGTTTGGGTTGCGTGCTGGTTTGTTTGGAGTAGAGAGTGGTGTTGTGTCCTGCGAACTGTCCCTAGTGTCTCTGTGAAGTCCTGTGTACGTGTCTTTAGGTGTATTTTGAGTCTTGTGCTAAATCTTGGTGGGTGTCTAACTACGGAGTACTTTGATAATATTAACTATTGCAGGGGGCTATTTCGGGGCTTTTCTTTTTTGATAGTGGGATGATGGGTGCTTTGGGAGATGTCGGGTGTGGGTAGGGAAGGCAGGATGTCAGAGGGGGCATTGGGGGGCTTCCTCTGACTTGTGAAATTCTACCTGCCATTGATGGTTGAGAGTGGGGGAAGGATCCTGCAGGAACATGCCGTACGTGTACGTAAGGTGAGGTGGGAGCATGTCCGCAGTCAAATGATGAGGACCTTCGGGGTGGACGAAACTTTGGAAGCACCGATGGCAGGATTGAGTGGGCCATGAGGTTGAGATGTTGGACCACCTAGGAGTAATAGTTGGCAGGCAAAGTGGTGAGTACAACTCAAAAGTTTATCAATCAACTTTTTCTTACAAAATTCAAAAATGTAGTCCGGAAAACAATGTAAGAAACGCTAGAGAATGATGTTATTCAGTTTTTCAAGTCAAACTGCCATCTTCAACACAATCACACTCGCACAATTGTGCAAGTGTGACAGTGTTTAAGATGAGGTATGACAATGTGTTGGAATGTGTACACTCCTGCACACAATAAATGAAGTGCTGTGTCATGTTTCAATGTGTGCTGCACAGTGTATCCTATTAAGATAGTGAATGAGGAGTATTGTGTGGGTGGACCCGTAATGTGAATGAAGTGGCCATGTGAGCTGCACAATGCAGGACACATGACATAACACACTGCCTGATGTACAAACATGTCTGGCACCACTGTGCAAGGGTCTAATCACATGTTGACACTACACAATGTATGTGAAGGACCACATTATTGCAACACTCTTTTAAAATCACAATTGCTTTATGACATGGCTGATTTTGTGTAAGGTACAATTAGATTACAAAATTTGTATTGGGATAAATATGGCTTTTCGGAGCGTCAGTCTCCCGCATACACAATGTGGGATCAGACCACATCAATTGTCTTAACACACCCTTGTGAGATCTGCAGAGAAAATATTGTCTACAGACCATGGATAACATGATGTTGTGGCTATAAATGTGGCCTTGGGAATGTGTCACACAAGTAGTGTGTGCATATTGAGCACCAGGATTGTCATGTGTTGCACAAGGCTGCATTGGACATGTTTTGTGAGTACAACAGGCAACGCAGATACAATCACGTATGCAACATGAACAGAGACAGGACTATTACAGGGCATTGATTTGGATGTAGATGAATCTGATGATGAATAGGACTCATGTAAGAATTCACGTCTGATACCAACACACGTTTCTTTTAAAGTCTCGCAGCTGGAAGACCACTGATTACTCAGGGGCATCAACACCTTCATGGACCCCCACGCCATGGGTAAGTGCCTTCCTGAAGTATTTGCATTGTGAGATGGGAAGAATGTTTGTGAAAAAAACCTGTATGTAGCTGCACACAGTCTGGGTGCGTATCACATATACCTTGCCTCCAGTGTGATGATGGATTATAAAAGTGTGAAGTATGCACACATTTAGGAAGTTGAGATTGAGCACAGCATTTGTCTTCCTGACATAACTTTGCACATCCCCAGTCCGGGATACCCAGTCCAGAAATACCAAACGGTTATGTCACTCCGGCTGATGCATGTGGACACAGCCTATAGACAGGAGAGGAGACATGTGAGTGGTGTTGGTGATGGCTATGACCAGACATGGAATGCTTGTACAGCCATGACTAAGATGACTGTCAATGATGATCAATTCTTTGGTGCACCAGGTGTCAGTTACTGATATCAGTACAAAGAGGCAGACACATACACAATATGAAAACTGGTGTACGTGATTACATAGTTAGTGCTGCAGGATCCAGAGTCACTCCTCCTTTGAATGTGTCGACATCACTGTAATGGTTAGTTATGTCCCACCTTGGATTCCTGCCAATAGTGAGTGTCTTTCCTCTGATGTGTTGTACATTTGACATGTTGCTGCATATTACGAGGACACTATTTACCTATCAACATTACATGGTACAACATTGTGGTAGCAAAAGTGCAATAACCTGAGTCACGATGCTACGTTAAGCTGGCTCCCTGAGAATGAAACCCAATAGTGCGCTATACCACCTTTTCACATCATATCTTGTGTGCTAATGGTGGGAAATGTATACATGCACAACCAACATTTTTGATGTCTGGACCCTATCTCCAAGCCCAGCTTGAATATCTTTGAGTGTGTCCTGTGTGATACCTTGGCCAAATTGTATATCAATATCCACTAAGGTGAGAATTGTTTAATTAGTTCCCATCCCTGCTGTTCCAATGTGTGCTGTGTTGTGCGGCACCCATGGAAACATCAAGACACCATTGATTGTTCTTGTACATGAAGGTGCGCCTTACATCACATGACCAATCTGTGATGAAAATGTCATCATGTGACTTCAATATGTGCTGCATTATGCAGCACACATAGAAATGAGAGGAAATCATTTAAAGAATGATTATGTGCAGGAAGGGGCACCCTCTGGCACATGATCAACTTCCACATCAACACAGAGACAGTTGCACCATTGTGCAAGTGGGCTTGCATAGGCACAAGGAGGCAAAGGTTTTTCTGCAGTGTGGGGGCAGACACAGGTCTTTACCATACAATTGTAGGTTTTGTGTAAACCTGCATTCCTGAAGTTGCAGGGCATGGCATTAAGCCAAGGAAACCAGGGAAAGCATGCTCCACAACCAACTTGCGAAGATGGCCCCATGTTTTCCTTTTGCAAAGCATGGCCTGGCTCTGCAATGGTACTGTCAAGCTTTCTCCTTCGGCACATTCCGCTTGTAGACTCGGCCTGAGTATGTGACAGCACCATCATTTGACTCTGACTATCTTAAAATGTTGTGACTCTACTCTGCCCTTAGCATGTCCAATGCTATAAATTGTCAGGTCAGTAACACCATAAGGTAGTAATTAATCCTTAATTCCACATTGCTTTGTTCAGGTCACTTTTGAACTTCACAATCTTTGATTAGAGTGTAGGGTCCATGTTTTCATGCCCTTGTGTTTCAAAGTTAAACGGACAACATTGACATAAATATCAGGACTCACATATTGTCATTCATCTTATTTTTTAGACATGATATCACCAGAGGAGGCACATGGGTTCCAGACATGTAAGGAATGATATATACACAAACGTCGGATGGCCAAGCATTATCGTGTTATGGCAAAAAGGTACAGAGATGACCGGGCAGCTGGGAGATGGAGGTCTCTGCCTGAATTTGCACAGCAAACATTGAGAATGGACACAGAGGCCATACCAGGTCCTTCTATTGTCAGGCATGGGTCCAGAAATCCTCACGGATCTGCCACTCAACCTCAGACACCACACAGCCAACCTGCTGCAACTGGATCAGGCATGCAAACAGGTGCCCCTTCACATTCATGCAAACAAGGGACTGCCTCACTGCCATCTGCAGCATGGACACATGCTATAGGGTTCACCAACACGGACCGTCGGAGTCTTGCTGGACATGAATGTGCGACTGGCACAAGTTGACAGGGATGTGTCCGACATGAACACCTACTTTTAGGACATCAAGGGTGCCCTGGGGCTCCCATTTTGAGCAGGCCAGGTTGTGAGCCTTCCCCATTTTCTATAGTCACCTGATTGGTTTTTTACAATTTAGTGTAGTTTTAGAGTCGGCATAGTGTAATTTTTAGGTAAGAATTTAGATTTGTTATTATCTTAACGTAGTGTTATGGTCTAAGTTAACTTTTCCTTTGGGTGTTGGGTTGATGTATTTTTCTTGTATATATATATATATATATATATATATATATATATATATATATATATATATTGCTACAACTCTCCTTCTCGCATTCACCATCCACTAGAGAAAGACAGCACTCGCGGGGGCCGTTTCCAAAGTTTATTCACAGGAAACTATCACGTAAACAAACAGACGCGTTTCGGTAACAACCTTCATCTATGTTTACCGAAGCGCCCGCCCGCCATGATTTTAAATCGTCATGCAATTCATAAACATCGATGAGGGACCAACGTCAATCACGCAGTCTCCAACATTTCCTCCCCAATGTCAGCGCCATCTTAGAATGTCAGATTACCAACATGCCAGGGTATATACACTCGCAAATGCGCACAAATCTACTTAATACAGAGATTGAAAAATTAATCAATGCACGTTAATAAAGCCCTGAATGGGCATACACCTGGAGGAACTCTCCAATAGAAACCATGGCTAGGGCTGCCTACTACTTAATTCTCTATACATTAAGTAATCAATAGCAAAAATGCTGAGTGGGTGAACAACTACAAAGTCTATACATCTAGAGATACTATATACAATATACAATGTTTCTACAGGAAGCAACCAAGGCAAAGTAAAGGTAACAAGTCCTCTACTCGGGTTCAAATACAAAGCAATATCTGCATATATACAAATATACATATAAACAATTTATATACAACTGCAAAATCCAGTGTCATCAGGCTATATGATAGAGTGAAGGGAGGGGAAGGAAAAAATGTTAAACTTCATTCCCCTAGATGAACAGCCAACTCTTCACTACTATTGAGACCCCATGGTGTTTTGGTTTGGAGATCGATAATGTACCGTGACTCCAATCTCCGGAGTTTAAGTATCCTATCACCCCCTCTAGGATTCGACGGTACATGGTCCAAACAAAAGTAGCTCAACTCATCTCGATTACGATTATGAGTTTTGTCAAAATGACGTGCTACGGGGTAGGTCTCATCTCCTTTGCTGATCGCCCGCATATGTTCTAAAATCCTGATCTTTGTAGGATGAATAGTACTACCCATGTAGCGCAAGCCACATGGACATACTAAGCAGTAGACTGTATATGGAGTGGTGCATGTTAGGAACTTCCTGATGTCCCTACTAATTCTCATAATGGGGATTTCATAACTGAGCACTCTTTTACTCCCTTTGCAGGCTTTGCATTTGCCACATGGGAAAAACCCTCCTAGTGCCCCAAAAGGTGATCTAGGGGCATCCCTCAAGTAACTGCACACTAAGTCATTTTTGATGGACCTAGCTTTCCTAAATGTGACAAGGGGGTGGGGTGGAAGATCTGTCCCTATCACGCCATCAGTCTGTAAAATGTGCCAGTTCTTACGCATAATCCTTTTGAGCTCCACCGCATCTCTAGAGAAGGTGGTTATGAGTCTGAATTTGCCTCCATTGGTGACATCACCCAAATCCTGAGTTTTTTTACTTTTAAGCAAATCCGCCCTTTTGGTGATCTTCACCTTCTCAAAAGCCTTCTCAAGAACCCCTCTACTGTAGCCTCGGGCTTCGAAACGTCTAATGCTACTGTTGGCTGCCTCTTGAAACTCTTTATCATCTGAACTGTTCCTTTTTATGCGGAGCAATTCCCCATAGGGGATGCTCCTGACCAAATTAGTGGGGTGGCTACTCGAGGCATGCAGTGTATTGACACTTCAATTAAAAAGAAGATGTTTTGTGAATGTTTTGTGAATCGGAGTGCCGCGAGGCTGCCTCGATGATGTTCAAATAGAAGGAGGAGAGAGGGGACAAGAGACAAGAGGGAGGGGACACAGGCAATGACTTAGTGTGCAGTTACTTGAGGGTTTGCCCCTAGATCACCTTTTGGGGCACTAGGAGGGTTTTTCCCATGTGGCAAATGCAAAGCCTGCAAAGGGAGTAAAAGAGTGCTCAGTTATGAAATCCCCATTATGAGAATTAGTAGGGACATCAGGAAGTTCCTAACATGCACCACTCCATATACAGTCTACTGCTTAGTATGTCCATGTGGCTTGCGCTACGTGGGTAGTACTATTCATCCTACAAAGATCAGGATTTTAGAACATATGCGGGCGATCAGCAAAGGAGATGAGACCTACCCCGTAGCACGTCATTTTGACAAAACTCATAATCGTGATCGAGATGAGTTGAGCTACTTTTGTTTGGACCATGTACCGTCGAATCCTAGAGGGGGTGATAGGATACTTAAACTCCCGAGATTGGAGTCACGGTACATTATCGATCTCCAAACCAAAACACCATAGGGTCTCAATAGTAGTGAAGAGTTGGCTGTTCATCTAGGGGAATGAAGTTTAACATTTTTTCCTTCCCCTCCCTTCACTCTATCATATAGCCCGATGACACTGGATTTTGCAGTTGTATATAAATTGTTTATATGTATATTTGTATATATGCAGATATTGCTTTGTATTTGAACCCGAGTAGAGGACTTGTTACCTTTACTTTGCCTTGGTTGCTTCCTGTAGAAACATTGTATATTGTATATAGTATCTCTAGATGTATAGACTTTGTAGTTGTTCACCCACTCAGCATTTTTGCTATTGATTACTTAATGTATAGAGAATTAAGTAGTAGGCAGCCCTAGCCATGGTTTCTGTTGGAGAGTTCCTCCAGGTGTATGCCCATTCAGGGCTTTATTAACGTGCATTGATTAATTTTTTAATCTCTGTATTAAGTAGATTTGTGCGCATTTGCGAGTGTATATACCCTGGCATGTTGGTAATCTGACATTCTAAGATGGCGCTGACATTGGGGAGGAAATGTTGGAGACTGCGTGATTGACGTTGGTCCCTCATCGACCGCAATCCTCTGCTGATGACATATGTGTCTTTATGAAAAAAAAATATTTGTAATATATGTATAGCTAAAATTTAATGGAAGAAGACATGGGCAAATAAGTGTCTAAATACAGTATTAGCATCAGCAGAGGATTGCGGTCGCGTGAGTTATAGTTGCCTGCACTAACTATAACGGGGGAATTTCATTGGTTTTTTATGAGTAAAATCTCCAGCTAACTATAGCATGTGTGAAACCTATGGTTTTTTCACTGAATTTGCAAGGTTTTTTAAATGCTAATTCCTAACTATAACGTGTGTGAAACCTATGGTTTTTTCAGTGAATATATATATATATATATATATATATTTGTGTAGGATATATGTAGAGTTAGTTCATGTTTAGCTAAGATGTATTTGTCCTGTCTGATGGTGTGCTCTAAGGGAGGGAGGGGGGTTGATGTCTCATATATGTTGTTGCGTTTTTAGTACTAGGTAAGGTAGAGAGTTAAGAGTAACATTTAGTCAGTACCAGTTAGTTCAAATTAGGTTAGTTGTAGTGATTAGTGTTAGTTTAAGGTAGGTAATTTTGCAGTATTTTAATAAAAGGTTACTGTTTTGGAATTGTGGTTGCACTTATTTCAGAAGTGATTTGATAGAGTGGTGCTTTTGACACTTTATACAACATATTCCACCACACAACAATCATTAGAATGTCTAAGTGTGGTCATGACATGATATTTTAGTGAACGGCTCCTATCATGATACAGTTTTGTGTTCAGATAACAGGCATGAATTTTAGGATGGCTATTTTGAGTTTTGCCCTTGGATAGGGATACTCTGTTGATATGTTTATGATCTTATGAGTAATTCACAGAGTTTTACATCACATTGTTGCACATTTACAAACATGGGCTTAAGCAAACATTGAAATCACAACACTTATCCATCGTGAAAATGCACATGTGTGCCGTGTTCCCAAGAATGCTGCACACCCCTGCATTTCCCCTGAGCCTGGCGCCGAGTCCAGCTGCCAAGCACAAACGCAGGCACTCTTGCTACATAGTGCAAGGGTGTCTGCATTTGTGAAATTAGATGCTAATGTGCAGGAAGGCCCACCTACCTGCACATACACAATGTTTTCAGTTTGCCGGCTGATGTGTTGCACAAGGTAGAACACAATGACACAGCAAACACAAGGGAAAATAATGCATTTCTCCATGTAGTGCCAGTGTGATACACTCTTGTCCTAGGTGTTACTTTCGGTACTGCCTCCTATTTATGCCACCCTCGAAATTGTGGGACAGCATCTGAAACTATGCTAGTTGCAGTGCATAACACACCGCAAAACACATTGTCCTCCCCTTTTACGCTGAGCACAGCATGAAAGGGCTCCCTATTTACATGGCATTGTTAAGCCATGTTATGTGGCTGAATGATAGCTTGTACCTTAGTAGAAGGCCCTATTGCAAACACAACTTCACTGAAAGTAACATTGTGTTTCCAATAGAGGCTTGTAAATATGCGCCATTATGCTTTCTCATCGTATTTTGTGGGCTCTGTCGTAAGATGTGACATGCCAGGACACACATCACAACAAGCTTTGTCCATACTGTTGAGTATGAGTAGATCTGCCAAGTAAGACTTGTTAGCAATGCTATGTGAAGACACTTCTTATGGCATGACACTGACTTGAAAAATTGCAGCAAGTGCCTATCCCCATCATGTACATAGGGAAATGTTAAATTTTTGCAAGAATGTTGTATTTGAGCTATGAGGGATTGGCTACTTTAAACATACCTGCTCATCTCAAAGCCTCCTTGGGACACAAACGCAACATGGCATTTATCAAATGTCCCTCTGGGTAAATTTTGATGGATACACTGATCATGCATTTGTTTACATGTCTATACTTGAATAGTCATAGGTGACACACATCTGTGTGACTTTAGGTATTTTATTTACATGTGCATTCACATAGGTAGAAGACTGTCCCAGTTTTAGAAAAACAACCCCCACATTGTGTAAATACCCAGTGGAGGTCCAGACAGAGTCCTTTGGGGGAACATGTCCAGAGACATGTTGAGGAAGAGGCAGAGTTCAGTCAGCAGGCTGATTGCAGTGTCATTGGGAACAATGGCAACATTGGCAGTCCTTATTAAAGACCAAGGTGAGTGTAGCAGAGTCATTCAGAGGACAGTGGAGGCTGATATTCTGCGGAATGATGGTAAGCACAGGTCCAAGTAGGAACTGTCCATTTGGCCCAGATGAATGCTACCGCTGACTTTTTCACAAGAATGTGGATTCATCCAAATCTTCCTCCTCTGATGTGTCATGTGCCTCCCATGTGCCTGATGGTGTATTGGCTGGAGCACTGTGAGGCTGTGACACATCAAGGGGGTAAGAGGTGGATGTGGAAGTTCCAGCAGCATTCATCTGTGCCAAATGAAGAGGCATCACTGCAGTGATGATAAGCTGCAGGGCTTTCAAGACTCCAGCAACGTCTCTGTGGTATGCAGCCATGGCTGCCAAGTGTGAAGCCTGCATCCACTCCATGTTCTCCATGATCATTCTCATTTTACGCAACTTCTTGGTGACATCGCTGGAGCCCCTTTGACTGGACAGTTGTTCTTGTCTCTGAGTAAGTACTCCAGCGATGTCAGCCATGGAATTCTGGAGAGCATGTAGCGGACTGTGTATGCCTCTGATAGACTCTAGGTGGCCCCTAATGGGACTGAGACACCCACGGACCCCATCTAGTTTGGCCACCAGGCTATCAAACACCACCCACACCTGACCAGCCATCTCCTGCTGGACCTCTACAGGCATGGCGTTAAAATGTTAGAAGTGGGTCCTCACAGTCCTGGGAGACAGCTGTGGTGGTAGGTGCTTGCTGCTGGGTGTTTTGTGCAGGGGTTGGAGCTTCCATGACGCTGCAGGATGTATCTACTTCCAGAGATGACCTGCCAATGGAGTTGAGCAGCTCTTGGAGGGTGTTCAGGTGGATGGTTGAGATGTCTTCATCTTCATCATTGAAGAGTGGGACAGGCTGCTGTACAGGAGGTGATGTTTCTCCCTCTGCAATGTAAAGAGGAGATGCTGTTGTATGTGTGTCTCAAGTATAGTCATGCATTTAAGCGGTTTACATGCAGTTGCATAACAATGTCTAATTCCTATTTTGAAAAAGCAACACCTATTACATGCAGGAGAGTGAATCATCGTACAACATCACTGATGTGACATTTGAGTTGCAAATTATTTGTTACGGTTTTCCAGTGTGCCAAATGGGATGGGTCAATTTCTACACACATGCTGCACCAGTTGTGTATCCTGTTTAGTAGTGAAAGTGGTTCAGGTTGTATCACATTATTGTCAATGCAGATTAGCACTTATTTATGTGTTTGTACACTGCATTGTGGTTGAGTCACCCCTACTCATTCCCGTTTAAAAATTGTTCTGATTATCTAGTTTTAGATGTGTAGATTGCATGGAACCACACCCTGCTGTTGGTAATGCCACATGATTGTTATTGTGGCATCAGTAGGGCAATAATGCAGTTGAGGTCAGGGTTGATGTGATGTACACAATTATATGAGAGGTAGATATGCTTGATTTGCCATGAACAAAACAGTATAGATCCATTTTAAGATTGCAAAATCACATTGACCAATTGACTTCTCATTGATAGATGTTGATATGCAGGGATGGTACTGCTTCTGTTTAATTGCCCCGTATTCCTTTCAAACAGTGACACTTGCACTTATGTGCATTTTCAATAGTGATATGTTGCAGGCTGGAAGACATATGGCTCTCAGTCAGGGTTGTGACACTTGTGAATGGTTGGACTGCAGACGTATTTTTTGCATCAGGGGGGCATAAATATAATGAAATGATGGAGTGTGGCCTTCTCCTACACTTCAGTGGCACAATCCTGCACCAGAGTTACAAGTTCATGGTGCAGCCATGAGTTTCATCCTCCACCGACACTTCACTTGCCAGTGTGGCACAAAGACAGGCACCTTAGCAAGATAGTGCTAGTGTGTCTGTGTTATGGGTAAGAATCTATATGTGCAGGGAGGGACCCCTTCTGGCACATTATGAATGATTGACAAATTGCTGTTTCTATGTGTGCTGCACAATGCAGTACACATGGAAACTGCAAAAGTGTTGGGAAATGAAAAGTTTCTATATTTTTTATGTTAGAGATCATGTTTTTCCTTGCATGCATTTCTTACTAGCCTCCTATTGGCTTCACACTTGTGGGAATAGGGCAGCGTTTAAAACATAGCATTATGACTGATATTATCACCTAACTGTAAAGTCCCTTTATTCTTTGCTATATTATTTAAATCTCTACTTTTTTTAAGTTAATTTTTTTTCTATTCCTAACTATAGCTTCACATTCAACTGTTATTTTTCAGTGACTTTATATGTTTTTTTAGCGGAAAGTAAGATACTATTACAAGTAATAAGTCCACAATTCAATTCAATTCTTTTATTAAGATTTGGATCTCAAATGAGGTCCACAGTAAAAAATAAAACAGATGAAACAAAATTACGGTTTCCATTATATCCAAATACAACATGGCATTTATACATTTAAAACCTTTTCCATATCAAATAAATCCTTACAAGTATATACGTTAATTGGCATTCTAAACTTGCATGTGTGGCCAATTCATAGAAGATTACAATTTAAACAGATGGGCCAGAACTCCTAGCAGCAGAATTTCGGTGCAAAATTGTTTCAAGGAAAAAAAAATGAGTCTGCACCATATGTGGCCAAATCTTTGTATTACCACAGGGTTTACTGCCTGATAGAGCTATTTCTTTGGACAATAATTGTGAACGAGAATACAGATAACAAATTATAATTTAAGATTACAAAATCTAAAAACATTTCACTCCTCTCGTAGGCTGTGGTCACTGGTGAATCCCCGGCCTGAACTTACTTCGCCGCTGTGATTGCTATCCGGAGCTGTGTATAATATTTGACCCCATTGGCTGTGCCCTCGTGTTGTGCTGACTGCGGGAGATGCTCTGTTCGTAAGGGGACTTTCATCTGCTGAACTGTTTAACCGGGACTGCGAGGTCCAGGCTGCCTTGTGCTATAGTTATCGCCCGCACCTGGCTCCTCTTCCCGGCCCCGCCCCCAAGAACTACACAAGGCCTCGCGGCCCCGCTTCGTGGGGGCCGCCCGTAGGCTGTGGTCACTGGTGAATCCCTGGCCTGAACTTACTTCGCCGCTGTGATTGCTATCCGGAGCTGTGGATAATATTTGACCCCATTGGCTGTGCCCTCGTGTTGTGCTGACTGCGGGAGATGCTCTGTTCGTAAGGGGACTTTTATCTGCTGAACTGTTTAACTGGGACTGCGAGGTCCAGGCTGCCTTGTGCTATAGTTATCGCCCGCACCTGGCTCCTCTTCCCGGCCCCGCCCCCAAGAACTACACAGGGCCTCGCGGCCCCCGCTTCGCGGGAGCCGCTCGTAGGCTGTGGTCACTGGTGAATCCCTGACCTGAACTTACTTCGCCGCTGTGATTGCTATCCGGAGCTGTGGATAATATTTGACCCCATTGGCTGTGCCCTCGTGTTGTGCTGACTGCGGGAGATGCTCTGTTCGTAAGGGGACTTTTATCTGCTGAACTGTTTAACCGGGACTGCGAGGTCCAGGCTGCCTTGTGTTATAGTTATCGCCCGTACCTGGCTCCTCTTCCCGGCCCCGCCCCCAAGAACTACACAAGGCCTTGCGGCACCCGCTTCGCGGGGGCCGCTCGTAGGCTGTGGTCACTGGTGAATCCCTGGCCTGAACTTACTTCGCCGCTGTGATTGCTATCCGGAGCTGTGGATAATATTTGACCCCATTGGCTGTGCCCTCATGTTGTGCTGACTGCGGGAGATGCTCTGTTCGTAAGGGGACTTTTATCTGCTGAACTGTTTAACCGGGACTGCGAGGTCCAGGCTGCCTTGTGCTATAGTTATCGCCCGCACCTGGCTCCTCTTCCCGGCCCCGCCCCCAAGAACTACACAAGGCCTCGCGGCCCCCGCTTCGCGGGAGCCGCTCGTAGGCTGTGGTCACTGGTGAATCCCTGGCCTGAACTTACTTCGCCGCTGTGATTGCTATCCGGAGCTGTGGATAATATTTGACCCCATTGGCTGTGCCCTCGTGTTGTGCTGACTGCGGGAGATGCTCTGTTCGTAAGGGGACTTTTATCTGCTGAACTGTTTAACCGGGACTGCGAGGTCCAGGCTGCCTTGAGCTATAGTTATCGCCCGCACCTGGCTCCTCTTCCCGGCCCTGCCCCCAAGAACTACACAAGGCCTCGCGGCCCCTGCTTCGCGGGGGCCGCTCGTAGGCTGTGGTCACTGGTGAATCCCTGGCCTGAACTTACTTCGCCGCTGTGATTGCTATCCGGAGCTGTGGATAATATTTGACCCCATTGGCTGTGCCCTCGTGTTGTGCTGACTGCGGGAGATGCTCTGTTCGTAAGGGGACTTTTATCTGCTGAACTGTTTAACCGGGACTGCGAGGTCCAGGCTGCCTTGTGCTATAGTTATCGCCCGCACCTGGCTCCTCTTCCCGGCCCCGCCCCCAAGAACTACACAAGGCCTCGCGGCCCCCGCTTCGCGGGAGCCGCTCGTAGGCTGTGGTCACTGGTGAATCCCTGGCCTGAACTTACTTCGCCGCTGTGATTGCTATCCGGAGCTGTGGATAATATTTGACCCCATTGGCTGTGCCCTCGTGTTGTGCTGACTGCGGGAGATGCTCTGTTCGTAAGGGGACTTTTATCTGCTGAACTGTTTAACCGGGACTGCGAGGTCCAGGCTGCCTTGTGCTATAGTTATCGCCCGCACCTGGCTCCTCTTCCCGGCCGCGCCCCCTTTGTCTATTTTATACACCCCCTCACGCGTTAGCGGGACGCGTGCGGGGCGTATCCCGGGGCGAAGACCGGGCAAAGAGCGGGCCGTCTGGGGCCGTCCGAGGGCGACCGAGGACGGGACGGGCCACCTTATTAACCCCTGCCGTGTGGTAAACGTTACACCTTCCCATATTCATTGTCATCTGTACCCCTTATTTTTGTATTGTATACTCCCTTCAATTTGGATCTGCTTAATTGAGGTCTTTTTACAGTTTTGTGCCGGTTAGTTTATTACCATGTCTTTAGAAGCAGGGAAATCACGTACCCTAACTGTTAATACTTCTACTGGACCTGTCTCCGGTACAATAGATCAATTTTTTAAACGAGTGACTACTGTTCTGGAGAAGGAACTTGCGGATACCGAAAAGCGTTTATCCTTTGATTTGCTAACTGGCAAACGTTCTTCATTGGGTATAATTGGGAACGTACTTTCTCCGGGGGCGATAATTGAGAGACCAGGCTCTATTCCTGAAAAGGAGGAAACAATAACTCTCCTGACAAATTCTCCATGTACGCCTGTCTTGTCAGACCATTTAATTAGCCTAACTACATCAGGGCTATCAGACTCACCGAACCTGGATATCTCTCCCCCACCGGTTATAGGGATTCCTGAGAATAGACATACTCCCAAAAAGAGACAAGGCCGTCCTGTCAAAATACCTCTAGATAAAAACAAGAAGACTAGATTCCTTGCACAATCCTCGACTCTTACTGGCCCAGCAGTGTTAAATAACCCTTCCTCTAGCTCTAACACTATAGGAATCCCCACTGATCAAGATCCGAAGGGTGAATTATTTACCAAAAGTGAGACTATGGTTAAGTCCCTCCTACTTCCCCTCTTAGAGAGGACAAGATTAATAAGTTTGCACTTGGACGATTTGGGCAAACAAATCCAAGGGAATAATTCGACCCTCTCCGAACTCCTAAAAAACCAGAATAAAATTAGTACCATCGATTCAGCTATCTCTCCCTCTAGCTTGTTAGAACAACCATCAACTAGTGGCATTCACAGGAAAATGCACACAGCTCGGGGGGGGGGAAATCAGTGGAAAAACCATCCAAAAATACTATAGATACGGGTAGAATTATCCCCCCACCTAAAGATAAAGAAATAGGTAGGGAGACAAGGGTGGACAGTAGACTTACACCTGGAATGACAGGAAATGCTGAAGACTCAAAAAATGAAAGCAAAAGCAACCCTGTGGGTGTAAATAATATGAGTAGAAAAGATATTATGGATGCTAGGAATGGTGAATGGCTAATCCAGTCCAAGAATACCACATCAAGTAGAAGGGTGGATCTACCCCCAGAATCAGCCCCATATACTATCATCATGACAGGGGTACCCAAACTTCCAGAGAGTACCAGAGAGGACTTCTATGCTTTAAAAAATAAAACCATTTATTGGTTAAATCAAAATCAACCACTTCCCGCCCATATAAATGGGGAAATTCTAATGGTGAGACGCACGAGCTGGGTGGGAACTAGACCAAAAGAAAAGAAGGGGGACGCGTTAATTATTAACTTTAGGGACCATAGAGCCGTTAGATGCATTGGAGACTGGTACGAAGCTAGAGGGGGGGACGCTATCTCGACGCATTACGTAAACTATTTTTATCCACGAGAATTGGCTTCCCATTTTAGATCTTACCCCGCAAAAAACCTTTTCACAGACTGGAGAGAAGCAGACCAGCAAACTCCCTATCAAAATGCTCGTAATCATCTGTTTAACCCGCACTCTAGGGGGAGGCGCTTGATTAATGATCAACACTCATTTCGGCGCCTAAATTACCTATCTCAGAATAATTGCTCCGAGTCATATCACAGGTTTAATCTACCTACCCAAAACTATTATTCAGTTCTAAGTGATCTGGAAAATGTAGATTGACTCAGCGTAGAACAGGCACGATTACAAAAACTCATTACGGTAAATCAAACTACCCCTAATGATACTGTTCTCCGAAGCGATAGCGCAGAAACGCAAGTAATGGAAAATAGTAACTCATTATTAGTTAGCACAGAAATGCAAACAATGGAAAATAGTAATTCTCACTCAGTATCTATTTCAACATTTCCTAGAGGACCTGATATTATTACTCCGGGGAACACTTGCGTCCATCAATTTTTGGAGAAGGGAGATGCAGAGCACCAATTAGTCGCGGAGGTAGTCCGTATAAATAAAAGTACAAATAATGACATAATAATACAAATTATGTCATGGAACATTGCCGGCCTACGTACAAAAATATTGAATGGGAGTCTGTTTGACTTCGTTCAGGACTTCCACATAATCTGCTTACAGGAGACATGGTCTACTAATGAACAGCACATGATAGGCTATAAAACCTACTTTTCATCGGCAGTGGCTAGTGCCCATGGAAGGGCCAAGGGGGGCCTGACGGTGTTCATAAAAAATACTATAGTGGGGCTAAAAATAATATCTCTTGGCCTATATCCTAATTATCAGATATTGAAACTCTCATTCCCGAAGAACGGGACAATAATTCTAGTAAATATGTATGATAATTTACCAGAAAGTGAGAGAGTAAATTCACTTGGGACTATCCGTAATAAACTTTCAATTCTGACAAAAAAGATGCAAGGATTAGATGTCCCAAGCATCGTTTGGTGTGGTGACTTTAATCATCACCCCTGCGACAAAAAAAACACCAATATCTGTGGTATGGCAGAAAAAACAGAAAATTATATGATCCACTTCTGTCACACCAAGGTAGGAGACCTGCTAAATGAAACATTGTCAGAACTTGGCTTAGTGATTTTAAATGAAATTAACACTGCTACTAGACAGCTACAGGCTACATATCTGGGTAGGGGATGGGAGTCAACGATCGACTACATACTGGTTTCCGCAACATTTGAGAACAAGGCTCAGAGCTTTAGAGTATTAACTAATACTCTAAGCGACTATGTCGCATTGGTCTTTGAATTGGTTATTGACCAGGTGCAACTCACACCCCAATTGATGATGACCGCACTCGCCCAGAATAATATTTACCTCACAAAAACAAATGGCTATGCCTTAGGTTGGGGAAAGATAGACCCAGCAGTCATAACAAACAAGGTAGTCCATGCGGTATATCCCGCAATTGTGAAGTGCCTGGACACTGATACTAGCGAAGAAGAACTTCTTCACAATTTCGGTTTAATTATGGAGAAAGTAAAGGATCTCTTAACCGGTAACAAGAAAGGGATTAGGGGCGGGAAAAAAGGGTGGTTCGGCCATAAATGCACCTTGGCACATAAATCCTTAAAGAAAGCACTGACAAAACCTGTAAGAGATCAAGAGGAGATCCGTAGTTTAAGGAGGTCTTATCGACTAGCCTGCAAAACCAGAAAACAAGAACTGAAAAAAGCGCTCTGGGATCAATTATATGAGAGCTCCCAGAACAGAAATAGCGAGCAGTTCTGGAAGGTCGTAAAGACCCCCTTTCTGAACGATCCTTGTGATCAGCCCATAGTAGAAGCAGCAATTGAGGGCCCAACATGGGTAAATCATTTCTCCAAAGTTTTTGGCAAAACATTAGGAATTGAATCACCGGCAGAAAGTGAACAGACCCCACAAAATAGTTTATTTCCAAACCTCTTAAACTTTGAAATGAATGAAATTATAAATGCTGTGGAAAAAAGTAAACGCGGAAAAGCCCCTGGCCCAGATGGCGTACCGGTTGACTTTTTTAAGTTCCAATTAGATTTATGGGCTCCAATTTTAAAACGAGTGTTTGACGCAGTAATGAAGTGTGGGCTAATCAAGTCTTGGACCCAATCGATTATGGTCCCCATCTTTAAGAAAGGAGACAGGGAAGACGTGACCTGCTATAGGCCACTCTCACTACTGGACTCGCTCGGGAAAGTCCTGGGCAGAGTGGTTCTTCAGCGTCTCCAGGAGTGGGTAAATGATCACAATATATTATCTGACGTCCAATTCGGCTTCAGAGAGGGGTTCGGAACAACCGAACAGGCATTGAACCTAGCCCTATTGATGGGAAAATATGTATCTGCAAAGCAAGGAAGGTTGTACATGGTCTATGTCGATCTTTCTGCGGCATTTGACTGTGTCTCTCATTCAAAACTTTGGTCAGTGCTCACTGATATGGGCATAGACTCTGACCTAGTATACCTCCTTTGTGCACTTTATTCCAACGCCTCATCCAGGGTTCGTTTTGGAACACAGGGCGAACTATCCGATTCTTTTAAGGTAGAGCGGGGCGTGAGGCAGGGTTGTGTCCTGGCCCCCTTTCTATTTTCTCTTTACACCAACAGTCTTGAAGTTGAGATGTTGAGAGGGGCCTAGGACCTCCCACGAGTAAAAAATCGCCTCGTGCCTGCGCTTTTATACGCGGATGACGCCGTAATACTGGCACGTACCCCGCGAGAGTTGCAGAAAGCCTTAGATAGATACTCAAATTTTATGGGCAGTTTGGATCTTAAAATAAACATCAAAAAAACATATGTGATGGTGGCAGGAAAGGGAAAGAAAAGGGGAAGGACCATCATTTCCCTCGATAAAGAGAGAATTGATCTGACTACACAATATCCATATCTTGGGTCCATGATAGATGATAAACTCGACTGGAAGGCGGCTATTGAAGCTCGCAAACACCAACTTCTGAGAGAAATAATCGCTCTTATAAAATTCTCCCAGAAGCTAGGGAAGAGACCATCAGTAGAGCTTCTCCGCATTTATAAAGCCAAGTGCCATTCCATTGCACTTTACGGGGCGGGCCTCTGGGGATACAAAAACACCAACGCTCTGCAGGTAGCAGAGAACACATTCATGAGATTTCTGCTGATGGCACCAAAGCGAGCATCGATCTTTGCTTGCCATGCAGAACTTGGAATCCCCCACATTGAAGACCTGGCTAAGATTCAACCTCTTTTGTTGTGGCGCCGCATCTGGACGTCAACAGATAACTCACTTACAAAAGACATAGTGGCCGATTGTATGTCCCTAGAACATATGGGGAAAATTGAGTGGCTGCTTTATGTGAAAAACCTTCTTACAGATCTAGGCCTTAACAAATATTTTGTTAACCCCGAATTGATTGCAGAGATCTCGAAGAAAGATTTAAAAATAAAGGCCCTTAGCTATATGGAAGAATCCCGGTTGAGTAAGGAGATAAGTAAAACATCTGTTCAACACTCCTTAATAGTCATGACCACATTGGAAATGGAACCTTACTTGGCCTATGTCGAGTCACAATTTGAACGTTTTTTGTTGACACGATTTAGACTGAATGTTTTTCATAGGCTTGTAGCCTTTCCTAAAAACCCAAATTGGAATGAGTGTTTAATGTTATGCCCCTGTGATGAGATGTCGGAACAGTCAACTATGCATACTGTATTGTTTTGTAAATACTATTCTACCCATCGTAACCTCTGGCTAATTCCACTGCTGAGAACCCTTGGTTTTAGAAGGTGTCGTCCTGCCATGTTGCACTTGCAATTTTTGAATACTACATTTACTACGAAATGCGTCAGCACGTTTTTAAAGTGTATTTTTAAACATAGAGCGAACCTTGGTTAAAGCATTTTAGTCGATATAAGGAGCCTTTTATAATATGTACATTGTTTGTGATATGTTTTATGTATGTACTTTAATGGTTATCACTGTTTCATTATAACCGAATAAAGATTTACTACTACACTCCTCTATAGCAGCAAAAATAAGATAGAATACACAATGTTGCACTCTATTATACCCAGATAATAACATTACAGTTATGTATTCAAAGCCTTTACCACATAAAATAAATCAAATTAAATATACACATCAATTGTTATTATATGGACAAAACATAAAAGATTACAATTTGTGCAAATAGACCAAACCTCCTAGAAGTAATATTTATGCCAGTCTATGCCAATTGTGACAAATTCCACATTTAGCCTCAGGATTTATAGCATGAACAGACCTCTAGTCTCCCTCCTATCATGGGGTTATATACTGAGCTCTTAAAACAGAATCAAAAGCATCTTAAAATAACTTAATATTTTTGTGCTTATTTTTTGGTTCTTTGGGCTAAAGAGAAACTCACGATCTGCCGCTATGGTTTTAATATTATTCTGTATGAACATTGGCCGAAGCAACCAAAGACAGTGGGGCAACAAAAATAGGCAGACAAATAGAACATGGTTATGGTCTTGAGTGTTCAAGTTACACAAAATACAGTATTTTCCTGTTATCACTGCTGTGGATCAATTTGCTGTTAGATCATTTAGCAGGAGTAAATTCATACGGAATAAAATCATCAAACGGCGAACACCAAGGTCCAAGTTCCAGGCTAAACACTGCTCTTGGGTTACTTGATACAAATATTATCTCCAGTCTTTTCTTCGACATACAGTACTTAAGATCTCTCTGGAAACCTATGTTACGACTAGCACTTTTAAAGAAATGTTTAAGTTCCAGCAATGGAGGAGAAATCACTAGCTCCTCCTGTATTTTGAAATGGTTCAGTGCAAGAGTAAAGTCTCGAAAGAAGGTTCATTTTGCTGGTTATTCTCAAAAAGTCCTGGTTCAAAAAGCCCTTTATTGTATTTGACTCACTATTCTTCAACTGATGGCATCACCGAATCACTCTGATTAATCCTTGGATAAACAAGCTTATCAGACCTAATTCTAATCGAATAGCGAGTTGGAATTGTAATATTAAAATTAGAACATTTTCACAGAATTTGGCCTTCTATATTATCAAGAAAACTCAATTTTCTGATTTGGATAGATTCTATACTGAATAGTAGTGTTGTAGGCACTTTAATTTAAAAGCAGATACCATGTGCAAGAAATGCCTTCGGCCCATTGCAATATAAAATGCACTTAGCCCATTAGCGTGAGATACAGCTTTAGAATAGCAGTGATCAATGTGAGAATTATCTTTTGTATTAATAGCTATTATCTTCCCCAAATAAAGATAAGAATCTACAATCTCAAGTTTCTCAATGCCAATTCTCCAATCAAATGTAATATTCCTTCTGCGTTTTCTATTTTTTTAAGATCAATATCCTACTCTTGGATACATTTATTGTCAGATAATGTTCTGTTGTATATTTCTGAAGTGACATTAATTTCTTATTTAGCCCAATGGGAGTTAAATCCATAATGACAATATCGTCCGCGTACATCAGACAAGGGAAAGGATGACGACCTTTCTTTAGAGCATCACCCTCCTGGGGAGCAAAGCATTTAGGAAGGTCAGCTACATACGGTGAAAAGAGTAATGGGGCTAATAAACAACCTTGCTTCAAGCCATGTTTTGTTGGTATTACGGCAGATAGGCTTTGATCTCCTCCCAAAAGCACTTGGCACCATGCATGTGAATGTAGGGCAATTATTAGTGATAGAAGGGAGGAAGGCACACCCATGGTCAAAGGCCATTAAAAAATCCATAAATGCTACATATATATTTGACCCTCAGATTGAAGTGCACTTCTCTTCAATCAGTTTTAGCATAAATATATTATCTAAAGTGCAATGTTTTTTTCTAAATCCTGCTTGCTCAATACGGAAAACTTTCTCCTCTACTACCCAGTCAGTGAGGTGATCTCAAATGAAATGTGCAAATATTTCCCCTACCGTATCTAGTAGGGCTATTTGACAGTAGTTACCCGGGAGGTGTCTTTACCCTTTTATAGAATGTGGTATTAAAATGCTACTGGAACAGGAGGAGGGAGTCTTTCCCTGGTGATAGCAAGAGTTAAAGAGAGGAGAAAGATAGGTGGCCCATAGAAAAGGCTCTTTTTTATTATAGTCATAGGTATTTTGTCTGGGCCCATTGCTCCAGATGCTCTCTTTTTCTTGATCAGAGCAAAAGAAGTGAGGTTCAAGCAATCGGAGCAATATGTTTATAGAAGAAGATGATCAAGTTGAGTTAAGGTTGGCTGAGTATAGATCTACTAGATACGTTTTCCAGTCTTCCTCTTTATTGGCAATTGGAAGGGATTTTACCCTAGTACCAGTGCTATCCGAGATAATTTCCCAATATCTTGAAGCGTCATTCCTTGAGACCACCTCTTTTAGCTGGACCCAGTTGTAATCTTCCTTTTCTTGTCTTAGGAGACGTTTTATACTTGATCTTTTTCTCTAGAGCAAATTAATATAACAACTTCGATCATGAGAGAAATTCTGAAATTGAGCCCTAACTGATCAATTTATTTCCGTACTTGGAGGTATTACGTGGTTACATTTTGGTCTCTGTCGTGTTGGTAGACAAATTGCTTTACATGTAGAGAGCAATGTATTCATACAACTATCATGTGATATCAGTGGGTCTGACAAAGAATGCTGTGTAGCTCCTATTATTCTTTGCAGCTGAACTCCTATTAAGATTATCAATGTCTCTTTTCTTTTTTACGGAGTTTGGTATACCATTATATTCTACCATTTGATTTTTTTGAGCCTACAGATTTATCTTTAAAATTCTGTCAGGGTTACGCTGATTTTACAGCAAATCAACCAAGTATCGCTAAGAGAGTTTTCTTGGACTTCCATATACGACAACTTGTTAAAAATATCAGCTGACATTATTCAGTAATCAATGATAGACCCACCAGTGGGTGGTTTATGTGTAGCTTTAGCTGGAATGTAATTTCCGAATCTCCCATTAGCAATTATTAATTCTGTGTTCCTCAAGCCTTCTAATAACATCAGGCCCCTTTTACCTACCCAACAGTTATTTGGAAATATTGCAGGGTTGGTTTTTGAAGCTCCCTCTTTCTAGCAATTTGCAAACAGGCCTAAATAGGTCCATAACTGTCTCCTTAGTGAAGAAAATATCCCATTGTAGCATTTGACACTGCTTAAGGAATGCAAAGCTGAGCAGTCCATGGCTTATTTAGGGTAGGTGGTGTTGGTTAGCAATCACAGACTTCTTGGCACACAACAATAACACTCAATAAAGAATTGCCTTGTCAGTGCTCTTTCTTATAAAAAGGAAAAGTACATTTCCTATTCACACACACACTAATAAATAATATACAAATGTACATTTGTATAACTTTGGAGACAACCTCAAATCATATTTGATCCATAGTGGGCCATGATCCCTCTAATAACAGTCCCCCGAACTATACCAGATATAACATCACAATTTACGGGGGTGCTATTGTAAATAAGGCAGAACTGCTAGTCACAATATTGAGATATCTAAGGCATGCCTATTGACTTTGTAAGATGGTAACCACATTATTAAAACAATATTCAAATGCTAGGATTCATAATTGAAAGCCAAGGTAATCAACAACCTTATTCTAGATACATTCATCATTCATATAAGCCCCCTCTTGTTTAACAACATAATTGCTAATAAAGCATTTACATTTAAAATAATCATAACATGTGTCAGGCTCTTTCTTTTACAATCCTCAGGCCACATAGTGTAGCCATAAGAACATCCACAAGGGGTCCATTGCACTCTGCCAGCTATCCAGCAAAGAGCTTGATATCAGAGGACTTTATAATTATTAAAAACCTTCCCCTGGAGGTGAAAAAGTAAAAAACTCTGGTGACTCAAGGTAATTATGATAAATTATTTGTGGGTGGCTTTTGCACTCTTGCAGCTCCCTCCAACACACCTTTATACCTATTGATGGTGTCCCCTCCTGTTTTGGAGCACCACAGAATCCAAGGGGATATTTTAATTGTGTCTTGTTGGACATAATTGGACATTTCAGGGCTGGCAGGCAGTGAATATTTTATGAAAAGGTCCAAACACTGTGTTTACTGGAGTAACTCTGCGTTTGTGCCTGTTTGTTTTATTTTTATTGTTTGGGTATTCTCCGGTCTCACCTAGGGCACCTGCAGCCATCTTCATACATTGGGTGCTGAGGGAGAAGCCACAAAGCCCCAGCGACATCGCTGGCTCCCCACGCGGCCATCATTCTCCTGTGCTGACCTGGGAGTCAGTATTCTCTGTCTCCTACCCGCGGTCCATGCGAGAAATGCTGCAGCCTTGTACACCAGCCCCCCAGACAAGGGCATGGCTCAAGAACAGCCCAGGACCAGGCTCTCTTTAGTTCCTTCTGTGGTTGTAGTATCTAGTACACTGGCACTTGCATCGGACCCCCACTGATTGGGGCCAAATGTTGGCTCAAGGAGGGGAGCCACATGCACACCCTTTCCCCAGAATTTTTTTTAAAAATATGTCATAATCTTATGTCAGATGAGATCCTGAGGCAAAAGTGGGGTGGCCACATTCACACCCCTCTCACCACATTAGGTAAATAAATAAAGATATGCCAATCCCCAGGCCATTGCCCACTATGGGGGAATATAAAAGAAATGGCATCTCACTTTTTTTTTCATTAGTCCTGTGTTAACTCATATGGAATTCTGACACAGATTTCTCTTTTAATTTTGGTCCCATGGTCCAATGATAATTCATGTTATTCTGTGTAGCATAATCATGCAAAATTACTTTAGGATTCTGCAAGATTACACAGAGTTGTATGAGAAGAAGAATTGTGCCTTTAGCTCTATTTCTTAGCACATAAATGCCACTTCATGCCCAAATGGACGTGAGAATGCATTATGCACTAGGAAATAGCACTAAAAGCAACAGAAAATGAATTGCGAATGCGAATAGCTGCTCACATTTGTTAAATGTGGTCTTGAGGAGGCAGGATTTGTCCCTAATATTCTCACGACATTTAGAGCTATTTCCTTCTCACGCTTGTTAAATGTGATCTTGAGGCAGGATTTGTCCCCAAAGTACTCACGACATTTAGTGCGACTTGGTATAAAAGGCACCCACAGATCCAAAATGGATGTGAAATGGATGTGAAGATGCATTTTTGTGCTAAGAAATAGCACTAAATGCAACATAACATGAAAAGTGAGAGCTAGCGGCAGTAGGGTTTTCCCCCACTTTACGCAAGCAGGAGTAATCGCATAATTATAGGTAATTCTGTGTGCAAGAGTAATGCAGAATTACTGAAATCTCTCCATTTAGTCCTGCGTAATTGAAATTCCACCCAGGCCTCGTTAAGACCAAGCAATCGTATTATTATCTTTTAATCTTGCAGTCCCATGGGAGTCCCACGGAACTAGCTATTGCTATTTCTTACACTTAATTGATCGAAAATTGCTGAAAAGAATTACACCAATTCACAAAAAGCACACTGTTAGAATTGAGGTTCTCTAGTTAGTAGAGGTATGCACTTTGTCCAAGTACGGACCCTTCCTTCTAGTCAGGATAAGGGGATTACACAGTTAAATAACCCCTGCTCACCCCCTTGGTAGCTCTGCACGGGCAGACAGGCTTATCTCAGAGGCAATGTGTGAAGTAGTTGTACCCAAACACACACAGTAACACAGTGAAAACACTACAAATGGACGCCTCACTAGGTTAGAAAAATAAAATAAAGTATTTTTACCTAAACCAAACAAGACCAAAACGACAAAAATCCAACATACAGATATCAAAATATCACTTTTAAAAGGTTTCAGGTAATCCTGTCCATTGAAATCTATGAATACGTGATGTACCTTCAGACCTGTCAAAGTTCACATGGCCAAACATCCACAGGGAAGGAAAGCATTGAAAAATACAACAATGTGTTGGTTCATGGGCCCTCTGGAAGGTGCTGCGTCAGTTCTGCTGCATGCATGTAATGGTCCAAATATCACTGGAATATAACTTTTCCACAAGACTAACCTCTTCATGACCATGCTGAGCACCTCCTTAAATATATATTTCTCAAAAACTACTGAACACATTTAAAACAAATAAGAAAAATCACATCCTCTGAGTAAAGTTCTATCTTTCTCTCAAATTTAGTGTAATTTCATTCAGCTCATTCTTCTGTATCTAGGAGCCAAGTTCCCAATGGCAATTGATATGGAAACTCAATGGTTTTACACTCCCCTTTTTTCTTATTCCCCCCTTGATGAAGAAGCCTCATTGAGTGAACTTTTTAGTTAGAAATTCTACTGCAGATTTGTCAAATGGCGCAAAATTGATTAAATGGAACAGAAGTGCCTTTCCTATTGAAAGTCAAACCTAACTATCCCTACACTGGTGCTAGTGCTACCAGTGTTATATATATATATATATGTATGCATGTACATATACGCTGAGAAAAAGTTAAAGTGAGGTTAGAGTTAGATTTTGTTATAAAACAATAAATAGCATATGCTTTAAAATACTTTAAAAATATAGTTAGATTGCAGTTATGGCTGTGAATTATAACTGAAAACACACTGAAGTGTGTAAGTTATGGTATGTTGCTTTACATTTCGTTGTGGTAGGCATTCCATGTGTAGAGAGACCTTATTCTCCTGAGGCGGAAGCCGGGAGTTCGATTGCCTATCTTTTTAAAACTTTGAGTGTCACTGTTTGTCTGTGTTGTGCATCTTTTACTTACTCCTCACTCCGAATCTTCGATCGGGGCTCTAGCACGCTCCTGTGAAACCCTCGCAGCGGATCTTAGCGCTGTCGCGGGATCACATCACAAACACCTCTGCCGCCATTACCGGCGAACCCTCAGGCCACGCCCCTATCGTGAGACCACGCCCCCGCCGAGATTACTAAAGGACGCTGATTACTAGTGCCAGTCAGAGACCTTATTTTCCTGAGGCGGAAGCCGGGAGTTCGATCGCCTATCTGTTTAAAACTTTGAGTGTCACTGTTTGTCTGTGTTGTGCATCTTTTACTTACTCTTCACTCCGGATCTTGAATCGGGGCTCTAGCACGCTCCTGTGAAACCCTCACAGCGGATCTTAGCGCTGTCACGGGATCACAACACAAACACCTCTGCAGCCATTACCGGCGAACCCTTAGGCCACGCCCCTATCGTGAGGCCACGCCCCCCGCCGAGATTACTAAAGGACGCTGATTACTAGTGCCAGTCAGAGACCTTATTTTCCTGAGGCGGAAGCCGGGAGTTCGATCGCCTATCTTTTTAAAACTTTGAGTGTCACTGTTTGTCTGTGTTGTGAATCTTTTACTTACTCTTCACTCCGGATCTTGAATCGGGGCTCTAGCACGCTCCTGTGAAACCCTCGCAGCGGATCTTAGCGCTGTCACGGGATCACAACACAAACACCTCTGCCGCCATTACCGGCGAACCCTTAGGCCACGCCCCTATCGTGAGGCCACGCCCCCCGCCGAGATTACTAAAGGACGCTGATTACTAGCGCCAGTCAGAGACCTTATTCTCCTGAGGCGGAAGCCGGGAGTTCGATCGCCTATCTTTTTAAAACTTTGAGTGTCACTGTTTGTCTGTGTTGTGCATCTTTTACTTACTCCTCACTCCGGATCTTGAATCGGGGCTCTAGCACGCTCCTGTGAAACCCTCGCAGGGGATCTTAGCGCTGTCGCGGGATCACAACACAAACACCTCTGCCGCCATTACTGGTGAACCCTCAGGCCACGCCCCTATCGTGAGGCCACACCCCCCCTGGCCGTCCTCCTTCTGCCATATATTATGTGCCTCTTCCGGTCGCGCAGCGGACGAGCACAGCGGGCGCGCCGTCTGCACGCCGAAGACGCGCTTAAGGCAAGCCCGTCTGCGCCTGTCCGCGCCAGCTCCGTGCCTCGGGCCTGCCATGCTGCCGGTTCCCACCCCGCACAGAGACAGGTCTGGACTAGATCACAGCTTATTGATCTAGGAAAGTCAACTTGCTCCCCTACAGCTCAGTGCAATCTCTCTCTGACTAGCCCTCTCCTGTTTAAATGTAACATTTGTCCTTTCACTCTCTCCCCTCATACACAATGCCCCCTTGATCCATCAGCCAGCCATCCTCTACCCATAATCACATATTCTATGGGATTGTTGAATTGTCGCTCTCTACCATGCCATGCAAGTGACATTTGGCTGCTGCTGTCTTCCATGCCCTTGAACTTACTGTTCCTGACGGAGACATGGATTAAAGACACCTCCAACCCTGACATTTCCCTTGCCTTGCCCCCGGGCTTCCGCCTTACTGGCATTAGCCGCGAAGGTTCCAAGACAGGCGGCGGCATCGCGGTAATTTCACAGACTCACTTGCTGATTACGTCGAGAAAAATCATGAACATAGGGCCCATAGAGGCTTTATATTTTTCCATCTCCGAGTCTACTACAGCCATATTTTCAGGGATCCTGGTTTACAGCCCCCCTAACACCCCACAGTCTGCCATTTCCGAACTACTGGCAGTAACCGCAGATCTGTCCCTAAAACACCCTTACTTCACAGTATTGGGAGACTTTAACCATCATGTTGATGTAAGTGGCTGCAGCCGCTCCACCCATCTTTTAGACTCTATGCAAAGTATGAATTTAACTCAAGGAGTTAGGGGCCCCACACATGTCGCGGGACACACCCTTGATTTAATTTTTTCCAATTGTACGAAACTTAAGATTCTTCCTTCCACACCTCTGACTTGGTCTGACCACTTCTTGATTCCGTTCGAGGTGTTTTTACTCCAACCTCTTAAAAAGGAATCTGCCATTAGAGCTCAAGGCAGAAAATGGCACAAGATCTCAAATACTGCCCTAGAGCAATTATACAAAAATAACTCACCTCCTTTCCCTGACGATCTCAATGAAGCGGTCCTTACATTTAATAAAGATCTCATAACCGCCATTGAGAAAGTCGCGCCCTTACAGATCTTTACCTCCCGTAGATCAAAACCATCAGCCCCCTGGTTTACTTCGGAACTAAGGGAAAACAGAAGCAGATGTAAAAACCTGGAGCGCCTTTGGCGTCAGACCTATGACCCTGCTTCCAAATCTCTTTACAGACAGGCCCTAAAAAAAATTCTTAAACTTAAACGCAATACCATGAGTGTATACTTTGCAGAAACTATTGCTAATGCAAAAAATTCCTCTAAGGCCCTCTTTAACATAGTTAAAGATTTTACTAATCCGTCTGCTCTGTCTGCTCCCATTACCTCCTCCCAAGCACTTAGTGAAGACTTATCTGATTTCTTTGCGGAAAAAATAGCTAATATTACGACTACAATTCTGCAGAATCGTACTGAAATCACCTTAGATCTGGACACCACTTGCCCTAAGGCATTTACTTCCTTTAATCCACTCACCAAGGAGTACACCCTGAATCTATTTTTAAAATGTAGATCAGGCTCACCACTGGATCCAGCCCAGGCCCTGATCTTGAATGAGATTGCCCCGCTAGTTATTAACCCTCTGCTTGAAATCTGGAACTCCTCCTTATATTCAGGAGTTGTTCCTTCTGAATGGAAACATGCGTTACTAATCCCCATTAAAAAAAAAGCCGGTGTCGATCCAACATGCTTGAGCAACTACCGGACGATTTCACTCCTACCCAAGCCAGCCAAAGTTCTTGAAAAGGCGGTACAGGAACAACTGTCCAACTACCTTGAGTCTAATTAGCTGTTTCATGACTCTCAGTCAGGATTCAGGCCGGGCTTCAGTACTGAATCAGCCCTATTAGAAGTATCAGAGTCGATTCGTGAGTGCACGGATAGGGGAGAGGAGGCCATGCTGGTTCTCCTCGACCTATCCGCGGCATTCGACACCATCTCCCATGAAACACTACTCATTCGTTTGCAAGAGGTAGGAGTTGGCGGGACCCCTCTCACCTGGGTCAAATCATTCCTCATGGACAGATTCCAACAAGTGATGTTGGGCTCCTTTTTTTCCTCCAAGAAACCATTGACAAGGGGAGTTCCACAGGGATCTGCCCTTAGCCCGCTCCTGTTTAATGTATACCTGAAGCCTCTGGCAAAGGTGGTCGAATCATGGGGCGTCAGGGTGATCTTCTACGCCAATGACACTCAGCTGGTGTTCTCCTTCAAAGATCATTCTGAAAGCTCCTTGTTAAACTTTCACCATTGCATGGTGAATATCGCCTCCTGGATGTCCTCTAATAATTTAAAACTGAATACAGATAAGACGGAAGTCTTATTCTTCAACCAGAAATCACCCATCTCTTCCAGCCTCTGGTGGCCGGCTAAATTAGATCCCCCCCTGTACCTGTCCAAGCCGCCCTCAATTTGGGCTTCCAATTTGACACCGCTCTTTCCTGCAAAACCCAAATTAACAAAGTCACAGCGTCCTGTTTCGGAAAGCTTCGTATGATTAAAAAAATCATCCATTTCCTGCCTTTAGACTCACGCAAGACTGTAGTCCACTCCCTTATTACTTCCCATTTGGACTACGCAAACAGTCTGTACGCGGGAGCCCCGGCTTATTTTATAAATCGATTACAGACAGTACAGAATTCTGCAGCCAGGCTGATTTGTAATGTCCCCTACCGTCACTCTATTTTACCCCATCTGATCAAACTTCACTGGCTCCCTGTGAGACTACGTATTCAGTTTAAATCCCTGACCCTCGCTTTTAGAGCTCTTAGTGGTCAAGGCCCCACTTACCTGAGACACAGACTGAAGATCTCACAAACATCACGAAATCTCAGATCTAACCATCTTCGTCTAATGATCTGTCCCCGTTTTCGTCTAGTGCGAACGGGTGGAAGGGCTTATGCTGTAGTCACTTCCAGACTGTGGAACCTCCTTCCAACAGAACTGAGATTCCTGACTTCTGAGCCTTTGTTCCGGAAGAAACTTAAGACCTGGCTCTTTTCCCGTATCTAACCTACCTCTTTCCTTCTGAACTTCTATGAACCTCACAAGTTATTGTCTACAGCGCCGGGACACCTCAGTCGGAGGTAGCTGCGCGCTCTACAAACCTCTAAATCATAATAATAATAATAGAGCTGGGGCAATTCCACGCATCTATTCTTGGAATTTGATGCAATCCTAGATTTAAGAACAGCGGTGAATGTGGGATTGTGTTGAAATGGTGCTCCTACATAGCGAGGAGAAATATGTATATTTTTCCTTGTTACTGCCTCTTTCTATTCGTGATGCATCACACATAGAAAGAGGAAATCACATCTTATGTTTGATGCATCACCCATAGAATGAGGAAATTGAATTTTAGAACTGTCTTTGTGCAGAAAGGTATGTTTTTGTGCAGGAAGGCATCACTTACTGCAAAAAAAAAATACGTTTACAGCATGGCGAAAAGCTGCCTGCAGTGATGCAAGGCGCCTCGAGTGCGCCAGCACAGAGTGATAGCTGAGGAGAACCATATCTTAGATATGACGCTCTTCAGATCTCTCCCATTCACGCAACGCAGCGCAGCAACTTAGCTTGCTGCCATCCATACCGTGAACCTTTGGTAAATATGCCCCGGACTGATTGTCTCCACAATCAAGTGTTTATTGAAGCTCCAAAGTATGGGTTGCCTTTTCCTCTACATTCCATTCTTCCAGCCTCCTTTTCACACAATTGACGATATGAAATTGGAAAATGTCAAATTAGCAGACACAAATCACACTTCCATTTCGATGCATCTTTTACAACCTGGAGGTTGTATTTCTATCGACAACTAATCTCGCATGAAAGCACTGAAGGTGATTGGATATATCTGTTCTCAACACATACAAAACGAAACTATAGATTTTCGCCCCCAAGGCCCTTATCAAACTGTCACTTTTTCCTTTCTGCTGGACACATTGCGCGCTCATCTGGATCCTGAAAACAGTTAAGTCTCTTCTAACACGGGTGCTATGGAAAAGATTGAACATCAGTCACTTTATTACCACAGCAAAAAAAAACATAGCTTAGCAGAATATGAACATGATTTGTCAAAGGATTTTTCTTTCTTATTTTCTGTCGGCGGTCAAAACCTTTGATAAATAGAGGGCAGTGCTCACGTTGCGTGAACAAAAGTGAATTCAGGCTACAATTTTGTGCGTTTATTATTTACTCTGTCTTTGGTTCTCATTTTTAGACAGTGATTTTACTCTAACTCATGCCTAGAGAACGTTTTTTGGTTTAGAAAAGCAAAATATTTCTACCTTGTCCAACTGGTCAATTTAAAAGAAACACCTTAGTTAAACTGCTTTTTAGAAAAATGTACATTTAAAAGAAAACCGAGTAGTAAAGTTTAAATATGAAAGCAAACAATCCGACAAAACCCCAATGACTGGATGATCTAATTTAGCGATTCTTTGGGAGACATTTCTTCACCATTTTCGCAACTAGTAATTGTAACTTGAATCTGAAACGATGACAAGCTCATAATTAAAAAGCAAATTAGTTTAGGTGTGAGGTACATGTTGTGGTCAGTGATAAGGCTCATGATTTTCGAGCATTCGGCTTTTTTTGGGCCAGTATTTCCAACTGACTTTTACGCAGTAAATTTACACAGAAGCAAGAGGCCATTCTGAACAACACTCCAAGCGAATGGACTCAATTCAACAAAATAATGCTGATAAGTGTAGTCATTTTTATAGCAATACCCTTTGATATCTCTTTTTGTGTCAAAACGTGATTGCATTCTTGGAGAAATGTCAAAGCGCATTGACCGAACAGTACATCTCTTTCCAGGCCTTTCATTCACACCTGTCCCATGTTATTTGAAGCGTTTTATATTGCTTTGGAATGCTCTAGCAGTTGTGTGTCTAACATGGATCACGCGTTCTCTTACATTGTTTGAGGTATGGCCTCTCAGCGTGCATATAGCCATATCCTCAAATTAAATTGTTTCTTGATGCTGTATAATTCATATATGTGCAAAGAATGCTCGGACAACCTAAGTTGGGGATCTGGGTTCAAGTCTGGACAGGGAGGCTCAATATCCTGTGCTTCCAGGCAAATCACTTCATCTCCCTTTGCCTAACAAAAACAAATGTGTCTGTCTAATTCAACTGGTGCTCAGTAAGCGCTATATGAATGCAATTCCAATGTAAATCGCTCTGATACTTTTGGGTCGAGTTCGCACAATATAAAACTCCAAGAATAACAAGCATTGGTAATGCATCGGTTTCGCCTATGTAATTAATAAAGAGCTGTTTTCATCAATCATTTTCTGGTAGAAGGAAAGAGCTCTCTGACAGATAACACAGGAGTAGAAAGGATGTGGTGCAGTGGCTAGAGCTGCTGAATCTAGAGCTGGGAATCCTGGTTGGAGGCGCTGCGCAAAATCCTGTGATACTATGCAAATAACCTAGGGGCCGATTTTGGTGTGGCCTGGAAAGGCTCCGCATTGTAATCTGCCCCTCGGTTCACTTTCTGACCGCCGCACTACGATGCTGGCAGTCGGAAACTACACCAGACGGTCATTCCGGCTGGCTTCCGATGGGCCCAAGGAGCCCATCGCCCAGTCGGAACCGTCTCGTAATCCCAAAGGGTGGGTTTTCCCACCCTTGGGATTACGAGAACGGTTTCTGGTTTCGTTTCCATGCCAGCCTGACAATGTGTTTGAGGGCCCCCAGCAAGGCCCCCTTGTATGTATGGCCTCCAGTTGGGGGCTGAGGGGGCAACTATGGTGCACCCCTGTTGATCCCGGCACCCCGATGGAAGGCACCTTGAGGTGCCTGCCACAGGTGCAGGTATGAACAGCAACTCCCATTACCCTATTGGAGCAAGTATTATGGCCGATTTATGGCTGTAATGCAGGCTCCCATAGGATAATGTAAGAATGCGACCGAACAGTCTTCGGTGTCATCCTATTTAGGCAGTTTGGACTGCTGACCAAAGGTCAGTCTGTCCAACATCGTAATTAGGCCCCATATCTCTCGAGATGATAAATTGTTATATAAATAAGTTACAAGAGTAAAAGGCAAAACTTTATGGAAATATAGTTCCACCAAAGCGGATGTATTTTGGCAGAGGGGAAATTGATAGGAGAAGCAGACCAGGAACAAGCTTTGGCAAATGCAGGAAAATATGCTACAGCTAACAGAAATGGAGGAAAGGTAAGTGGCACGCTCAGGAACCATTGGGAAGCCAGGAAAGAGAGGAGGCGGGATGTAATTTCCTTTTAAGGTTATATTAAAAACAACAGATTTCAGGCGAAACCTAAAAATTACTGCATGTAATAAATATTTTCCGGCGCATTTTAGCAGTGATTTGCAGTACCACGTATATACAGAAATACTACTGCTTCATAGATTGAAATAAGAACCCCTTTGTGTTTGTCACTTTGGTTTCCTAATGTGCCTTTTACTAGCGGATTTAGAATACACAAAGTTTTGTTTGGTTTTTCATCATTTCTGGAATTGGGAACGAATGGCTACAGGTTCAGGCCCACATTTATTGCATGGCTGTTTGTACACTGTTCTGCCACTTTAGCAGCGATTTGTACTCATTCACCCTGGCAGATTACAGCCCTCCAATATTTAGAGATCTGTCTGTGGTCAGAAGGCACTGGAACTTTGTAGTCCAGGCACCATGTTCAATGTGCCAACTTTTTTGTTTTTCAAAAGCAGACTCCCACAGAGGTAGTTTATTGTTGAAAAATAAAAGTGAAATGCCTCTGACAAGCTAGGAGTTTAATCTCAGAGTTTGGGGTAATTTATTAGTTTCTCTAGGATTTTCCTGGCAGTCAATTGAAGAAAGAATAAATTGCAAAGGCTAAATTAGGGGGCACGATCTGAGATACTTTGACTGAAGGGTCTAATGTAAGTCAGACTGTTGATCATAGATTCCTATCGCCATATCCATCAGAAGCTCAGCCAGTAAAAACATGACAGCTCCTCCCATTCTAAACAGAATAAGGGAACTCCATGTTTGGCAGACAGTGTACTCCACAAAATTTGTGGAGGAGTATCCTGTAGGCCAAACACTCAAATAGGAACTCTATGGGGGCATGGCTTGGCGCCAATGTGATTGGACACACATTAACGGTGCTCCCGATGGATCTCCGCTATCCAGACCCATCAAACTAGAATACAGCCGGTCTCATCACCGGAATCAGTAGGGACCAATATGTGGCCTTCCCTCTGCCCGCCTGAGGCCCATAATGAGCCAGCCTGCCACGTTGCGGGAAGAATTGTGGAGGAGACACCCCGGTGCACCACGAGGATGAGCTCCAAGATGGTGGCACAGAGAGGCTGACGGAGAGCCGACTGCTCAGAGCTGGCTCCACAGGACCAGAGAAATATGTCTGGCATCCCTCAAGAGACACAATAAGAAGCAGTGAGCACTGAGGGGGCCCCCTGGCTCCCCTGGTGGGGGCCTGGATTCAGAGGAAGTGCGGGCTGAGGGGGCCTAGTACCCTGATGGCATGATGTCGTGGGGGGCGATGCATCGGCTTCCTTTCTGAGATGCTGGAGCGGACTATTAACTGGTGCTTCCCTTGCAGCTGTGGAGAACTGAACAGAGACTCCAGAACTAACCCACTCACAGCCAGAGCTTGCTGCAGTCATTGACAGCAGGGATGGGGCCTGCAGATATGCCTGCCTGGGGACTCTGTTTAACCAGAGATGAGCGGAAGCTATGTGAGGGACCCCTGTGGAGAGAGGACATGAGAGGAGGCACTGCAGAACCCTGGTGAAGATAGCTGGGGCAAGCACGCTGCCCCATGACAGAGCTGGACCACCCTCCTGTGTACTCCCGTGGTGGGGCCTGGGGCCCGCCTACAATCTACCAGCACTGGACTTGCCTGCTGACAGGGAGCCTGTGTGCTACTGAGGGCTGACGAGCACAGAAGAGAGCAGGTGTGTTCTGCTGGAAGTAGGGGCGAACTCCTACATCCCTCTCTGCCTATTCATTGCTTGTATCACAGCTGCATGCAGCTGGAGCCATAGTGGCACCCACAGCACTCCATATTCAACACCTGGCGGATTGTTAAACTTGGCACATCACCTTGGCACATCACCTGGCTGCATTCCTGGGGGAAAGCCTGGGGAGTGTTTCCTGATCCTGGCAGTGAGCATTGGTGCAGCCATATATGGGGACAAAGAGTAAAGGTACTGCATTGCCTGCAAGCTTCATGCCATGAGGCAATTGGGGGGAGGCCCCCTCCCTTCAACCTGTGCTAGCCTTTGACATTATATGGTGGATGGGGTGGCAGAGGCGAAGTCCCTGAGACTCACTGGAACAGTTGAGGGCATTTGACCGAGGGGCTTGACAGGCGGCATCTATCAAAGACGGCAGTGGAATGGATTAAAGTGACACAGAACCTATATCAAACAAGTTTCTGAGGGCCACATAGAGATGGACAAAATTACCAGGAAGGGAGACACAGCAGGGCCCCAGATGCTGCATTGGAGTCATCGGTGGGTTTTGACAGGCTATCAGGGGACGGTTGTGGTGGCAAAGCAGTGGAAACTAAACTACATGTAATAAAGGCTTCACAAGATGTTATGGAATTAAAATTTAACATGTTGGTCACAGATAAGGGCCTGCTCGGGGATGATCATAGGCAACTGGCAAGAGGGTCACCACCACAGAGTGGGCCCTGGAGGATATATATCCTGAGGGGGTGTGAAATGGCAGCAATGGGTAACAGAGTAAAGGTGCTAGAATTGTGGGCAGAATATTCAGAGAATAGGGCAAGAAGAAATAATTTGGTGATTATTGGCTTACCTGAGCGCATTGACATGAGGCCAGAGGATAGACATGACTGCTTTTCTTGAAAAATGCCTCTGCACAGAGATAGCGCCGGAGGGGTTGTCCTCATTCTTTGCAATAGAAAGAGCCCATTGGGTGCCTTCGTGGTCCCTGCTGCCTGGGACGGGTCCTCGGCCTGTGGTTGCCAGGTTGCTGCATTTCAAGATCACATGCTGACCCAAGCTTGTATTAATGGAGAGATCACTGTGGAGAACAAGATTCATGATTTGTTCTGATTTTACCACGGCAGTGCAATAGTAGCAGGCTTCAAATACAGAGGCTAAATGAAACCTGCGACAACTGGGCATCTCAGATGCCATGTTATTATCTGCATGATTTCGAGTCAGTCATGAAGATTCCATGCAGTTTTTCACCACCACACACCAGCTCTGTGACTTGATTGAGCAGCTCCTTCAACAGGGGAATGGGCCTCCCTTGAACAGGCGGAGAAGAAGACAGGCGCACTGGGGACTAAAGGTGAACCTAGTGCAGTAGCAATGGCGACAGGATCACAGGCAATGCAGCAATACCAGCGAGCAGTGGAGGTCATGGCAGCTATAAGTGGAACAAGATCCAGCCCCCATCGGAGCTAGGGGATGGGGGATTGGAGAACTCTAACTCAGAGCAGGCCTCATTTTCCTCTTGTATTATGGAAGCTTCCCTCCAGAGTTTACCCCACGAACAGCAGATGAACTAATTTAACAGTGTGGGATGGGATGAAGACAGACTGCACTGGGGGGCAGACCGAAGAAATGATCACAAGGCGTACTTTAAAAAATGATATTGAAAGTGGATGACTGAAGTGAGATTGGCTTATTAGCACTATGCACATAACCTTTATACTTTCTCTGTATGGAGTGGGACAAACCAGGATGCGCCTGCCTAAAAACACCCCCTCAACATTTACGTTATGTATATGATGCTTGAGCGAAAGTTGTCATGTTGTCGGATAGCTTGGATAGGGGCGAGTTCAATTCTCGTCCTTGGGTCGGGGATTTGGGGAGTTGTTGTTGATTATCCACTAAGGGTATTATGGCATACTAACCCCAACTCTCTTACCCTGTCTACTACAGGTGGGGCTGAGAGCACTGATTCCCTCCTAGAACCGCCCAGGCAGGTTGTGTTCCTGACATGGCTACCCCTGGAACCTATACACTTATTAGTTGGAACGTTAGGGGCCTAAATAGCATGTCAAAAAGGTATAAGATTGCAAACCTGAAGAAAAAGGGGGCCTATATTGCCATACTACAGGAGACTCACTTGATTGGCCTGGAGAGGGATGCGCTCCATAAGCTTTGGAAAGGACACATTTATGGCACAACATAATCTGCCTTCACTCCGGCGGTCTTGATTTGGGTTCAACCCAGAGTCCCAATTTCCAAAAACAAGTGAAATCATTGATCCACTCGGACAGTATGTTTTGGTAATAGTAGGTTGGCAGGGCAGGACCTGATTATTAATGAGCTGTACACCCCTAACATAGACCAAGCGGAATTCTTTGATAACATTTCCGGGACACTAGCTGTCCACCTGACACTGTCTGTTATAATTGGGGAGGACTAATCCTGCCCTTGATCGAACACCAGAACGTAGGTGACTCCCTTATAGTGTGGGTAGCACACACGTTTAGAGACTGACAGCCAAGGTGGGCACTAATAGACTTCTGGAGGAAGCTTCATCCGGCCACTAGGGATTACTCTTTTTTTTCCAATGTGCATTATCTATGTCTGGTTAGATTAATTTCTTTGCTCGCTGGACGTATAAAGAATGGTGAGGCATGCAGGATACCTCTGCCACACAGTGTCTGACCATGAACCGATATTACTAGCACTAGACTGGCACAGGGAACATCCTCATATCTTGACTGGCACCTGCGGGTGGAGACTTTAGACGACCCAGTATACTCCTACACCATAGGGGAGGCCATCCGTGGATTACTTAATTAACAGTGCACAGTTAACAGCATCCCACCTATTGAATGTGATACCTTTAAGTCAGTACTGAGGGACAGATGTATCGCTGAGGTAGCGAGGTCAAACAAATGCTGATACAGGAGGTAGAGGCTCAAGACCCGGTATTGAGTGGCTTAGAAAAGGCCCACCCTGGAAATCAGTGCAGATGCAAAGTGGAATAAGGTGGAAACACTTGTAGCTTAGCTCACCAATCCCATCCCCTGAGGGTCTTTGATATTGGAAGTGGAGTCAACTGTAAGAGACAGCCTTTACAGACAGGCTGACATAAATAGTAGAGCTGATGAATATTATACAGGATTGTATGCTCCCCCTTTGGCCCCTACCAGAGACCCTGACCAACTTCATGAGTCTGGTGCCGATTACTGTGCCTTAGCGTGTAAGTCTCAGAAGACCTGGGGGGCCCCATACACAATACCATAGGTGCGTGCTGCGATTAAGGTCATGGTTTGAGGGAAAGTGCTGGGGACTGATGGATTCCCAGTGGAGTTCTATGCCAAGTATGTGGAGGAGCTGGCTCCAAATTGGTAGAGGTCTTCACTGCAGGCCGCAAGGCCAGTCAGCTGCCTATGACCACGAGTGAGGCACTGGTGGCCCCACTACTGAAACCAGGGCTGCAACCCTGGGATGTTTAGGCTTATTGTCTGCTGTCCATGCTTAATGTGGACTATAAAATATTGAGTAGGGTGTTAGCTTCTGACCTCCTCCCTTACATGTCCACGCTCATTCACCCTGATCATACTGGGCTCATCCTGGGGGGGAACACAGCGACTAATACACGTAGATTGTTTTCCGTCATGGATACCGTGCGACCCGAAGAGACTGAGTTGATAATAGTCTCACTATATATAGAGAAGGCATTTGAAAGCCTTCAATGAGACTATCTTGACCAGCTGATGGAAGAACTGGCTTGGATGGGAGATTTGTCAAGTGGATTTGGGGCCAGATGTACGACCATTCACTTTTGTGAGTCGCAAAGTGCGTCGAATTGCGACTCGCAAGTAGCGACACGCATAAGTGAATGTACAACAGTGTCTCACACACTGTTTGCGATTCCCAAAGGGGTCACAAATTGCATGCCTCATTAATATTCATGAGGCAAGCACAATTTGCGACCCCATTGGGAATGGGGAGCACTCCCAGGGATGGTGGCCTGCTAGGGTCAGCAGACGACCATGTCTGTGTCTGCTTTTTGAATAAAGCAGTTTTAAAAAAAAAATGCAGCCCATTTTCCTTAAAGAAAAAGGGCTGCATTTAAAAAAGAAAAATGAAACTTTTCAGTTTCATTTTTTAAGGGCAGGCAGTGGTCCCTGTGACCACTGCCTGCTCCTAAAAAATATTTTTGCAAACACTCACAAAGGGGAGGGAGTCCTCTGGGGACCCCTTCCAGTTTGTGAGTGGTTTACCACCTACTTGAAGTAGGTGCTAAACTTGGGAACGTTTTGCGGCCGCAAATGCGATCTCAAAACAATAGCACATTGCTATTAGGAAGGGACGCCCCTTCCTAATAGTGAGAGTCACAAACGCTATTTTGCAAGTTTATCACACCAACAGAGACCTAGTGGACAGTAAAGTTGGGGTGGCAATAAGAGCTTTTTAAGCTAGTGTAGGATTCTGGACCCCATTCCCCTATTAGTAGCAGAAAGGATTGCAGTTGCAAAAATGGTGGCACTCCCCCACCTGCTTGAATTTTTTGCCATCCTGCCAATAATAAATCCCTGGGGCTTTCTCTTTTTGCTGTCATTAAGGACAGCTAAATACGGGGTTGATTCCTTTCCATGGTGACTGGGTGGGCCAGAAGAGTTAGATGGGTTGGTGGGGGTTAAAGGGTCACATCACATTTGAAAAGGCTATGAAACTTTGGTTGCAATTCTTATATGTCAATTTATGCATAGATGGGTATGGCACACCAAGATTTAAACTGAATTTACACCATGTCAAGCATTAAAATTATGTCTTGGAATGTTTGCGGGCTGAACCAAGCCAACAAAAGACGCCTTATTTCGGAAGAGTTGAAGGTTTTTAAGCCAGACATTGTTGTCCTTGTGGAAACGCATGTGGCCTTTAAAGATAGAAGCTATCTGAAACAGCTTGGCTATGAGTTAATTATTTGTACGTCACAGTCGGTCTCTATTAGGGGGGTAGCTTTGTTGAAGGCTAAACAGCTTAGGGCTAAAACTATACGCACCCTGGCTGATTCTAAAGGAAGATGGGTGGTAGCCCAGCTCTCTATACATAATCATAATATGACAATCTGTACAATTTACGGCCCGAACATTGACTGCCCTGATATTTTTCTTCAACTTAGCTCGGAATTACTAGACTGGTCAAATGATCTTATAGTGATGGGCGACATGAATTGCATATTAGATAAGGTAATAGATACCACAAATCTAAAAGCGAGGAGCAGAATGGTTCAGGTGAGGGCAGCGATTCAAGAAATGTTATATCTTCATCAACTGGATGATGCTTGGAGAATCCTACATCCCTCACTCCCAGGGTTTACTTTCTTTTCACATCCGCACAAACACTACTCCCGTTTAGATATGATTTTTGTTAAAAATAATCTGTTGGAGAACTCTAATATGGTGGTATGCCCCAAGATCACTTCGGATCACAATCCGGTTATGCTTACTTTGATTATTGACCTTAATAAGGGCAATCAAAGTAGGGAATTTTCGTATCCGAAACATCTTCTTAGTAATGCAGATTATATTTCATATATGCGAGAAGCTCTTATGGAATTTCTGGCTAATAACTTAAATTCCACATCGCTCGCAATAGTTTGGGATTGTCTAAAGGCATATGTAAGGGGGGCTACCCTTCAATTCATTGTTAAACAAAACCGGGTTTATTTTAGTCAGCTGGAAAAGGACCATGCGAAATACATGGAGTTAGAACAGCAACACGCTCAATCTATTGTTTTAAAAGACACTGAGGAACATTTAATATACTTACAGATCGTTGACATTAGAGCAAAGCTAGGTAGAAGGCTTAAAAACAAAGTAGCTAGTAATTTTTCTAAATATAAAATCCGGCAATATGAATATGGGGAGCACATAGGGCGAATACTAGCACATCAGATTGCTGAACAAAGGGCCGGTGTTTATATAAAAAAAATTATGGGGGTAAATGGCGATGTCTTTTCACAACCGCAAGATATTTTGGAGCAGTTTAGGCTTTTCTATATGGACCTGTATAATGAAGTAAGTAATGGTAACACCCAACAAGCTAATGCGTATATACAAGAGAGCGGGCTCCCTTCATTAAATTTGTTTCAGGCCTTGAGTTTGGAAAGGGAGGCTGATTTAGTAGAGCTTGACCTTGCAATGGGAGCCCTCCCTGTGGGCAAGGCAGTGGGGGAAGATACCATACCACTTGAATTTTATAAAACATTCAGGGATTTATTAACTCCAACTTTTCTCGAGCTGATCAATGAGATACTTAGGGGGGGTGACTTCCCTCCCTCCTGGAATAAAACAAATATCATCGTTTTCCCAAAAAAAGATAAGCCACCGGATAATCTCGGTTCTTATAGACCGATATCTCTAATTAACTCAGACGCCAAAATTTTTTCTAAACTTCTGGCATTGCGCCTAGCTCCTTTAATGCATCTGATGGTATCTGAGGAACAACATGGTTTTATTCCTGGCAGGAACACCACTGCACATATTAATACCGCTATTGTAGCATTTGATATTGCTAAGCATATGGAGCAGCACATAGGGATGATCATGTTAGATGCTGAGAAGGCCTTCGACCAGGTGGCCTGGGACTCCTTGTGGTGCACAATGGGTTCTTTTGGCCTCGGTCGAGGGTTTATTTTGGCTGTCCAGAAACTTTATTGTACACCCACTGCCATAGTTAAGTATAACAGTTTTGCTTCATCCGCTTTTAGCATCTCTCGTGGTACGCGGCAGGGATGTCCACTTTCCCCCTTATTATTCGCATTATATATAGAGCCCTTTATCAAACATTTGCTTCATAACCCGTCTATTACACCGTTTTTTTTTAATGATACCTTTCTGAAAGTCACCGCATATGCAGACGACATCGCTGTCTTTTCTATAAACCCAGTGTTAGCCTTCACAGCGATAACTCAAGAGGCGCAGCTTTTCGGGTCCTTCTCTGGATACAAACTTAACTTGAATAAGACTCAATCTATACTCAATTTTACACCGAGTGCAGCTCCATCCTCGCTAGGTATTACAGAATCAGCTATGTATCTGGGGGTGTGCTTGAGTGCCAATATTAACGATATATTTGATCTAAACTACACACCGCTGTTGAAAAAGGTCACCAACGACCTTCGTAGGTGGCATAGGCTCCCATTGACCATCATTGGTAGATGTAATATAGTGAAAATGAGCATACTTCCTAAATTTTTATATTTTTTTCGAGCCATCCCTCTAAGAATTCCAATGACTTTTTTTAAACGCTTGGATGGAGTTGTTGGAAGTTTCATTTGGAGTTACCGGAGAGCGAGAAGGGCGATTAGATATATCAAGCTGTCTTTTAGGCAAGGCGGCTTTAAACTTCCAGATTTTAGATTCTACTTCTTGGCTGCTTTTGTCAGTCGGATTCAATCCTTAAATATGGGACCTGTTACCAGGAGATCCTGGCTTTCGTTTCAGCTAGCATACGGCTCTAACACTGGATTCTTATTACAACATATGTCCGATCCGAACTACTACAAAAGAGTCCGATTTAAGACCATTCGGCATATCTTTTACATCTGGCAAGATATATGTAAAAAGTTTAATTTTCCAAAGTGGCATGAATTTATTTACCTTTGGGGCAACCCGAGGCTCCCTGATATTTTCTCGGATACAGCTGCGCGATCATGGCAGCAACGGGGAATTACACTTTTGGGGCATTTATATGATAAACACGGCTTTAAATCATTTCAATCATTGATAGTAGAGTTCGGGGTTACATATAATTCATTTTTTAAGTACTTACAAATTAGGGATTTTTTTATGCGGGGAGAAGGTTTACTGGCCCTCTCCCCTACAACTGAGGCTCTCCGGGCGATCTTCAAGAATAGCAATCGCGGTCTCATAGGGAGAGTATATCGATGTTTTATTGAAACGGTTGTTGGGGATATTACACAGGTCACAGACAAATTAAACACTACATTTGCTATTGAGGTAACTCCCGAAGAGGTCTCAGACTCCTTGGTCAGAACCAACTCTTCTGTAACCTCAATCAATTTAAAATTGCAACACCATCGTATCTTATTCATGTTATATTATACCCCTGAAGTTATTTCTAAATGGGCTGTGTCACATAATTCAATTAAGGCTTTTTGTCCTAATTGCAATGACTTTGCCGTAGGCCTACAACATATGTTTGTTACCTGTCCCAAGCTAGCCGATTTTTGGCATAAGCTTGCACATTAGTTAAGTAAGTTAATCGGTAAGGTAACGGTGTTATCAGAGAAAGAAATCGTATTAGGGTTAGTACCTGATACAGGTAACATCCCAAACTCTCTAGTGTCAGTCTTCATTGCATGTGCGCGTCTGACTATTGCCAGGGTATAGATAGAAAAAACTAGTCCTACCATTATGGAATTCTGGTTACTATTAAGGGGGTGTCTATGAGATGGAATTGGCACTGGCAAAAGCAAGGGGATTGAGATCTTTAGTTAAATTTGGAAGGCAATGGTCTAGCCTCGAATGGGACTAATAATATGTATACTGAAATTTTGTATTATTTGTTATGTTATGATATTTGTTTTCTTTTATTTTATATGTGCTTATATCCATCTGTAGTCACTGTTATTGCTCGTCTAATGTTTTTTAGTCTAATTAATTGAATGTATGAAATTTTTCCTTATTTTTATCTGTGTTTGTGACCATTAAAGTAAAATATGAATTAAGAAAAAAAAAAAAAAAATCCCTGGGGCCTGTTTACAGAACTGAACTCATTGCTGGTGGAACTGATCTGGGGGTCTGGCATACGATGAGTGGCAATGGAAAACTGTCCAGGCCTAATGATGACGAACATTACCGGGTTCTGATTTGAGATTTACTACCTGGTGGCCCAAGTTCAATGGCTTAATCAATGGCTGTACATCGGGTTGAACCTTGAGGGGTAGGTCTCTGGTGGTACACCAAATACAAATACATTGCTCCAGATACAATTAACAACCAAGAGGCCTCTTACAGGAAGCATTAGAGAATTGACAACAACTTGTCAATGTTGGCAGCGGTGTCTGCAGCATACCTGCACATCTCTGCCATATCCTCCCTACTTGCCTTTGCAGGTCCTAGTTAATATAAACAGGACAGGGGCTCTACGGGGAGTTTAAAAATGGGCGACAGCCGGCCTAACCCGGGTAGGCAACCTCTATAAGGAGGGCAAGTTGTTATCCTTTGAGGAACTTTCGGAGGCCTACGAGACACCCCCAGACACTTTTTGCTACACTGGGCATTGACGATAGCTACCAAACCACAGGAGGACAGGAAAAGCGGAACCCCCGGTCTACCTAAGTAGTCATACCCTCTGCCCCATGTCTGGTAAGGTACATGCAATCATGCGCTTATATAGAGCATTAAGAGCAGGCATCAATACTGTTAAGAATGAATGAATATAACGCCAGGAGAAGTGAAGGAAAAGTAGCGTTTATTCCAATTGGATCCTTACGTCCTGCTTCAACCGCCACACACCAACATTCTACAGTGAACTCCTCGCCCAAGGTTCTACAACCTGGGCAGTACCAATACCCACGATAGGAAGGGGGGGGGGGGAGGAAAAGGAACACGGGAGATTGCAACACACCTCCCTACTAAAAGGAGGATAACCGAAAACATGGTAAAAAGAAAACTACAATCCCAAAAAGGGAAAATAAAGAAGTAATAGGATACAAAAGAGCAAATACAAGTGTAATATAACACATAGTTGACAAAGAATCTAACAAAGGAGGATAGGTGGCATATGAAGAAAACAGATAGAATTACATCAAAGAGTTACATATTATAATCGGCTTGACAGATAGGTGGTCTGCGTAACCTTGCACTTCTGGGATCGCTGTCCGTGGAAGTTGGACTGCTTTGACTGTCTGCCATAGAGGGCGTGGGACCAGAAACACTTGGGCAGCCCACTATGTTGTCCATGCTCCACATGCTTCCGTCTTCCAGCACTACAGTGTTGTTGTGAACACGTCTTATTCTCTGTGGTTTAGAATATGAGGAGATCTTAGATTTGGTAACATTGGGTTTTTTGACAACCACCCATTGGCCTTCTCTCCAACACTTGGTGGATGTTCCCCAACATCTGTCATATCTGTGCTTATATTCTAATTGATGTTTTTCAGCTTTTCTAAGAACATCTTCCCTGTCCACCCACACAGGAGTCCCACCATTAAGCCAATTGGGTGTGAGTTTTGAACCAGGGTTCCTTCCTTTAAGTGAGATAAATGGAGAAACTATAGAGACAGCATTGGGTGTCGTATGGTACGACCACAACATTTTTCTAATGGCTTCCACAACCGGTTCTCGTGAAGACAAAGCAAGTTGAATGGTGTCCTTTAGCATCCTGTTAGCCCTTTCTACCAGGCCATTAGCTTTGGGGCAGTAAAGAGGGGATCTGAGGTGAGTAACAGATAATGTGGTAATAAACTGCTTCATTTCATCTGAAGTGACTTGAACTCCATTGTCTGATATAATAACTCTAGGAATGCCTTCTTTGGAAAAGGTTTCCTTTAAAAATTCGATCAATGATGTGGTAGTGATGGAAGAAACCATTTTCGTAACAATCCAATGGGAGTGGTAGTCAATAAGAACAAACAAGAATCTATGAGAATGACATAACAGGTTCAAAGGACCGATAATATCCAGCCCTAACTTGTCCCAAGATTTGGTGGGGATTGTCACCGGCAAAAGCGGTGATTTGCGGATGATTTTAGTTTTGTCGCTAGTGCCACAAGCCACACAATTCTTTACTTGACTCTCGACTAGAGAGTCCATATTAGGGAACCAATAGTTCTGTCTGATTTTGCTCTTCGTCATGTTCCTACCAGGGTGGCCTTCATGTGCAATTTGAATCAGCCGTTCATACATATTTTTGGGAGGGCTGATTCTGCTGCCTCTATAAATGAGGTCACCTACAATAGACAATTCATTACCCACAATCCAGAACTTGCGGATAGCTTCGGGTAAGTCTGTTATAGTTTTAGGCCATCCTTTGCCAATAACACACTTAAGTATGGCGAGATTACAGTCATCCTTTAAGGATTTCTCCCATTCATCTTTATTGAAGGCTGGCATTTCAATAGCAAGGATGGTTTCATCAGGAGGGTTGAACATGGGATCTTCACTGGTCACAGGAAGTCTCAAGAGACAATCAGCTACCTGGTTGTCAATGCCTGGAACATAAACCATGGAGTAGTTAAAGCCTTGTAGACTCAGTACCCACTTGGAAATACGTGGAGTGGCATTTTCAAGACGTTTTGTGGAGAATAAAGGGAGTAACGGTTTGTGGTCTGTCTTAAGTGAAAATGGAATTCCCCAGAGGAAATACTTAAAGTGGTTCATGGCCCAATAACAGGCTAGAGCCTCTTCCTCTATTGTGGAGTAATTGAGTTCAGCATCTCTTAAGGTTCTTGAGGCAAATGCTATTACTTTCCCTTGACCATTTACTATCTGTGTGAGTGAAGCTCCTAACCCCTTCATGCTAGCATCCGTGGTCAGGATGGTTTTAGCGTTAGGGTCAAATGCACTGAGGATGGGTGCCTCAGTAATGGCCTCCTTGACGTGTACAAAAGCGTGTTGGCACTGTTGACTCCACTCAAATGATGTCCCTTTTTTTAGTAGTTCTCTGAGTGGACGGACATGATCAGCAAAGTTCTTGACAAACTTGGACATATACTCAACTAAACCCAAAAAGGATTTAAGTTCTTCTTTATTTTTGGGAGTTGGAGCCAGTTTGACAGAATCTACCAGGTTGTATTTGGGTTTGATCCCCTCACTTGAAATAGTGTGACCAAGGTAGACTACAGATTCCACCCCAATTTTGCACTTGTCTTTCTGAGTGGTGAAACCAGCTTTACTGAGTCTAATCAAGACTGCTTCTAAAGTTTTGTTATGCTCCACCGCAGACGAACCATGAATAAGGATGTCATCTTGGAAACAAAGCACTTTGTCCAGACCTTGTAGTAAGTGATGCATTACACATTGAAATACTGCTGCAGCAGAAGTTAGACCAAATGGTAATCTAGAAAATTGATAAGCTCCGAACGGCGTTATAAAGGAAGTGAGAGGTTTTGACTCTGGATGAAGAGCAACCTGATGGTAGGCTGAGGATAGATCTAAAACTGAAAAGAATTTAGCCCCTTGTATGGCAGAAAGCATTTCATTAATATTGGGGAGAGGGTGTCTATCCACCCAAATGTTGGAGTTTAGATCCCTAAGGTCAACACATAGACGAATGCCCTTGCCACCACCCTTGGCTGCTACTACAATGGGGGCCAACCATTCTGAACTTTCGATCCTTTCAATGACTTTGCTGGCTTCCAATCTGTCCAGTTCTTTTTTAAGTGGTTCTCTTACAAGTAACGGAATAGATCTGGGTTTGTGGACAACTGGTTTCAAATTCGACTTGAGTATAATTTTGTGAAGAAAACCTTTCAAGAGAGCTAGAGTGTCCGTAAAAACCTCCGGAAATTTTCCACAAATTTCCATTCCAATATTAGATCTATCCACCAGGTAAACTGGTTCGGGTGCATTCGGGTCCAGCTTTATTCCTAGGTCTTTTTGATGTTTCCATCCGAGTAAATTAGAACCATTTTTAGTAATGTAGACTTTTCCAACAGTCGATCTATCCTTGAAGTCTATATGCATAAGCAGCATCCCCACCAGAGGTATGGGATCTTGATTGTATACACCCGGCCTGATGTCAGGAGGCAATAGAATATACGTTTCTGTACCTGAATTGGCACGTAAAGTAGCTTCGTTGATGAGGGTATATGGGGAACAGGAGTCTGCATGCACTTCATATTTGACACTGTCTAGAAAAATTTCCCACTTTGGGTACGAATTGCTACAACTTTCAGTACAATTAAATACTTGGAAAACAATATCCTCTTCAGGAAGCTGAGGAATAGGATCACTTGTTATCATGTGGGTTATACCTTTCTATGAATCGTGACACACTTTAGAGAAATTACCTCTTTTCTTACATTTGCTACACATTACGCTTCTGGCGGGACATTTCACATTGTTAGCTAAATGATTAGGATTACCACACCTGTAGCATCTTAACTTGTTCCGTGAAGTAGTATGTATCTCAGGATCTGTAGGTGGGGATTTATGTTTAGAATCCTTGCTAGAAATCTTGTTTACATTGTTTTCTGAGACATGCTTAACATCAACTGCATCTTTCATCTCGTTCATACAATATGCAGTGTGTTCAATGCTCTTGGCAATGACAATGGCGTGTTTCAAATCTGGGGCTTCTGCTAAAAGACTTTCTTGAATTTTCTTGTCACAAGTACATCTTACCAGCTGATCCCTAATAAGAGACTCAGTTAAATTTCCAAAATCACAAGTAGAGGCTAAACCCCTCAGAACTGCAATATAATTAATCACTTTTTCATTTTTCCCTTGAACACGCAAAAAAAACTTGTGACGCTCTAGTACAATATTAATTTTTTCCCCAAATTGCGCTTCCAATTTTTTTAAGGTTAATTGATATACATCTTGTTGAACATCACCACCACCATCAACCTCAATATTCACATTTTCAATAATAGAATCAGGAAGGTCATCAAAAATTTCCCTACCCTGCTTCCCCAAGTTGTGCACAGCGGAAAACCTGTCACCACTTATAGCAATAAGATATGATTCAAATAAATTCATCCATTTTTTCCATGGAATGAGAGGATCTCCAGCTTCATCAAGAAATGAAGGAGGTTGAGACATAGCAAACGCAGACATGCTGGAGGCCAAAAGGAAAGAAAAAATAAAGGAGGAGAGATAAGAGAGCAAACAGGTGAGGGAATTAAAGGAGGAAAGAAGAAAAAGAAAGGACCGGAAATTATAAGTAAGAGAAAAGAAAAAGAAAGAGAATGTACGATGAACAAACAACATCCATTAATAAGCTGTGCCTGCCAGCGGGCAGAAATCTGCAGGCAAATAAATGAGAATGATAACTTCAACAGTACCGGATCATAGACTTGGTTAACAACCTCGATAATCAAACAACAAACGAAATGTAAGCTGAGCCTGTCAGCGAATATAGCATGCAGGCTGAAAACCACTGAATAGTGTCTGAAAGGTAGTGTCTGCTGAGGAAAGCCAATCACAACCCGAAAAAATAAGTAATCCTGTCACATGTGAAGGGCAGAACATTCGTAGCGTGGACCACCTCCAAAGAAAGGCATGCAGGCTGAAACCAATGAGGCAGGCAGGAAAATGAAGTAGTGTCTCAGGGGCAGAGTCTGCGGGGAAAACAACGAAGGAGATTACGTCCCCGGGAAGAGGCAGGAACCTAGATCGTAGGCTTCCGTGGACAGAGAACCACTGGAGAAACACTGCGCCACAAACGGACCAAAGGAGAACTCCAGCGCAGCAGCGGGGCACTCTCACGGAAGTGGGGCAAAAGACCGGTGAACTGAAGCCAGCCTCTAACCCAACGCATATATCAGCTGAAGAGACGCGAAAAAAAATGCCCTCCAAGAACGTCATCGACACATCGATAACGGCGAGACACCTGAGGAGTTGGTACGGTGTAAGTGCCCCAGTACGGAAGAAACGAACTCACCCACTGTGAGGGAATGTTCCAGTAGCCAGGAAGTCCGCTACGGTGGAAAAAGGCTCCGCAGGAAGACGAAGGAAAGGGGCAGGTCGACACCAATTCCTCCGGTGAAAGTGCTAGTGAGCAGGCAGCAAGAAGACTGGGGAAAGGATCCTCACCGTCCTCAGCACGGTAAGTTGAACTCGTCACCAAAATGTTAACAATGAATGAATATAACGCCAGGAGAAGTAAAGGAAAAGTAGCGTTTATTCCAATTGGATCCTTATGTCCTGCTTCAACCGCCACACACCAACATTCTACAGTGAACTCCTCGCCCAAGGTTCTACAACCTGGGCAGTACCAATACCCACGATAGGAAGGGGGGGGGGGAAGGAAAAGGAACACGGGAGATTACAACAAATACACCATTTGAGCTGCAACAAAAGTGGGAGGAAGACGTAGCAGGTCCAATTCCCGAATCACACTGGATCACAATACTTACTAACATATAGGCAGTTTCCAGGAACACCAAATTTAATCTCATTAACTATTATTTCCTCTATAGAGCGTATCTTACACCAGGGAAAATATTGTGGAATTATGGGGCACAAAAAGCGTGCCCTAGGTGTGGGAAGCAAGGTGACGAAATGCTCCACATGGTGTGGGCCTGCCCAGGTTTACGAGACTATTGGGAAGGAGACATAGAATGTATTAACCAGACACTGTACAAGACCTTGCCATGCACGCCACTGATTTGCGTACTGGGGGGCGTCCCTCGGCCCTGCTAGGCATAAGGTAACAAATAAGTTTGCAGATTTAGCACTAGTACTAGTGAAATGGGCAATCACTATGAAGTGAAAGGCAACTGACAGCCCCCAGGTATCCATTAGGCCTGGGCGGTACATTCCGTACTGCTTGCGCAATTTGCCGAATTTGGGTAATTTTGTGTTCCGCGGAGAACGCAGAATTGCCAAAAATCCTGCGATCCGCAGCTTTGCGGAATTTTTTGCTTGTTCGTGCTTTCAAAATGCGTGTTTGTGAGATATTTCTCCCCGAGCACGCAAACAGTGTTTGCGAACAGGAAAAAAGCATCGAGAACACGCAGAACAAGCAATTCTGCGTGTTCGCGGAACTTTTGCATGCTCGCGGAGGTTTTTTACCATTTCGCGGAGCTTTGCGTAGCGTGACTACGCAAATTCCACCCACCCCTAGTACCCATATGGAAAGAGACCCTCTTGCTGTGGACGGGTTATGAGGGAGCCGTGCTGTTTCAGGAGGTGAGGATTGGCAGTAGCACCATAGATAGGGCTAGGGCTATGGCCTCGGATGCACTAGTGGAATACTTTTAATGGACATCCAAGACACAGGAAGTGTCACTTTTTTGGAGACATGGGACTGAATGATCGAGCAATATGGATTTCTCAGCATGCCAGCGGCACCTGGGAAGCACGTTGTGCTCCTAGATCTTGAATGTCCATTAAAAGTAACCCATCACAGAGGAAGCACACTATTGGCCCCTTCATTACATTGAAGCGGATTTGAATTTTTCATCCACACATTAAGGTTTTTACGAATACGTATGGATAACACGCCAATTCCCTTTTTGCCAAGAATTTTGCATAACAGGCTGTGCACTAGTGTGTTTCTAGTCTTGATGAAGACCTCATTATGATGTTGCTCAAAAACACTCGCTTACTGGGGTTCAAAATGTTGACGTGATATGAACAAAGCGTACCATGCCCAAATAGACATGTACAGGAAAGGATTAAAAAGACATGTTTCTTTAGGGATATCTATTACACTTGGGCGCAAAAGCAATTTTATGTGTGTATATGTTAATTGTGTTGACTTTCTTTTATTGTTTATTGTGATATTATGTGTTATTTATGTGGCACATTCTCACACGTTTATATCTATGTCACAAACATTGTTCACTATCTGTACTTAGTCTGGTCCTTCACTATTTTTTGATGTATTAGCACAGACAATCTATGACTTTAAATATATCAGCCATTCTTATATATATTCTTATACATTTTTTCAAGTAATCAGTGTCACTATCTTTTTCCTAATGTCAGTAGTGTGATTTTATGTCTCATTAATTCATAGTACCAAAATCTTTGTGTACATACTTTACTCATAGAAAGTAATTTTCCTTTGATGGTAGAACCACTGTTTGTATACTGTTGGAAGGAGATCTCAGCAGCATTGAAGGCTGCACTGTGGCAGAGCTGAAAATGCTGTGCAAGGAAGCTGACGCCAGCAAAATGTTCCAAGACACTGGATTAACAGTTAGCCTTCAGAGCCTTGGAAGAGGTCTGTGTGTTGCAGTCTACATCACAGGAGCAAGAAGCAAGATGATGATTATGATATAGAAGGGGGATAAATGAAGGAGGGGGAGAGAACTTCCTGTCCATGATCCCAAAGGCAGAAGAGAGAGTAGGGCCCAGAGGAGTGAGGTCCTTGGCCAGGAGCAGTTTGTCATACCACATCCTGACCCCTGAAGAGCTGGAGGACAAGAATTCGGAGAGAGAGATGAAACTACAATTGGCCACACAGGTCATGGCAGAGGGGATAGCTGAGGGAGCTGCAAAAGGGGCCCTAGAGGAGAAAACATCATGAGCTTAGAGAGTCATGGAGGAGATAAAGGTGTCTGCTAAAGAAGAACAGGCACGAGAAAAGTTTGGCCTTGAAATAGAAAAAGGCCTTTTTGGATCATGAAGTGAGTCAGAAAGAACTAGACCTAAAGGCAAGACAGGCCACAGAGTCCAGTGATAATGGTGGCAGCAACAGGGTTGTGCTTAACGAAGATTCTACATACCCAAAGACCTGGGGGATGACCTTGATAAATGGTTTGAGGCCTATGAGGTAGCTTTATTTGTCTTTGGAAAAATATGCCCAATTCATGGAGGGGTACCCTACTGGCCCTGGGAAATGTTTACTCAATAAAGTGTGCCTTACCGAAAGAAGCCCTGGTAGTCAAATGTGATCCATCTCTAGAAAAGTACAGGTTACGTTTTAGAGTCAATCAAAAGCTGTCTAACTAGTATTGCATGTATTTCATTTAATATTCCAGAAAGTCACTGGACAGTTGGATGAAAGGCACTAAAATGAAAAATTATGATGAGCTGCACAATCTTTTTATAAAAGAGCACGTGTTAACTTTTATTGATTTGAGGATTGCACCAACACCTACTTGATTCCAAGCTCATTGCACCCATGGAGCTTGCCAAAGGAATGGACCCCTGGCTCAGCTCCAGGGTCAACAAGAATGTACCTGGGGGGGATCTTCCAGTAGAAGGAGGGGGGGGGGAGAAAAATCAGAAGAGTACTCAAAAGACTTTTCATGGGAAGGATTTGTAGTCCACTCCTGAGCAGAAGTGTTGTTTTGATTGGAAGTTATTCTACTTCTAGCCCAAATGGCATGAGTGCTACCAATATGGACACTTTAAAGGGGATCCCATCTGTCAGCACTGGCAGCAACCCCCACTAGTGGGTCTGCTCTGGGTGTGGCAGTGTAGTGCAGGGGTAAGACGTTGCACCAGTTAGTTTTGGAGGGAGTGCAGAGGTTACCCTAGTGTCCCTGGGTGACAAAGAGATGTTGTCAAAGGTAAACATGCCTGACAATCCCAAGAGGTACAGGTTGTTGGGTCACCATCAAAGGGCAGAGGGTGAATGCTTCAAGAGACACACGACCACGTTCGGCTATGGTTTGGTGTCATCTGGTGTCATCAGACCAAATGGTTTCTGATGTAGTCCACCAGGTTGTGACAGCAGGCAACCAGTGAGCCACAATTCAGTGGCTCTAGTTACCGTTGAATGGTGGGGAGGTCTCAGGTTCCTTGAAGGTAACTGTGAGTTCTGCCATGCCTGTTAGCTGTGTGTTGAGTAATGACCTAGAGCACACCATCTGGAAAAAGGTAGAGGTCATGTCTCACCCGGAGATGTTAAGATTGCCTGAGTGGGTGTTCCTCACCACATGGCCCATGGCAATCAAAAGAAGAGTCAGAAGGACATGGAGCCTGGAAAAAGGGCCCGAGTGCCTGCCATGACGAGGACGGGCAAGGAGCATTTGAAACAGCCCCAGAGTTCCCACGGTCCGAGTTCTTAAAAGTGCAGAGAGAGTGTCCTACTCCAATTTTTTTAGCATGCCTTTATAATGTTTTTACAATCACAAACTACCTTTCACCCTCCAATCCTTGGCAAAATGGTTGCAACCACAGCACATATCAATAGTGACTCACTGCTCCAGTAAACCCCTGGTTCCCTTCAATCTCATCAACAGTGTACCTCAAACCATTGAAGGTTAACACCAACAACATTGAGGCAGTACATAACAACAAAATAAACAGTAAACCTGCATGCTAAGGTAGTCTTCTTACAATGTCACTGTTTATTCTAGTGAGAGGAACCAGAATGCAGAGTTATCCATGGTCCTGTGCGCAAGAACGTTCGATGAATGAATCTAACATCCATATTAACAGCATTATAGCTTGCCAAGCATACACCTCCCGTGAAAGGAGATAGCTTGCAAACCTCCTGTACGAATTGAACATACCCACTCGGCCATCCTCACGGTGGTCTCACATCAGACATAGGCTCCAATTATTTGATATAGCCATCACACTATGGGCTCTATTAGGATGGCGGTCGGAAAACCACCATGACCGCCATGGTAGCGGAAATCTACCGTCCGTCGGTACCGCGGAAAAACCAGTGGTCCTACTAGGATCAACCGCCAATAAAATCTGACTGCGGCAGAACGAGGCCATCAAAGACCGTCAGTAGTGGGCGGAGAAAGCGAAAATCCATCCACGACGGTCGGTTCCATGGCGGAAACACAACAAACCACCGCCAGGACAGCGGAGAGACCACACGGACAATTAGGATATCCCTGATGTGGCCGCGGGACGTTCCACTGATTCCGACCGCCGCGGTTGCAAACAGTGATGAATGGGAGAGCCGGCGTAAGGCCTGTAGCATAGCCAGCGCTGCGGACACTCCATGAAAAAAATGGCGGTCGTCAAAAAAAATCACAACAAGGCCACCAAGTGCACACAGCAAACTAGCCCTGCCCTCCAAAACACCTAACACATCACAAAGACACACCCCCATGACAAATTCAAAAAGTACTATTCCCAGGAAAACACACCTGACTGCAGGACTCCATCTTGACACACCCACATAGCTGAGCATAAAACCAGCCCCTTCCCTGACCAAAATCCTTTGCAATACTCCACAACTGAATGGCTCAACACCAGAGGACAAAGGAGAGGCAAACCTGCACAACAACACACATACACACACCACATACACCACCCACACCACCCTCAAAATTGCACCCCAAAAAATTAGCACATCACACACCATGGCACCACAGAAAAAGCCAAAATTCACAGAGAGTGAGTTGTCAGTCATGGTAGATGAGATAATCAGAGTAGAACCACAAGTGTTTAGTAGCACAGACACCATTAGCCACAAGAGCACAAATGTGGGCAAGGATAGTCGACAAGGTCAATGCAGTAGGGACCACCCCGCGCTCCAGAAATGAAATCATGAAGCGGGGGCATGACCTGAAGAGGCTTGTGAAAGAAAAGAGGAACAAGAACCCTGAGCTGGCTCAGAGGACTGGTAGTGCTCCTCCCATCCCACCAAAAACATTCCCTGCATGGGAGGAGAAGGTGCTTGCAATACTGCATCCAGAGAGTCTCACAGGAATAGCCGGGACAGTGCAGGCTGGTAAGTACCAACACATGTATACCATTACACTGCTATGTACTGTCTTGCACAACTACAAAGCTACATCTCCGAGGCCCAAGTACATTCATCTGCACCACACAACTAAACACAAGTCGCACAGATGTAACATCCACTCCATCTGAATCACCCCTAACGTAGCCAACATTTACAGGGTTGTATGTGTTCAGGCAACCAGCACTAAAACTGCTACCAGCCCCCCCCCCTGTCCCACCCCTGAGCAGGATGTAACAGTCCCCCCCACCCAGAAGCATGTGTCAACCATTGTATAGTTCACCCTCACCTAACAGGTAGGTAGCCATCTTCCCAGGGAGGGCTGTTTGGGGGTGGGAGGCATGCACAACAAATCCCACCAGGCAACCCTGTCATACCCCTGAGCAGGATGTGGCACTCCCCCCCACCCAGGAGCATGTGGCAGCCATTGCATTGTTCACCTTCATCTAACAGGTAGGCAGCAATTTTCCAAGGTTGTTCTGTTTGTGGGTGGGAGGCCTGCACTATTACTCCCCCATGGCCCTTGTTCCCCAGCTCATCAACATGGAGTACTCCCTCCCACTCAGATGCATTGACAGCCATTGCATTGTTCACCTTAAACTAACATGTAGGTAACCATGTACCAAGGTTGTTCTGTTTGTGGGTGGGAGGCCTGCACTACTACTCCCACCATGCCCCCTTGTCCCCTAGCCCATCAACATTGAGCACTCCCTCCCACCCAGATGCATGTGGCAGCCATTGCATTGTACACTTCAAACTAACAGGTAGGTAGCCACCGTGCAGACGGTCATTGGATGCAATTGAAAGATGTAAGACCACGGTGGCGATCGCCTGGCCCCTGCAATGTGTCACCGCCATGGCCCATGCCCTTACAGCCAATGGGAACCGCAATCGCGGTAGACTAATGCAATTTTGAAAAGGTCATTGGATGCATTTGAAAAAGGCTGTCCTAGAACACCAATTGCAGCAGATTCAAACCACTGAAACTACCACAGGGGGCTATATGTGTGGGAGAGAGCCTCACATTTCCACAGCTCACAGAGCCTGCTGCCTGCCACCCCTCAACACCAACTGCTGCTGCTTCTGCTGTCTCCAGGGCCTGCTGCCTGCCACCCCTCAACACCAACTGCTGCTGTCTCCAGGGCTTGCTGCCTGCTACCCCTCAGCACCAACTGCTGCTGCTCCTGTCTCCTGGACACAGTGATGGCAAGGACTGAGAAGATCCAGGCCAGTCCCTTCACCACCGATGAGCTGGAGCTCCTGGTGGACAAGGGGCTCACATAGTATACAAGGCAATATGGTGCTCCAAATGTCATGGTAAGTGTTTCAGAGTGGAAGTGAGAGTGCAGGGGGGGCACACATGAAGTTGATCTGCTGCAGAATGTGCCTGATAGTGTGAGGTTGTGTCATGCACTGCCTAGCATGCTGTCTCCAGGGGAGAGGGGTGTGTAGCCTATTTCACATGTTTCCCTGCCTGCACATCAAGATTGGGGGGACATATATTGTCTTGTCACCCATACAGTGACAGAGCAACTTGGTAATGCAGGAGTCAGGACAGTAGATGCTTGTGTGAATGGCTGTGTGGGTCCCTGATGTCCTTAACAGGCTCATCTGTGGCCTTAGCAAGGATTAATGTCCAGAGGGTGTGTCTGACTCAAAATTTGCATCATCCATGGCTCAGCAGTATGTTCAGGACTTTAATACCAGAGGGTGACACCCTTGGTAATCATTCCCCTATACCCCAGCAGATTGTCATACTTTTGTGCACATCCCCTTCCTTTCCCACCAGCATGTGTACTGACTGGCATGTGTAGGCACTGTTTCCACTCTCAAATTGTCCCTTCATGTGATATTTCTGATGCCCCACTTTGGACATCATTGTGATCCCCCCTGGCCTGCACAGTCACTGCCCAATATGACAAGGACACATCACTGAATGTACAGAGTGTAACATGTGTGTGGTTTGCTGGACTCTCCATCAAATAGCCATCTTAGCCCTGTAGATTGCACATGACAGGCCTTGTGAGAAGGGTGTGGGATTGTAAGATCATGTTCCTCGATGTGACCTCCATGACACAGGGAGGTATTCACAGGGCAAGGACATTGTTTTTTTTCCCTTTTTTTTTTCCATAAAACATTTTTATTAAGGTTAGCAATGGTTCACAGTCAGATACAATTAAGTAGGTCATATTATAAGACAGTACAATCGTTTATCAGTTCCTTTGCCACAAAGAGCTCTCCACCTGTACAAATAATTTTGCCATTTGACTCAGCCCCTTAAACCATAAATACATGGTGAGTTGTCCCTCAATGCTCTTCTGACGCTTTTTAGTCGCTCAGGTCCGGATCTGGGTCCTCTGGTGGAGGAGCACATAAATTCCCACAAAATTCGTTCCATCTGCCCCATACCCTCTTCCATTTTTGAGGACAGCCTCTATTATTAAAGGCTGCTTTTTCTGCCACCATGGCACCGTCTAGATCAGAGCACCATTGTTTGTAAGAGGGGGCCGCCTGAGCCCCCCACTGTCGAGCAATGTTTCGTTTGGCATATGACATACCCATGGTCGCCCAATTTTGCTCTACGTGGTTCAAGTCTGTTGGTTCCCACACATTGAGTAGGCATTTCCTCGGTTCGAGGGAGATCACATGACCACCAGTCCTGGTGAGTGTGTCGAGGATGGCCTTCCAATAGGTAGCAATGTGGGGACAGTCCCATAGTGTATGGTAAAAGGTACCTTCAGCCCCACAGCCTCTAAGGCAAAGCGGAGACTCTGCCCTTCCTATCTTATAGAGTGTGGTCCTGGTGTAGTAAGTTCTGTGCAATATTTTAAGTTGCACTAATTTTAGCCTTGAAGGGATTGCTACCTCTTGCGGGGAAGCGAAGGCTTCCTGCCAGTCTTGTTCGTCCATTTCACCTATCTCGGCTTGCCATTTCTCCCTAAGAGTCTGGTTAGGGTCTGTTTGGTTATTAATCAATTTACGATATGTTAGGGAGGTCGCTTTTTTGGTGAGGTGGTCTGTCAGTAGTCGGTCCTCTAGCGGCGAGGCGTCAGGGAGGTCCATTCCCGGGGGTACAGTTTTTGTGAGTGCGTGCTTTATTTGTATGTATCTAAAGTACTCAGTCCCGGCCATTTGATATGTTGTTTGTAGCTGGGCAAACATCACCACTTCCCCTTTTTTCCACAGTTCCCCGACCATGGAGATGCCTATTTGGTCCCACCGGGAAAATCCTTTACTGGTGCGTAGAGTATCCAACCTGGGAGAGTCCCAGAGTGGTGTATGTTTTGTCATCACTCCCTCCCAACCTAACGCCCGCTGTGCCACTGACCAGACATGTACCATGTGTGCTGTAGGACCCCACAGTCCCTGCCTCCGCTTGCTGTCATATAGGGCTCCCATAATCCCATCTGTACCAAGAGTGTGCCTATCCATACGTAATGGAGGTTCGTCTTGTGGGGCGTGAAACCATTGGTTAATAACAATGATTTGGGAGGCCCAGTAGTAGAACTTGATGTTGAGGAGTGCTATACCCCCGTCATACCAACTCCAAATTAGCTTACGCTGCGCTATCCGAGGGGGTTTTCCCTCCCATAGGAGGTATCCCACTTCCACTTCGATTGATTTGAAGTAGGAGTCCGGAACAGGTGGTGGGGTGTTCTGTAGTGCGTATAAGAATCTGGGCACAGCCATCATTTTGAACAGGGCTGCTCTCCCGAGTAGTGTCAGTGGGAGGGAGTGCCACCATCACACATCAATGCAGAGTCTTTGCAGTGGGGGCAGGAGATTATGGTCGTAGAACCGTGTGGGGTGTGGTGTGATGTATATACCGAGATACTTAAATCCCTCCGTTGCCAGAGATATTTCAACGCCTGGGGGGAGACGCGGGGGGGGACCTTTGAGCATGCACAGTACCGACTTTGCCCAATTAATCGTATAGCCTGAAACTCTGCCAAACGATGCGCAGATGTCCAGCAGGCAGATAATGGACTTTCGGGGGTTTGCCATGTAAAGCAGGATGTCATCCGCATTGAGGGATATTCTATCTTCCCACCCCTCAGTCCAGCACAGTCCCCATATTGCCGGGTCCCACCTAATCCATGCAGCCAGCGGTTCCAGTACCAGGGCGAACAACAACAGAGACAGGGGGTACCCCTGTCTGGTGCCACGCCCCAAGGGGAACTCCTCCGACAGCCACACGTTGACCACCACCTGTAATAATGGTTTAGTGTATAGCAACCAGATCCAGGCACAAAAGTTGGGCCCGAAGCCGAGGTGTTGAGCCGAGGTGTTGCAGAACGGCAAAAAGAAAGGGCCATTCGATCCGATCGAAGGCCATACTTGCATACAGAGAGAGGATGACCGCCTCTTCCTGTATGGTAGGTGACCTAGCCAGCACCCCATGGAGTCTTCGCAGATTCATTGCTGTGTTTCTGCCTGGCATGAAGCCAGATTAGTCAGGGTGTACTAAGGTCGCGAGATGAGGTTGTAGCCTAGTGGCTAGCACTTTGGCAATTATTTTCACCTCTACGTTGAGAAGTGAGATTGGACGGTATGAGGAACAGTCCTGTCGAGGTTTGCCTGGTTTCGGGATTGCTATAAGAGTGGCCAACCGTTGGTCCCTAGGGAGTATCCCTTCCTCTAGGCTAGTCTTGAACATGTTCAATAAGTGAGGTGCCAGCATTGCAGACTCTTTCTCATAGAGTTCTATTGGGATACCGTTGGGACCCAGGGCTTTCCCGGACTGCAGCCCTTTCATGGTGGCAGTGATTTCCTCCAATGTGAGGCCAGCCTCCAATGCCTGAGTATCTTGCAGTGCCAATTTTGGCATAGGTATGTCTTTGATGTATGCTATGCTGTTCTTTTCTGAGGTTGTTGCTATGGGGGAGTATACTGCTTCAAAGTGTTGTGCGAATGCTGTGACTATGTCTTTAGGCAATTCTCCCGAGGGAAGACAAATCTGTGCCACACAGCGACTGGCCCGTTCATTTCTTTCCAACCAGGCCAGCAATCTGCCCGCTTTGTTGCTGACTTCATATATGGTGTGTGTCAGGATCCCTAATGTGAGTCCCAAAGCGAAGCGCAAGGAACTTAGTTCAATAGGCGTTTCGTTTTCGAATGGGCTTAAATGGTCGAGTTTGTGGCATGCCCGCAATTCCAAGATGGCCGCTCAGGCGCTGGGGTCTGCGGTCTAGTTGTTTACAAATCCAGAGAGACGATGTGACACGCGCACGCCTGAAGTAATGCGCACTTCACCAAGACATTTCCTCAGAGAAGACGTGTTTGAGTGTGTTCCCAGTTCTGAAGTGAATTTTTTGAGTAAGAAGCTTTCCAGAGTAACGCTTGAGAGTAGTTCCGAGTCAAGAAACCGATACTTACCGAAGAGGTCAGAAAAGCCGCTAGAGTCTATAGTGGGCTATTTACCGGGAGTCGAGTATGTTGTCATCTCGTCTCTACAGGGAAAAAATGAGTGAAGACTTCAGCCGCACCTGAAAAGAAAACCGAAGAAAGCTAAGTGAATTACTGATAGATTATTCGTTCACATTAAAATGTAAGCAGTGTTTGGTGATGCAATAAGTATAACACTTACCAAGGTCAGCAGAGATCAGCATACAGAGTCCTGTAACAGAAAATGAAGAACATTATATGATTTACTGAGAAACGGTTCCTAAGGAAAAATTAATAGACAATACCAACAGTTAACTAGGAAAGTAAGGAGAAAGACTTACCAGAGTTATAGCAGCTCCGCAGTAACCTAAGGAGAGGAAGCAAACAGGAAAAGTTAAAAGCACCAAAGGCTTAATTTAGAAGACGACAGTTTTTAGAATAGCAAGAGGCAAGAAAAGAAAGAAGAGAAATCACGAGAAGAAAGAGAAGGCCACACACAGAAACATTAATGGTAGGTTTAAAAGAGAAAGAGTTAGAAGATGTTTTAAAACAAAGAATAAATAGCTATAATAAAAAGATATATGTTTTACAGATAATTAGTGACATCAATAACAAGAAAGAAGAAAGGGCAGAGTTGAACAGGAAGAGAGGCACAGAGTTGAGGATTCTGGGTAGGTAGAAAAATCATAAGAGAAGAAAAGAGACAGAACAGAGTAGAGAAGGAATAATAATTTGTTGTGTGCTTAGTTACCCTTAGGAGTCTTCAGAAGGCAGAGTGATAGCTGAAGAAGAATTCCAGATAGGAAAACCAGAAGGTCCAGAACCAGTCTCTTCTGTCGTTTATTATTTTATCCAATTTCCCCCTTCCCCCTTGCTGATCAGTTTCTTGGGGCTGAGTGATTAGTAGTGGGAGTCGGGAAGCTAGCGACTTCTGTTCCTGTGCAAGACAACGGTAACCAGCGAGAAGCTGAAGGTGAGCTCTGACAGTGTGTTGCGTTTTTGCGATCTTCCCTTAGCGCGTTCCCGTGTGAAGTCACCGTAGGCTTGTTGCGCCAGTCAAAGGGAGTGGGTTGTATGGTCGGTGGGATCTGCTGCATGTATGTTCTCGGCTAGGCTAACTGCCCGCTCCCGCACCCCAATCTGGCAATTTTGTTCCCGTTTGTGGGCAGTGATCACTAAAATGGATTGCCCCCGGAGGACTGTTTTATAGGCTTCCCATAGGATGACAGGTGAAGCCACTGATTGCATGTTGTCTGAGAAATAGTGTTTAGAGGTCTTGTGGAGGGTTTTCCAAATTTTGGGATCTTTAAGGTATCCCGGGTGTAGTGGATATGTGCGTCTCCTTCCCATGAGGTGAGACACAAAAGACATACGTATGGGTCCATGATCTGAGATACCCCTTGGAAGGTGTTCAATTTCACTTATTCCCTCTATGCTGGCCGGGGAGGTAAATATATAATCAATACGGGATAGGCTATTATGTACCCGTGAGTGGAAGGTGTATTGTAGTGTTCCAGGATGTCGCGTGCGCCACGCATCCACCAGCCCCATTGCATTTAAGAATTCCCAGAGGGGAGAGGAAGCAGCCCCCTGATCTCTGTGTGGGTATCTGTCGATGGCAGCGCCACTGTAGCATTAAAGTCACCTCCCATAATTAATTCCCCGGGAGGAAGTGTCAGCAGGAATTTACCTAGGGCAAGGAAGGCGAGGCCGTGAAGTGCTGGGGGAATGTCAACTGTCACTATGTTGTACAGTCGCCCCTCCCACTGACAGGATAGTGCCGCAAAACGCCCTTGATCGTCCGTACAAGTCCTGGTTACTATTAGTGGGCAGCTTTTCTTCAAGAGGATTCCAACTCCTCTTGAAGTCGATGTGAACTCAGCATGGACTGCCATACAAAATCCCCATCTGTCCAACGCATTGGTCGCCGTATCGACCAGATGTGATTCCTGAATTAGGACTACGGATGGGGCATGCCTTTTATGATAGTGTAGCACTAATCCCCTCTTTATTTTGTTACCCAGGCCATTCACATTCCAGGAAATAACCGTTAGGGGGGCCCCCAGAGTGTGCGTGTCGGAGGGCTGAAACTGGGAGGGGCTGTGTATTCCGGATCCTAGCATCTGTGAGCAGTCAATCGGCATTGGAACCTTTGTTTCTTTGTGGGTTCAAGAGGGCCCTTTCCAGTGACAAAGTGTTTCAGCTGAGAATATTCTTTTGAAACTACCTGTGAAAATATAAACAACAACTTAAAACAACACCCCTCCATCCTCCCCCCTCCCTGCTCCCCTGCAAGACGGATTCCCAACTATCCGCCCCCTAACATTGCAGAGTGCTTCAACCCCTTAAACAGTACTTGCGTGTGGGAGATGAAGTCCGAGATGTTCCTTGGGGCTCCCCATTAACCCCAACTCGCCGAATATGGTATTGTAAGTGTTAGTATCAGCGTCGGCCCCTGCAGAGTCTCTAATTAGTCCGGCGCCAGCCAAGCTTGTACAGCCGTGTCAGTCCATCTCTCAATGCTGCAGTGCAAGCCGGTAACTACCAGCCTGTCCTGCAGTTGTGGAGTAATCGTTTCGAACTGTGGAATCCTTGCTCTCACTTTCCAGCCTCCCCCTGTGTGGTGTTTCTGGAATCTCCGCCAATCATTTAATTTGAAGAGCGCTCCCGCGGTGAACGCCATTGATGTTGACTCGCTGGTCTAGCTGTATTACTAACTTGCCTCCATCCTTCCAGCCAGTCATTTGCCTCCTCCGGCGCCTCAAAGAACCAGGTTTTGCCCCCTGCCACAACCCTTAATCTTGCTGGAAACAACATAGAGTATGCGATTTCTCTGTGTCGTAGTTCCTTTTTCACCTCTTGGAAATTCCGCCTTCTCTTGGTGACTGCAGCCGTATAATACGGGAAAAAGGAGACTACCGAGTTCATGAGGTGCAATGGCGAGGCCACTCGTGCCGTCTGCAGAATGGTGTTGTGGTCCCAGAAGTTGAAGATACGGGCCAACACCAGTCGTGGGGGGGGCCCCGGTTTAGGTTTACCTCCTGGAACTCTATGCGCCCTTTTGACAGAGAAGAAATTAGATAGTCCCATCGGCTGGAGTCTTGTCTTGATTAGCTCTTCAATGTACAGGTCCATTGCTGGTCCCCCCTCACTCTCCTGTAATACCCGTGATCCTGCGTTGTTGCACAGGGAGCGCCCTTCCTGGTCATCCAGCTTCTCCACCATGATCTTATTTTTGGCCTCTAGTTGTATGACCTTCTGTTGCAGGTTGGTGGTGTCTTTGACCAGAGAAGATGTTATGTCCTACACTTCCTTCAATCTCGCAGCCATTTTGTGGAAGTCCACGCGTAAAAATTAAACATCCACTGAAAATGACACTACCGTTGTTTGCTCGTTCGTAAGTGCAGCCATAATGTCCTGCAGTGTTACTTCATGCTGGCCGTCCTGCGTGGGTGGTTGTTCCTTGGTGGCTGTTTTATCTGGCAGCGCCGGAGCATCTTTGGATTAGGCGAATTTGTCCAGTTTCACCTGTTGCAGCGCACGCTGGCCCTTACTCCCCATTACGATGCTGTGCGTGGCAGAAAGTGCCCACTTTAGATATGGCGCAGTATTCGCTGCCGCCTGCTGCACGGGTGGACTCAGTCGGCTTTCCTGCTTTGGCGGGGACACCGTCCCCGTATGTGGGGTGGGTATGCTCTGTCGCTGTGGCGTCTGGAGGGGCACTTGAGGGGTCGTGTCACCCAGCATTAGACTCCTTCCCTGTTGTCCGCTATATGCTGGGCCTGGTACTGACTTTGTCTGAGCGTAGCCTGGCCGGGCGAAAATGAGGGATGTCACCCCACGCCACGAACTGGTGATGCCCTGGGGTGCTTACAGTACATTTATGTGCCCAGCGCAGCACCCAATTCCGGTCAGTCTTCGCCTCTGAGGCCTGCTCAGTTCATTAGGAGGGCTGCCCTGCCCAAAGTCTATGCCAGATCCCCCTTTTACCTCCAAGTGCAGGCGGCCGTGATGGTGGGAGCTATGTGGCATGAGGTATGCAGCGCCGCCACTCCGTCCTCAGTGCACTCCTTGGCAGAGGCCCTGGGGCATCAGGATCGTAGGAGGGCCTCACTATTGCCTATTCCGCACTGTCCTTACCCTCTGTGGGAGAGAGGAGGGGGGCTTCGCAGTCCAGGCGTCACCTCCCCGGGCCGGCGCCAAACTCGGGGCTGCCGCTGCAGGTGCTCTACCAGGCCTCGGGCTCCTCCTTTCTGCTGCTGCCGCACAGTGGTGCGATTTGGCCCCCGGACAATGCCCACCTGAAGCTGGACCTCCTCCGCTTTGAGTGCGATGCGGGGGGGCCAGCCGCACAGGGCACCGCCGCCACCGGCCGGGTGTTACTTCGCTGGGCTTGCCCCTCACTCAAGGCTGCTGCTGTGGAGGTGCACACAGGCCTCAGATGACGTATGCTTGCCGGTGCTGCACTTCTGCCAGAACGTCCCGGGAAAGTCGCTCACCAGGGGCCGAACACCTTCCGATCAGTGTGACAGTGTGTTGGGGGTATATTTAATGCGGATTAATGTTCGGATAGCTGGGGGAACCTCTTGGTGATCGCGGAACTCCTTTAGGCTGCGGTCATATTGCACAGCAGCAAGCCACGCCCCGTCAAGGACATTGTTGGCTGCGCAGTGTTGGACACAGTGAGTGAACAAGAACGTGGCAGAGATGATGCTGGGGCTGCTCCCTCAGACTGGCAGGTCGGCGCGCAGGAGCATGACACCACAAATGGCCTGCATCTTAGCACGTTTGAAGGAGCATCAGCAGCAAGCGGGGGATGAGCATTCTGGGAAGGGTGACTTTGGTTGTGAGTGGCTGCATGTGTTCACAGCCTGGGCCAGCGCTGGGCTCTGTGATGTTGGTAATGTGCTGCAGTGGCTTGTAAGTGGCTTCTGTGTTGTGTGCAGTTGTCATGCATTTGCCCTACCTGTACTTTATCATGTCATTGGTGTAATGGCCCTTGACATTGCATTTTGAGTCGTGATCTTCTGGCATCGTCTGCATTGTGGTACTCAGGGACATCCCATGGAAGGAAACGGCAGTTTGCATCATCTGAGTGTGCTTTCCTCAATGTGTGCATTGCCTGACATCAGAATTGTGAGGAGTAGACTTCTGACACCAATGTGCAACTGTAGTGGTGCCCTAAAGAAGGAGAGTGGATGGCATGAGCTCATGGCCATAGTGGACTGTTATGATGGAGTCTGTATCTGTTTTGTCCCCTTCTGCTCCCTCCAGATGTGACAGTGGCTACATGTTTGGAGGTACATCTTTGCCCCCTCCCCAGGGCCCTAGGTGTCCTCAGAGTGATTTGATTTGTGTGTCTGGTTAAACGGAGCCACCGGCAGGCTTTTTAGCTGTGTGGTCATCACATGGCTCACTTATGCCACGTTTTATTGATGACATGCAAAATTCGAGGTTTGAATTGAGGTTGCACAATGTTACTGCACAGGGTGGTGTGCAACATGAGGATATCATCATCTTGTTTAGTGCTTTGCTTTTATATGATGGATGTGTTGATGACACTGAACTGACCCTACGTCTCTATCTCTTGCAGCATCTCCCGTGGGCACGGAAGGACAGGGGACGGACACCAGTGGTGAGGCATCAAGCAGAACTGCTACACACGAGCACAGTGACACTGATGTGACCAGCACCTTGGGAGGGGACAGGAGTCTGCTTGAGGAATCACAGTCAGAGACACCAACCTCAACGTCATCTGACACCAGCGGTGATGCATCTATGTTGGCGGGCACAGGGAGCGGGAACTCTGCCTCTTCTTCCATCATACAGCTTCCAGTGCCACCCTCCCAGCTACTTCCACTAGTGCTGCCCATGTTCGCAACAGTAAGAAGGGAAGAGTGTCCTTCACCCCAGGCATTGCTGCCCCTGCCCCTGTCCCCCCTGCTGCCATCAGTGCTGAGTCTGTGGACATTTTGCACCAGCTTTGTGCGTGCCAAACAACTCTCATCAATGCCTTCCTAGACCAAGACAAAAAGTTGGCACAGGTCATTGCTTTCATGGAGGGCCTTCATTCAGACGTGGGTGGGCTACTGTAGGAGAGTAGGATCTGCTTCTCATGGTTACCCCCACTTTTTTCTGATGTTTCACAGTTTTTTTTACTTTAGTCTGGCTAGGGCCCTGCTATTCAAGACCCCAGCCAAGCTGCTTCCTCTCTAAATTGATTCCTAGTACCTTAGGTACACCATAGATTAGATTCTGGGGTACCCTTATAAGTCCCTAGTATATGGCATACTATGTACCCAGGGCATAGGTACCCCAGAGGCCTACCAGGGGCTGCAGCATATATTATGCCACCCCTGGGAAGCCCTCCAAAATGACACCACAGGTCGGCAACTGCAGCCTGGGTAAGGTGGTGCATGCACCCCTTACGGAGATATAGGTACAATATATCTCACCCTATCACTGCACATATAAACCTATCAGTCACCACTATGTCAGGCCGTATCAATCCTGAAGGCAGGGTGCTTGGTTTTGTGTGAGAAGGTGCCCCTGCATGAGCAGAGCCCCTCTGCAGCCTTCAGAATCTCTTCTTCTGGGTTTTATGTTATGCAGCCTGACCAACTATTCTTAAGTGAATTATAATCCAACGGTAAATGCTAACGTTGGACTGGCTGCACGGAAACATGTTGTGTTTGGTGTCAAACACCTTGGAATCATACCCCCACACCACTAACTGGTGTGGGAGTATGATCCCACCCTTCTAGAGGGAGAGACATGACAGCACCGGTATACCCGGTACCAGCTAACAGAGCCCTGGCATCACAAAATGGATGCTGCCAGCCACAGACATGGGTCTGGCCTCCTGATGCTGAGTGAAACTCCAGCAGGGGAGGCCTGGACAATTGGTTTCCTGTCACAGGGAGGTGTTACCACCTCCCAGACAGGCCTTAGAGGATTAGGGCTGGGTGGGAGCAATCCAGGAGTGCTTTGAAGTCTGCACTGGGGCACATTTGCTGTCCCTGTGCATATTCCAGCTCAAACCGGTTGCAGGGGCTACCAGCCCCTGCTCTGGCAGGAAACTGGACAAAGGAAATGGGTGTAGCCACCCCTCTTTCCTGACCCTACCATAGGTGGGTCCCCAGAGTATGACCAACTCCTTCCTTGGGTATAAGAAAGGAACCCCTGGCTACAGGACTTTAGATTACACCTGGACGAAACTCTGCTACAGTAATCCCGGAATTTCGACGATCTACACGACAAGATGACTGAAGAATCTCCCTTGGAGTAAAGGAGTTACTCCCCTGCTTGGCAGGCACCAAGGACGCATCTGCCCGGTCTGCATCTCCGAAGCTCCTGCCGGACGCCGAAGAATTTGCAACACAGGAGGTTTGTTTCCAGACTTCCCAGAGGCTGACCCGAGTCTCCAGCAAAGCTGAGACCCGTAGCCCTCGTGGGTGCCGTGGAACCGGAACCCCTGGGCACCGTGCACATTTGCAAGTGCATCAGCTTCTCTACGTCCCTTGAAGCTGTGCAATGGGTTTCTTGTAGCCCAGACCCCAAGCACCATTTCCACCAAAGATTGCTGGCCTACACTCCATGAGTGTTCCGTGAGCCCGTTCTTTGTGGTTTCGCTTGAGGCTCCTTTGCGATCCCTGGTCCGTTGACTGGTGGGTCCCTACCAAGGCAACTCTTACTTTAATTGCTCCAGACGTGCCCCAACTCTCCATTGCTTGGGGAGTCCCCAGGACCTTGCTGGCCCACACTGAAGCATCTTTTCTCTTCCTGCGTGGGTTGCTGTTGCCAAGGCTTGTTGTATCCATTCCGGGCACCAATGCTGCAGCACTTGACATCCTTTGTGGGACAGTTCAAATCCAGCTCCTGGCCATCCTCGACACCTCCTGGTCCTCGTGGCTGAAGAGTCAAGCTTCCCCTCTTCGCACCTGAAGCACCCGACATCGGTGGCCATTCGTCTATCATGCCCCTGGTCACTGGCAAGTAACCCAGACTCTGTCCCCTCTGCTTTCATGTTCTTCACATCTTCGATCCAGGCTTGGATCTCTTCGGACACTTCTCCTCTTCCCGGCATCAGCACTTTTCTGCAAGCTGCCATTGAAAACGACAACGCGACCCAACACCATTTGACACCTATGCACCCGGCTTCCCTGGGTGAGATAACACGAGTACTCTGGTGCTCCTATGGTTGTTGGCCCCAGAACCACCTAAGTCCAAAAGGGTTTGTTCCTAGTCCACCTCTAAGTGTCCTTAAACTTTAAAATTCTAACCGCAAATTTCCCCATAGAAGCTAACGGGAGTTCGCGGCTGTGTTCTCACACTGCACACGTCCCCTGTGGGTCCACTGTGTCACTACCTTGGGTGGTTCCTTGGGGTCCCAGTGATTCTACAGGCTCTAGGCCTTGTGTCTAGTCAAGTCGTGGTTCTTATACCACTTTCTTAGTATGTGGTTTGGTCCGCCCCTAGGGCCTAACGTCAGTGATGGCCCGTGTAGGGCGTTTTACCTGGGCGGTGACGTGGTGCAGAGGAGGGGCAGGGTGGGGGGTTGCAAAATGCGGCATACGGCCGCATTCCTTGCAAGTTACGAAAAAAATTAATAAAACGAATTTCGTTGCGCGCGCTGCATCGCCAAATGCGATGCAGCGCACGCAACGAAAATCGTTTTATTAATTTTTTTCGTAATTTACCTGAACTCGGCCGTTTGCCGCAGTTTGCAACCCCCCACCCTGCCCCTCCTCTGCGCCACATCACCGCCCCGGTAAAACGCCCTACACGGGCCGTCACTGCCTAACGTGTATTGTGCTAATTTACTGTAATATTTGAAGTGTAACATATGTGCTTTTACATCTAGCCTCATAAAGGGACTAGTAGGGTGTGTTTAGGAATAAATACATATATTTTATAAATATATACCTGGTGTGGTCTACTTTCATTTAGCCACTCAAGTGATTATAGACTGGTAAAACAAGCTGCTTTACATTCCTTCAAGACTTAGCCTGAAGGCTGCTCTCCAAAGCTACCACTAGAATAGCTTTCAAATAAGGTTGTCTTTAACCTATCATCAATAAGGTGTTGTTTGGACTGGTGCAAGGTGCCCAACTAGTGGATAGCATTTACCAGGCCAACTTCTCACAGCTACACCGGACTGTCCAGTCTTTGTCGTCCGCAGTGACAGCAGCCATTCAACTGGCACAATCTCAGAGTCCATCCCCAGTACCTTTGGCCACCCCCTGCCAGTGGCTACATCTGACGATAGTGACCACACTCCACAGACCTCAAGAACAAGATACAGCACACGCAGCACACAACAGCAGCAGCCCAAGCGGTCCAGGGCACAGACACTATCCCCACAGAAAACTAAAGACACCCCAGAGTGCAAAGGCAAAAGCCCTTCAGCAGGCCTCAGGCTCACATGCCTCAGAAGTATTCCCAGCCAAGGACTCTCCTGTCCCAAAAGCGTCTCACAAAGACAAGCAGACAGTTGCCGTGCCCGTTGAGAAGCAGGTGCCTGCTAAGAGTACACATAAAAAGAGCTCCAAGGGTGATTCACCCACGACCTCAACTCCCATCCAGGGCCCTATGAAGCAGGGAAAGGAGGGCACTGTACACCTGGTAAACAGGGGATGGAGGGGCAAAGGCAGGGCCAGGCCAAGCATACCGCTGGATCAGCATGTACCCAGAGGGAAAGCCACCGCCTGCACCTCATGCAGCTTTGGTGGTGAGGGTGCCTGTTGTGCCTGCCACACTTAACACTCCTACCTAGATTCCCTATTGAGTCCACAAGAAGTAGAAAGGCACCACCCCACAATCTCCCACCCACACTGTGTCTCATGGCAGCATGACTCCACCTCCAAGTGCCACCACACCACCTGGTCCAAGTTGCCCTCCGACTTCCGAAGCCACTGATGCCTCTACCACAGCTGGGCCTCTCTCTCCCAAGTCCAGTCTTCCAACTGTCCCGACACTCAGCCACCTTCCAGTCCGACTGACAGCCAGGTATGAGTTGATGTCCCTCTCACACACCTGTCTCTCCCACAGCGGTGCATGGACTGTCCATTGTGATCCCCCTAACTGTGTTGCTGACCATGCCAGAGTGCAGTCTCACCCATTCCCAGTACAGGATCTCATGTAATTAATCTGCACCTTGGACTGGCCCCTGGCCAGACTGTGTGCCCCTTCCCTGTGCAGGGTCTCATGTACTTACTCTGTACCTTGGACTGGCCATTAGCCTTGAAGTTCACTACTGTTTGCCCCTTCCCTGTGCAGGGTCTCATGTACTTACTCTGCACCTTGGACTGGCCACTGGCCTTGATGTTCAATGCTGTTTGCCCCTTCCCTGTGCAGGATCTCATGTACCTCATCTGCACCTTGGACTGGCCACTGGCCTTGATGTTCACTGCTGTTTGCCCCTTCCCTTTGCAGGATCTCATGAACCTCATCTGCACCATGGACTGGCCACTAGCCTTGATGTTCACTGCTGTTTGTCCCTTCCCTGTACAGGATCTCATGTACCTCATCTGCACCTTGGACTGTCCACTGGCCTTGATGTTCACTGCTGTTTTCCCTTCCCTGTGCAGGATCCCATGTACCTCATCTGCATCTTGGACTGGCCACTGGCCTTGATGTTCACTGCTGTTTACCCCTTCCCTTTGCAGGATCTCATGTACCTCATCTGCACCTTGGATTGGCCACTGACCTTGATGTTCACTGCTGTTTGCCCCTTCCCTGTGCAGGATCTCATGTACCTCATTTGCACCTTGGACTGGACACTGGCCTTGATTTTCACTGCTGTTTGCCCCTTCCCTGTGCAGGATCTCATGTACCTCATCTGCACCTTGGACTGGCCACTGGCCTTGATGTTCACTGCTGTTTGCCCCTTCCCTTTGCAGGATCTCATGTACCTCATCTGCACCTTGGACTGGCCACTAGCCTTGATGTTCATTGCTGTTTGCCCCTTCCCTGTACAGGATCTCATGTACCTCATCTGCACCTTGAACTGTCCACTGGCCTTGATGTTCATTGCTGTTTTCACTTCCCTGTGCAGGATCCCATGTACCTCATCTGCATCTTGGACTGGCCACGGGCCTTGATGTTCACTGCTGTTTGCCCCTTCCCTTTGCAGGATCTCATGTACCTCATCTGCACCTTGGACTGGCCACTGGCCTTGATGTTCACTGCTGTTTGACCCCTCCCTCTGCAGGGTCTCATGTACCTCATATGCACCTTGGATTGTCCACTGGCCTTGATGTACACTGGTGTTTGCCCCTTCCCTGTACAGGATCTCATGCACCCCATCTGCACCTTGGACTGGCCACTGCCTTGATGTTCACTGCTGTTTGCCCCTTCCCTGTGCAGGATATCATGTACCACATCTGCACCTTGGACTGGCCACTGGGATTGATGTTCACTGCTGTTTGCCCCTACCCTTTGCAGGATCTCATGTACCTCATCTGCACCTTGGACTGGCCACTAGCCTTGATGTTCACTGCTGTTTGCCCCTTCCCTGTACAGGATCTCATGTACCTCATCTACAACTTGGACTGTCCACTGGCCTTGATGTTCACTGCTGTTTTCCCTTCCCTGTGCAGGATCCCATGTACCTCATCTGCATCTTGGACTGGCCACTGGCCTTGATGTTCACTGCTGTTTGCCCCTTCCCTGTGCAGGGTCTCATGTACTTACTCTGCACCTTGGACTGGCCACTGGCCTTGATGTTCACTGCTGTTTGCCCCTTCCCTGTGCAGGATCTCATGTACCTCGTCTGCACCTTGGACTGGACACTGGCCTTGATTTTCACTGCTGTTTGCCCCTTCCCTGTGCAGGATCTCATGTACCTCACCTGCACCTTGGACTGGCCACTGGCCTTGATGTTCACTGCTGTTTGCCCCTTCCCTTTGCAGGATCTCATGTACCTCATCTGCACCTTGGACTGGCCACTAGCCTTGATGTTCACTGCTGTTTGCCCCTTCCCTGTACCTGGATCTCATGTACCTCATCTGCACCTTGGACTGTCCACTGGCCTTGAAGTTCACTGCTGTTTTCCCTTCCCTGTGCATGATCCCATGTACCTCATCTGCATCTTGGACTGGCCACTGGCCTTGATGTTCACTGCTGTTTGCCCCTTCCCTTTGCAGGATCTCATGTACCTCATCTGCACCTTGGACTGGCCACGGGCCTTGATGTTCACTGCTGTTTGACCCTTCCCTGTGCAGGGTCTCATGTACTTACTCTGCACCTTAGACTGGCCACTGGCCTTGATGTTTACTGCTGTTTGCCCCTTCCCTGTGCAGGATCTCATGTACCTCATCTGCACCTTGGACTGGACACTGGCCTTGATGTTCACTGCTGTTTGCCCCTTCCCTGTTCAGGATCTCATGTACCTCATCTGTACCTTGGACTGGCCACTGGCCTTGATGTTCACTGCTGTTTGCCCCTTCCCTTTGCAGGATCTCACGTACCTCATCTGCACCTTGGACTGGCCACTAGCCTTGATGTTCACTGCTGTTTGGCCCTTCCCTGTACAGGATCTCATGTACCTCATCTGCATCTTGGACTGGCCACTGGCCTTGATGTTCACTGCTGTTTGCCCCTTCGCTTTGCAGGATCTCATGTACCTCATCTGCACCTTGGACTGGCCACTGGCCTTGATGTTCACTGCTGTTTTAACGTTCTCTCTGCAGGGTCTCATGTACCTCATATGCACCTTGGACTGTCCACTGGCCTTGATGTACACTGCTGTTTGCCCCTTCCCTGTGCAGGATCTCATGTACCACATCTGCACCTTGGACTAGCCACTGGGCATGATGTTCACTGCTGTTTGCCCCTTCCCTGTGCAGGGTCTCATGTACTTACTCTGCACCATGGACTGGCCACTGGCCTTGATGTTTACTGCTGTTTGCCCCTTCCCTGTGCAGAATCTCATGTACCTCATCTGCACCTTGGACTGGACACTGGCCTTGATGTTCACTGCTGTTTGCCCCTTCCCTGTGCAGGATCTCATGTACCTCATCTGCACCTTGGACTGGCCACTGGCCTTGATGTTCACTGCTGTTTGCCCCTACCCTTTGCAGGATCTCATGAACCTCATCTGCACCTTGGACTGGCCACTAGCCTTGATGTTCACTGCTGTTTGCCCCTTCCCTGTACAGGATCTCATGTACCTCATCTGCATCTTGGACAGTCCACTGGCCTTGATGTTCACTGCTGTTTTCCCTTCCCTGTGCAGGATCCCATGTACCTCATCTGCATCTTGGACTGGCCACTGGCCTTGATGTTCACTGCTGTTTGCCCCTTCCCTTTGCAGGATCTCATGTACCTCATCTGCACCTTGGACTGGCCACTGGCCTTGATGTTCACTGCTGCTTTAACCTTCTCTGTGCAGGGTCTCATGTACCTCATATGCACCTTGGACTGTCCACTGGCCTTGATGTACACTGCTGTTTGCCCCTTCCCTGTACAGGATCTCATGTACCTCATCTGCACCTTGGACTGGCCACTGCCTTGATGTTCACTGCTGTTTGCCCCTTCCCTGTGCAGGATCTCATGTACCGCATCTGCACCTTGGGCTAGCCACTGGGCTTGATGTTCACTGCTGTTTGCCCCTTCCCTTTGCAGGATCTCATGTACCTCATCTGCACCTTGGACTGGCACTAGCCGTGATGTTCACTGCTGTTTGCCCCTTCCCTGTACAGGATCTCATGTACCTCATCTGCACCTTGGACTGTCCGCTGGCCTTGATGTTCACTGCTGTTTTCCCTTCCCTATGCAGGATCCCATGCACCTCATCTGCATCTTGGACTGGCCACCGGCCTTGATGTTCACTGCTGTTTGCCCCTTCCCTTTGCAGGATCTCATGTACCTCATCTGCACCTTGGACTGGCCACTGGCCTTGATGTTCTCTGCTGTTTAACCCTTCCCTGTGCAGGGTCTCATGTACCTCATATGCACCTTGGACTGTCCACTGGCCTTGATGTACACTGCTGTTTGCCCCTTCCCTGTGCAGGATCTCATGTACATCACCTGCACCTTGGACTGGCCACTGGCCTTGATGTTCACTGCTGTTTGCCCCTTCCCTTTGCAGGATCTCATGTACCTACTCTGCACCTTGGACTGGCCACTTGCCTCGATGTTCACTTCTGTGTGCCCCTTCCCTGTGCAGGATCACGTGTACATCATCTGCACCTTGCACTGGCCACTGGCCTTGATGTTCACTACTGTTTGCCCCTTCCCCGTGCAGGATCTCATGTACCTCATTTGCACTTTGTACTGGCCACTGGCCTTGCTCTTTTCTACTTGTGGTGCCTATCTGTGTAATATGTGAATAAAAACAGTTATTCCTGTTGTCTGCCTTGTCAGTGTCCTTGCTAAATAAAGGGTTTTCTGTGTGGGTATGGTTTACTGTGACACATGCTCTATATGCCACTTCAACATTGCCAATGGCGTGTTGCATTTTTTCAGGGTTTTACAGAGGTGACAGGCACTTCAGTTCTTCTTGACTCTGAGGCTTGTGGTGCAATGATGTTGGTTTGTGATGAACTACTGTTATTATATTCACTGTTTGGTCAGGTTAGCTATATTGTACACATGTCATGTTTGTATACACTGCCAGCACAAAGTGGGATTCTATCCACAGTATTGCAGGCTGGCTCGGCAGGGTCATCATGTCTGTGTGATCTTTCTTGATGTGTGCACATCAGTGTTGGTGTATGCTCCTTTTGGGAGGGCCAGTCATCCTAGTTACATGGGTAAATTTCAATGTGTGCACTTGGGTGGTCAAGAAGTGTGCACGGTGAAGGGGTGACTTTGTCAGTGGTGTTGATGTGTGTGCCCCTGCAATGTCAACTGCACACATTTGTCACCCAGGAGTTAAGTGACTGTCATTTGGATTGGTCAGCCCTGTGCTTGTGATTGTATGCACATGTGGGAGTTGTAGGTTGTGCACTGTGCAGTGTGTTGGTGTGTCCTTGCACTTCTGTTGGACACCTACAATTGACACCTTGTTGGTGGCAATTGTGAGTATGCAGAGAGTGTGACTGGCAAGTCAGTGTTGTGTTTTGTTGGGGGGCGTGGCTTGACTCCCATGAAGTATGGCGGCATCCGTGTAGCGGTCCTCGGCGCACCTGGGTGAAGCTGAGTTTATCTGCTGTCCTCCGCAAAGCTTTCTCAGGAAGAACTTGTCGGAGGATATGCGGAGGGTGACGTGAGCTTCGTTGTTCCTGTCCACACCCTGAATGCTGCTTTTTTCGTCCAGAAAACCTCACTGTGATGCTCCGCTTTAGCGGCCGCCATTTTCTTTATCTTTTTGGTGCGCGAACGGAGCTCAATGCTAATGAGTCAGTCCCTCGTACTATTGTTTCCTTTAATCAATGTGACGACGAAAGGGTAATTCTCCTAAACTTTTTGCCTGCACTAAAAGGAATATGTCTGTATCCTACTATGAGGTCTGCAAGGAAGGCGGAGTGCAGGCTTTTCCTGTCATACTGCAACTGTGACATTCCTCAGAAATGCAATGTTCCTGTATTGAGGTGAGCCTGAGATAGTCTTTGACTGTGGAATTTAGGGTGGTTCCATGGTTTGGTTTCCTGCTTCCATTACATATTGGTGGCTCCTTTTCATTCTGGTTGATGAGACCCCTTTTGAGTCTTTTAAGTCAGCCAAGTCTTATAAAATAAACCTATCGCCAAATGGTTTTTGAGCACATTCGGACTCATGCTGTTTTTCTTCAGACACGATCCTTCATTAGCAGAGTAATTCTTGTGACAGCTTTTTTGGGGATTCCTTTATAATGCAACGTCACCGGCTATATTGACTTTCTTCACTGATTTGAGCTTACCTTCATTTTATTGAGTGTTGTCTTCTTCATTTCTGCGTTCTGGTAGTCCTTTTCCAAGTTTAAAAAAAAAAGGACTCAATTTTACCTACACCTTTAAATATCCTCCTCTTTTCCTACTACCTGCATGTTATATTTTCATCCTCTCCTGATACCATGCTTAATGGGAAGAACCAAGACACACTCGTCTACAGGTTAAAAAAAAAAGCACATTTTTATTAAGAACTCAATTTTTTTTACAGAGTTTTCAAAATTTGAGGCCTCTTCATCGTCCATGCCTCAAACTCTGGAGGCTACCATGGAGATGTCTTTGACCACTTCAGCAAAGTCTATCACCAAGCGCTTAAAAAAGGATCCTCCTTCTCCGCCCAAGCCAGTTTCTGGAGCTCCTGTTAGAAGAAATCAGAGCCCTCAGACCGTTTATGGAAGAAATTAATGTCAAGTTGCAATGCCTTACAGATAATTGGTCCCAATCAGATACACGGGTCTCGGTTGTTGAACAAAGCGTTTCATCATTAAAGGATACATGTGCCAGTGTTTCTCATCTACACTCCCAAATCTCTGTGCTTCAACGGCAAGTTGAGGACCTTGAAAACCGAAGTAGGCGGAATAACTTCCGCATTTACGGCCTGGCGGAAGGATTTGAAGGGTCTGATGCTCTCACCTTTTTTAAAACCTTCCTTCCCAAGCTACTCCATATGCCGGATGGTGCTACGCTCAATATTCAGCAAGCACAGAGATCGGGTCGAGTTCCTTCCAACGTTTCATCTTCACAACGACCAAGAGGTGTTATCTTACATTTCTTAGAGTACACAGATTTGCTAAAAGTTCTGTCAGCGGTCAAATCTGCTCAAACGATCACATGGTCAGGATCCACCTTATTTTTCGCACAGGATTACGCTAAGGCTACTGCTAACAGAAGTAAAGCTTTCCTCAATATGAGATCTGACCTCCGTTCAATGGGAGCTAGATATGGACTTTTCCACCCTTGTCTTTTTAAAGTTACGTACAATAACAGGACAACTACATACGAAGACCCGTTACGGCTATAGAGTTTCATAAAATCGTGCAAACCAGCCAATATGGACTCATCTATTTCTTCAGCTTCATTCAATGCTTAATGTTGTATTATGCTTTACAGGTTTCTCAAAGTTGTTTCTTCTTTTGGTGATACTTATTTGCATTAGGATGTTATCCATTGATCATCGATAAGCTTTCGTTTCACTTTGTACCTTGTTTACGTTTTAGCTGATTGATACGTTTTATTGTTTATCTTGTGTATATTGTGTTCTATTCATTCACCTAATTAATTGTTGATCTTCGCTTTTACAGATCCTTTTCTCTTACGGCGTGGCTTCCCCATGTCCTCCGTGTGGTCTTGCCCGGATGTTCCGTCTCTTTATGTGGTTTCACCTCCCCCCCTATCCACATTTCCCTTCTGTAGGTATGTTTTTTGTTATGTTTTTTGTCCTTTATGTCACAATGTCTTTGTTATACATGTTTCTTCTGTATCCAAAAATTATTTGTCCATTATATGTCTTTAATTTCTATCTCTACCACTTTCTGACCTATTTTCTCTTTTGACTTTTTATCGTATGTTCACTTCCTCTTATCTTTTTCCTATCTTCTACGTTTCACTAATTTTTTACTTTGCTGTTATTCTGTGCCCACTTATTGGCTTCCGAGTTCTTCATTGTTTTTTGTTCCATCAGCTTCACATATCTTCTGACTCTGATATTTCATTACTTATCACTTCAATTCTGTTCTATTTCTTGGGCTCTCATTTCTTATTTTCAGTTCAAATTGTTACTTTTAACTCATGTCATTGAAACTAGTTACTTGGAATGTTAGGGGTTTAAGCTGTCCAATTAAACGACAAAGAGTCTTGTCTCATTTAGCCAAGTTAGGTGCAGATATTGTTTTTCTACAAGAGATTCATCTTTCGGATGCTGAATCCTTAAAGTTAAAAAAAGGTTGGGTTGGAGAAATGTTCTCCTCTTCGCGGGATGGCAAGCGTAATGGAGTGATGATACTCTGTCGCAAATCCCTCTCGTTCTCTGTTTTATCTCAAGAATCAGATGTCTCTGATAGATGGTTGAATTTTAAGCTTTCCCTAAAGGGTGTTCCAGTCTCTCTTCTAAATGTTTATGCTCCCACATGTGGTGAACCCACTTTTTGGCCTACATTCACCAAGCAAATCACTCATTGTCTGGAAGATAACTTCATTCTAGCTGGTGATTGTAATCAGCCCTTTGATCCATTTGTGGATAGGAATTCTAAAGTCTCCTTTTACCAAATAAACCCCATAAAGTTTTTGTTCATGCTATTACCCAACAAAAACTCCTTGACACTTGGCGCCTATGTAATACGACCACCAGAGAATTTACTTTTTATTCCCCATCTCATCATTCCCAATCAAGGATTGATTATATCTTTGTATCTCATAACATTTCGCAATCTCTTACACATGCTGAAATTGGTACCATTTCACTGTCAGATCATGCCCCTGTTTTAATTGGCCATGACATTTTACCCAAAACTACAGGTCCCAGAAGGTGGTGTTTTAATTTAGATCCGAATTTCCCTGCTTCTTTATTACTTTTTCTGATGAATTTTTCACGATAAATCAAACTCATTCCATGCCCTTCTCCACCCTCTGGGATGCATTTAAGGCTTCAGCACGAGACTTCATAATTGTCTTTGTTGCGAAAAAACAAAACATCGCTCGTCAATCAACTAAGGTTCTCTTTCAAGAAATTAAGAGACTGGAGCACTCGTATTACACTTCACATTCAAAAGACTGCTTAACTGCTCATATAAATGCCAAACTGCAGTTTAATGAGAAGTCCACAGAAGATGCTTCATTATATCTGTTAAAATCTAGCGCTAAATTTTATGGGGGGAAAAACAAGGCCGGGAAAATTTTGGCCAATTACTTGAAAGTTATACAAAGTAAGCTGAACATTGAATCTATATACGATGCAAACTTATATTTAAAGTTTAAGGATGTTGACATTTTAAATGAATTTTCTTGTTTTTATAAATCATTGTGTGCTTCTGAAACACAGCATACTGATCATTCCTTACTGCACTTCTTCTCCACTATTCCAGCACCTCAAAATACTCTCCCAGAATTATCTTCTTTGGAATTAGATCTCACACAGCAAGAACTATTTGACACCCTTCACCTTCTCAAACAAGACAAAGCGCCGGGACCCGATGGCTTCACTGTTGAATTTTATTTGCATTTTTCTAAACTTTTATTGCCCAGACTATACTCTCTAATAACTTCAATTGATATTATAGGTGGTTCTTCGGGTTCTTTCTCAGAAGCACATATCTGCCTTATCCCCAAAGACGGTAAAGACCCTCATTATTGCAAGAATTATAGGCCCATATCTTTGGTTAATATTGATTATAAAATGTTCAAAAACATTGGCCATAAGATTAGATCCCTACTTGCCAGATATTTGGGGGAAAGAACAATCTGGATTTGTTAAGGGTCGTTTCATAACGGATAATACGCGACTTCTTTTCAACGTTTTATCCAAATCCTCACATTTTAACCAATCCCTTGCAGCGATAGCATTAGATGCTGAAAAAGCATTTGATAGAGTTGAATGGATCTATTTGTTTTATACTCTCAAATGGTTTGGTTTTGGCCCTAAATTTATTTCCTTAATTTCTTTCCTTTATTCTAATCCTCGTGTGGCTGTCTGTGCAAATGGTTTGATACCCCCATTTTTTGATCTAGGAAGAGGTGTTCATCAGGGTTGTCCTCTCTCTCCTTTTCTTTTTAATTTGGCATTGGAACCCTTTCTCTCTAAGCTGCATCAAAATCCAAACCTACATGGTTTGCAAACATTGAATTCTCACATCAAATTGGCAGCGTATGCGGATGATGTTCTGCTATTTGTGTCTAAACCAAATGAGTCAATCCCTGCTTTTCTGGCAGAGGTACAAGCTTATTCTAGCATTTCCGGGTACACACTGAATAATGATAAATGTGAGATTTTACCTTTAACGAAATACACATTTAAATCAGATTTTATTGCTTCTAATTTTACATGGAGTCCTCATCACATTAAGTATTTAGGGCTACATGTAACGTCTTCCATTTCGGACACAGTAGCACTATGCATGACCAAATGTATACAAAAGATCTCTGACCTAATCTCTAAGTGGCATCCCCTTTATTTATCATGGTGGGGGCAGTTAGACACTATTAAGATGATGCTTTCACCAATAATTATTTATACTATTTCCAATATCCCGGTCTCATTCCCCACTAAATTTTTTAAGAAAATTAATTTCACCCTTTCTTCCTTCCTTTGGAATAATAAGAAATCCCACATGTCTCTTATTAAACTGATTCGTCCTAAAACAGAAGGAGTAAACTTCCCGACTTTCCAACATACCAAAAAGCATTCCTCTTACGTCAAGCTTCTTTTTGGTTACGAGACTCCACGGAAAATTGTCCCTTGTGGATCACAGTTGAACGTCTTTTCTTATCTCCCTTCTCCTTTGATGAATACCTCTCCTTCTCGCGCGAGCCGCAGGCCTTATTGACTCCCATTATTAAATTAACCTCTAAACTTTTGCTCCCTTTGTCCAACTCACCTCCTGCCACAATAGATTCTTTCTTAAATTCTACCATTTGGCATAACAAACACTTGCTTATTCGGAACAAACCATTTTATTAGAAGTCATGGCGTCAGAAGGGATTCATTTGGATCCATCATTTATTTTCACAATCGGATTTTATATCTTTCTCCTCACTCAGTCAATCATTCAATTTACCGGCTTCATTTACTCATAAATACACTTTACTTAGAAAAGCTGTGATGGACACACATGCTCGATTGTTTGCTGCACAGAATATTTCTACCATTCCAGCCCCCCCTTTGCGTCTTCACACACTGTTAAGAGCTGCACCCAGAGCTTCCACCATATACAGTTTTCTCCATAGTACTGATACTGTCAGGCAGAAATCCAAAATTGAAGAGGCGTGGGAATGAGATTTTGTATCATCTTGGCCAGTGCGTCTATGGGACAAATTATGGTCCAAACTTCGTAAGTCAGCTAGAGCTGCAAACATAACGCAAACATTGTTTTTTGTTTCTAACAGACTTTTGTTTACACCAAATTTTTTAAGTAAACAATTTACGACTGTACCTGATGTTTGCTGGGCATGCTCCTCCCCAAACGTTGACTTATTCCATATGTTATTTTTATGTCCTACTGTTCATAACTTTTGGAAGTCTGGTTCCAAGTTGATTTTTGGTACTAAGTTTCCTTTCTCCTATACTCATGTCTTCTTAGGCAATCTCTCAAATTGCTGGGAGAATGTTACGTTAAATATCAAAATCATTGATTTGTTATTAGCGGTTGCATTCCAGCAAATTACGACAAATTGAAAAGATTTTTCAGAAATTTCCTACAGGGCATGGTGGTATGCTGTGTGTCACAATCATAAGCTAGATACTTCTTTTGTGTATCCTACACACGTAGCAGCAAAACGGTTGGATCTATGGTCACCCGTTACGACATACTTGGATGTTTGTGCCCATAGGTTTTTCCAATTTAAACCTATCTATCAGGAAGTCTATAAACCCTCTTGAATCCCCTAATTGCTCCTAAAAATTATTCTATTTCATGACTATTGTATGCTTTATTTGTATTATTCTACTACACCTAGTGTTATCTTTGAGTTCAATTTGTATAATGTATTTAACATTGTGAACTATGTTGTGACACCTTGTGTTTTATTAATAAAGCATTTCTGAACTTAAAAAAGTGTTGTGTTTCGTTGATCAGCCATGTGTCTTGATACTGTTTGTACTCACTGTGCAGACCTGCTCAGCCACACTGGCATTGTGGGTGTGTTTTCTCATGCAATGCTGTCACATGGGGCTTTATTGCCTCCAGTATGGCATGTGGCGTGTGGTGTCATGCCATCCCCTATCTGTGCTTCAGATGCCTACCCATTTTGAGTCTGTACTCCAGCTATTTGTGTATGGTATACTCCTGCCATGTCCACTATTGACATACACAACACTTCACTTTCATGTCAGCTGTCCCCTTGGGTTGCCTGTGTGTGTGCCTCCCCATCACTTCATTGGTTTCACTATGCTTTGTGGTGCTGATCTGTGCACAGGACCAATGTGCCACAAATGACGGTTTCCCAATTGGTTATATGTGATTTTCTTGCCTTGTTTTGCAGCCATGGCTGCTCATATGCAGTTCAACTGTTTGTGCTGCACAGTCCTCTGGTCATGTTGTTGTCACCTGGGGGTCCCAGACTTGTGCATCTGTGGGTGTTGGGTAAGCTGTATGTGTGTTTGCTGAGGTACTGCTTCCCTTCCTGAGTGTTATGTTGTGTGTGTGCTGTGCTGATTAGTGTTGTGGGGGTTCATGCTGTGTCACTCATATCTGTGTGGAACTGGTATGTTTGGTGTGCACACACTGCTTGTCATGCATGCAATGCTGTGAGTGTATGTTGCCTTGTCCTTGCCTGGTGTGCACCCCCTGATGTCCTGCTGTGTTTGCAATGTGATGTATTGGCATGTGCATCTGTTGTGTGTTTGATGTGGATGTGTGCAGTGTTTGAGCTGTATTGTCTCTTGCAGCTGACAGATGTTCTGTGTGTGATGTTCTATTTATATGTCACTGTGTGTGTTTTGTTGGTCTGTTGTGTTTTTTTACAGAGTTTTAAATAGTGCGAACTTGACCCGAATCGGGTATCAGAGCACATTACATAGCACCAGTTGCATTACAAATTCATTCAGATATGTGTTGCCAATGTAGTGTGCATTACTTGTGTGTCTGTCACATACACTTAGGGCTATTCTTGTTCCTGGGCTTGTTTTGGGTGCAACCTTGGGGTTTTCTCCTCTCATATCTGACCTGTCATTTGTCAGGATTGTGCATGTGAATGTGCATGCATGTGGTACACTATAAAACCATGTTGACTTGATGGGTAGTGTGGTATGTCTGTCTGTGTGTCATTGTAGGCCCATTGATCCCAGTTTGTGTCCATGATTGTTTTGAGATGATGCACTACTTTTCTGTGTTGGGGTATGTTGTCTGTGCATTGTTTCTGACTGCTGAGGTTGTGTTCTCCTGTTCTGTCTGGGCTCCCATTGCCTTATCACAGTTTTGCTGCACAGGTCAGGTCTGGTCTTGTACTTCTGTGTATGTTGTTAGTGAGTTTTGTGTTTGGCTGTTGTTTTTGTGCCATCATTGGTTCACGCATCCCTGAGTGTGTCTGTGATGTTTGTGGATACCCCCATGGAGTGTAATTGTTTGTCAGTGTATTGACTGGACATTATTGGCCCCCTTCTGTGTGTTTGACATTGATGTTGTGTGCTGCAGGTGTGAGGTGGGGGAGGTATGTGTGAAGGATCCTACTTGTGTTTAACAGTCATGTAGTGTAACAATGGGGCTTGTGAGTTGTGCTGCTGACATACACCTGTCAAGTGGTTGGATGGAGATGAGTGGCTGTTCACTGTTTGACTTCAGAGACTTCCTTTCATCCCTGTACCTATACATGGTTTGCCTTGCTGTCTCCCGGAGTTGCTGCACAGAGGTGACTGTGGTTTGATTTCACCCACAGTGCCAGCCATGTGTGATTTGATGAGCTAAGGGTGTTGTTATATGTTCCTTCTCTTGCATGTGATGTACACATGCTTAGTGGTTGGCTCCTTGGCCTTCCATTTGTGTGCACCTCACTTTAGCTTACCTATTTGTTGTCCTCCATTGCTGCTGAGTATTTGGCTGTCTGTCAGTGTGGGGTATGTCTGTGTGATTTGACAGGCTGTGTGTCAAGTTGAGTGATTGTTCTGCATCTGTGTGAATGTTCATTTTGTGCTTGGACTCAGTTTTCTTGCCATGAGTGTAGTGTGGGTGTGGTGTGAGGGTTGCCCTGGCCCTGAGCTTCTGTGCTGTGTGTTTCTTTGCAGCCCCACCTGCTGAGACTGTCTCCCTGGTTGTTTGGTGTGTAGTGCAGGGTGTGTGTTCACCTGGCTGGTTATTGTGCATGGGGAAGCACAGGAGGGGCACATAGCATGTCCCTTAATGGAGGGCCCTAGTGTGTGGAGGTGTGGCCCTATGATCTTTGTGCACTGCCCATGCCTGGCGCTGGCCCTGCCTTCTGCATTGTGTGCATGTGTTCCCGCGTCTTCACCGCTGCGGTGACGTGACCGGGACTTTGCATTAATATCGCTGTTGGTGGGTGACCTGGATGCAGAGGGGTGATTTTGTGACAGGTAGGGCATGGGTGATTACACTTGTGGATGTGTTCCTGTCCCCACCAGGGTGTCTGGTATGGACAGGAACCTTATATCTGCCCAGGTATTGTGTGTTGTTGTTGTGTGCAGAGTTGTGTTATTGCATACCTGCGGCGGCGTCCGTGACGGTGCATGAGTTGCTGGTAGTGTATCAGGTACAGCACCGGGAAGACTTCTAGAGCTGGATCCATTGTGGTTGGGATCGGGCGTAAAAGACCGGGACTCTGGTTTCGCGCTCCGCTGTCGTACTTCCACCGTCTCTATTTGGGCGGTTTCTGCGCTGTGGTGTGACTGGCTGTTTGGGGTATCCTGATTTGTACAGCGGACGGGACGTCATTCCACACGGCGGTAGGTCTCCATTGGTTCCCACCACCACGGTGGCGGGCGCATTTAATGGTGGTTCGTGTTGCACCGCGGCAGACGGGAAATTGGCTATGTTTGGCCATACTAATATGACGGGCATGAGGACCGCTGCTGGCGTGAGGAAAATGGCATTTTCCACCAGCACTGCGGTGGTGCCTCTGCCCGCCATCCTAATAGGCCCCTAAATGTATAGCCCCACCCCGAAAACCACCACTTTTTTCTTTATGCCATGTTCACAACTTCTACTTCGGCCCTCTTCAGCAGACTCCAACACCAGTCTGTCAACAGAGGTGCAGTGGTATATTTCCATGCAAAGGCAATATGTTGTTTTACTACTACCAGAGCTAGCATCAAGGAACCATTAATATGTTTAGTCTTTTTTGTGGTGGGTTGCATGTCCAGCAGACAATATACTGGGACAAGAGGAGGTATTTTGTCAGTCAATTCTGTAAAACTGTGCAATATCTCTTACCAATATTATACTATCACGAGGCATTGCCAAACCACGTGATACAAATCTGCCACAGTCTTTTCGCACCTGCGGCATTTAGTTGAAGAGCCAACATACAGTAGATCAATCCATTTAGGTGTCAGGTAAGTGTGTTGTATGTAGTTACACTGAGCGAACTGCAACCTTGCATTATATGATACCTGCTTTACAGATATCAGGCACCTCCACAACTCCGATCCCACTTTGACCTCCTACCATTCCTGAAGGCTCCTGTCCTGTACACTCATTATCAGTGACCCATGTCACTGTGTAATAGCATCTCATGCACATCTGTGTGTCAATAAAACCACAAACGTCTGCGTAATGGAGGGTATATCTTAAGTTGTACCCCACATTTTAGGTTATTAGCTTTGTGAATGCAGTGTACAGCAGTAATTGCCCGGTCCCAAACCATAGAGGCCCATCACATTTTCAAAGAACCTCATCTTCCCATCTTCCCAACAAATCTTCCCACAGCACAAGACAGGCTACTTTCCAGCTATGTTTGGGGTATAAAGCTGCTTATTTGGTGCATCTGGGCACCATGTGGCAGGCAGCATCAGCATGTGATTTGTGCCCTTTACCAGTAGTGTACTCAGTTGCCACTCCAACACACTGTTTCCTACCAACTCCTGCACCTCGCTGTCCTTTTCTGGGTCAATCTTATCATAATGGCCAGTGCAGCTCCGCAGCTGCATAGTATATTCGTTAGTTGGGGTCCTCCTTCTGTTGCTAATACAACCCATTGACCACCATATAACAGTTTTTTAAGTATGGCTCAGATCTCTGTAAATACCAACACTTTCAGTATTTGTGGGATGGCCGTGAAAAAATACAGCACTCTGAGTGGAAACAGCAGTTTGGAGATTTTCACTCTGCTTACTGGGGATATCAGCATGTGACACCAGAACTGAAGATATTGTTGTATTGCCCACCCCAGTTTCCTTTCTAACTTGGCATTTTCTGAGTAATAAATGGGTACCCCTAAGCATTTTATAGTATCATACTTCCACTGTAGTTGTGTAACACAAAGAAGCAGTCTCTGCTCATTTTATAACCCAGTCAAAGTGTAAAAATATGATGTATCGCAGTTATTTTTTCAAGCCTGAGATCCAGCAACCAGCAATCGTATTAAGGGCTTTACCAAACTGCGTCTGTGCCAGGTATATCAGAGCATCATCAGTTCATAGGTAAATGATGTGTGTCTGGTGTTCAGCTATTATTATATATTGTAGACCTTTCAACTGCAAAAGAGCACCAGCAGCTAGATTGCCAAAGCAAAAATCATGGGGACGAGGGGACATACTTGTCTAGTACCCCTTTCTATGTGAATTGTGTCCAAAATCACTGCACTGGTGCAGACCCTTGACAATCGTTCCAAATACAATGAGGATTTCCAGCTTCAGATATTTTGTAAAACAGCCTTAAAAAGGAAAAGCCCAATGTGTCAAAAGCTTTTTCAATATTTAGTGAAGTCACCTAGTTATTTGCCTGCATTTACTGGGTCCAGTCGATAATATGGGACAGACATCTCAAACTGGGAAACGTGTTCCTCTGAGGGAAAAACCAGTGTTGATCAGGGTCCACTATGGCGTGTATTATTGGTAGTAGCCAATTCGCCAATATCTGACCAAGCACCTAATAGGCTAGATTCAGGAGTTATAATGATCAGGAGGAGCTCACACAAAGAGGGTCCCTCCCAGCTTTAGGAAGGACAAATATCAGGGCTTCCAGGATGGAGCCAGGTAAAATGCCCCTGGTCTTATCTGTCTTGTACTCCTGTAATAACCGTGGTGTTATTTGTGCTCTGTTAGAGGAGACCAATTCGACAAGGAATCTGTCTGATCTTGGAGTCTTGCCCGTGCTTTTTTTGGTATTGTCAGCTAAATCACTTCCAGGTGTAATAGTGTTTCCAACTTTTGTTATTGTGTTAAGTTAATAGCCTAGACTGCTAGCTAGGCAAAGTATTCCCAAGCAAAGTGGTTGCGCTCCCGCTTCCTAAACACTCGAAAAAGCTTCTGATCTACCACACTTCAAATCTCCAAGTCTCATATTTGCCTCTCCTTATACATCAACTCCTCCTGCAACATCCTCTTTATCCCCTGCATCATCTTCATTCACACCTCCATTAGCACTATCATAAAATGCATCCCACTCTCCAAAGCATATGAGGTAGTGTCTGCATTGTCTGTAAAGTGTTGCTCAATGGACTCCCCAATTAGTGTGGGGATACTGAGGGCATTAATCGCAGTTCCCCACTGCAATTGGCAAGTGGTCATGAAAGACTGGCTCCCATTACCAGAGGGACATACTTATCCCGTTTCAGATTGGCTCACAGTTAGAGTAACCACATCATATTGCAGGTGTCTGCACATCATTAAGGAGAGAAGGTGTAAACGTTGTGAAGAATGGACCTTGATTTGCTTTGTGAGCATATACCACTACCAGGGCTTGTGGCTTACCATCAAGCGCCCCCTCAATTATCACATACTTGCCCTCTGAGTAAATATTTAGCTCTGCAGTGTGAAAGGTATCATGTTTGCTAATCAAGGTAATACTACTCAGGCAAACCAGGAATATGCAGTCCAATCTACAGAACCCCGCCATCTCTTCCATATTTTTTGAGTTCTCCAGTGAGTACATGTGAAATATATATGGTTCTGTGGAGTAAAGTAAATATTTTATTTTTCTTGATTAGGGTTACCATCCCACCTATATTCCATATGTTAAAATGTGAAAATTATCAATAGCCATTATGAAAATATACTCTCCTTCCCTTTCCACAATTTCCCAGACCACTGTCAGCACCTCCTTCTTCAAGGTCTGGTGCCTGCACCCCTTCCCAAGATGTCATGTATATAAACATTTACAAAAACATGTTATTTGCATGGTGGTAACACCCCAGCTCCAATCCCCAAGCTGAGCTTACAAACTCACTTAGCCAAACTTTGTGCACAGTAAACTTGTGCTGTAAAGATTGTCCTACTGAAGTAGATGGAATGCCAAGTACCAGCATATATAACATTGGAAATTGTCTCTCCATCCCCTGTGCCCTTCACCTGCCAAGCCCTACCCCTTCTCTGCGGCCCTATGAAACACTCATAGCTAATGCAGACTGCAGGGCTAGCTGCAATAGTTAAGTTATGCAGAAAAAGGATATCTGATGCACTGTCACTAGAGATCACCCATAATTCCTTCCACTTGTCACTGCCCTGCATGACCAGTACTTCAGAGTCTGATCCCTGAGCCTCTGATCCAGATGCACTATTCCGCTCTATGTCCGCCACCTTCTGTGCCTTTTCACTGGCTGTCCGCTCCTTGATAGGTTTATTGTGCAACCTTTGCAGAGATCAATGTCTGTTCCTGGATATTATCCACTCTTTCTTGAGGTCTAGCTGTTGGCATCTGGTCCTTACTCTCTAGCAAAGCTCACTCCTCTTCTGGAGTGGAAAAGAGCACAGCTCTTTGTTCATCTATCACTTTAGGTCTGCTGGGAACATCAATGTGTATTTCATGTTGAGGCGTCAGACTCGCTGCTTCATCTCAATTAATTTGTTTTGCTACTTTTTTGCTTCTATCATGAAATCCAGAAAGATAGTCACTGTTCTATTGTTGACTTTCAATAGACCTTTAGCTCTGGAGACCTGCAAGATATTGTCCCTCTCATAAAAGTAGAACAAGTTCGCTACTATTGGTTGCAGGGGAGCATACATGGGTAGAGGTGTTTGGGGGACCCTGTGAGCATTTTCAGCTGCAAAGAAGCTCCTACCTTGTTGGACAACCAATCCATCATAAATTAATCCATGCTCATCCTCCCCACCTTCTCCAGCAATCCTATCACCCTAATATTGTTGCAGTGTGAGTGCCTTTCCAAAGCATCAGGTTTCTTGTGCAACGCCTGAACTTCTTCCTGTAGCCCCTAAATCTGGGCTTGTGCATCAGTCACTGTAGCGCATATGTTTGTCATTGCTAACTCATTACCTTCTACGCGCTTCTTCAGTTTTTTGTGATCTTCCCTGAGAACACTTTCATCGATGACCAATGAGACTATTTTATGTTCTACTGTGGATTTAATCCCTAGCACAACCTGCAGGAGTTCCTAAAATGTTCTTGTGTGGGCCTGAAAAATCTGCTCCACAGAATTGAATCCTGAGGGTATTCAGACTGTGGGGCCTATTAGCATGGGGGGTGGATCGTCACCGCCCAACTGGCGGTGGCGATCCACCCGCCAAAACACCCCGCCGGACGGCCATTTACCCCCACCACATTAGCATGGCGGGGGGTACCACGCCAGACGGAAAGACTGTCCGCCGCTTTTCTGCCAGTAGGCAATCGTCACGATTGCCTGTCGGGTGGAAAAGGCCCATAATATGGTGGCGTTGCCTTGCAGGCACTGCCATCCATATTATAATGTGTGCGGTGGAATGCCTTTCTATGGCAGAGACTTTGCCATGGAAAGGCATGCAGAGTTTACTTTGGGGGCCTGTTGCGGGCCCCGGGGGGGTGGGAAGGCTGCACTTTAGGGGGTACCCATGGTACCCCCTACATTGGCATTCACAAGGTGGCAGGTACCGCGCGGTGCCTGTCACATAGTGCATGTCAATGCACAACATGCATTTTCAACATTATGGAGGGTGCTGCTTACAGCACCGCCCGCCACAAAGTTGAATATGCGGGATGCGACTGCCAGGGTGGCGGTTGCATCCTAATTGGCAGTGCAGGACTGCCGCTCCACTGGCGGCCGGTCCCAGCACCGCTAGGGTGGCTGACGGACTGAAGTCCGCCCACCATCCTAATTGGGGCCAAAATATTGAGTTAGTAATATCGACTGACACAGTTATCAGGTTGAAAATATTGTGAAGCAAAAATATTGTGAGCAAGAATATCGTGGACAAGAATATCGATTTTAAGGCAAGTAATATCGATGTTCAAAATATTGTTGCTAATAATATTGATTTTTGATTGTTTCTGTGTATTTTAATATATATGTTCATTGTTTATGTATTATAATGTTTGTTTAATATGGTTTGTAAATAAATAGTAGTTTTTAAATTGAATGTATAGTTTTTTGTTATTTTTACTACTGTAGTGGGTTGTGGTGTGAATAGGGGAATAGGGTGGGAAGAAAAGTAATTAAAAATAATTAATATTTTTTAATTAATATTAAGGGGTCTATTATGATGTCGGGTGGATTGCCACTGCCTGCATGGCGGTGGCGATCCACCCAACATCATCCCCCGCCCACCTCCCATTTCCGCCTCCCATTTCCCCCTGCCATATTATGATGGCGGGGGGTACCGTGGCAGACGGGAAGACCGTCCGCCGCTTTTCCACCCAGTCAACAAGTGGACCGGGAGGAAAAGGGATGAATGTGGTGGCGGATGTTACAATTGCAGCCGGAAGCAGCCTAACGCTGCCACGGAAAGGCATGTGGATTCCACAGTAGGGGGCCCGTTGCGGGTCCCCAGGATGTTGGGGTGTGGGGGAGCACATGGGGGTACATATATGGTATCTCCCTGCATTTGCATGGATGGCGTGACAGGCACTGCGTGGTGCCTACCACGTTGTGTATGCAAATGCACAATGTGCAGCCACAGCATTGTGGCGGACGGTGCTGTGTGCACCGCCTGCCACAATGATGTGGATGGGGGATGCCACCGCCACTGTGGCAGTGGCATCCTAATTGCTGGTGCGGGACCACCGCACCCCTGGCGGTAGGTCCCAGCACCCCTAGGGTGGCGGGCCCCCATCCTAATAGGCCCCTAAGTATTCAATTGATAATTATTTATGTTAATTGTATAATTAATGTTTTTTTAAGTTAAGTTTTAGGTGCAGGTTGTGGGTTTTGTAGGGGTATAAGAGGGGAAGTAAATTACTTATAATTAACTAATAAAATGTTTAAAATTATTATCAATTATTTAATTGATAATTTTTTTATGTGAATTTTCTAATTAATACTCTGTTTTTAAATTTCAGGTGTGAGTTGTGGATTTTGTAGGGCGATAGTTTGGGAAGAAAATTAATTATAATTAGTTTATAATAAATTTTCAGTTAGTATTAATTATTTAAATGATTATTTAATTAAATAGTATCTGTTTTTGCTAAATTTGAGGCGTAGGTTCTGTGATTTGTAGGGTATGGGGTGGGAAGTTAATTAAATATAATTTAATAGTAATTAATTTTGAATTAAGGTTATTTAATTGATAAATATTTATCTTAATTCTATAAATAGTTTTTTAAATGTAAATGTAACCTGCTGTTTGTGAGTTTTGTATGACTATAGGGTGGGAACGAAATAATTATAATTATTTATACATTATTTAATATTATAAATAGTTATTTAATTCATCATTAATTATGTAAGTTGTGTAATATATATTTTTCTTTGGTGGTGTTTGGTGGTTTTTGTATGGATAAAGGTTATGTAGCACATTATAATCCTCAGTAAATATTGTTAATTTTTAATACTTGTTTAAATGATAGTTAATTATATAAATCTGTAATTCAAATATTGTTTAGGCTACATGTGTGAGTTGTAGTTGTAGGGTTAAAGGTGTGAAGTTAATTAAATATAATTAATGTATTTTGAGTTAATTAGTACTATTAATCATTGTATTGATTATTATTTATGTAAAATATTTATTAAATTTTTTTGAAATGCATATATTAGGTGTGATTTGTCTGTTTTTTGTATAGATAGGTAATTCAATGTAATTGTTCAATTGGTAGTCAATTAGCATTAATATTTTACTAATATTTATTTTGTATGTTGTCACATTAAAAAAGTTTTAAACATATAAATTAAAAATATTACTTTAGTTATATTTTTAAATTAGATATAAGTAAATAAAATATGTATATTAATATATATGTCTGTTTCATTTTTTTAAAATGATAATTGTTATATTTTTCAAAACAAGCATTACAAATATTTTATTTTCATTATATTATTATGAATATTCAATGTAATGAAGTTTATTATTTACATGTATATATATTTAAACATGTACATATTTTTATTAGTGAAAATATTTTTGGGGGAATAGTTTGTTCATTTTAATTATAAGTATAGGGAGTCGATATTTTTAAATACAATATTTTTGTCTCGATATTTTTGTATGAAGATGTTTTTTGACTCGATATTTTATCAGTTAACCAACCTTTAGGTCTCCATTGCTCCTTGGAGCCCAACACAAATCCCTCCCCCACCTTGAATGTTTTTGGTTGCATCATTGTCCCAGAACACTTAATATTCAGGACGCAAGTTGCTGCCAAGTGGGTAATGCTGCCTGAACACCAATAACTATTTTTAATGTGGTTCGCACTACAGGGACCTCGCCTGAGCAGGGATTCCAGGTCAGTAAAACAGTGATTAGTTGGATGACCTAATCATCAGCACACCTGACTGTGGATCACAATACTCAAAATGTGCTAGTCTGGTTGGCAAATAGAGTCCCATTTGTTGCATTTAGCTTACTGGTGTGGGGCGCACCACTGCCATCTCTTGTCTAAGAAACTTCATTGATATCCATTACCCTTGCAAAGAACCAACAAGCAGAGACAACAAAAAAGGGTGAGGAGCACCTGGCTTCTACTCCCACCTCACTGCTCCTTTGCCCAGTCAAAGCGACAAGTAGGCACAAGGCCGAAGGCCCTCCACAGCAGAGCCACCTTAGTCTCCGTGTATATCTCTTACACTGGCCCACCCTGAGAGGTTCCTCTCACTTCCTACAATCTCAGGGCAGCATGCCATTCTCACTTACTGCTCCTTACCACGGCTCCAACCCTTGGCTAGGCCGCACTGCACATTCAGTATCATGGGGTGAGGGTACTACTGCCACTCATTACCTGTATGGGTGCCTCCACCTCAAAATGCCCCGCTCACTTTGCAGACTCCAGGAGACTGCTCCGCTCACTTTTAGAATCCAGGGGTCGTGCTTCCCAGTCACAACTGGAGGATTCAAGAGGATGGAGCTTGATTTTATACAACTGTCCCGGTAGCCATCTTGGTCACACCCCAAGAATTCCCTACTCTTGAGAGCCTATGGCAGCAGGCTAGCGCCCAGGCAGGTTGTGACACCTCTGGTGAGCACCTCATTTGCTGGGAGAAGGTTGTCCTGCATAGTGTGCTGAAGGTATCTGTGTATAAAGCAACCTGTGTTTTAGTGGTCCCCGGGGGTATAGGGCCTTCCAGCGGAGTTTTCTCAAAAAAGCCCAAAACTATTTTCTGTTTTTTTATTGCAATCAGAAGCATTCTCCAGATCTTTTGTAAACTGCCAAGCCAGTGGGAAGTCGGGGGTAAAGAAAAAAAAGTCCACTTGTTTCTTGTAGTGAGAAATTCCTTTGAAAAGTTAGGTATTTGCATTTTTGGGCCTCTAGACCCCAGGACTGCCTTTGGCAAACAGGTTAATCCTGGTCTTGATGGACCAAGCCGCAAGGTACCCTGAGGCCATATTCCTGAGGTTGGTGACTGCACCTATGCATGTATCTATGGTTGACAGGGCACTGGTGGGGATATTTACCAGAGTGAGCTTCCCTCGGTAAGTTGTATCCTACACGGGCTCCAACTTCATGTCTTCCTACCAGAAGTCCATTAGGAATGAGAGTGGGGTAACCTACAAGTTCTCCACACCATTCAATTTCCAAACCATGAAAGGTTCAACAAGACCCTGAAAGGCGTGATCATGGAACTATCAGAGCCCTTGAGTCAAAAGTGGGACGTCCTCTTGCCATGCCTTCTCTTAGCATACCTAGAAATTCCTCAGAAAGGTATGGTGTTAATTCCCTTTGAACTTATGTTTGATCACCCTGTACATGAACCTCTCAGTCTTGTAAAGGAGAGGTGGAAGCAAGATCCCAAGAACCCCTGCCAAGATGTAGTAAGGCATATGTTGGCTCTAAGGTCTCAGATGAAATGCTTCTGAATATAGGTCACTGAGACCCTCAGTGCACCAGTAAGTCACTCTAGTGGAGTATTGTCATATGTCACGTGCAGGCCCATTGTTGTTTTCCCTGTGTTAGCACGAGCAGGTTACAGACTGCCCTCTGCTTTGCGAATGTTTCTATACAAACGTATTTTGCTGTGTGCCATACTGTACTTTCCCACAGAATATGTTGTTCCTTTCACTTTCTGTTCTTTACTGGGATTTAGTCTCAACATAGTAGACAAGGTCAAGCAACAATGCCCCTTGTTATTTTGTTCTCATCAGGCCCTAGTACCTAGACAAAAACACACAAATGAAGCTGATGTTTGGGAACACATACTTATGTCATATAGGTATGTACAGTTAGGCAACAACACATTTAGGGGTCGATTCCGATCCTGTATTTTTTTTTTCCGTACGACTCCTATCCGTATTTGTTTCCGTACGAATCGTACAAGTCCTGTCTGACCTGTGAAGTACGATTCGTACGGGAAAAATCCATACGGATCGGCCCGATCCGTACGAATCAGATTCAGAAAAGTTGTACGAGACGGACCCGGACACTTTTCCGTACGAATCATAAAAATGCAGTCTGACCGTACTAGTACGATCCGGACCGGCTTTCCGATTTACGATTCGTATGGAAAACGTCCCGTACATGGGGAATGCCTTTACTGGCTATGAAGCGAACTTTGTACGACTCATATCCCGGGAAAAGTTGTTCCCAGGGTGCGAGTCATACAGGGGTACGAGTCGTACATGCCCCCCATGCATATGTATGCACCTTACAACAACATCGCGTATGTACGGTGCGTACCCCAACATCGCATATGTACACACCTTACGACAACATCGCGTATGTACGGTGCATACCCCAACATCGTGTATGTATGCACCTTACAACAACATTGCGTATGTACGCACCTTACAACATCGTGTATGTATGCACCTTACAACAACATTGCGTATGTACGCACCGCACATACGCAATGTTGGGGTACGCACTGTACATACACAACGCATGGGGGGAGGCTTGTACAACTCGTACCCCTGTACGACTCGCACCCCGGGGAACGTGTCGGAGAACGTCGCGTATGACCGAATCGGACACACACAAAAACAGAAGCTAATACAACAATACGAGTCGTACTGAAACACGGACACTGCAAAACAGCACAAGGAGGGTCAATTCGACTCGCACAACACCACAAAACACGTCTACAGTGCACAAAACATGGAAATGACTGACCTGGCCACATCCAAACAGGCAAACAGAGGGGCTAACTCACAACCACCCCTTATAACACACCCACCAAAAATTCAAACTGAGGCCCACCCACAAATAGACCAATAAAAAGGGCCCACACACACAAACCATGAGCCTTTGCAACAGACTCACTGCAGCTAGAAAGCACACACCAACAACTGCACCCATCCACCTTAACATATACAACTTCACACAACCTCCTTCAAACATACCCCCTCTTCACATTCAGACCCACACCTTCACATTCAGACCCACACACCCACAACCATCCACACCCTGACCCCACACCATGCCCACAGACAAGAATCCAAAGTTCACAAGGGAGGAGCTGGAGATCCTTGTCAATGAAGTCATCAGAGTCGAGCTACAGCTGTTTGGAACATTGGTCAGACAGACCAGCATAGGCGAAAAATCACGCCTGTGGCAGAGGATCGTCGATAGGGTGAATGCTGTTGCACCCATCAGAAGGACCAGGACTGAATGCCAAGCCAGGTGGTACGGTCTGCGGAGGTCAGTTAAGCGAAAAATGAATGACGACTACGCCCGGAGCAACATCACTGTAGGTGGTGGGCCCCGCAGACCAGTACATTTCCATCCCTGGGAGGAGAAGGTGATGGCCCTGCTTCCGCCGGTGGGAGTACATGGACTTCAAGGAGTTCCAGAGCCTGGTGAGTACACAAACAACTTATGTAACATGGGGGTAATGGCATCCACACCCCAACTACACAAAATGCATGCAACTACCCCCAAGCCCTCACCGGCCAGAACCACAGTCAAAAACAACTCGAATGCCACTAACATGTGTATGCCCCATTGAGAAAGCAAGGCCATGCTATGTCCCCTGCTACACAAAGCACTAACCCAAGAATGGATGTCCGGTATGCTGGGAGGGTGGGTGTCACAAAATGCATTGTTGAACTCCAAATCAGACACAATTGCCCTCATCCCATATGGCCAGGTACATACCCATGCACCATGCTCAATGCACAGGGACTGGGAAAGTACTGACAAGATAGCTAACACTGGGCCGCACAAGTCCCTACCTGGAGGAACAGTGCCAACTTGAATGTGTATGAAACATGGATGTTGCATGAAACAGCATTAAAATTGTCTGTCTCTCACACACAGATCAACGTGATGAATCTCCCCCCAACAATGGGGCTGAAGAATCACAGTCCCAGGCTCGGGAGGAACCTGATCCCACCAGCAGCGATGCCTCTCAACACTCCGCGGATGACCCCGACCGACCTGGACCCTCTGCTGTCCAAGCCCCTGCAGCACCTGGTTCAGGAACATCTGTGCCAACCACCACCCCCATTCCTGCCACATCCCAGGAGACACCGAAGAGCCGTGCCCGCAGTGAACAACTGAGCCAGTCTGACCAGGAGGGACAAGATGCGCCGGGCACCCAGGAGGAGGCAGACAACACGGCCACTGCTATCCCTCAGGGGTCCCATGGACCCGATGTGCCCACAACGGCAGCCCAGGCTTGTGTGGGCAGGGGTGGTGGGAGTGTAGGCAGACGGAGGCGAGAACCTGACCAGCCAGCTGAAGGGACCGGTATGTCACAAATACACAACATCATAGATGCATACCAGTGTGACACCAGGGAGTTCCGCCAGGTAGTGGTGACCCTCACAGAGATAAAGGGGACCATCACAGAAATGAAGAACCAGCAGGCCGAGCAACACACCAGTCAACAATAACACCAAGGACGGATGGAGGCAAGACTGGTTGAGCTCCTGGCGGTGCAAAGGGACATAAGACATTCACTCCGTCGGATCACCGACAACATGGGCAACCCTCCCTGTGCCACCAGGCGAAGACCACCACCAGCCACAGGGAGGGAGGAGGAGGAGGATTCGTTCAACGGAGCGTCCCAAGCATCGTCAAGGCCTGCCTCTGAGGGTCCCCCGAGGAAGGTGGGTCATCTACGGAAAAGACCGTGAGAGGCAGCGGCCCATCCACATCTCCCAGGTCACCTGGCCTGGCACCTGGCCTTCATGTGCGACAGCATCACCTCATTGACTGACATTATCTGCCACATGGACTTGCTGGTCACAGTCTGACCAATGATGCCAAACACTGTGGTCTGGACTCTGCTGACTTCAAATTCCAAGGATCCCAACTTCCCCTGTGAACTTTGGATTCTATGGTCCCTGAATTGCACCTTTTTCTTTGCACAAATCACGCACCAGACCTATAATATGTTGCAGTCATTTAGCATGAGTCCACAACATACGTGTGGGGATATGTCAAATTATGCCTGAGTGTGGAACTAACTCCAGCCATCCATACACTGGGATCTGAGTCCGGTCGAGGACACACATGGGTCACAGTGTACCATCAAATACAGACATGGAGCCCAATACCCACCCGTGATGGCCTCAAGCTGCTGAGGGGGGGCTGGCAATACTGCTCGGACAGACAAATTTGGAAGAGTATTATGAAGGCGTAGAGGTCATGGGTCATGTGGAGGTGCCCGGGGAGGGAGTCCCAGGTCTGTTTGGCGAGGTGGGAGAACTATCTCCTGCATGCAGTTGTTCTGTGGATGTGATGAATGGTGGCCAGGGCAAGGTTGGCTGCACGGAGTTGGGCCAACGGTGTGTTGGATGACAGACGTCCAAGGTCGGTTTTGGGTCTGGGGTTGTGTGTCAGACTCTAGTTACGGTACTCAACTACACAGGAACAGAGATGCTAGTTCCCAAATCCACCCCGACAGCAATCCAGAGCTTAGTGTGACAAGTCTCTAGAGTGGCTTTCTTGGGGGAAGGGGGAAATTGGATAAAATAACAAAAGAGAGAAGAGACTGTTCTGTGGCTTCCTTCCGGAGTCCGTCCAGCAGACTTCGATTGCTGAAGTGGTAACCTGTAGACAAGAGTTATTGTTATCATAAACCTTTAGTCCTTAACCTCTCTTATCTCTTAACCCCTAGTGCCTTGTTTCCCTACCATGCCAATTCCAGAACTCTGCTTCTCTTCTATTTCTTTTATTTCTTTTCTGTGTGTGCCTTTTATTCCTTAACTATATTCTTCGTCTGCAATTAAAAAGGAAATAGCTAGTACCCAAAGTTTATCTGCCTCATGTGAATCTTTCTCCCTGTGCTTCTTACTTACTTTACTATTTTTCTTTTCACTCTCCTATGTTTTATCTTCCTTGGTATCTGCTTTAGTTCACAGTTTTCTTTTCTTTTTTGCACACCTGCAATATATTTACATTTATCTGTTAAGAACTTCTGCTCTCTTTTAACTTGGTACTATCTATTTTACTTTGTTATTCTACTTACTGAGTTTGAGGTCTTTTCCTATTTGTAATTATTCATCTGTGTATTTTATGTTTTCTTTTCTTATTCTTTTCGTGGTGGTATTTTACTCTCTGTTCTTATCTACTGTCCGACGACTTATTTCTGTGGTAAGTATTGTTTTATCTTATTCTAATTATTTGTAGTTGCTCAAGCGTTCTAACATGTATTGTAATTCTCTCTTCATTTTTTCAGGACTTGCCGTTACAACTCGTTACCTCTCTGGAGAATTACAGTAAAGCCACTTTCCTCACAGTAAGTTCTATAACTCTATTGATATCAGTAATTTACTTCAGTTCTCTGACGTGACAAATATACACTCGTTAACTTAGCTTTGTTTTTTTTTCTTTTTCTTCAGAAGCTCCTGTAGACGCTGCTTTCTCTCCCTGATGACTCGGTGCGAAATCTTCACAAACTGAGACTTGCTGTTCTCCTCACACGTCACTCTACTTCATTGAACTCGGATTTCTAATTGTATCTAAGAATTTCCAAAGCCCTTCAGAAATAATTCTGAAAAGCCTTCAAACAAAACTGAAACACTTTTTGTCAGCGCGCTCTGAGGTGCGCACCTGACTCTCTAGAATTCTTGGTGAAGTGCGCAGCTCCTAAGCAGCGCGAGCCTCACCTAGGATTCCAGCGCGTTCTCTGCCAAACACTAGAACGCTAACAGCTACTCGGTTCTGGTGGCCTTTTCTGGCGCCATTTCCGAGTCAGCTCCACCCATGTACCTTCCATTGCTCGGGGTGTACAAACTTTGAGTCTTCGATGCGCAATTAAACCTATCTGTAATCTTGGGGTCCTGACAGTACCCTCCAACAAGGTAGGTTCTCTCCTCTGGGGTTTAGTTGGTGATCGTAGGTGAAAGGCCTTAACTAATCTTGGAGCATGGACATCTTCCTCTCGTTCCCAAGATCTTTCCTCGGGCCCATAACCCTTCCAGTCCACCAAATAGTATAACTTCCCTTTTTGCATTTTGGAGTCTAGAATTTCCTTGACTTCAAATTCAGTACCAGTCTCTAGCTGAAGAGGCCTTGGAGGCAGGTTTTTTCGTAGATTTTCTGGAGCCTTCTTCAACAGGGATATGTGGAAAACTGGATGTATTTTCAAACTGGGTGGCAATTGAACTCGGTAAGTCACCGGATTTATTTTCTCCTCTACCAGATATGGACCAATAAATCTCGGTTGAAACTTCCGATTACCTTTCAATCTCAAATTCTTAGTACTTAACCAAACTCTGTTTCCTATTTCCAATGAGGGGCCTACTCGTCTCTTTCTGTCTGCATAACTCCTATATTTTTCTTTAGCTAGTTCAAGATTTTCAATTGCCCTCTTATGTACCTGATCTAACTGTTTTACGATCTCCTCCACCGCCGGAACTGAGATCTCGGTTTGCCTGAGGGTTGCGTTGGGATGTCTTCCATAATTCACAAAGAAAGGGGAATACCCAGTGGAAACATTCTTTGCATTATCATGGGCGAACTCTGCAGCCCACAAATAGTCCGACCAATTTCCTTCTTGTTTCATAAGAAACAATCTCAAATACTGTTCAAGTGATTGGTTCACCCTCTCGGTTTGACCGTCAGTTTCTGGGTGATAACTAGTGGAAAAACGGACTTCTGTACCCAAACCTTCCATGAAAGATTTCCAAAAGTGGGAAATGAACTGTGGACCCCTATCTGTGATTACTATTTTAGGGATTCCATGTATTTTTACTATTTGAGTACTAAAATGAGTCGCCAACTGCTTAGCGGTTGGCACTCCCTTTAAAGCTGTGAAATGAGCCATTTTAGAAAGGGAATCTACCACTACTAAGATGGTATTGTAGCCCTGACTAAGGGGTAAGTCAGTAATGAGGTCTAATGTAACAATGTGCCAAGGATAAGGTGGAGTGGGTAAGGGCATAAGTAAACCTTTTGGGGCCTGCCTTCCGGATTTTCCCTGAGCACAAATCTCGCAAGTCTTAACATATTGCTCAATACTCTTCGACATTTCAGGCCACCAATAGTGTCGCTGGATCAGTTCTCTGGTCTTTGCCTCTCCCTTATGTCCTGCCAACTTTGCATCGTGGCATTCCTTGATAATCTGTTGCTGCAACTCTTTAGTGGGAATATACAGAGCTCCTTGGAAGTAGGGCAACTGATTACGGACCTCTCTTCCTTCCTCGCCCACTCTTTCAAGGTCTTTTCATCCATTGCGTCAGATATACCCTGTTCAAGATCAACTGAAGTGATTGCTCCAATAGTCTTTTCACTTGGGATAATGGATTGATTTCCTAGAGGTGTCTTTTGATTTTCTGTGTCTATCCTAGACAAGGCATCTGCTTTTCTGTTCTGGGCCCCTGGTCGATAAGTAATGACGAAATCGTAATCATCAAAGTACAGCGACCATCGCAATTGTCGTGGTGTTAATGTTCTGGCTGTTTTTAGAAATTTTAAATTTCTATGGTCTGTATATACTGTGACTTGATGCTGTGCCCCCATTAAATGATGTCTCCAATCTTTGAATGCGTCTTTTATGGCCAATAGCTCCTTCTCTGTGATTGTATAGTTTATTTCTGCCGGAGTTAATTTTCTTGACCTATAGGCGACTGGATGTAGCTGCCCCGTTTGTTGGCTTAGTTGGGACAAAATTCCTCCTACCGCCTGATCGGAGGCATCGGTTTCCACATAAAATGGTTCAGTCGGATCTGCATGTTGTAGGATTGGGGCTGATGTAAAACTTCCCTTTAGGGATCGGAAGGCTTCTTCAGCTTCAGTTGTCCATTCAAATTTGACCCCGTTTTTCAATAGAGGGGTGAGTGGCAAAATCTTATGCGAAAATTCTCCAATGAATCTCCGGTAAAAATTGGCAAAACCAATAAAGCTTTGTACTTCTTTGACGCTCTCGGGGGACTTCCAATTGATCACCGCTTCGATCTTCTTGCGGTCCATAAGAATGCCCGTTGGTGAAATTACAAAACCCAAAAATTCAACCTGAGAGACACTGAAAGCATACTTCTCTAGCTTTACAAACAGTCTGTTTTCTCTCAGCTTCTGTAAGACCTTTCTAACCTGATCCTGATGTTCTTCCTTGTTCTCAGAGTAAATAAGGATGTCATCAATGTACACCAGTGCACACTGGTCGATGAATTCCTTCAATACGTCGTTAATGAAGTGTTGAAAGGCTGCAGGAGCGTTACATAGCCCATAGGGCATAACCTGATATTCAAATAGGCCGAACCTCGTTCTGAAGGCTGTCTTCCACTCATCACCCTCCTTCATTCTCACCAGATGATACGCTCCCCTCAGATCCAACTTCGTGTAAATTGTTGCTCTTTTCACTTGATCTAGCAAAACAGATATTAGCGGCAATGGATAACGTTCTTTTTTGTAAACTTATTGATGGCTCTGTAGTCGATGCAAGTCCTCAAATCTCCTTCTTTCTTTGGCACAAAAAATAGGGGCGAGGAGACTGGGGACTGCGAGGGACGAATGAAGCTGTTTGCTAGATACTTAACCAAATAATCTTTTAAGTGATGGTGTTCTTTTTCCGTAACGGCATACACACGGCTGCAAGGTAGATTTGAACCGGGTTCTATCTCAATTTTACAATCGTAAGGTCTGTGGGGTGGTAATTGATCTGCCTCCACTTCATTGAATACGTCTTCAAAATCGCGATATTCCTCTGGTATGTCTTGTACATGGATTACACAAATTGATCCTCCCGTCTGACACAACGAATGTGCAGGATTCACCTCTTGCTCCTTCAGCTGGCCTCTGAAACAATTTCCCAAACAATAATCTGATTTCATCTTAATGGCTCTGGTACTCCAGTTGATTGTTGGATTATGTTCAGTAAGCCAGGGAAGCCCAAGGATCAACTGGAATTGGGGGTCATCGATCAAGTTAAACTGGATCTTCTCCTCATGTCCGTCATTCGAGATCAGATGAATTAATTCTGTGTGACTGAATATTGGACCTGAGGACAGATTGGTTCCATCCACAGCCCTAACGGGCTCAGCTTTTAACTTTTTGATGGCTTCGATTCCCACCTTGCTCGCAAACCTTAGATCGCAAAAGTTTCCGGTGGCTCCTGAGTCGATCATCACTGAGACTTCCCTCAGCGTCACGTGTCGAAATCTGATTTCCATTGATAAAGTTAGATGTGGCGCTGCAGACTGTAGAGTATTGGCCACCCTATGTTCTTTTGGAGTCTGATCGAAAATCGCATCCACCTGTTCAACTCCTCCAACAGATGGTGCCTTTAGTTTTCCTTTGGCTTGAAACTTCCCTTGGGTTTCTTTGAACACGCATGCACAAAATGACCTCCCGATCCACAGTACATGCATAGATTGTTAGTTCTTCTCTTTTCCTTCTCTTCTTTGGAAAGAGGACCCCGTATTGTACCAATCTGCATTGGTTCGATGCCCTGCTGACCTTCATTGCTTCGTCCTCCTTCCGACCTTACTCGATCATATCTTGGAATCACTGACTTGAAATCTTTCCTTTTTTCACCTTTTCTTTCCCCATGACGGAAATCGATTTCCAGCACTAAATCCACCAACGCTGAGATTTCTGTGGGTCTATTGGGTATTCCGGCCAGTGCATCCTTTAGCTCATCTCTTAAACCTCGATAAAACACCACTGCTCTCTTACTCTCAGGCCAGTTGGTTTCCACCACTAGTCTATTGAATTGAGCCAAATAAGAGACCACATCGCGGTTCCCCTGTTTCAGGTCGAGTAGCTCGTTGTCTACGGCTTGGGATATCCGCCTTCTGTCAAATATTTGAATAAACTCTTCTTTGAAGTTCTCATAATTCCGCAATATGGGATCGTCTTTTGCAATCAGAGGCAAAGACCAGGATGCTGCATCCCCACATAAGTATGACAACACAAAGGCCACTCGAGACTGAGCATCTGGAAAAATGGAAGGGCGGCACATGAAGTGTAATGAGCACTGCGTAATGAATATTTGAGCCTTCTGCGGATCCCCACTAAAACACTCGGGTGCCGCAAATGGAATGACAGGTGAGAGGGAGTGAATTACCTGAGTTGTCATCCTATTAGTCCCTTCTGTCAATGAAGCTTGAGCGTCCGACCCAGAACCAAAAGGTTGTCTAAGCCTTTGCGCCAATTCTGCGGTTTCTTTTCTAGAATTTACTACTTCTAATCTGAGGCTCTGGTTTTCCTCTCGGACTGCACTTAACTCTTTTTGTATGGTATCTAATATTGTTCCTAAACCTTGTACGTCTATTCCCTCAGCCATTTCTGTTCGGGTGTAAAATGCAACGTGGTCACTTCACTCTGTCAGACTCTAGTTACGGTACTCAACTACACAGGAACAGAGATGCTAGTTCCCAAATCCACCCCGACAGCAATCCAGAGCTTAGTGTGACAAGTCTCTAGAGTGGCTATCATGGGGGAAGGGGGAAATTGGATAAAATAACAAAAGAGAGAAGAGACTGTTCTGTGGCTTCCTTCCGGAGTCCGCCCAGCAGACTTCGATTGCTGAAGTGGTAACCTGTAGACAAGAGTTATTGTTATCATAAACCTTTAGTCCTTAACCTCTCTTATCTCTTAACCCCTATTGCCTTGTTTCCTTACCATAATGAATATAGCCAAAATTGGTTCTATATTTCAGCCAGTGTCCAGCCGGGCAGAGGCACCTTTAATAAGTTGAAATGATTAACAATGAATCAGAAAATGTAAGTATGATCTCAGTGGGATACAAGCCTGTATCCTGGGACTTACATATCGTAAGGACAACATGTGAAAGACGTTCAGGCAATTTCAAGGATGTTTCAATCTGAAAAATATATAGAATAGCGAAAAATCTGATACATTTACTGTCACCTTCACATTACGTTATGTACAAAGAATACAATGTGTAAGGGAGACAACTGTGTCGACGGCGTTTCGATCCATATCAGGAGGATATCGGATCATCATCAGGACTAATCAATTAAATTGCCCATGTTCAAAAGCCTGAATTTACATAAAGTTATAAATAGCAACACAACAAAAAACAGCGAATTGCAAGTAGGGAGAAAATGCGGGGAGAAAGGAGAAAAATAGTACAATAATTATTTAGACGTTTTCAAAACTACAAAAGCAAAAGATAAGAAAATGAGTCAGAGCAAGCAACCAACTACATCAGGGATAGACATTCTAAATGACGTGGGTAGCTGGCAAATCACATTGTACTATAACAAATCACGTGAGTAGCTGGCGAATCACATTGTGATATACCAAATCACGAGGAAAAAGTGGGGGTGTAGTTGCAGAGTGAAGTAGCAAACTAATCATGGAGAAGAGACAAAGTAGTAGGATACGGTGCACCTTAGGCATACAATGTGCTCAGCGTAGGCGGTAAATAGACTTACAGACAGGTGGTAGTCAGCCGTGCACGCAAAGGGTTAAGCAGCAATAAAGAAGTTTCAGAGATACAATGTGCCATGCTGTTCTGCTTGGGTATTCGGATCAGATAGAACCCGCTCATCAGAGCCTCACTAACCCAGCCAGAACGTTACCCTCTCCCTAGGGCCTATTTACAATAGTGCAACCACATTTATCTACCACCTAAGGACAGGGAATTCCTACTATACATACCAAGACCTCTTATAATCGGCGGCCTCGCGATCCCATACGGATCCAGACCTCTCTGCCCATACGACAGTATCACAAGTGGCGGTCTCGCGATCCCATACGAATCCAGACCTCTCTGCCCATACGAAAGTATCACAAGTGGTGGCCTCGCGATCCCATACGAATCCAGACCTCTCTACCCAGACGGCAGTCTCAGCACAATCGGCGGCCTCGCGATCCCATACGAATCCAGACCTCTCTGCCCATACGACAGTATCACAAGTGGCGGCCTCGCGATCCCATACGAATCCAGACCTCTCTACCCAGACGGCAGTCTCAGTACCAGTGGCGGCCTCGCGATCCCATACGAATCCAGACCTCTCTGCCCATACGACAGTATCACAAGTGGCGGCCTCGCGATCCCATACGAATCCAGACCTCTCTACCCCGACGGCAGTCTCATACAACAGTTCATCCTATGATCACCATAACATACAAAAAGGGAATCAGTCTCACTATTCATCAGATCACACAAGGACTGCCAGTTCAAGCATAGCCTGTTCTCTGGTTCGAGGGGCTCCTCTTTCCCTTATTCAGTTACCACTTACCTGATCAGGGTTAACATCTGTTCATGTAGCCGCAGCTGACTAGAAGAATAGGCTACCCTCTCATACAAGAACACGCAGCACATGTTGGTTCACTACAAACTGGGTACTTTATTACTCATTACATATGCAATCACATAACATTACAATATAACACATAACCTGCAAAGAAAAGTGAACGATTAAGTTGTACACTCTAATAAGAAAGGGTCGACATCACCTTAGTAGTATGTAGCCTGCACTCAGTGGTCATCTAGGTTCCCTTCTCGTCTGTGCCTCGGCTCGCCTGGAAGTCACACCTCCGCAGTCACGGATACATGTCTGCACCACTATGCGCTGTTCTCTTCACCCTTCTCCGAGTCACTGGGACCTCTTCCTTATCGGCTACTCTCTCCTCTCTGGCTATTCTGCTAGGAGAGTATCTGTCTCTCGGTTCTTCTCCGCCTTCAAGATGGCGTCTGTCTTCCCTGGAATAAGTAGTAGCTTTACTGCTAACGGCTAGATGCCGCCTACGGACTGAACATGTAACTGCCTCAGACTTTCACTAATATAGAGGTGCGTTTCCTCATGGAAAATTCCGGCCCGTAACCTGCCGCCCACCAAATTCTTGTACCTCCCCGTACCAAGGACACGTTCCCAGCCGGCCGGCCTGATGTAGTGTCTTCGGCATGAAGAAAAATACAATCCTTCGATAAGGGCCGGCCTGAACCGGTTCTCTCCAAGCGAATAACACCTCATAACTAAAACATTACATTTGACCTAGAAGCATCCCAAACTGCCGGAGCAGAAAGAAAGATGGAGTCTCTCCCGTTTGAGGCCTACCAGGCCTGAATTCAGCACGGCTCCATGAAATACCCTCACTACAGGACAGGCTATCCCTAATACTAACGAATCTATCCCCTAGGCTATGTGTGCAAGCCCTGATCTATGGGGAAGAGCACAGGATCATGTCGAAGTGCCTAGTAAATAGGCTCCATTCACTACTCTAACCCTTAGACTTGAATGGTAAGAGACTGAAGTCACATTTAATCATCTTTTCCTCACAAGAAGGCCGGGAAAATCGAGCAGAACATTTCACCCTTGACTTCAGTCTATTATACATTCATTAAACAGAACTAATATCTGTGGAAGAATAATATGAAACAAAACTAACTGATCTATGTCTAGTACCAGGTGTGCAGAATTGAAGTAGTGAAGGAATACACTGAATAAAGCAACAGATAGAAATCAAAATGCCGATAGTAACCAGAATACCTCCTAATATCGGACGTAACATATGCAAATCAGGTAACCAATTAAAGAGCCAGTCAAACCAGCCCTGGTCAATGTGTTTTCTAACTTCTTCTGTCAAGTCATGTAGTTTATCAATGTGAGCTTGAATTGATTTTGTATGATCAGACAAGTTAAAACAACAAAGACCCTCAAAATCAGAACAATCGTGTCCATGTTTAAGCAAAAGATAATCAATGGCCACTCGATTTTGCAAGATAGCTCTACGTTCACCCTGGGCGTCTAATAGCATGTCAGACAGGACTGTAGAAGTATGATTAATGGATTTTACCATCCAGCAGGCCATTTTCCCAATAGATTTGGCATTATAAACTGCCAAAGCAGGAACACCAACAATTGAAATAGCCAGGCTAAGGTATTCAGACTTGGAATATAAATGCAAAGATGAGTCACAATCCTCCTGTAACCTCACTGTATCTCGAATCACACGAGAGTTGGCATTCGGATGCGATGAAAACATTAACAAGCTCAGTCTAGTAATGGCACAAGGGCCTCCAGAAATATTAGCAGGGATATACGGCCAGGAAGTATTACCACATGAGAAAAGCCATCCGGCAGGTAGTAACATCGTGCGATAATGACTGGGGGTAACTACCAAACTCTTACAAGTCATGTTATTCTGAACAGAAGTACATGTTTTTGGTGTCCTTTGAAGGCACAAAGTTCGTTCATGAGCGGTGAATGAAGTGGCACCTTTCAATCTTAAACGCATACATTCGGAAATCGCACTAGGATCACAAGTAAGGAAAAAACACAAATCACCCTGTGCGATATTATAGGTAACTATTTGGGATTGGATGGGGGGTATCGGGTCTGACAGTACAGTACACAAGGGGCAATACTCATGGGTAGCAAAATCGCCCAGAAGAACATTGGGGCGAGCATTCGATATATTAAAAATATGAGTCAAAGTCTCCAATGAAGCAGGGACAGCAACTAAACAAGTCGCTAGAATGTCAGTCACCGATCTCATCGGTGTCAAGCAGAAATGAGGGGCTTTAGTTACTCGTTTGGCTAACGTAATCCAAAAGTTCGACGACGAATCCCACGCAGCGAAGGAACGCAACACTCGGGTTCTCAACTCAGCCCGGGTTGATGGGATCCCTCCTCTCTCATCGTACCAGCCCAAAAGGAGTCCAACGCGGACACATCCTGCAGCAACAGTCCAAAGAATGATCTGAAAGAGAATCAAATACAGGCATTATTCATTCTCGTAAGTAACATTTGTCAGCCGGGACTGCTTCCCAGCTATCTTTCCCTGGTCTCATAACTAAAATGGTGTTGTCTTGACCGGTTGCAATGACTTCTGCTTGTTCAGGGGGATTCTTAGGCGACTGCACCCAAACTCTGGCCCCAGGATTATCTGTGGAGCCAAAACCTTTCTGGCCTCGTACAGTTAGCAACGTTGGGGCAGTGCCTTTTGTGATCTCACCACTGAAAACAGGCATTATTAGCAATTGAGCCACTCGGTCAGTTTGATGTATCAGTAAGTCAACCTCACTGCTATTCAGCAGGAGCACCTTAATCTCTCCCTGATAATCACTATCAATGATTCCTCCAAGCACCTGAATGCCTTTTACAGCCAGCCCCGATCTAGGGGCGATTAATCCGAAATTCCCAGTTGGTATATGAACACCAACACCAGTTTCAATGATGACTCGATCCTTACTTTTTATAACGGTGTTATCCATGGCATGCAAGTCTAAACCTGCCGACCCTGGGGTCGCTCTACATAGAGCCAAAGCTCCGGGAGTAATCTCCCAGTACATCACGGTCTCTCTGATTTCATTGGGCTTAGCATCAACATTCGGAGGAAACAAACGCATAAGTGGGGATTCAGCATTTAGAAAAGGACGGTTATTCAAAATCAATAGCGCTTGAGTCAAAAAGTCTCGCCAATTCTTATACTTGTCATCTGTTAATTTACGTAACTGATCTTTCAGCAGTCCATTCAACCTCTCCACAAGACCCGAGGCCTGTGGATAATATGGTACATGAAACACCCATTCAATATTGTTTTCCACACAGAATTCCTGTACCAATCTTCCACGAAAATGGGATGCATTATCAGATTGAATTTGGAATTTGGAATGGCACACCATAATACATCATAATCAATTCCAATGTTTTAATAGTATTCAATTGGGTAGCTTGCTTACAGGGAAGGGCCATCAGCAGGCCACTGTATGTATCAACAATAGTGCAAACATATTGACAATTCCTACTCCTAGGAAGTGGACCAATGTAATCAATCTGCCAAATTTGAGCGGGCAATTTCCCGCGATGTAAATGACCTTTAACAGTTTGGGGCACTTTGCGCTGCCTGATATGCTGACAAATGGGACAATGTAGAATAACATTTTTGATTAAATCTAGGGGAATATAAATTCCTCGATCAGCAGCCCACCTGCTAGTGGCTTTCTCTCCAAAGTGTCCTGCTTTCTGGTGGGCCCATTTTGCCAATCCCGCAATATCAGAATCTTGCCTGTCCACCACTGCCTCAGCAATTTTAGATTTCTCATCTGCAATGTTATGAAAGAATTTGTCAAGAGAGTCTATCGGGGTATGAGCATCCACATGGAAGATTGTAACAGTACTCTGTGGGAGCATTTCCCAAATCTCCTGCCATAATTCTTTTCCCCACAGTTCTTTTGAATGGATTTTCCAACTATGGGAATGCCAAGTCGGTAACCAAACTGCCAGTCCATTGGCAGTAGACCAAGAATCGGTGAAAATATGACATGTGCCAGGTAACTCTTGTTTCAGAACTTGATAAACAGCATAGAGTTCAGCAAATTGACTGCTCTTACCCTCACCAGTTGTACTCAGTAATTTTTGTGTGATCGGATTATAGGACACCGCCTTCCAATGCCGTTTCGTCCCTATGAACCTTGCTGAACCATCCGTAAACCAGACATGGTTTCTGTCCTCTGCGGACAAATCATCCAAAGGTCTACCCCACTTAACAGGAGATTCCTGTACCAAAGGTACGGAACATTCACTCTCAGTCTCAGTCGATGGCGCCCGTGCCACCTGCTCATGCAATGATGCAACTCCTTTTTGTCCCACACGTGCCCTGTCTTGTATATACCATTTCCATTTAATCACACTCGCCTCTTGAGCGTGTCCAATTCGGTGAGTTTTCGGCGAACTCATAACCCACTGCATGATAGGAATTTCAGGTCGCAAAACTATATCATGTCCCAAAGTCAATTGCTCGGTATCCACCAGAGCCCAATAACATGCAAGTAACTGTTTCTCAAAAGGTGTATAACGCTCACCAGCATCAGGTAACTTTTTGGTCCAGAAACCTAACGGTACTCTACTCTTGCCTTGTTTCTGCCACAAACTCCAATTCGCATAAAGGCCTTGTACAGACACATTCAAATCCACATCACCATCACATACAGGCCATAAATCCAGAGCATGCTGGATTGCTTCTTTTGCCAGACTGAACGCATCTTGCTGTGGTTTATCCCATTCAAATGCATTCTTTTTACGAGTGACATGGTACAAAGGGGCCAATATTTGACTCAAATGAGGAATATGCTAGCGCCAAAAACCAAACAAACCAATGAAGCTTTGGGCTTCTTTCCTATTCCTCGGAACTGCAAAATCAAGAATTTTCTGTTTAACCTGAGGGATCACTTCTCGGTGCCCCTCATGCCAATTAATACCCAAAAATTTCACAGCCTGGGACGGACCTTGTAATTTATCCGGGTTGATTTCCCAACCTTTCTCACGCAGGCACTCAATGACTCTGTCCAATTGGGTCTGAACTTCCTCTTGTGTTTCGCCTTGGATCAAAATATCATCGATATAGTGACATATCTGAATTTGCGGATGAACCGGTACCTCAGCCAAATGCTCTGCCACCAGCCGGTGACATATCGTAGGACTATGCACATAGCCCTGGGGAAGACTCCTAAACGTCATCTGACGCCCGTTCCACGTAAAACTGAATTGTTCCTGACACTCAGGGGCAATCGGAATCGAAAAGAAAGCATTAGCAATATCAATGGACGCATACCATGTACCTGGATGTTTTTGGATTCTTTCAATTAGGGTAATAACATCCGGTACTGCAACAGTCAAAGAGGGTGTGTGTCTATTCAATTCTCGATAATCAACAGTCATGCGCCAAGAATTATCACTCTTACGTACAGGCCAAACAGGATTATTCCAAGCAGAAGTAACTGGGGTTATAACTCCTGCATCCACCAACTCCTGAATAGTGGTACTAATCTCTTCATGACCACCTGGAATACGATACTGCTTCTGACGAACCACTTTTGTCGCCTGGGGAACTTTTATGGGGGGCATTCTCAAACGACCAACCCGTACAGGCCTGGACGATATATAATGTTTAGTTCTAAATTGGTAACATCCATCATCTAAGTGCAAAGTCATTCCTTTCAAAATATCAATTCCAATTATGAATTCTAAGAGTGGTACCACTAATACAGAGTATTCTTTTCTAGGAATTCTACCTATTCTCATTTCAAGTAAAGTTTGAACTGCGGGAGTTTCCTTTCCACCTAATCCGGTAATTGTAAAAGGCTGACCTTTAAACTTCTTTGATTTTCCATGAATAAGAGTGGCCTCCGCTCCTGTATCTACCAATGCTTGGGCCCTTTGGACATTACGATGTCTCCAATAAATATCAATATCTACATAGGGTCTATTATCTCTGTGAGCCCATCTGTGTACTGGAGCTTGACCTATTTCCTAGTCATTTTTACTGCGTTCTGTGTACCAGGATAAATCAGGATAAAGACTCTCACGTTTCCCAGTTATCGAGACCTCCTGTTCATATCCATCTCCATTACGAAATGGATTCCTGTCCTCTGCATTGTACTGCAGGTTTCGATCGGCCAATCTGTGTCGATCCTCTCTCCTTCTCAACTCAGGGGATTGATCCCTATCATCTCTACGTCTGCTGTTAACATAATCATCTCTCCCCCTCTCTCTTTCCCCCTCTCTCTCCCTGTCTCTCTCACGACGGGGGGACAAACCACGTACATAACGTCGATCATCACGACGATCAGAGCGCCCACGGCGGTCGTCATCACCGCTACCGTCAGAAAAACCACGATCACACTCAGTCGTCCGAACACGCCGGGCACCCTCCTTTCGATCCAAGCCACGTTTGCGAAACATTTCCCACAAACGAGAAGTAGTCTCACCGTCAATGTCCTCCTTCCGCACACCATCGGCCATAAGACCAAAAAACATATCACGTCTAGTAAGTTTATTGTCACCAGGAGTACGAGTGTCAGGCCGGGATTGCCGTTCAGGTTTAAACCACTCACCCAACTCACCGAGTTGGCGTACCGATTCCAGCACCATAGACAATACGTTACCAGTCTGATTAATCAATGAAGTCATCATGACCTGCTTATAAGCAACAGGGGAAGAACGAATAATACGATTCCGCACAGAAGATGTCAACAAACCATCAAGCAACCTGTCAGCAGTATTCAGAAAAATTGCCGTTTTCATCACCTCCTCTTTGAGACGTTGTGCAGCATCGCACAAAGTATACCACGGTTTGTCATTCACAGGCCAGTCAGACTCAGTAGGATATTTTTGATTACAACCCTCAGTCGCCAATTGAAGCAAAGAAATTTGACCACCAACATTAAAGTTACGAAAATGATCCTGTACAGTAGAATCCGAGCTTAAGGAACAAAACTTCAAACAATCGCCAGCATCCAACATAATGCCAGCAGCGCCCAGTTCATAAAGGCGCACCATCCATGTGAGTAAGGTCTCACCAGCTCGCTGCCGAAATCGCTGCAAAATATCACTAATTTCTTGTTGAGTAAAATCCTCCAAAGAGTCTAAAGCAATACCATTCGGAGCACCGGGAGCCTGCTGCAACTTCCGCCGAAAAACTGGATGCACCGAGACCGCGGGACGAGCAACACAAGGAGCTCGACCAGTACACATAGAGGAACAATCAGTGTAAGAAGCATCGACCCCACTCGAAGGACGAGCGCAATCATGGGGTGCACCATCAGAGTCGCAAGAAGCAGACTTACAACCACGGCCGGAGCGAGAGGACTCGCGCTTGGCAGACTCCTCACCCGAGGAAGGAGAATCACTCGAGTTCCAGATATTACCATCCCATTCATCAGGATTCCAATCCAGTCCGGCTTTCGCCACGACCAGACGCACCTTTCGCGTCGAAACCCGACCACGCCGATTTTTGTATTTATAACGAGCAATTCGCACAGCCGCCCTCTCGGCAATAGTTTGGTACGTCTCAAGTTTGTCAGCAAGCAACTTATTTTGACACCGCAACAAAGTATGAGCATTCTGAATCTCAACAAAGTTCGCCTCCACATCCTTATGCAATTTCTGCAACTTCAACAACCTCTCATGCAGAATCCTGTACGCAGACAGAACAATCCAACCTCTGCGCCCCAAAACGGGAAGCTCATCACCCTTAGATACCGGCGCCTTCTGTAAACAAGTAATCACATTAGCCGGCTCCGCCAGCTCCAAAAAAGAATTCCAATTCTCACTCAAACCAGTAGAATCAGCCCACTCACGGGCTAAGGCCTCATAAGGCGTTGAATCCCAGCCGGGAATATCAACGGGCAACTTAAAAGTAGATTTCGACTTTCTAGAAAACATCTCGGAAAAGAAAGAAAAAGGGAAAAAGAGAAAGAAGAATGAGAAGAAAAAAAAAAAACTACACACACAATTATATACAAATAATATACAAACGAAACCACGCACGCGCCGAAAGCAAACACGATACAACCACAACGCACACAGGTTTCGTAAACGGTTCGTGACGCCAAATGTTCTGCTTGGGTTTTCGGATCAGATAGAACCCGCTCATCAGAGCCTCACTAACCCAGCCAGAACGTTACCCTCTCCCTAGGGCCTATTTACAATAGTGCAACCACATATATCTACCACCTAAGGACAGGGAATTCCTACTATACATACCAAGACCTCTTATAATCGGCGGCCTCGCGATCTCATACGGATCCAGACCTCTCTGCCCATACGACAGTATCACAAGTGGCGGTCTCGCGATCCCATACGAATCCAGACCTCTCTGCCCATACGACAGTATCACAAGTGGCGGCCTCGCGATCCCATACGAATCCAGACCTCTCTACCCAGACGGCAGTCTCAGCACAATCGGCGGCCTCGCGATCCCATACGAATCCAGACCTCTCTGCCCATACGACAGTATCACAAGTGGCGGCCTCGCGATCCCATACGAATCCAGACCTCTCTACCCAGACGGCAGTCTCAGTACCAGTGGCGGCCTCGCGATCCCATACGAATCCAGACCTCTCTGCCCATACGACAGTATCACAAGTGGCGGCCTCGCGATCCCATACGAATCCAGACCTCTCTACCCCGACGGCAGTCTCATACAACAGTTCATCCTATGATCACCATAACATACAAAAAGGGAATCAGTCTCACTATTCATCAGATCACACAAGGACTGCCAGTTCAAGCATAGCCTGTTCTCTGGTTCGAGGGGCTCCTCTTTCCCTTATTCAGTTACCACTTACCTGATCAGGGTTAACATCTGTTCATGTAGCCGCAGCTGACTAGAAGAATAGGCTACCCTCTCATACAAGAACACGCAGCACATGTTGGTTCACTACAAACTGGGTACTTTATTACTCATTACATACGCAATCACATAACATTACAATATAACACATAACCTGCAAAGAAAAGTGAAAGATTAAGTTGTACACTCTAATAAGAAAGGGTCGACATCACCTTAGTAGTATGTAGCCTGCACTCAGTGGTCATCTAGGTTCCCTTCTCGTCTGTGCCTCGGCTCGCCTGGAAGTCACACCTCCGCAGTCACGGATACATGTCTGCACCACTATGCGCTGTTCTCTTCACCCTTCTCCGAGTCACTGGGACCTCTTCCTTATCGGCTACTCTCTCCTCTCTGGCTATTCTGCTAGGAGAGTATCTGTCTCTCGGTTCTTCTCCGCCTTCAAGATGGCGTCTGTCTTCCCTGGAATAAGTAGTAGCTTTACTGCTAACGGCTAGATGCCGCCTACGGACTGAATATGTAACTACCTCAGACTTTCACTAATATAGAGGTGCGTTTCCTCATGGAAAATTCCGGCCCGTAACCTGCCGCCCACCAAATTCTTGTACCTCCCCGTACCAAGGACACGTTCCCAGCCGGCCGGCCTGATGTAGTGTCTTCGGCATGAAGAAAAATACAATCCTTCGATAAGGGCCGGCCTGAACCGGTTCTCTCCAAGCGAATAACACCTCATAACTAAAACATTACATTTGACCTAGAAGCATCCCAAACTGCCGGAGCAGAAAGAAAGATGGAGTCTCTCCCGTTTGAGGCCTACCAGGCCTGAATTCAGCACGGCTCCATGAAATACCCTCACTACAGGACAGGTTATCCCTAATACTAACGAATCTATCCCCTAGGCTATGTGTGCAAGCCCTGATCTATGGGGAAGAGCACAGGATCATGTCGAAGTGCCTAGTAAATAGGCTCCATTCACTACTCTAACCCTTAGACTTGAATGGTAAGAGACTGAAGTCACATTTAATCATCTTTTCCTCACAAGAAGGTCGGGAAAATCGAGCAGAACACATGCGTGAGCGGTAATAGGACTTGCAGACAAGTGGTTGAAATAACTGTCAAATATGCGCGCAAGGGATGAAGCAGCAATGAGGAAGTGAGAGAGCTGAACAGTGTCACAGAGGTCGAGCGGTGAATAACAATGCCGAAAAATGGCCGATGGAAAAGGTGGGTATTACCTCAATGTACGAGACTGGAAAGTTGGGGAGGCTTCAAGGACGGGTGAGAAGTCCAGATAAAAACCTAAAGGACGCAAGTCTGGTTTCAAGAGAAGTAGGGCGGTGCCTGTGAAAAATGGGTAGTGTGAGAAAGATATGCAAAGAGGTGATAAGGAAATGGTTGAGCGTGGTTGTAGAGGCTTACCTACGGCTTAAGGGTTCCAGGATTACAGGTCACGGTATAAATTCTGTGATCATCTGGAAGGGCAGAAAAGGCAAGAAGTGGGAAAAGGAAAGCGTGGGGGGTGTCGTGGGGGTGGCAGGTGTGAATCGAGACTGCTCCTTACCTCAAGATGGTGAGAGGATCGGATTCCATGGCCACACCAAAAAACGACTCGCTCGGGCAGCGCAATTGCGGAAGTGAAGTGAATGGGAGGATCCCGGCATGTTAATGTTATATGGAGTCAAGTGGTTGGTCATGTGATCGGGAGGAGGGGCGTGTATAGCCGAAAGAGTACAGCCCTGATTGGAAAACCGAGACGTGCAATTGCGGGCGCCATATTGGGAGGATGGAAAGCTAGTAGTGGGCCAGGAAGGCAGGGGGAAGGAAGATTAGAGATATAGATGGGAGTGGCAGCATGTGACTGATTAAAGATATATCAAATAGTGAAAGCTAGGGCAATAGTAAAATACAGAAATGGCTGCAACAATAAACATTAATGTATGATGATAAACCTATGCAAGCAAGACATTCTCATGAAATCCAAAAACATTAGCGAAGCACAAAGAAACGCGGTGAAAATGAACATAAAATGGAGTGTCAGCAGGTGGCTACATAAAGATATTGTGCCACAACGATGTTCAATAGAGTGTGGAGATAAAACATATGCGGTCATACAGACTAGTAGGAGCTTACAATAAAGAACCATCTCATGAGAGTCAAGGCATTAGTGAACCACATGAGTAGGGGCAACAGAAGCTTATGCCACAGTAATTGTCCAAGAATGTCCAAGAAGAGCAGAAAGTTATAGCAAAGCGGTCCAATCCTCAAGACGGTTCAGCCCTGTATGGATGCTCCCAGTTTTCAAAATCCACTTCAATTCCTCTTTGTTCAGCAGTTGCGAAAGATCTGCGCCTCTCGGGGGGATTTTTACAACGGAAACCACTGTCCAGCGTATGTCATCCTCAGTATGACCTAGAGCTTCGAAATGTTCGACCAAAGGGGCATTTGGTGTTTTACATCTTAGTCTGCTCCTGTGTTGCCAGATTCTTATCCGGATTTTTTGCGTGGTTTGACCTATGTAAATCTTATCACAGGGACATAAGATGGCATAGATAACATTACACGTATTGCAGTTGCTGAAGTTCTTGTGTACACATCGAATATTCCCAAACACAAACTCTTTGCAATCTGAGGTGAATCTACAAGTTTAGCAGTTGCCACACCTGTTATGTCCGATAAGGGGTGGCAGGGCCCAGTGGTCATGGAGAGTGCCAGTATTGGGTTGAGTGGGGAGGGCTGCTCTTACCAAGTGATCTTTGATGTTCTTGCTTTTTTTGAAAGCAAAGAGAGGTCTCTCAAGATCAAGTATACCTGCGTTCAGCACAATCCAGTGTTTGAGAATGCTTTTCCGTAGTTTGTTGGAGGAGAGGGAAAAAGTAGTGACGCAAACTATGCGGTTCTGACTAGTCTTAGGTTTGGGTTCTAAAAGGCATTCCCTTGGGCAATACCACGCTCTTTTGAGGGCATTGCGAATCAATCTTTTGGGTATCCTCTTGAGGTCAGTTTGTTGTTTAGTATTTTCGCTTCTCTGAAGTAATCCTCTTTGAGGGTACAGTTACGTCTTATACGTAGGAATTGAGAGTATGGTAGAGAATCTCTTAATGCTCTGGGGTGGTTGCTACTATACTTCAGCAGAGTGTTGCGTTCGGTTGGTTTCCTGAAAAGGCTAGTGATTAGATGTCCATCTTTGTGTGCAATATTCAGGTCTAAAAATGGTATAGAAGATTTGTTATGTGTGAGTGTGAATTTAAGACCACCGCAGTTGTTGTTGAGCCAATGGAGGAAATTTTCTAGCATGATCTGAGTATCATGCCAGATCAGAAAAATGTCATCTATGTAACGCTTCCATAGTGACATAGCAGAGAAAAAAGGGTTCTGCTGAACTAGTATGTGGTTCGTTTCAAGGGCGTTCATAGACAGGATGGCTAGATTAGGTGCGAAAACTGCACCCATGGATGTACCTTTGGTTTGCTGGTAGTATTGGCCATCAAACATAAAAAAAATTCCTTGTGAGACAGATCTGAAATACTTAGGTTTTTCCGTAAAATTAGATTTTTTCTCTGCTATGTCACTATGGAAGCGTTACATAGATGACATTTTTCTGATCTGGCGTGATACGCTGAGATATGAGCCCTGGGGCATAGGCCAGTGTACTACATGCTGAAGGGTGGAGGCCGACTCCCTGGGCCTTGCTGGTGAGCTACTTGTTGATTTAATCCTGGGCCCTCCTCTGGATACCAGTGTTGGAGATGTGTGAGCTGACAGTTTGGTAGCACATGGTGTAGAATGCCGTTGAGAGGTCAAGGGGGTGGTCTCACCATTGTTGAGCAGGGCAAAGTTGTCGTTGGTTGTGGCAATTATGACGGTTGCAGTGGTGTGATTACTGTGGAAGATGGTCTGGTGCCAGTTGCCTGGAGCTGTTTGTGTGGAGGAAGTTTGTCAGTTGGTGTCTTCCTGATGACATTTGCTGGGTAGGGAAGCAGGGTGATGTTCCAGGAGATCCTGCGGTCCGTTGCTTAAGAAGGGCCTGGGTCTCTGCATGCCTCCAGCTCCCATGGAATGTGGCAAACTCAAAGGAGACATTCATGACATGCTGGACGTGGGGTTCAAGGATGGGGAATGATTTGGTTGAGATGTTGTGTGGGAAGGGGCCTGATGGAGAGCCAGAGTGGATGATGCACATGAGCCAGGTGGTTTATTTGCTGCTGATGGGAGTCCAGAACCTGAGGGGGGTTTGTCCCGCGAATAATAGTGCTGTCTGCCTCTGTGTGCCAAGGCTGTCGTGTATGTCCATGAGCTTCCAGTGGTAGAAAGTTGCAAGGGATTTGATCTGCCTTGCAAGGGTGGGGTGTCTTTTGGATGGAGAGCTGCTGTCAGTTCACTCACAATGCTGATGAGCTCCTTGATGTCTTGTGTTTCGGTGCCTCGGCCCTATCTGAAGGATCTCCACTTGTCCTTGCTGATGATATGGTGATGGCTGTGTGTGGCGTTTTCCAGGGCTCTAAGGTAACTGATGGTTCTTTGTGTTGCAAGGTTTGCACAAGAGTCCGGCTAGATCTGTATGAGTCCAGTAGGTCTGCCTTGTCCCAGGTGGCTTGACTGTTGTTGTGCTTCACAGGAAAGTCCGTCAATGTGGCAAGATCGTCGGATCAGTTTCTGATCCAGTGTGTGAGGTTGCAGGGTGTGGCGGGGGTGTTGGTTTGAGTGCTTGTCTGTGGTGACTTACATCAAGCATCTTTGGGGGATCAGTAGCAGGTAGTGGGGCAATGTGTTGGTTGTTGGAGACGTGGATGCAAATGTTGATGGACCAATGATGGTTGGTGGTGTGGTTCTCCTCCAGCAAGAAGTTACTGGCCCCCAGCCACATGTAGCCTGTGGAGGTAAGGGCTTGCGTGCAGATGTAGGTGTTGATGGCTTTGCGGAATTGTGGATGTAGGCCTGGAGATCTGTAGATGAGTGTTACTCTGAGGGTTGCCAGGAGGTTGGTGCGAAACCGGATTTGTGACTCTGAGGGTGTACTTGTGAATAAATTGCAATTCATCCTCCGGGATTGTTGGTGCCATCCCTGCGGGTGATCTTGTATCCGTCAGAGATGGCAATGAAGAAGTTGTGTGCTGAGGATGCTTTTATCCAGGTTACTGTCATGAAGGTGATGTGTGGGGCTGTTGTGTTGAGGAGGTAACAGAGTCCAATGGCATGCTGGTGGACAGCGTGGGTGTGGAGTAGGAGGCACATGACCTGGTTGTTCTGACAGGGTCTGCGCTGTGTAGGCAGTTGGAGTTGCACACTCAGCATGCGAAGGTGTCATGTGTGCGCTTTGGGGTTGCCTGATAGCAGGCGGTTGATTGTCTGGTGGACATTGGGGGTGGCTGCAGCATGACCCTGTTGTGTGATGTGGGTCATGCAAGGACCAGAGGGTCGTGCACTGTGCACGTTGCAGGTGCAGACGGTCCTGCCTTTGGCACGGCGTTGGCGCAACAGTGTCACAGACAAGCTGCTGGCTGCATTAAGAATGGGTGGAAGGGTAAGGTAGGAGCATTTTGGAGGCATGTGGGTTGCAGAATCAGAGGCACTCGGTGGGGCGGTGCCGCAGGTGAGGCAGCAGCAGGCGGAAGGGGTGAGAAACTAGGCAAAAAGTAGCACACAAAGACAAGGAGGTCAGAAAGGCACAGTGCAACAGGTGTATGTAAAGGTAGGAGTGTCAGGTTACTCATGGGTCACTCCGAGAAAATGTATGAACAATCACCAAAAATGACGGCCACAAGATCAGGCAACAAAATGCGGAGCTGCGCACAGGAGACACACCGTCAGCAGGCGTTGATGTCCCGTTGTGGGGAGCAACCTGCACAAATACATACACAACCAGGTACTTCATGCACAATAGAGATTATTAGCCATGAAGAACTGCATGCATGTTGCCGAAGTACACATACACTCATATGCTCAATCTTTGACAATTATGCCATAGATGACGCATGCAAACTGGCAAGAGATCTGCAGTGACAGAGATGAGGCACTTTGGATTGTGCTGAACACCTTTATTACACAAACTCACACAAAGGGAAATGCATCCATATGAACAGACTCACAGGTCAGTTGACATAACAAGTGGGACATACGCTGGACCCCCACTTCACAACACGGATGTTGTAAATCCCAATGAACTGGCACACAAGTTAAGGGGATGAGCCAAACACATCCTGCTGCACACGGAGAGGCTGCAATTCACCATAGAGCCTGTTGTTGTGATGTCCCACACCATGTCCACCTGTAGCATCCGCAATGTGTCAGAGGCAAGGTTTACACACATTGATGCCTTCATCAGACTCCACACTCCACTACAGATGACTGTCAAGAAGGGTGACTATCATGTCATGGGAGTGATGCTACATGTCATATGCCCCATGGTGAGAAGACATGTATGCATGGTACCACAACATGCACAGAAGCAGTCCCCACACATTCCCAACACGTACCACCACCAAAAAGCCTTGCTGCAATCCTTACCCAAACTGACATTTCCACATGTCCGTGCATGGAACGCTGATTCAGCACACATTGCAATCCTCATGAGGAATAGCAGGAGTACAAAGATGACACGAGCAGACAACAGGCGCAAAAACCTGGGAATGACAGACACACAAGAGGTCACCTAAAACAATTCTCGCCGCACACATGGTCAGTTACGAAACATGAACAATGTTGGACACATGCAAATTTCAAAGAAAGTCTCCCTGCAAAACTGTGTGGCATGACATCATCACTCGATTGACACATCAGAACACACATCAAAGTCACTTTCCATTCAGTCAGCTGGACACACACATTGCAACACATGCCACTCAATGCTACAAGCTTGCACACTCATACCCAGTGACTCACCATTATGAGAAGAAGTTGCGTATGAGCTGACTCCGGATATGATCCTCCTCCTCCTCATCACTTGCCTCGTGACCAAGCCCTGGATCCTCCACGGGTGGATGTTCCTGCTCATCCGGATCCAGGATGAGTGCCACTGCCTTCTCAACTGCCATGTTGTGCAGCATGCAGCACAGAATGAAGATTTTGCAGACCTTCTCCTGTGCATATGGGAGGGACCCGCCTGTCTTGTCAAGGCACCGGAATCGGCTCTTCAGGAGGCCAAACGTCCTCTCAATCACTCGCCTGTGCATTGTTGTACCGGTGATCTGCAGCTGTTCTTGGGTTTCGGAGAGGTGTCAGTAGCCATGGCATGTTGGGATATCCAGAGTCCCCTACATGGAAACATTATGTAAATAAGTGGGTCAGGAGATGCCATAAGAGCCAAAGATACCGCAAAACACAGGACAAACAGAGTATACCCACCAACAAGACATGCTCGCTTGTTGTGCATCCACAGCATCATTTGTGGCACCCTGCTACACCTCATGATGTAGGCATCGTGTGCTGATCCTAGAAAACGTGCACAGACATGGGAAATCAGCATGTTAGCAAGACACACCACAAGGGCATTTATTGAGTGGTAATGTTTTCGGTTGCGATAGGCTTGCTCCTGTGCCTGTGGTGCTACCAAAGCCACATGTGTCCCATCAATGGACCCAATGACATGGGGCATCCCTCCCAGGGCATAGAAATCACCCTTGACATCTGTCAACTCCTCAGGAGTAGGAAATTTGATGAATTCATCAAGGTGCTCCAACATGGCTGCCAAAACATCACGCAGGACACGGCTGAACATTGTCTGTGACATCCCACGAACATCAGCTATGGTCAATTGAAACGTACCTGTGGCAAAAAAATGTAGGGCTGCCATCACCTTCATCTTGGGGGTCAGCGCAGTATGATACCTGTGTTGTGGTTGGAGGTGTGGTGCCAGCTTGTTACTCAAGTCCTCAATCAACTGTCGAGTGAATCTGTAACATAGGATGCAGGCACGTTCCCTCATGGCAGCCAAGTCTGGCATTGGTCTTGGGACAGGCGGTGCCCTGCAGGACATTGTTAGGAATAATGAAGATTGAGAGTCTGCCAACATCAATGTCAATGAACATAGCACATGCTAAACTGCTAATAAACATCAGGTAACTATGGAGTCTGGTGTGTGCAATACATCCAGGACACATATGCCAGCTTGCTGGTACTCCTACGAAAAGCCAGATACACCTGTTGATTGTCAAGTCTACATGACATGCCCTGAAATGAGCTGGGGGCAAGTCTGAGTGAACAGCCAGAGATATCACCGGAGTGACACACATCCACATAGCTGCATTGGAAGGATGTCATCTCATCCAGACAGCTGACTGCAAGGCACACGCACAGGCCACATGTAATGTCAAATGTACATATCAAACACATTGCGATGAAGGGGTACACGTGACAACAAAAAAACACAGCCATTGAGACGACGCAGACATGTATGCATGGGAAAATATGATGTCCGATGCACACAGACCCTACAGCCATGGGAATCCACATGTAGCATGGTGTGCGTAGATGTGTGCCATGCTCATCTCCACACAGACCCATGTTGGATGCACCAACAGCAGATGCAGTTGACGGAACACTAACAGCAAGCTCATGGGAACACATGACACACACCTGACATAGTCACATAGGGGCACGCTGATCGTGACATGTCTGTTGATAGAGTGTCCCTGTCCCTGGCATCAGGGGACAGGTGCGGGTGGTGATGACTGTGCCATCCCACTGCTGCTGTGCATGGACAGTTGGACTACAGACACACATGTGGCAAGTGTTAAGGTGATGTGTGCCACATAGTGCCCCATCACACATGACATGTGTACACAGGTTATCACACATCAATTGTGCAACTAGATGAGATGACCTGTGCAATATCACTGGCTGACACACCTAGGTCCTGCACATGAAAGTATGCCATGACAAGTACTTGATGGACATCCTTGTGCGACTCATAGCCCTCCATTCCTGGCGTGTGTACGCCTCGTATCACTATTGTATTGGTGCCGTACGGGTACGAGTGAAACGCACCGTATCCCCGCATTCATTGCGTGTGTATGCCCCGTATCACTATTGTACTGGTGCCGTACCTGTACATGTGAAATGCACTGTACCCCCACATTCATTGCGTGTGTACGCCCCATATCACTATTGTACTGGTGTCGTAGGGGTACGTGTGAAACGCACCATACCCCCGCATTCATTGCGTGTGTAGGCTCCGTATCACTATTGTACTGGTGCCGTACCTGTACGTGTGAAACGCTCCGTACCCCCTCATTCAATGCGTGTGTACGCCCCGTATCACTATTGTACTGGTGCTGTAGGGGTACGTGTGAAACGCACCGTACCCCCGCATTCATTGCGTGTGTACGCCCCATATCACTATTGTACTGGTGCCGTACCTGTACGTGTGAAACGCACCGTACCCCCGCATTCATTGCGTGTGTACGCCCCGTATCACTATTGTACTGGTGCCGTACCTGTATGTGTGAAACGCACCATTCCCCGTCATTCATTGCGTGTGTATGCCCTGTATCACTATTGTACTGGTGCTGTAGGGGTACGTGTGAAATGCACCATACCACTGCATTCATTGCGTGTGTACGCCCCGTATCACTATTGTAGTGGTGCCGTAGGGGTACGTGTGAAAAGCACCATACCCCCTCATTCATTGCGTGTGTATGCCCGTATCACTATTGTACTGGTGCTGTACGGGTACGTGTGCAACGCAACGTACACGTCCCCCCAAGTGACCAGATCCTGGTGGTAATGTATGGGTTCCATATTGTAGGTTTGGCTTTGGGTATGGGGTATGTTTCCTGCCCCTCACCCCCACCCTGGCCCCTGGGTGTTGTTCTCACCTTCTGCGGCGTGTGCGTCGGTTTCGTGCACCAGGTCGTAGGCTAAGAGGACCGGGATGACACGTACGATGGGGTTCATGGCGTGTACGTCGCATACCGGGGCTCCGTTTGTAGGACTCTGCTTTTACGGCTGTTTTTGGCTCCCGTAAGAAAAGAGCCGTACGGAGTGCCGTAGGGACGAATCATACTTGCTGGGCCGGAAACCGCTGCTTAAATACGTCCGGACGTTGCGTACAGGCTGTTCCGGATCTATTAGTTTTTTTTTTTTACCCGTACGGTCTTTTGCACGATTCGTAAGGAAAAATGCTTTCTGTACGAATCGTACTTCCTAGGTTGTACGGAAAGTTTACAGGGTACGAGTCGTATGGAGAAAACGCTCCGTACAACGATTCGTACAGCCTTTTTCCAGGATTTAGATGTAGATCTTTCAACTATGCACGCTGAGGTATGGGGTCTGCTGCCAACACCCATAGGTCTTCTGATATGCAATCATTTTGCTTCTGTAAAAGGGTAGGGGGGCTAGGCTACCCTATGTTATACATCAACAGCTCCTCTTATGATTTTTAGACTACTTACTCTGTTGACTGTATTTGTGTTAGGCATTTTCTTACTTATTGTGGCATGTATACAGCATACTGGAGCACGATAGTTAAACATTTTAAACTTTTCTCATGTCTCTGTCAGATCTTATTGTGGACTAGTATGAGTGTGAGAGCGAAAGGGTGTTTCCTGTAACTGCAATTCCTGAGAGGGTTGGTAGTGTGGCATTCTGTGGTTTCTAATCACTTGTACCTCTGTAGTGAGTAGAAGGGAAAGTGAGACACCATAGCTAGTCGGTCCCAGGCTCATAGGTACTCAAGTGGTAGGATGACTGCCTATTAAGGTTCTATGATCCCAAGCATAGTTCTGTGACTTTCCAAAAGGTGTGGATGATGGAACCTGTGAAGCCCCACCCTTCAAGGACTAGTGGACCGGGTCATATGAGGTGAAAAATCAGAAAGGGCCTATATGTGAGACGTCAAGAACGATTTAAAGGACCTATATGTCAACCACCTCAAGCCCCATTAAGAGAGGTCTGCAGTCACTGTGCTCTTGATGACGGGTGATGGTGAGGAAGAGGAGAACGAAGCCCACACACATCACCTGTCTTCCATGGAGCAGGGTGGGTCAGTGGAAGGAGTTGTGTTCTCCTCTACCCGGACCCAGAGAAAAGGAGAAATTGTCCCCACTTGTTGGGGCAGGTTGCCTCTCTGTTCTCACCGACCCCTGGACTCACTGATTGGTGTACCCACAACATTGTCAAGAATATAATCAACAGGCTGTCTTAGAAAGTGAGAGCCAGCATAAAGTATGAGGTCTCCAAAACGGTGGAATTGAGAGTGACTGACCCCTCCTGTATTCCTGGTCCAAGCCAGTGATGCTGGTACCCAAGGCTGCACCGCTGGACACTGCCCCAGAACTTCAGTTCAGTGTGGATTACAGGGCCCTCAACCTAGTCACCAAGACTGATGTTCACCCTATCCCCAGAGCAGATGAGCTCATTGATTGGTTGGAGGCTGCCAAATTGCTCACCACCTTTAAATTGAAATAAGAGTATTAGCAGTTCGCCCCAACTAAGATTGCCAGTAAGTGGGTGACATTCTCTGCCTCAGAGTGAGAATTTCAGTTTAAAATGAGATCCTTTGAACTCATGAATTCCCCTTCTGCCTTCCAGTGGTTGATCATCTGGGTCTTGGTTGAGTTAGAAAACTTCAGTCCTGCCTACTTAGATGATATTGCTGGTTTCAGCTGTAGCTGGGATGATCGCCTTCACCACCTCCATGAAGTACTTTGGGCCCTGAAATGGGCAGCTCTGACAATCAAGGCAAGTAAGCAACTAATACGGCAGGACCCAGTTGTGTACTTGGTCCAACAAGTAGGTGGTATGATGCATGCTCTCCAAACCAATATACAGACCATTATAGCTTGAGAGCCTCCCAAGACCCAGACTGAAGTGACAGCCTTCTTGGGCCTTAGTGAGTTCAACATGAGATTTGTTAAGGAGTATGGCATCACTGTTGCCCCTTCAATTGAACTGACTTTTGAGAAGGAGCCCAAAAGGTGAACTGGACTGAGGTGTGCCAGAAAGCATGTATTACCCTGATGGAGGCCATGTGCTCAGCACTAGTGCTCAAGGCTCCCAGCTTCTCCATGGAATATCTAGTAAAGACAGATGCCACAGAGCATTGTCTAAATCTTCCTTTTCTAATATTTTTAAGTCACTCCTACTGTAGACCATAAACGCTCATTTGGTTGGGTGCATGGTAATTTAAATATTGGACATGTAAACTTACATATCTACATGTGCTGGCAGTGGAAAACCTCCCAAGTTGTTTTTCACTATAGTAAGGATGACCCGCCCATAGAAAAGCGCTTTGTTACAGTTTAGAACAACTTATAATGGATAACAATAGTTAAGAAAGAGCTAGAATAATCATTCAAAGACTCATTGTAATAGAAATTTAAAATCCAACCTAATGATTAAGTCAGACTTTAAATTCCTGTTTTAAAAATGCCTTTTTGAAAGTTGGCATTTTCCTGCTTAAGCCAAATGTGCTCTCTGCTAGTGTTTTGGGTCACCTGAATGGTAATGGCTTTTCTGAGGTGTGATATGTATTGCTCCCAGATAGAGGACAAAGAACCTGGGTGTGGATAAGTATTGGTCCTCCTCAGAGTGCTGTGCCTCTGCCCTTACTACACCTCAAAGGGTAGCCTCAAGCTGTACCCAGTCCTTCCCGACTTCAGAAGAAGCCTATTCTGTTAACCCAGGGGAAAGGAAGGAACTGACTAGAACTAGTTTCAAAATTAGAAATAGTGGTGTTGCCCACCCACAGGATGTCACTAGGCATAAAAGTGGCATCTGTTATCACAAAAAGAGAGACTAGGGAGTGAGCCATCTCTGACTCCCATAACAAATATACTCTAACCCACAAAAAGATAAGGACTGAAAAAACATACCAGAAAAACTATACTCTGTATCATTTTCTGTCTAAAAGAAACCGCAACACAAAGAGTTGAGAGACCCTATGGAGTTCAAAGTCTTTGGGCAATTAACAAATACTTTAGCAGTGGCTGATATAAATGTTTTTAATGGATAAGTATTTTGCACCTAATGTTTGCATTGGTATTATCAGATACAAATACTTCAAAAGGAAACAGAGTGCCAATGAGAGTGTAGATGACTACGTAGCAGCACTGCGCTAACTTGCACTGGATTGTAAATTTGAAAGTTTACAAGAGCAATTGATTTGGTATCAGGTTGTGATGCATGTAAAAGATTCTGCAATCCAGAAAAGACTTTGGATTAGTGGATATGCAGATTTACAAGACACGTTAGCAAAGCAGATATGTCTAGCCATAGCATGAAAGAAGTCAAAGGTGAGATTGGGGAGAGATTGAATGAGGTTGTAAGTAACCCTGGGCGTAGTTCGCGAAGTAGCACTTCGCGAAGCTACGCAAAGTGCAGTTCGCACTACGCGAGCTACGCGTAGCACTTCGCGAACTGCGTAGTACCTTGTTCGTACTGTGCCAGATGTCGTTTTCAATGATTGCACAGTGCGGACAAGCAACCGGCACTGTGCAATCATTGAAAATGGCATCTTGCACAGTGCGAGCTGTAGTTTTCTGCTGCTCGAGTAGATTTTTACTCGAGCGGCAGCTTTCTCAACGCGAACTGGTAGTTTCTCATCGCGAGCGGTCGCGAGCATACGCGACCACTCGCAATGAGAAACCTGACCTCCTCGCGTTGGGAATCTCGACCGGGAGGTTTATTTTCCATGCTCGCGATCGCCAACTTGATGTTGCTGATCGCGAACAAGGAAAAAGTCTCGCCGGGATGTCATTTTGCTTGCTCGCGGTCGCCAACTTGACGTTGAGGACCGCGAGCAAGCAAAAAATGACCGCAGCACTACGCAACACTACGCTACGCGTGTTCGCACTGTGCTACGTGCAGTTTGCGTAGTGCGAAGTAGCGCGAACTTCGCAAACTACGCGAGCGTAGCGTAGTGCTTTGCCCAGGCTTAGTTGTAAGCAAAATTAAGAATAGAGTAAGGAATAACATGGCAGTAGAACGTACAGGTGATAAGAAAAACATTTCTGCGCCTGGGAAAGGGTTTAAGTATCAGCAGAACAAAAATAAGGAAGTTTTAAAGTGCTGCTGTTGAAACAGTGAGTCGCATTTGGCATATAGTAAATCTTGTGCAGAACTGAAGGCTAAGTGCGCCAATTGTGGAAAAATAGTTAATTAAACTAAAATATGCATACCTAAGGGCTCCAAGGTTAAGTGTCTTGAGGACAGTGAAGACTCGAAGTCAAGGAGCGGGTTAATATGGTATTTTACGCTAAGGACTCATTTGTGTTAAATGTAAAAGATGAAGATAAACTGAGAAATAAACCAATTTGTTTGATGAATACTGGAGGTTTGGAGATCCATCTGTATGCTGATTCTGGCTCACCTTACACCATATTTAAAGAGGAGATATGGAAAGATAAATTTGTGAACCACATTAGAAAAAAGTTACTCCCCACAAATATTAGACAGGAAGGCTTTTCAGGTGAAAGAATTGAAATGTTGGTGTACAGGTTATTACTGTTCAGATTTAACGGATGTATGACGTTACAACGCATACTTTTACAACGCATGCACTTACAACGCAATTTTTACAACACAACATCCACTACAACGCATTCCATTACATCGCATGACACTACAACGCATTTTTAAAAACTACCTTTACAACGCATTCCATTACATCGCATACTACCTTTACAACGCATACCATTACAACGCATAATGTTAAATTGCATTTAAGGTAAGTATTGGATAGTATATGGGTAAAAATTACTATTCTTACTCCAGGGGGTGCAACAGTAGGGTAAGTGTTGGATAGTATAGGGGTAAAAATTACTATTCTTACTCCAGGGGGTGCAACAGTAGGGTAAGTGTTGGATAGTATAGGGGTAAAAATTACTATTCTAACTCCAGGGGGTGCAACAGTAGGGTAAGTGTTGGATAGTATAGGGGTAAAAATTACTATTCTAACTCCAGGGGGTGCAACATTAGGGTAAGTGTTGGATAGTATAGGGGTAAAAATTACTATTCTAACTCCAGGGGGCGCAACAGTAAGGTAAGTGTTGGATAGTATAGGGGTAAACATTACTATTCTAACTCCAGAGGGTGCAACAGTAGGGTAAGTGTTGGATAGTATAGGGGTAAAAATTACTATTCTAACTCCAGGGGGTGCAACAGTAGGGTAAGTGTTGGATGGTATGCATTGTAATGGTATGCGTTGTAATGGTATGCATTGTAATGCCTGCGTTGTAGTGACATGCGATGTAGTGTCTGCGTTGTAATGGTATGCGTTGTAGTATCATGCGTTGTAAAGGATGTTGCGTTGTAATGCCAGCATTGTAAGTGTAGTGCGATGTAATAGTTGCGTTGTAAAGGTTGTTTCCCAGATTTAACAATAGAGAAAGTTGAGGGAATTTGTACATTGCAAGGAGAGTACCATCAGTGTTGGGGTGGCATGATCAGGGCAACCTTGGAATGATGTTAATTTCCAATGATTCAGAACCCGTATTAATAGCAGATGATGGAGAAGTTTTAGGTAAAGTTATGTTAGAGAAACTCACTGTGTGTTTTCAGGAAAAATTGGTAATCTCACGAACTTTGAACACTGCATTGTTCTTAAAGAGATGGCACGACCAAAAATTCATTAGGCAAGGAATAGTCCTGTATTGTTGAGAGATGAGGTACGTAAAAAACTGGATACATTTTTAGATGCAGGCATCATTGGAGAAATAGAGGCATCTGAATGGTTGTCTCCGGTTGTGATCGCCAGAAGCAATAATGGCAAGATCAGGCTATGCATTGATTTATGCTACCTCAATAACAATACTGCGGTAGGTAAGTTTCCTTTGCCAAACATCTCGGAGAGGCTTGCTTCTATGGATGGTGCTGGTTGGTTTACATCTTCGATTTCTCCGCAGGGTACCATTACATTTCCTTACATGAGGACCGTAAGAAATACACTGCATTAATTATGCCCATGGGGTGTTTCCAGTCTAAGAGAATCCTCTTTGGGTTGGCGTCTGCAGCTGCAGTTTTCCAGAGATTAATGAACCAATTCCTAGGCAAGATCAAAAATGTAAAATGTGTCCAAGATGACATTTCGGTGTATTGGAAATCGAAACAGGAACATGATTCAGCTCTGAATAGTGTTTTAGAAATTCTTAATGACAGGAATCTTACGGTTGAATTTTCTACATGCAAATTTGCAAGGAGTTCTGTTTCGTATTTTGGGCATGCTCTGAGTGAGCAGGGGATTTCTCCAAAATCAGAATTAATAGCGGCCATTAGCAAAGCACCAGCCCCTTCTAACAAAGAGGAATGAAGATCCTTTTTGGATCTTATGGAGTTTTACTACAAGTTTGTTAAGGTGCTTTCCAGCAAATTTTACAATGTAAGGCAATTGTTAAAACACAAATGTGAATTTTGTTTGGCTCCAGCATGCAAACGAGAATTTGAGAAAATTAAAAAAGATATTGCTAAAGCTCCTGCACTAAGAAATTTAAATCTGGATCTTGAGACTTTTGTTACAGTGGATGCAAGTATTAAAGGGTTAGAGTGTAAACACAAATGGATGACAAGAAACATGAAAGGACCATTGCTTTTGTTTCAAGAGCTTTGTCACCTATTGAGGAAATGTTTTCTGTAATAGAAAAAAAAACCTTGGCATGTGTATGGGCCTCGGAATGTTTTAGACCTTTTGTATGGGGTAAAGCATGTGTTGTGAGGACATATCACAAACCTCTCATTACATTGTTGACCACCGAAGGTATGTTCAGAGCTTCAGCGAGGAGCGCAAGAATGCCCATGAGATTGCGATTGTTATTTGAAGAGGGTGTTCATTCAGGCAATAATCCAAATTCTTGCAATCATTCATCAATAATATCTAAAGTCAAAAAGAAACTAATGGAAAAATATAGATTACAATAATCGAGTTTTAAAATCAACAAAAATATGACATTAATGTAAAATTTTAGAAAGTTGCAATACTTTAATAAAAATATTACAAATACATTTTTTTGTAATTATTAGTTTGAAAAATAAGTATTCTGAAATACAAATAATAACAAAATAATATACCTGTTTTACAACAAAATATCACATTTAAAATTCATATATCAATTAAAATTAGATTTACTATTTCAATTCCAGTTCAAATAAAATTGGGGGTTCAGAGTTACCCTTCTAACTGCAATCAAATGAAAATCCAGTCCAACTAATATTGAAGAAATGCATATATCCGGGGGAAGAGTTACTATCCATACTCTAAACTAAGCAACTTTCTAGATTTACTTTTACTACACCAAAATCAACAACTTTAGAGAAATTGTTGGCGTCTGGAGATTCCAGATTTATTATTACCACTCTAAATAAAGAACTTCAGTAAGTTTTTGGGGGTCGGATGGTAACATTCACTATCCACCCTCAAAATCAAGCAATATTGGAGAAAGCATTAGACTAGAAGGAGAGGAGTGAGATTTACTACTCCTACTCCAAGATAAGCCACATTGGGAAAGTGTTTGACTCTGGTGAGTTATATGTACTATTCCCACTCTAAACTGGTCAACATTGAATAAAATATTAGACTATGGGAGTTGGATTGACTACTTGTAAGAAAGGGTTTTTTGGGGGTGGGCATCTGTTCATCTCAAGGAATAATACCACTTCTTATTTGAGTAACCCTTAAAGTCACAAAATGAATCTGAGCTTAACTCTCTGGTAGCTATGGCATAGAGCAGACATTCATAATTTAGGGCAATGTGGAAAGGTTTTATGCAGTACCGAACAGTAATAACGTCAAAACACCAAGCAATAAAAATCGTAAACCAATTTAGAAAAATAGAGTAGAATGTAATTAACAAAATGACACCAAAATGCCAAACATACAATAAGTATTTTTTACGTTTTAGGAGAAAATAATGTCAAAATGGGCAAAGCACTTTTTGGCTAATCAACTGATATGGTAGACTGGGACACAGGCACGATTTGAGGCTGACAGTGATTGAGCATGTTTCAGGTAAACTACATGGGTTTATCCTGGTGGAAGTCTGAAAGTTAAAACATTGGGAAAAGTTTTTAAATAACACATCAGAAAGGAAATCTACGGGATGTCTTCTAAGACCCAAGGGGGAATGGCACTTTTTGGAGTAGCTGAGGTCTCCCCGCTGGATGACTGATGCTTTGAAACTGTTGGTCAGACATTTTTTGTGGCAGGTCCCACTAAAACTCTGAAGGAAACATTTTCAAAAGTTTCTAAATGTTTTTCTGGTGCCACAACAACCTCAGGAGTACACTGCTAGGGTCTCTAGAATCTCAAGACTAAGCACTTAGAGACTCTCAGGGTGTCAGGCAGAGACCAACATTATAGTCCAGTTCATTTACAGTTGCCACAGGTCAGCTGGACACTTCAGAGAAAGGGCCTTTTGTAGCTTGTCGAGTCCCTTTAGCCACACGGGAGGTCAGCTGGCTGACCATTGGAGTCTACTTCTTTATCCTTGGTACAAGAGTCAGAAGGTCCAGTCATTTAGAGTTTCTCCCAGGTCACATGCAGAAGGCCCAGTCTTCTTCTGCTCTTCCACAGGTCCAAGTATTCTGTATGGTGGTCACATTTAGCTAGTGGATGAGGGTGCATCCTGGGCACTCCCTGAGCAATGGGTTGAAATTTCCAAGGCTCAGTCATTACCCTTTGTCTTACTGCAAACAACCTCTACGTGCAGTGTGTCAAGGCAATTATAAGATGGCCAATGTCTTCAGCCACACTAAACTTTGGCTCTAAAAACTGGTGGGGGGCATGGGAGTGTTTATGGAAATTACTCATGCCCCCCACATGTAACACTAATATCCAGTTTGAAACAGGGCAACAAAGCAAATGAGATAGTTGGATGTCTGATAAGACAAAGCATGGTCCTTCGGCAACCAGATAGGGGGTACATAAGAGTTGTACTCTGGTCTTCACTGACCCCTTTGAAGGTTGAAAAGGTTTTACATGTGCTTCAGGTCCTTCAGGTCCTTAAGGCAGGATTTGACACTGGTGTGCCCCATGAGAAGCAATAGCCTCCACCCTGAATGCTGTATGCTAATGCAAATTAACCTCCTGGAGCTTTAGGCAGGGAAAAGGTCACTTTCTAAAAGTTAATTTTTCTAACTATGCTCAAAATAGACTTTGTGTGATTTTGTATCCGGTTCCTGTCAAAAGATTCTGAACAAAGTTTGTAATCTGTACTTTGTCATTTTCTAGCATTCAGTTACAACCTTGACAGTGAAAATTGCATCTGGGACCTAGTCACCGGAGGAACATGCCAACTTTTATTTTGTACTTGTTCCACTTAAATATAAAGCACCCTTCCTTCTGAGCACCAAGGTGGAATTACAGGTAACCTATTAATATTCAAAAGCAAGGTGTCCCACCTTTTAAAAAGGGTTGTTCTGGCAGGTTTTAGGCTGCTGTAGTAGTTAACACATGGTAGACCTGAAGCTGTGTTTCCCAGGCCCACTCTGTTGATGACACAATAGGTGCTGCAGTCCACTGATAGCATTTAACTTCCAAGCCTTGGGTCTTTTTTTAATCATATTCTAGGAACATATAGGCAAAGTAAATTAGGGATAAGCCAATGTACCCATATTTTAAGGGGGAGCACACACACTTTACTACTGTTTACCAGGGGTGCAATTGAGTTCTAAGCCATGGAAAAATAGGGTCTAGATAAAGGCGAAAAATCTGGAGCGACCCCACTAAAAAGTCCGCTTTCCTACACTAGCTTAACCAAACTGAGCACATTTATGAAAAGCATCAGATTCTGGTGGTAAAAGAGGCTCAATCAATCAATCAATCAGGGATTTATGGGGCGCACTACTTACTCGCAAGGGTCTCAAGGCTTGGAGGGGGGGTCGGACAGCTTTGAGGTCAACCTAAGAGCTAGGTCTTGAGGTCCTTTCTGAATATTTGCAGTGTACGGCTTCATCTTATGCTGACGCATGTGGATGACACGGCGATGATCTGGCAGTTCATGGAGAGAAAAGAATCGAGTATGATGCCGAGATTGCAGGTGTGGTCTGTGGGGGTGGGAAGGTTTCAGAGGGTGTGAGGCCACCAGATGGTGTCCCATGCCAAGGGGGTGGGTCCGAGGATGAGGATTTCCATTTTCTCTGAGTTGAGCTTCAGGCAGCGGCTTCTCATCCAGGATGCAATGTCCTTCATTCCTTCCTGGAAACTGTGCCTGGTGATGTTCGATTCCTTGGTGGGGGAGATGATGAGCTGGGTGTCGTTGGCGTAAGATACTATGTTGAGGCTGTGTTTTCTGACGATGGTTGCAAGGGGGGCCAAGTAGATGTTGAAGAGCGTGGGAACTAGGGAGGATCCTTGGGGTTCTCTGCATCTGTTCGGAGAGGAAGGCCGGGGGTCTAATTCTTTGTGTTCTGCCAGAGAGAAAAGAACAAAACCAGTCTAAGGAAGTTCCCTGGATACTGGTGTTGTGGAGTCTGGTGGCTAGTGCGCAGTGGAAGACTGTGCCGAAGGCTGCTGAGAGGTCTAGTAGTGTGAGGGCTGCAGTGTGGCCTTGATCAAGGAGGGTGAAGATGTCGTCAGTGGTGACTATGAGGGCGGTCTTGGTGCTGGGGTTGCTGCAGAATCCTGATTGAGATGAATGGAGGATGTTGTTGGTTTCTATGGAGTACGCTAGTTGGGTGTTGATGACTTTCTAGATCACTTTGGTGGTGAAGGGGAGATGAGAAATGGCCCTGTAGTTCTTGAGCTCAGTCGGGTCAGCGGCAGGCTTCTTGAGGCGGGGTTTGACTTTGGCACATTTCCAGTCATTGGGGAACATGGCTGTTTTGAGCGTGCAGTTGATTGTCCATCGGAGTTCTGATGCGATGGAAGAGGTGGCCCTGTGGAAGATCTGCGGAGGGCAGGGGTCAGTGGGTGCTCCAGAGTGGATGCTTTTCATAGTCTTTGTGGTGTCTTCTGTAGTGATGGGTCCAGGTGAGGAGGGTCGGCTGGGTGGCAACACTGGTGGAGGGTGTAGGGTCGGTGTTGTGGTCCTGGTCATCGAAGTTGTCGTAGAGCATCCTAATCTTGTGGTGGAAGAAGGCGCTGAGTTTGTTGCAGAGGTTTTGGGAGGGAGGGATATCGGCGATTTTGCTGTGGGGTCTGGAGAATTCCTGTATGATGGTGAAGAGTTCCTTGGAGTTGTGGGAGTTTAATGGATTCTGTCCTGAATTATGTTTTTCTTCGTTAATCTGATGAGTTGGTGGTGTGCCGTGGTGGCTTCCCTGTAGGCAGTGCATGCTTCTGGGTTTTCTGTTTCTCCATGCTTTTGCTAGTCATCGGCATGAGTGCTTGGATTCTCTGAGGTCCGTGGTGAACCAGGTGGCTTTCGTGTTGTGTCATCTGTCAGAGTTCTGGAGGGGGGTGATTGTGTTGGCGCAGTTGGCGATCCATTGGTGAAGGTCATTGGCTGCTGTGTTGGTGTCTGTCATGGAAGGGGGAGGAGTGTGAGGTGAGGTGTTCTTCAGTGATCTTGTTCTAGTTTCTGCGTGGGAGGCATGGCATGGGCATGTGTGTGGTGGGTTTTGAGAAGGCGAAAAGGATGCAGTGGTGGTCAATCCAGAGAGGTACCTTGGTGTGACTGGAGCGAATTTTGTTTCCTTGGGCAAAGATGCAGTCAAGGGTGTGTCCTGCTGTGTGGTTGATGATGGAGACGTGTTGCTTCAGTGCAATGTTGGTGAGATTATCTAGGAGGACGGTGGTGTTGGGGTCACTGAGGTTGTCTAGGTGGAAGTTCAGGTCTCCAAGCAGTAAGTATTCTGTGGAGGTGAGGGCGTAGGGAGGGATGTAGTCTGCGATGGTGTTGGTGACCAGGGAGCGGAGTCCGGGTTGTCTGTAGGCGAGTTTTCCGCAGAGAGTCATTCTGGAATTGGGCTTGATCTGGAAGGTGATAGATGGTGAAGTGTAGTCCGAGTTGGTGATTGTTAGTCGGAGGGAGCTTTTGTGAACAGTGGCGAGGCCTCCTCCAGGGTGGTCTTTCCTCAGGATCTTGTATCCATCGGGGATGGTGGTTGCGGTGTCAGGAGTGGAGCTGAGGTTGGCTCAGGTCTCTGTGAGGAAGGTGACATTGGGCGAGTGGGTGTTGATGAGGTCCCAAACTTCTACTGAGTGCGCATGTTGAGGAGGATGCAGCACAGGGGTTTGTGTGCTCTGGCATCCTGGGGGTTGGCGGTGGCTGTCTGGGTCAGGAGGTGGGTGAAGGTGCAGAGGCACTGTTTACAGGACAACGAGCCTTGGGAGGTGCTTCGCTTCGAGACCTGGCAGTTGTTGTTGTGTCCAGGGTGGAGAGTGCTGGGGTCATAGCAGCGGGTGGCTCAGGCAAACCAGGGTCCATGGCGCTGTTTGAAGTCGGGGCGTGGACGGGTGCAGAAGGACTTGACTTTGGGATGCCTTTGTTGCACCAGACCATGGCAGCGATTAAGTAGGGTTCGGGAGCGGGATCACGCTGGGGGTGCAGGGGCCATGTGGACAGCAGCGGCGGGAAGGAGGGGAAAGGAAATAGAGGAAAACAGAGAAAATAGGCAAAAGAGAAAAACAAAACAGAAAAAAGGCAGGAAACAGCAACAGAAAAAAGACAGAAAAAGGCTGACAGAGTACCGGCAGAAGAGATGGCTCTTCTACTGGGCCACCAGGGATGAGGTGCTGGCAGGAGCCTGCGGGTGGAGGAGGGCCTTGAACACCTACCTGGGAGACCAGAAGGCACAGGGGCAGTGCCTTAAGAACAGAGCTGCACAAGGGGAGAGCAGTTACCCTGACCAGGAGGCTGATGGGGGAGGATTTATTAACCCCACTCCAAACTAAGCAACACTGGGGAAACTCTAAGACTCTTGAGATTTGGAATCCCCACTGCAAACTAAGCTGTACTAGAGAAAGAGGTATATGGTATAATTGGGAAGTATTCCCAATTAAAAACTAAAGAACAGTGTAGAACATATTCATCACTGGGGGTCAAATGTATTATTCACTCTCAAAACTTATCAAAATTAAATAAACTTTTTAACATACACAATGAAAATATCATTAATGCATTACTTACTAAAGTAAAAAGACCACAGCATAAAAATAATTAAAATGAACATCTTTAAACATATTTTAAATATTAACATATAAAAAATATATTATGAGCTACACATTTAACACAATACTTTATTTTGAATTTGCTTTCATAAATATATATATTTGTTTGGTAAACAATGTTGTTTTAAAAATGAATTTACATATGTATTATGATAAATTGCATTTTTATTTTAACTATAAATTAAAATTATAAACGAAAAAGTTATTTCTTATACAAAAGAACTTCTGTTAAAAATATAAATAGCAACAAACACATTTAAAAAAAGTATAATAAAAAATATTTGAGAAGCATTTTTATTATAAAAATTGTTTAAAACACAACTTCAACTCATATAAATTCAGCAACAAGAAACGTAAACAACATGAAGTGTATACTTTAATTTATTTTTAAAATATATAACAATTACAGTTTTTATTTAATTTAAAAAGTTTAAAAAATATTTTCTTAAACATTCCTAACCAAATTCCCTAAAAGCCCAAAAGCCTTAAGGTTAGTGTCATGGCGACTGCACTTCTTTTCAAAGTGTGTTGATGCAGTTGGGACCAGAAGCCTCTACATGGGCAGTACAAAATTGCTTATTGGTGTTCTTTTTGCAAAATACTGTGATCCAAATATCTATTGTGGTCCATTTGGAGATCTAATGCAATTTCCAGTATTGATTACTACCTGGACATAATGAGGTGAACATTCCCTGGATATCTCTAGTATGTTTGGGTCACCCTTGCTCAATGCAAGGGGACGCCAGTCCTAAATGAGATTTATCAAGCCATGCAAATCGCTGGCTTGCATTACTCTGCAGCAGGGAGGGGTGCCATAGGTGGAGTGTGGGTGATAACACGCATCAACCCATAGATTCTGGCACATTCCCTGATTTGCTAACATTGGTAGACCTGGGAATGCATCAGAAACGTACACTTCACCACCAGAGGAGCAACACGGGGAAATATATGTTTTTCTCCTCATTTTCAATTCTTTCTAAGTGTTCTGAATTTGCAGCACACTTAGAAAGAGGAAATTCCTCTGAAGACTGTTATTTTGTGCCGGAAAGTAAAGCTTCCTTCACAAAAAACTGTCCAGCCTGCAACATGACTCAAGGGTGCCTGTGCTGGTGCTGGGAAGCCAAAAGTGTGCCAGCACTTGTAAAGGACAGGACTGTGCAGTATTATGGTAAATACAGCACATTCCTGCCCTTTCCCTTTCACACTGTGCAGTGCAGCACAGTGACTTGCAGCGTTGCATTCCATGGATTTGTTTTTATTATTGTGACACTTTTTATGACATCCTTGCCTGATTGACCCAGCGCCATATTAGTATGGCTGGGGGGTCCACGGCGGACAGAAAGACCGTCTGCCGCTTTTCCGCCGGTCGAGTCATCGACTGGGTGGAAAAAGAGCATAACATGGTGGCGATGTCTGCAAGACAACGCCATCCATATTGTGGTTCAGGCGGTGAATCGCCACCTTAGTAAATATGTCCATATGTCCGAAGGTAACATTTCCGACCGTGTCAACCCTGATTTCTGTATCCGCCCTATGCTCCATTATGGTCAGTCCTAACTTGTCCTAGGTACAGGTGAAGTGAAACCATATGATCCCGGTTGGCGCCTTACACTGTTTGGTGCTTTAAAAATGAATACCTCCGGAACCCCTTCTAGGATTTTTGTTGTTTTCATGTCATTTTATTTATTAAAATTTAGTCTAGTTTTCTAAATTGGTTTGGGATTTTTCTGGTGTTGTGTTTCGACTTTATTACAGTTAAACAAACTTGCATATTGCATTTGAATTATGCTTGCCTGCTCTGTGCTATAGCTACTGGTGAGTTGGACACAGGTTAATTTATAGACTTGAAGGGTTCCCCTGACAAGGATTGTGGTCATTACTTGAGGTGGGTACTTCACCTCCCTCAACTAATAACACAATTTCTTACTAAAGAGATCACAGAAGTATAGAAAGCCTGGCAATAAATGTAACACTATTGTTGCAATTTCTGGATTTGTGCAAAGAGAAAGAGTGCAGAAACAGAATATCTGCAATAGAGGATGGAACCAGTTGATGTTCTGAACAGCTCACCCAAGTAGAAATTGCTGCAAGAAGACACAAGGAAAAGATGCAAAATGTGCAAATTCAATGTTTGCCAAAGGGAACACAAATGCCTCCAAAGGAGTTATTCCTGGAAATACTCTTGCTAGAACTGTTACCTAGCCAGGTTAACATTGGAGTCATATAGGTAAATTCAGCACGTGAACACCAGGGCAGAAGCTTCCTGTGGGATCACCATAATATATGATTATGGTGAGATTTCAAAGTTATTGGGACACAATACGCATATTTAGTGCAGTGAGGCAACAAAGGGAATGATTGAATACAATGGACATCACATTTCCTTTTACCCTGACTATAGTGTGGATACACACAAGAGAAGGGTATGTTTTAAGATACAAAGTGAAAACTACTACAATGGAACATACACTATGCCCTGCTGCCACTGACTCTACACATCAACATTAATAGAATAAAATGAGAATCTGAGAATCCAGGAGATGCAATGAAGTTTATTGAGAACCTGGGATCAGCTGAGTAAAGCATTACCTCGAATCACATAATAATGTAATCTTAAAACTGGTACATATTTTAGGGGGATGTTATATAAACAATTTAAGAAGTATTATCAAACAAGTAATAGCAAGCAAGGTTGTAATCACACACTAGAGTAAGAGATGGATTGGACCTCCTTTGAGGACGATCAACCACACTCAGGATAACATTTAAACATTTGAGTAGAACTAGGCAAGTTGACTTTGGCAGTGCCAGAGAGGATGGGGGGATTGATGGCCACAGGGAAACTATGGGAATTTGCACATATCAGGCAGCCAAACAACTACTAATATGGCTGATTGCCGTCAAATGATGACTACAGCAGCCATAGCATATGTTAAGGGCACAACAGGTATAATCTAGAGACAGAGAATATGGTCCTACCTAAAAAGGAAAATGGCACAAATAGTAATGCTGCAGGAAGCCCACCTCTCTGTTGGAGAAAACTGAAAGCTCTAATCAAACTTGTGGAGAGGGGCAACACTGTGGCATATCACAGTTTTCCTCATCATCCATGGGTGTTTCAGTTTGCAAAGCTCCCTTTGTTCTAACCAGGGCAGAGGAAACATTTAAAGATCCAAATGCACGTGCATGGGTGTAGCATGAACCCTGAATGTGCATGCCACAGTGTTATTCAACACTTACGCACCCTAACGTGTAGGCCTGGGTAACATTTTAATGATGCTGATATAATTCACACAGTTTCCTGGAATATACAAAATCACGCCATCATGCCACTTTTCACATAATTATGGGCCATTTGCAGTAAACATTTACCTGGAATGATGCCATTCCTGTTCAAACTTTACTGCGAATGCACAGTAGGAATATAATTGGTGTGTGTGTTGTTCATAGTGTTTTCATTTAAATGATTTAAATGCATCCTCTCATCAAGAATTGATTCGAGAATGCGTATTGTGCTAAAATATTGTGCAAAATGATAGATTCGCATTTTGTGTTGTTTTTCCGTAGTTGCACATAATTATAAGAAAGCAAATTAGATTGCATGAATTTCATACACCCCTACTAATGTAGACTTTACTGATATCTTTGAGGCAGTCTCCGATATGCTAGCTCCTTATGCACACTATGGAATGCTGCAGATAGGGGATTTCAAGTTTGTGCTGAGAAGACAATTAGATAGACAGACTACTGGGATTTTCATCATTGTTTCTCTGCAAAGCAATGAATAACAGGTACCTAATAGAAATAAAGAGAACACAACACAATGTAACAAGGGGGTATTCATTCCGTTTTAAAAAATGTAGCACCTTCTCATGAATAGATTTTGGGCCAGATGTACGGCCTATTTGTATTTACGCCCTCTGGTACGCCGTTTTGTACTTTGCATGTGCAAACGGGTTTGCGACCCATTTGCGCCTGCAAAATACAAAAGGGCCATGTACTAACCATATTTAATGAGTTGCAATTTATTTGCAACTCGCTCAATAGGATTAGTGACTCGTTATTAGAAAGGGGCATTCCGAGGGCGTCCCTTCCTAATAGCGAGTCTGATCCCTATGTATGACTGTTTTTCGACTGCAATTGCAGTGACAAAACAGTCGCAGTTTTAGTAAAGCACATGTAAATTGTGAATGCAGAGGGAAATATTTTTTAGGAACAGGCAGTGGTCTCAGGGACCACTACCTGCCCTTAAAAAATTAAACGAAAACCTTTAATTTTTCTTTTTTTAAAAGCAGTCCCAGACATGGAGGTCTGCTGAGCTTGTTACAGAGCTGTGTGAACTGAACACATAAAAAAACGTATTTAGCTGATGCAATGTATACATACGTTTACAGATATTGCTCCTGACGAAGGGACTGGGTCGTCCTGAAATGCATTGGGCGAAGATCAATAAATTATTTTATTTGTGAAATTATGTTTGTAAACAATTGGATCGAATATCATTTTGTATAGAAATACGGTGGTATATTGATACACAAGTGGAATGTGCAATATACAATTGATTGATTGAAGCAGATGTTAAAAATTGGGTTTAAATATTGTGTTTGAAATTAAAACACTTTATGTAAAAAGTTTTAATATGTGTTGTAACACTGATATAAATTGGTGGTATATCTTGAAATATGTCCAGGTGATTACAACCTGGCCTTCATATGAGCCCAGCAGGCCACCATACCTGGGCGGGCCAGCCATTCCCAATGGGGTCGCAAATTGCGAGTGCCTCATCAAAATTCATGAGGCATGCAATTTGCGACCCCATTGGGAATCGCAAACAGTGTCTCAGACGCTGTTGTACATAGCATTTTGCGACTCCCAAATTGCGACTCGCAATTGAGCGCAATTTGCGAGTCGCAAAATGCTATGGTCGTACATCAGGCCTTCAGCATTTACTCACTTGGAGCAGTTTACAGAGTTCTAAGAGGTGGGCTACTTACATCGCATCCTATCTCTTACGATAGTGTGGGGGAAGTGAGCCGTACCAATACCTCAGTGGAAATGACAAATCAAAGACCTACAACACCAGCATTCAGGGAGGAAATAGTAGGCCATTAGAAAGTACCTCTCCATAACTAAAGACTCAGTGGCACCAGCTGATATACTTTGGGATGTTTTTAAAGTGTTAATAAAGACTGCTTGCATCATACAAATTAGAGGAATGGGAAGAAGCAAAACACACAACTGGAAAACAGATTGTCTGTTGAACAGTAACATCTGCTTACGTGGCTGGTAAATAGGGGAAAAATACACAGTCATAGAGGCTATAAGGAATGACACAGGTCAGACATGCACAAAACAAGTGACAATCAACAATAGGTTTAGCTAATTTATGCCTACCTGTATCACCAGCAAGTGCAGAATGGTGACATGATAAACACGTTGTTGGATCAAGGAAAGTTACTGAAACTGGAAGCTTAATTAAAAACAAATTCAGTGCTCCTCTAGAGGTAAATGGCATGAAGTTGGCCAAATGAATTATGGGAATATGCAAAAATCAGGAAAGATCACTATGTAGTCTCATTTTATAAGAAATAGATGAGGTTCTTAGCCCCTCCCTTGTACAACAGAGCAGTTAGGGAAGGGAAACTTCCAGATACCTGAAACACTCAGGAGGCAACAATTGTAGTTCTCACCAAGGTGAGCAAGCACCTATTAGAATATTAGAGGTTCCTCTCAACAAAACATTTAGATACCAAACTTCTGAGGAAAATGTTAGTGAAACGCCTAGCAAAGGTAGCAAAGATAGTGGTTTACATAGAACAGGTAGGATTTGTAGGGGCTGAAACACCAGTTCAAAAATTAGAGAAGCAATTCTTATTAATGGAACGGGGCAGAATCTACGCACTCTGCGCTGATTCTGCCCCGAGTGCGGAAACTTCTCATTTGTAATGAGACTACTCGTAACTTACCTTTGTGAATTCCAAAAAGTAGTAAAGTTGGACTTTTGGTCTAAACCTATACCTTTGGTCTAACTTTACCTTTTTGAATTCCTAAGAGGCTTCCCCTCTTTCTAATATTGCAAAAGTCACTAAAGGATTGGTATACAAAAAACAGAATACTATTAAAAACACATGGTACATTTTATCTGACAACATACTGCTACACTGTGAGAGACTCAACTAATATTTGATGTAAACTAGGGTTGGGATCTCTCTCGGGATTCAGACTGAGCTTCACAAAGTCAGTAATTATACCCTCCTGCAGAAGTGAGTCCTTGAATTCAATTGTATTCAAGTGAATGCAGGGACTTTACAGGAACACATTTGCAGACGCAAATATTGCTTTTTAATATCTGGACATACAAATGAGTGAATACTCAAAAGCAGTGCCTGTACATAATGTGGAGATGATGTGGATGCATCTCGAACAAGTGTGTCCAGATGAATGCAATTGCATTAAGTACATTTGTAGTCATACCAACAGTATTTTATGTGCTACAACATATGCCAGGAAACATGTTTTATTAAGCTCGACTCATTGATGAGACAGGTGTAGTGGGGAAAGGGCAGAGCCAGGATAGCACTGGACACGCTGTAGCTACCAAGGCATGCTAGCCCAGATCTTCCTCCTACAAAACTTCACATTTGCTATATGTCATCCCATGGTGCACTGCAAATGTGACAGATCCAATAACTGAGCAAATTCATAGTATGATTGTTGGACTTGGCCCTTTTTGCAGGGTCATCCCTAAACATTTTGCCTTTCTCCTAGCCTTTATTCTGACATGGTGTTGGTGGTTTTAGGACTCTGGGCACTTTGGCACTGCTGTTCAGTGTAAAGTGCTTGTGCTCTCTGTGGTAAACATGGTAAGATTGGTCTACACCTGTTTGGCCTATTTAATTTACCTGTCAGTCCCTTGTAAAGTGGTATCTCATATACCCAGGGCTGGTAAATTAAATGCTTCTGATGGGTTTGCAGCACTGAGTGCGCCGCCCAACAAAGTAGCCTTGCAAACCTATCTCAGGCCTCTGCCGTTGCAGGGCCTGTGCGCACAGTGTTACTGCCGCTGTGATGTGGCACCTAAAGTGTGTGCTATGTCTGTGATCCCCCTTTTACTCCATGTCAGTCACCCCTAAGGTAGGCCCTAGTTAGCCCTATGGGAAGGGTGCATTGTAGGTAAAAGATAGGACATGTACCTTAAGTGTGTGGCATGTCCTGGTATTGACAAATAGCCATTTTGGTTTCTCACTACTGTGGGGCTGCCCTCCCATAGGAATACATTGGGGATTATCCGATAAGTGTTTCAGTGGTAATTCCTGATATGAGAGGAGCAGCATGGTCAAGTTTGGTATATTTGGAATAGTGATAATAAATGCTACGCAATGGTGTGCGCAGATTTGTTATAACTATTATAGAAATGCCACTTTTAGAAGTTGGCATTTCAGTGTGCTATGTGTCTGCCTGCCTGATGTGAATTGTATGTCTGGCTTTTGAGTGACAAGGGCTGGTGAGGTGTGTGTGGCTCCAGGAGGGGCAGGGTGAGTCAGCACTAGGCTGAATGGGACATCTGCATTTGGAGTAGTGGGAGGAGAAGTCCCTGGTCCCAGGATAGGTCTGTGCCTAGCCTGTACAATACTGGCTCCACCCCCTGTGGTGTGTCTGATGGTAGAACCCCATCTCACAAAGGAGGGTGTAAGCATTGTACACAAAGTGCTCCACATCCCCCAGAACCAGTTGCTTCTGGTTTCCCCAAGCCCTGGGCCAGCGCAGACAAAGGAGAAGTGTAGTATAAATGTAGGGGCTGTGACCCCATGGTTGGTACTTGTTTTTTTGCCGGGGGCTTGCTGCTGCTGGGCTCCAGGAGGAACCGCATCGAGGGACTGCCTGCCTGCTGGAGGGCCCTGTGTGCTGGCCTGCCTGGGCCAAGCCTTGTGCCCCTAGAACTTTGCCCCCTGGACTTTGGACTCTAGTGCCTTGTGAGCGCTTTACTTTTTCTGAAGAGAGCTTTGCTTTGTGTTGCTGGGAGGAGCTAGCATCTGCAGCGCTGGGCTGCATCGTGTGCGCCGAGGGAATCCCGGTGTGGGGATTCCCCTGCATTGCGTGATTAAGCAGGAGCCTACCCCGCATTCTGCTTGAGCGGGAGCCTACCTCATGTTTGCCGTTACTTCTGCGGGTGCAAACCCCGCATTTATACTTTATTAACAAGCTGGTGCCCACCCCGCTGTTTTCTGCCTCCGGGAGTGGGTGCCCACCCCGCTGTGGTGTTTGCGTTGAAACGGGTGCCCACCCCACATTGCCCCGCCACAGAGGAATGGAGTTGCTTGAAGTCACCGCCGTGATCCAGAAGCCAGGAAGCATTGCCTACTTGTGGGCGGAGCCTGCACACACCAAGCTGGGCTCCCGTGAATAGGAAAGCAAGCCCCACAGGCTGCTGAGTCCCTCGATGTTGGCCCTGGTGAAGTTGTGAGAAGCCCCGGGGCGGGTCTGGCCGAGGCTCGCTGTCGGTGCCTGAGGACCTGTCCGGGACCTGAAGACCTGTGAAGGAGAGGAGCAGAGTTCCCAAGCCTGTTCCGGTGAGTAGAGTGTCACAATGGCACATTGGTGGTGACAATCGAGGCACATTGTCAGTGCTTATTGCTACAGCTGCCCCACCTGACAGTGGGCAGCTGCAACGTTTGGGGGCACATTGTTTGTAGGGCCACAGTGGGGGTCCAGAGCGCACAGAAGTGCCAGTGCCTCTTTTTGTGCTCACAGGTGGACTGCCATAGCGGCAGCTGCAATGTTTGGCCACATTGTTTTCAGGGCCCCAGTGGGGGGTCCAGAGGGCACAGTGAGTGCCAGTGCCAACATTTATTTCCTCAGTTGCGCCACCGTAGCGGGCAACTACAACGTTGGGCACATTTGTTTTGCCAAGTCCCAGTGGGGACCCAGAAGGCACAGTAGTACCAGCGGCACTATTTCTTTGGGGTCAGTTTTATTCATTTGATGAGAAAGGAGTTAGGTACACCACAGCGCAGTGTGCACCTTTTGTTGTTGCTGCATTGGCAGCCAAGCCCTGACATTTTGGACATCGGGCATTTGAGCCAAAGAGAGAAGGCCAGTTGGCCAGGGGGTCAGTGTTAGGTTGGTAGGGAGCCAGGCCCTATTGTGATTTATGTGGTGCCTATGATAAATGTGATTTATGCACCATGATTTATGCCTCTGAGATGTATGCTTATGAGGTTATTGCATAATGTGTTTATGCTTATAAGGTTGGCGCATAATGTGTTTATGCCTAATGTCATGCTATGATATTTTAGGATGGTGTCTAATGCTAATGTGATAATGCTGAGGTCATTATTGTACCAGTAGTTACTGGTTATGTTTTATGTTTACTTACCTATTCTGATGGTTCTGACAGTGGCCCCATTGGCCCCGTCCTGTATATAATCCCCTGTGAATATTGCCTAGTGCCAGTTGGCACAGTGTATATTGTGTGATTAGTATTCTAATGTGTTTATGATAATACAAAGGCTATTTTTGATATAACCTTGTGTGGCGTTCCTTTTTATGGTGTGCCTAGTGTGTTGCTGATGTGTGTGTGTGTGTTGTGCAACGCTTTACACACTGCCACTGGGATAAGACTGACTGCTCTTGCCAAGCTACCAAGGAGTGAGCAGTAGTTATCTTCAGCGTGTAACTCCCTTGCCCTGACTAGAGTGGTGGTTCCTGCCTGGAATTTTGTGGATCCACGCAGATTACAAACTTTCCACCACCAAAATGTGAGAAAAATGTGTTTTGTTTGATAACGTTTGAGGTTTGCAAGGGATTCTGAGTAACAGAACATGATGAGAGCCAGACAAATCACCCCATCCTGGATTCCCCTGGGTGTCTAGTTGTAAAAAATATATAGGTTTGCTGGGTTTCCCTAGTTGCTGGCAGAGCTAGGGTTCAAAATCTACAGCTAGGCACTTTGCAAAAAAAGGGTCAATTTTCACTGAGAAAATGTGGTGTGTCCACGTTGCATTTTGGCCTACCCGCACAAATGAGGAACCATTTTTCTCAGAAGTCTTTGGGGAATGCAGGATGGGTGGAATTTTGTGGATCCGTGCAGATCCCAGAACTTTCCATCACAGAAATATGAGAGAAATCTTTTTTTTTTACGATGTTTGAGGTTTGCAAGGGATTCTGGGTAAAAGAACCTGGTGAGAGGCACCCCATCCTGGATTCTCCTTGGCTACTAGTTTTCAAAAATGTACAGGTTTGCTAGTTTTTCCTATGTGCCGGCTGGCTAGGACCTAAAATCCACAGGTAGGCACTTTGTTAAAAACAAGTCTGTGTCTAGTGGGCTTTCAGCTTCTCTGGGCGGGGGAATCGGGGGGGGTGGGGGCATTGGTATGCACATTCTGGGCAGCCCCCACGCATAAAAAAGCCAGAGTAATCTCTGCCGCCTAGTGGGCTTTCTGACCCCCAAGGGGGCAGATCAGGGGCCACTGTCCCCGTCTACCCCAGGGGGGACAGAAAGACTGTGTCATCTTTTTGGGGAGTTGTGGGCATTGGCATGCCCATTAAATAAAAATATTTCCTGAGGCCTAGTGAGCTTTGTGCCCCCCCCAGGGGGGCAGATAAAGGGCTATTGCCCCAATATGCCCCCGGGGGTCAGAAAGACTGTGGTAATTGTTTTTGGGGTGGGGCCATTATAATGCCCATTCTGGACAGCCCCCACGCCTGCTAATGCCCCCATCTGCCCCTCGGGGGAGCAGAAAGACTGTTTCCTTTTTTGGGGGAGGCATTGGCCTGCCCAGCTTGGGCCGCACCCACCTCTACATCAATAAAAAAAAATCCCTGGTTTCTAGTGGGCTTTCAAAGACCGGAATTTCACCAGGAGTGGGGGCATTGTTAAGCCTATTTTGGGCAGCCTCCACCCCAACAACAATAAAAAAAATCTCTCATTTCTAGTGGGCTTTCTGCCCCGCCCAGGGGAGAGAAAGACTGACATTTCTCTGGGGGGTGGGGGCATCGCCAGGCCCTTTTTGGGCAGCCCTCACCCCAAAATCTTGTGGGTTCTCTGCCCCCCCGGGGGGGAAATTGGGGGCTTCTGCCCCATCTGCCCCCTTGGGGGACAGAAAGACTGGAATTTGACTGGGGGTAGGGGCATTGTCATGCCCATTTTGGGCAGCCCCCACCCCAACATCAATAAAACAATATCCATGGTTTCTAGTAGGCTTTCAGCCCCCGGAGGGGCAGATGGGGACTACTGCCCCCATCTGCCCCCTGGGGGGGGCAGAAAGTCTGACTTTTCACTGGAGGGGCATTGCCATGCCATTTATGGGCAGCCCCACCCCAACAGCAATACAAAAATCCCTGGTTTCTAGTAGGCTTTCAGCCCCCGGAGGGGCAGATGGGGACTACTGCCCCCATCTGCCCCCTGACGGAGCAGAAAGTCTGACTTTTCTCTGGCGGGGCATTGCCATGCCCTTTTTGGGCAGCCCCACCCCAACATCAATAAAAAAAATCCTTGGTTTCTAGTGGGCTTTCTGCCCCCTCGGGGGCAGATTGGGTGCTACTGCCACCATCTGCAGAAAGACATTTATGCCCCCAAAAAATGGGGGGAGCAAAGGCTCTTGCCCAATGGGCCACTCCCCCATCCATGGTGTCTAGTGGGTGTTTAGTGGGTGGATCCCTGCTTGGGGATCGCCCTCCTGGGGCGATCCCCAATCAGGGATCCACTATTGAGCGGTACCATTGGAAAGGTGAGATTCTCCCCTTTCCAATGATACCCCTCCTGTCTTTCTACGTGCCCGCACCAGAGGAATTCCCTGTGCCATATGCGAGGATGGCCAGGGGCATGAGCACTGCTGCGTTGGACGGCCCCCGGCTGTCCGTCGCACCAAAGGGTTAAGCTCTTCTCTTACGTAATGCGTACTTTGTTAAATTGCATACAAGTGGTGTTCACAGAATCTTAGCTCAGTTAACCTCCGTTAAGGGGAATAGGAAACTTACATAAACTCTTAACTTATCTTTTATCAAACTGTGAAATTAAGATTCCGTGACTTCTGACAACACTTCAATGGAATTGCAGGCTTCTGGTGTTCCTGGGAAGAGTGGATATTGGTATTGACGGTTGAACAGAGCTTGTCATGGATGGTTGTCAATTTAACCAGAACATCATGGTTGGCATCATCTGAAAGGAGCATGAGGCCCACAGTATCATCTTCTGAGGTTTTGAGGTCTATGGGAAGCTTGGCCTTCCATACATACATGACTTCTCAAATGGAGTGCACTTGGTTGAGGCTTGCACAGATGTGTGATACGCAAACAGAAAACTGGGGATTAACTGGTCCCAGTTGTTCCCTTGGTCATTGACAAGCTTACTAAGAGAATATTTGAGTGTTCGATTGTCACGTTCCCGTTGGTCATTTGTTTGTGGCTGGTAGGCAGATGAAATGTGGTGATCTGTTTGAAAATGCTCCATCAGGTTTTCGATTATCGAGTTCACAAACTCTTGTCCCTAGTCCCTAATTAGAGTGTCCATATAGCCAAGGCGGCAAATAACGGAGTACAAATAAATAAATTGCTACTGACTTGCCACTCTTGTCTGGAACAGCTGTGGCTTCAGTTCAATTGGAAGTGATCAGTGGCAGCAACTATATATTTGTTGCCGTTTGATGTTTCCTGAAGGGGACCGATCATATCAATCCCAACTAGGTTCCATACTTTTATCATCTCCCCATACCATCCCAGCAGAGCTCTTCGCTTAGAAAACAAACGGATGGCCATAGTACCTAGAATTTAAGAGCCAGAAGTGGGGGCCGACGTTTCCCCTATATTGCCTCCAAGAGGTGGAATGCTCTTCCAGACCGCATTCGTTTGGAAGAAAATCACCTATCCTTCCGCAGACAGCTAAAGACGTTCTTGTTCCCGGCCATCCAAAGCGGTCATTGGGTAGGCTCAGTTCTTAGCGCTGACAGGCCTTAGGGTAGCCATGCGCTTTATAAGTGCCATTTTCCTTTCATTTCATTTCCTTTCACCTCGATATGGCTTAGCTGTTTGTCTAAACTGAGACTTGGCATTATCACGTTTCTCTGGAAGTAGATGGTAAATACACTGGGGGTACTTTTGCTGTGTTGCAGTGTAGAATCTCACAAGCTGGTCAAACAGTTGGTCTTCCATGGTTCAGAACTAAATTTGAAAGCATTTGTAAAATAATGAATTTAATATACAAGTGGGTGTAATGAGACGACCTCTTTAGATCTTCTCTTACGTAATGCGTACATTGTTAAACAACATACATGTTGGCCGACGCTGAGAGTCCGGTCCAGGGTAGGCGAGTGATAGACGGCGGCCATATTGGGTGTGGGCTACTGCTGGGACGCGCTCTAGCTGCGCATAAAAGGGGCATTTGGAAGCCCTGCGCTTGACTAGGCAGTACGTTCTTTTCACCCTCCTGAGGCGGATGCCGGGAGGTCTCTCTTTCACTTTTTCTTGTATTTTAAAAATGTTTGTGTTATTTTGACTATTGCGTGATTTAATAAGCTTTTTAACTGGTGACATCTGCTGTGACTTCGTAGAGACCTTTCCCCCCCCTCGCTGCCTGGCCACTCTCAGCCGAGTACCGACGCTGAGAGTCCGGTCCCGGGTAGGCGAGTGATAGACGGCGGTCATATTGGATGTGGGCTATTGCTGGGACGCGCTATAGCTGCGCATAAAAGGGGACGGTCATGTCTCCACGCAGCGGACGCGAACAACGGACGCACCGAATCTGTGCCGGAGTCGTGCCAGAGTCCTGCCCGTCTGCGCCAGTCAGCGCTAAGGAGGCGCCATGCGCCAGGGATACTGTGCCTCACAAACACGTTGGAGGTTTGTACATGAGGGAGGAGTCACTCAGTATCAGGCAGTTGTCCCTACTCTGTGAGCACTCCTCTCTTGATCCATTGTGTGGCCCTTTTCGGTGTCCATGTGGTAATTTTTTACTTAATCCCCCAACCCCTATTAGAGCTTTTAGTGAGCCCCCTCCCACGGTATCCCCGCCCATCGAGCCTTTGGCTCCCCGGGATCTTAAAATTTGGAATCTCAATGTTAGGTCACTGGTTAAACACCATTCTGCAATCCACGTACTTATCTTGGAGGAGGCCCCTGATATTTTCTTCATGACCGAAACTTGGCTTCGTGATGAGGCCGTGGTTGAACTGAAATTAGCAATTCCTCCAGAATACTCCATTTACACTCATAATCATAACTCTAGGGGTGGGGGTATTGCAGTGGTAGTTAAATCATGCTACCCTTGTATTTGGAAAAAACTAGCTATGGATGGATGCGAGAGTGCGCATTTCTGTATTACGATTAATCATCACCTTACCTTCTCTGGGCTTCTGATTTATAGACCCCCTGGTAACGACACAGCTTTTAGAAAGGCTCTTCCAGAAACAGTGAGCTCTCTTGCGATAGGATCGGCTAACTTTACTGTCCTTGGTGATCTCAACCTCCATTTTGACCTTTGTCACACCCCAGCTATTAGTAGTACACTTGCAGATTTAGAGGCGCTGCAGTTAAGTCAGGTGGTTACCCACCCCACGCATGTGGGTGGAAACATCCTGGACCCCATTTTTACTAACTTGACAGTGGCAAATGCCTTGCCACCGACTCCGGTAGCTTGGTCAGACCATTTTTTAGTGGAATTGCACCTCGCAATCAGAAACCCTCCTTTTAAAAACATAGACAGATTCGTTCTTAAACGCCCATGGAAGAAATTAAAGCTTGAGGATTTTCATCGGGTGCTCAGCGAACACCCGCTTGGCCCTTTTAACAACGTTGAGTCTGGCTATGATCTCTTTTGTGAATGGGTCTCCCGGGCACTTGACTCTCTGATCCCTGCCACGTGGAGTAAATGTCGTTCTTTAGAACCCAGTCCATGGTATGATAGCGCCTTATTGCTCCTGAAAAAATCATGCAAACAGGCGGAAAGAGACTGGCGTAAAACCTATGATGCCGAGAAAAAAACGCAGTACCTAGCTAAAACCAAAATTTACCATAGAGCCATATGTAGGGCTCGTGCGGCCTACTATTCCCAGGAGTTCAAACGCAGTCCTAATCCTACGAAGCTGATCTTTAAAGTTCTCAAAGACCTGACTGCTAAAAGAGCCCCAGCAGCTGAGATATGCTCAGTGTCCCACTGTGAAGAGCTCGCTACCATTTTTCTGGAAAAGGTGCATACTATCTATCTCTCCTTTCCTAGTATCATCCCTCAGAGTGAGGACCTGAGGCCTAATTCTACTACTAATGTGGTTCTATCCACATTTCCTGGAATTTCAGAGGTAGAGTTCGATAGGCTGGCGGCCAAAGTAAAATCCGGGTCTCCTGCCGACCCGCTCAGACCCGCGCAGCTCAGAGAGTCGGCTGCTCTATGTCTTCCCCCTGTGCGCCAACTCATCAATCTTTAGTTCTCTTCAAGGACAGTACCAATTAAGAGGAAACAAGCCTATGTCACTCCTATCTAAAAGAAACCCGCCTTGGACCCTCTCAAACTGGAGAATTATCGTCCGATTTCTCTTCTCCCATAGGCCGCGAAGGTTGCGGAGGCTCATGCCAATGGAATCCTGATTAAACACCTTCAGACTGCCAATATCCTGGATTCCTCCCAGAATGGATTTCGGGCAGGTCATAGCACAGAGACTGCTCTCCTTGTTATGACGGAACATCTGCACTCCGTGCTCGACTCCGGTCAAACTGCGGCGCTGGTGTTACTCGACCTCAGTGTCGCGTTTGACACGGTCTCACACGCGATACTGCTGCAGCGTCTGGGAGAAGCAGGTGTCTCTGATTTAGCACTTGAATGGTTTTGGTCATTTCTAGCAGGCCGCTCATTTCGGGTCGCTACACCTCCATTTGAGTCTAAACCCTATTTCATCGAGCAGGGAGTGCCTCAGTGGTCGGCACTTAGCCCCAAGTTGTTCAATCTGTATGTGCAGCCGCTGGCTGCGGTCGCCAAGCAGTGGGGCCTGACTATGGTTTCTTATGCTGACGATACGCAGCTGGCGGTTGCACTCAGTGGGGACTCCGACTCTGAGGCCCCTAGGTTCAGGGAGGGTCTGACAGCAGTTGCTGGCTGGATGACTGCTAACTGCTTACAGCTCAATGCCAAGAAAATGGAGGTCCTAATTGTTGGTAAGCATGGCAACCTCTGGGGTGCTCAGTGGTGGCCTCCAGAGCTGGGTTCAGCTCCCATCCCGGTACCCGAGGTTAAAAACTTGGGTGTCTGGTTAGACCCCGCCCTCAGTTTCTGCGGACACACTAAAAAAGTGGCTGCTACTTGTTTTGGTATTTTGCATGGGCTCAGGCCAATCCTGAAATTTGTTGACGCCCCCACTAGACAGTTGATAATTCAGGCCACCATACTCTCGCGGCTTGATTATGCGAGCTCGCTCCTGTTGGGGGCCAATCAGGCGGAAGTTATCCGGATGCAGCGCGTACAGAATGCGGCGGCCAGAGCCCTGGTGGGCCTACCTAGGTTCTGCTCTGCGAAGGAAATTATCCAGAAACTCCATTGGCTGCCCATGGCTCAAAGGATTGAGTTTAAGACTCTATGTCTTTCCTACAAGATTCTTAAACTGTCCTCTTCCCTGATCCTAGAGCATCTTCTCACCCCCTATGTCCCCTCTTGTTCTTTGAGGTCATTGGGTCAAAATCTGGCTACAGTTCCATGGTTCAAACGCTGCAGAGCGGGAGGGCGTTCCTTCTGCTATCTAGCGGCTAGGCTTTGGAACTCATTACCAGCTCACATTTGCGCCCTAGATGATTTGCTTACGTTCAGGAGGGCTATTAAAACCTATCTTTTCCCCCCTGGACCTTGATATACTGCATGGACCTTAATACACTACCCCGTTGCTACTTTTTTCTGGTTTCTCCTCTGTTTTGTATGTATATTCCTTCTGCCAGTCAAAGCGCCGGGACGCCCCTTTGCTGGGGCAGCTGTGTGCTATAGAAGATGAGATAACATAACATAACATAACATGTGGTGTTCAAGGACTCGTAGCTCAGTTACCCTCCGTTAAAGGGAAGAGGAAGCTTCCGTAAACTCGTAACTTACCTTTTGTCAAACTGTGAAATTACGATTCTGTGACTTCCAACAACACTTCAGTGGAATTTCAGGTGTATTCGACTTCACTGCAACTTCACTTGCTTCACTTGTGTAATGTCCGCCTAACCTGTTCTAGTTAGAGTAGCAGCACAATACCTGCAATGTGTGCGGCTCAGGTGCCCCTTCGATGCCTAACGGTTACACCTGTGCGCAATGTGCTACTAGCAGCACTACTAAACAAAATTGCACGGATATTACAATAGTATGACAGGCAGTTCAGAGGCAAGAGTTTTTCAATTGTACAAGTAACGCGAAGTCTGAGGCACAACGACTCAGACGGAAGTTCTTTATATCGACGGAAGTTCTTTGTATGATATCGGTGGAAGTTTGTTGTCGGCTCTTCTCTGTATTGATAATTGCCATAGAACAATTAATTATAATTAAAAGGTTTAATTATAATGAAAAGGTTTGGTTCTCTGCGTCATCTTTCAGATGGGGGATATTCTGGCTGGTGGAGTATGGTGTGGCCCAGTCTATTTTAAACCCCCGGGTATAGTTTAGCCTAGGGCACTTTATCCCCCTGGTATACTTTGGCCTGGGTCAAACTATACCCGGGTTTAATCTGGGAAGGGGTATTTTTGGCCTGCTACACGCTGTACGCTTACAAAAACAAGACCCTTTGACTTCAGTGGTTGAAGTTTATATTCTGCAAACAGGCAGAACTGCTTCTGAGATTCAGCGGCTGTTCAATACCCGACGCATTTCACAAATATCGTTCAAATGATATTTAATTCATCTGTAACAACTTTGGATCTGTTTTAGAGACTGGATTTAAAGCAGTATTTGGGCTCATTACGTCATTTTTTTCATTCTCTGTTCTCCAGTCTTTTTGGAGGATTTCAAATCTTAATACTGCTTATTGCCTGTCGTATCATCATCTTACTCCTGTTCCACCAAGGAAATTAACAACATGGAGTACATGGAGATAGGGATCTGACTGGACAGTTGCAGAGAGACTCTAGCAAGCAACATAGGACGTGCTTGGCTATCTGAACTAAGTGAGCACTCAATGCTCACCTTTTGCAGAGTGAATGGTACACACGTAAAAACTGTGTCCCGGTGCATATACTGTCTACTGACATCAACTTGGATTTACATCTAGCAGCCCCAGTGGCTCATCCTGAAATAGAAATAATCATTCAACCTATACATGAGCGCCAAACAATACCGAGCAATGCACCTGTCCCATATTCATGTCACTATCTATAACAGAACAGTATCACCAGCAGCACTTTTTGATGCAGCTCTTGACAAATGACTTGACTCATTGTTATTCTTCGAGCCCCCTGGAGAGGAGCTGCAACCACATCGAGTTTCTCAGACCATCGGGCAGTTGCTGGTTCATTGAACACACAGACTATTGGCCATGAACTTGCTCTGGATGGCCTTCACAAAGATCACACATATGCTGCATGTGCACCTGACAATATTGACATGCCCTCTGATAAGAAATACACAACAAGTAAGTTGACCAATAAATTCTAACCCATAATATTATTATTATATGGGATTTCTAGAGCGCATGGCTACCCTAAAGCTTCCCAGCGCTCGAGACATGTAGCTCGTAGGAATCGGAAAGGCCTTAAAGGTATTGGTTGAACAGCCATGATTTAATTGCTTTGCGGAACTGAAGTTCTTTAGGCATACTCATCATATGTGCCATAAAGCCTATACAAACTAAGAACTGCAAAGAAAATCTTTTCCCTTCTTCTAAATGGACTCTTTTCATGTTGCTTTTCATACAGCTTATTGTTAATCTGGCCTATCTATGCTATGACTTGTATGTGTAATTACCAACACACATAACATGCTCTAGATAGATGAGAAAACATGATTTGTTATTATTAGCTGTAACACAAGAGTTCCAAATATACATGCTTCGCTATGTGAAGTATATATTCATATAGGTTTTATTTCACTTTAATATCTTTAACCCACTACTGGCTTTTATATTCTACCACAAGTTTATTACTTATAACTATTTCAGACATGCATTTTGTCCTAGATGGATCTAGACGTTAGTTTGTAATTTTCTACATATTAGTCAAATCCCTGTAGGTTAGACATGCCCCTATGAAGTCACATTCAGACGTACAAGCCGGGAATTTCGTAAAGTCCATAAGGTCCAGATTCATCTTTGTAGCTCCTGACTCCATCTTAGCCCATGGAAGTCACCAGCATCCTCAATTTTGATAACTGACAGCGTAATATTTCCTTATTTGTGCAGAATCGTTGTCATGTCAGCCTTTTAATGCAGAGGTCGCCAGACCCTATCTATCTTAGAACTGTGATATCATCAAATTGCGTCACTTGTCTGGGTCAAATGTTTCCACACTATGTCAAGGTTTAAAAAAAACACATACAGACATATAACCAAAATAATATAGTCTGAATTGATGTGCTGTTACCTTATATGTTCATAAGGAAACCTCATATGTTCATAAGGAAACCTCTGAGAGGCATACCTTGATGCACATAATCTATATCAGATATTCCTAAACGTATGTCAGAAATTCCAGTTTCTGATAAGGTTTTGGATATAAGGACTGATACATGACCACTTGTTAGGAGAGGTCCTTCGCCCAGATTATCGGCAGGGATACTACCAGAAACAGTCTCACCTGCTGCCACTGCGGTTCACACTTCACGGATGGTAGATCTCACTTGAAGCTGATAAGCCACATCTCGGAGGAAGACCGACTGACTGCTACTGCAATGGGGGTTTGCCCTTCACGGGCAACACTGTCTTCACGCATCTGCTGATAAAGACAGCTTTTGCTGTTAACAAAGTATGCAGTGCGTCTTTTCTCCCTAAGAATCTCTAGACTGCAAATTGCTCTTCCTTCCATACAGTCATAGTATAGCGCAATGAAGTAAGCATTAGGGTGTTTGGGTCTAGATAACATTTTAAATGAACAATGCTGGAAATCATCATGTTGCTCTTGTTATTTATAGCATGTCTTTTTGCTGTGTTAGACTTGGCATCCTTGGTCTGGTTTCCCAAGACTTTTTGTCTCTATCTCCTGTATTTTTGATGCTGTGCTGGATTTTGTTTTTGCTTGCTGGGATGCTTTGGGCACTTTGCCATCAGTGTCAAAGTGCAAGTGCTCACTGTGTAAATTGTTATCATGATTGGTTATCCATGATTGACATATTTGATTTACTGGTAAGCCTATAGTAAAGTGCACTGAGTGTGCCCAGGGCTTGTTAATCAAATGCTACTAGTGGGCCTGCAGCACTGATTGTACCATCCACACAATTAGCCTTTCAAATGTAACTCATACCTGCCACTACAGTGTCTGCACACAGTTTTTACAGCCATGTCGACCTGGCAAGTCCACCCACTTGCCAGGGTGGTAAGGAGTATTGCTGCCCCTTTGCTGTGTGCTTTGCTGGGTTAGTCTGCAGTTGCTCCTTCTTCCAAAGAAGAAAACAAATACCGGAACTTTGTTGAGAACCTGCATGAAGAAGAGTCTCCAAGGGCTTGTGTCTGCTGAACTTCTGTTCTGAAGTCTCAGGGACACAAAGACTTCACCACCAGCTCCCCTGAACTCCACTGCTGGGAGTTCTAACCCGCCAGGAGGTGCCTATTCCAGTTTTGGCGCACTGGAGGTTGTTCCTGCTGTTGATAGCTGGAAGAAACAGTGCTGCTGCCAGTGACTCCGCGACCTGCACTAAGGCCAGGGGCACCGCTTGTAAAGTGCACGACGAACCACCCTGCCTGCACCACAGCTCTGACTCCCTTCGACACCTGCAGTTATCAGCCTTCCCGATGCCATCGCTCACACTGATGCCTTCACCACCATCGTCTGCACCCAGATATCGCAGACCCAATAGCCAACCAGGGTGACTTCACAAACTCTTTGACTTTGCATCGCCTAACCAGAACCGACGCCTCACCACCGACAATGCCGTCTTCCCCTGCCATGGACTCGACACGTCGCCTCCTCATGGAGATGATGCCTCGCCCCCCCAGTGGCAACCAGGGCACCGGTCTCAACCTCATCATAGACGCCTCACTTCCACGATGCCGTGCATCGTTCATAGACTTTGTTTTCCAAGGTATTGTTGTTTGGGGGTCCATATGACTCCTTGCCCTACGCCACATACCTCGCAGTCAGCACCGTAATTTAGATTTATGCTTTCTGATTTATGCCTGTCACTACTTTGTAATAGCCCCAGGTAGAGCTATTTGTTTCTACAAGTGCTATCTCTGCAAGTAACTGTTTTTAAGTGCAATTTTGACATATATATATGCTGGATTTTTGTCATTTTGGTTTAGATAAAGATACTACCTTTCTCTAAACGGGTGTGGTGTCCATTTGTGGTGTTTTGACTGTGTTACTGTGTGTTTTGAGTACAAACACTTTACATATTGCTTTTGGGATAAGCCTATCAGCTCATGCAAAACTACCAAGGGGGTGAGCAGGGGTTGTCTAAAGTGTCTATCCCCTTGCCCTGACTAGAAGCAAGGGCCCCTACTTGGACCAAGGTATCTACCTCTGCCAATTAGAGACCCCCATTTCTAACATGCTGTTTTTATAATATACTGTGTAGTTGTTTTAGAAGTACTGATAAACAGATTGCATTTGTAGATATACATACTTATAGCTAAATGTATCCATTCTTCTTAGTACAGTGTGTGTGATACTACAAAATAAGGTTTGTTGTTGTTGCCATAGTGCCCCTGATTGCTATATTGGATTATTAGTAACCCAAAAGCAATACATCTATATCAACTACACATTGAGTAGTGTTTGCAGTGCTACAATAACTTGTCTTTCACATTCATCTCTGGTGCATTGAAACAAGTTTACCAGGGTCACACGTAGGTGGGAAAGCACCCTTTACATAATTACACCAAAGTCGTAACTTACGCAAAACTAGGTCCATGGAACCACTACTAATCTATTTGCTTGAGGTCAGGAAACTATAGGATCAGTTTAGAAATACTCCTGATGTCCAGATTCATCCCTACGATATTTCATCAGAATTATCTGAGAAGACTATTGTATCATTTACACACACACAACTCCATTATGAGTGCTGGTTACCTCATATCAAAGATGCAAAATGGAGTACTTTGTAGGAGAAGAGACAAATTGGTAATTTTTTAAGGAGGAAGGGATCGTATATTATGACTGTCTCTATGAGGAAGGTGGATAAGGAACACAGCAGAGTAATTCAACTGGGGCATTTCGATCCTTCCAAGGGTCTTCTATTGTTCCACAGCTAGTGAGATGTTAGTCTACTGCTTCAACTTATCTTTCCAGGGCCGGACTGACTACCGGGCGTTTTGGAATGCTGCTGAGCTGGGGGCTGATTTCATTGATGGGGACCTGCGTGAACTGAACGAAATTCGTTTTGCTTTAATTATTTCGAAGTACACGCAGGTCTCCATGAACGAAATCAGCCCCCACCGCAGTGAAATCAGCCCCCTGCTCGGCAGAATTCCAAAACGCCTGGTAGTCAGTTCGGCCCTGTATCTTTCTACTGCTCTTTGTACAGTTGTGCTTTCGTTTACCACACCTTGCAAATTATTGGGTTCTAAACCATCCCATTAGAATATACTGTGTTTCAAAGGAGTAGCCAGAAAATTAAAATGCCACCACTTACAACTAAACATTTAATGACATAGAGAGCAAAGCAAGTAAGTCCAAACCTTCCCTCCATTCTTGTATGCTCCTTTACCTTCAAATCCATTCACACTTTCACCATTCCATCAATTTGGTGGCCATTCCATCCATCCATCCATATTTTTACCCATTCAGCAATACTTGTTCCATTACACCCATCCAATGTTCATTGCATCCATCCTTTGTCCAGCCACGCTTCCAAACATGCATCAACCCCTAAGTATCCCCTTCCTCCCTTTGTTCTTTCTACCTTTCCTGCCTTCCTTTCACTGTTCCTTCTTTCCATTTCTTATTCTTTCCATTTACATTTTCTTACTTCCACCATTATTTCTTCCTCTTTATCCTTTCCAGTTTCTTCTTTCAAACTTCCTTTCTTATCTTATTCTGTTTTTTACTCTCTTACCATTCTGTCTCCTCTCTTTCCATTGGCAACTGTCTAATCTTCCATAATTCATTTCCTCAGTCTCCTTAAATGAACATGGCTTAATTATTAGCAGCACTTGACTAGGCCCGTAATCGGAGTAATCTGGATAATTTTGTTTTACTGCATTTAGCACTGTTTCTCGAACAAAATGCATCCTTGATAGAGTGCCACGTTATTCTGAAATTTGTAGGGGGTGCATCATATTCACTGTTAGTCAGCACCCACATATTAATCAATGTAGTTTAAGTGCAACATAGAAATGTATTACTAGAACTGTTTAACATAGGGGTGCTTAGAAATGTAACAATGCTTTTCATAAAGAGTAATGCTGTAGATTATTGTGAATGTATTTTAGCAAACGCATAATATTTGATTTTCACATAATGCAATGTGTTAGTTTAAACGTGCGCCATGTTAAAGTTGCACGTGCAAGTTTGCTTATTCATGTGTATAAGAGTGATGAAATTAATGATTAGCGTGTGATTTAGGTGTGTTTAACAGTGTAAAGGCCTGATCGCATATACGTTTTAAGAGAAAGGCCTGTTCATTTTCTTATGTTAGCTAAACGTTGTATGCCGAAAATGATTTCCCTTTGTAAAGGCTTTGGGTTTCAGGATGATGGAAAATCTTAAGAGAAGTGAAAAGTTTTTCGTTCCCATGTTTCTGTTGCAGGTGCAAGGACATTTAGCTCGTTAGTGAGACTAGGTCTTTGTTTTAGGAGTCAGGATGGTACGAGAAGCCAACAGGGGAGCAAGTTGGAATTTGCGGATGATACTTTCAGCGGAGAAGGGACCTGGGACCCAAGGTCAAGCTAACTGTCGTTGGATGAAGTATAAGTTTCACTGGAAAAGTACTGGAAGAAGACCTGGCTGAAGAGGTGTGCCGAAGGGCGTGTTCTATGTTTTGGATATTTTGTATTAGGGACAGTGCCCTGTGGGTTGGGCAGTTGAGGCTCAGATGGGAAGCTAGAAGGAGCATCTTAGAACGAGCTCTGACTAAGTGAATGTACTTCTTAGGAAGACTTCACTTCTGACTCCTTTTATTCTCTTGCCTGGGAAATGCTAAGAAGGGATGTCACCTTAGAGATAGAGTAGGGAAAGACTAACTGATTTTCTTTTAGGCTAATGGTTTAAGAAATAGAGATTGGATTAACCATTGTTTTATTAATGCTTTTGGAATTGATTATTCTTTTTATTCTGAGTCGTATGAGACTCTTCGCAGAATTTCATTTGTATTAGTGCCCATTTATTTTCTTCACCTTTTATTGAGGTGTTTATATGTGCATTTATTCCCGGTTGTAATAAAGTCCTAAAAATTTAGATTTGTAGTCAGTGGTCCTTTGAAACAGAAATTTGATTTGGTTAATTATGTATTGAGATTTGAATTTTCTCCCCTCCACACTATTTAGCAGATAAAAAGATCCTGGCGACCTGAGAGGATTCTTGGTGATAATCAGGTAGGCAAGAATCTGGTTGTATCAGTTGGCAGCAGAGTAGGATGGTTATCTCTGATAGTGAGGGGAGATCTAGATCAGGATAAGAGATTCTAGAGGCCCATAGAAGTCAAGTTATGGTGACTCATCGGATGCCGAATAGCGGGCGACGGTGGTTGATGGAGATTGATGGAGAGTAGGGGGGCGGCGGGAAGCAGCAGTTCGTGGAGGAGTGAGTATGAATAGGGTGAGATGTTTGTAGATTGCGATGTTGATTTGATTATGTGATATCTTGCGGAGTTGGAGTGAGTGTTGAGTGATTGTGAGATCAGGCTGTGAGCGCACGCAGCCCTGGAAAATCTTAGGCTCGACGAGTAGCTTAAGTGATTGTGGTGTAGAAGACACCCACGGTAGATTTTTTTACCACCGAAAGGGGATCGTGAGACGTCATTGATTACCCAGACCGAGATAGGGGGTGCGAATGTGTGAGTGCATGAGTAACCGACGCTAGTCGTGGGTTGTTGTATGTGGAATTTAAGTAATTGAAACCTATCAGAGAGGCGATTGTCCGGTTGTTTCGCAGACAGACAGTTGCCAGTTGAGGTCGACAACTTCGAGAGACTGTGGACGGACAGTCAGAGAAATAACTTGTTTGGGACAAATGTTTATTTCAGCATGTGAATGGGACAAATGCAAGGGTGAGATGTGAATTGTGAAGGAGGGGGAACTGCTGCGAGCGGAGGAAAAGTGACGTCAGAAGGTGTCGCGCTGCGATATGTCGGTTGGTGTGAGTCGCGCTGCTATTGGTGGATTGACATCAGGAAGTGAACAAAAACATTGTGCGCGATCGAAAATTTGTTCATCATTAAATGTTTTAAGGTTTTCCGAGAATTATGTAGAGGTGACAAACATGTGGTTACTCGAGGGGGAGAAGAAGCCCCTCCTGAGGATACTCCAGCGCATTATATGGCAAGAAATGTGGGGTTGCATACTATAATTTGGCTTGAAAATTGTCATAAAATGACTCATGATGAGGGAGAACTAGCTTTCCCACGATATGGTACTTTCAGGTTGGAAGTGTTGTATCAGTTAAAATCTGTAATATCTTTGTTGCGACCTTTGCCGAGACCAACTCAGTTTGAGGCATTGCTTGCATGGATTAGAGCAGCGCATGACAGGAAAAGAGATCGAAGTCAAGAAAGGGTGAAGAAGTCAATTAAGGCATTCCAGGATGCAAGATGGGATGCACAAGAGAAGAGGTGGAGAGTAAAAACGATAGAGGGAGACAGGTTGTACCCACTACTGGAGAAGACAGACAGTGCTAAGACAAAGAGTGTAGGTGATGATGACAGTGATACAGATGACAGTCTAGTAAAGAGGTTGTTGTCTGAGAGATCACCTCCATACAATCCAGATTTCTATGAAGGGAAGTCGGCTCAAGCAGAAGGGACTAGTGCATCACAGACCCAGTTAGAGGTGAGAGTAGAAGGGAAAAATTCGACAGGAACTGAGGGCATGAAAAGTCAGTCTGTGGCAAAAACAAAGGTTGGGAGAGGTGTGAGGTTACCGGATGCTCTAAAGGTACCGGTTACCATTGGACCCATTGTCTCAGTTTACGACCCGGATCAAGAGAGAGTTGGGAGTGTAGTACAGCCAGCTGTAGGATCGAGGAGTGTGGTAGAGGGAAATGGATCAGTGAGGGGGATGGAGCAGACCCCAAAACCTATTGAATGAAGTACGCCATTGCCGGCTACAGCAGATTCTTCTAGGAGACAGGTGGATGCGAGATCAGTAAGACCAAGGTGCTTGGCTGAGTCGAGGTTGTATCTGAGGATGAGGGTTCCTCCTGTAAGGAATCAATGTGAACAAATGGTAGAGAGGGAGGAGCGAGGTAACATAGGAGACAGACCAGTCTCTAGGGACATGACAGAAGAGCATGGACCTCGAGAACGGGACTGCGAGTATGATGAACGGAATGGGGCAGTTTGTCGAGAATTACTGAAGGGAGCCTTGAAAGGGAGAATGCTAGATGTAGTAAGGTTGAAAGCAGAAGTAGATGAAATAATAAGTGGAAATTTGCCTCTTGAAAGAACGTACATGTACGAGCAAGATGATTTACTTTTTTGTAGCGAAAGATGTGGCTCGCAAGGCAAAAACTGCACATGAGAAGTTGTCAGAATTGGCTAAGAAGTACGACGTGGATCTGTCTTAAATGAAACCATTGCAGGGGAGCCATTGATTGCACTATAGCGACCAAGAATTGGAAGAGAAGAGGGCCATGGGATTGAGGACTCATATTAAGGATCTGATTATAGCAATGCGTGCATGGATCATGCTTGACAAATGGGAAGAAAGGTGGTCCAAGAAGAAGAGCTCTAAAAGGACGATAGGAGAGAGGCCACTTCCTGGTGGAGGGATGATTGATGTAGGAAATTTCCCTTTACGAGAGGTACAGAATGGAGGGTACGTGCATGTGCCTTGGAATAGGGGTGATTTGGCAGCATTTACGAATGATTTCCCTCATTTGAGGGAAAAGCCAGTCGAGTGGTACAAGCAGGTTGATCGGTTTGTCAAGATCTCAAAGGTGTTGTGGATTGATTTGAACACGTTGTTTGATATTGTGGTTCCGAGCGATTTATGGTCGGCATGTAAAATCGCTGTTGAATGGCCAACTTCAGAGTCTGACAGGGATCCCATCTCGAATGGTCCATCACCCATAGTCATGAAGAAGTTCAAACAAGTGATTACGTGGCTGAAGTCGAAAATTTCACCTCATGATATTGATTGAGTCAAGATAGATCGGACAGTGCAGGAGCCAAAGGAGACGGTGCATGAGTTTCACGAAAGACTCTTGCACGCTTTTAAGCAGTACAGTGGATTAGATGTCATGGATACAAAAGACATGGGACAGTTTGTTTGGAAGTTTGTGTTGGGTTTGAGGCCGGAGGTTAGTCTCATGATACAGTAACATTTGATTTGCTGGCAGAATAAGCCAGTGGATGAGATTTTGCAGTATGCCAGGTACTGTAGTGATGAGATAAAATCAAAGCACAGGAAGTTGAAGGACAAATTGATGCTCGTTCAGATGCAAACGGCTCAGGGACAGCCCAACGGAGGGACGTTAGGAAGGAAGCAGGGAAATAGTCTAGGAGGGAATCAGAATGTCCAAGGTCAGGGAAGACCAAAGTCAGTTGATCCCAAGACAGGGATGGATGTGGCGACATTGAAGAAGACCACTACGTGTCATCTTTGTCACCAGGTCGGACACTGGAAACGCGAGTGTCCCTTGAATCCAATGAATCAGGTGCAGCAAGAAGTAGAGATAGTTTAGGTACCTGTACCGGAGGTAGTTCCCACAATGACAAGACATAGGATGGTGAAAGGGGGGACTAGTAGTCCACAGGTGCAAGTTCCTCAGCCACCTAGAGTTCAAAGTGTTCAGCAGGGAGTTTGAACTTATCAACAGATGCCCTTGTTCGAAGGGTGTGAGGAGTTCAGTCCAGACCCGATGGCATGACGGTGCCTGAGGGGGAGGAAGACTGCATGCTTGGAGCAGTCTTGGAGGTAGACCAGAGGGGACCATTTGTAGAAGTAGATATTGATGGTCACCCTACCACCTTTCTGGTTGACACTGGTACTACCCGGTCTACTGTAAGATCAGCAGTAGTCTCTTGGGACAATAAATCCAAGTTGTTGGTGTAGCAAATAAGAAATTGACTAGCCCATTGACAGAGCCAATTCCTGTGAGAATAGGAACATTTCGAGATCGGCACCAGATCGTGGTGTGTGACTCGAGTCCTGTTTGCCTGTTAGGAAGAGATCTGTTGTGCAAATTGAATTGCACCATTTATTGCACACTGAAGGGAGTTGAAGTGCAAACAAAGGATGATGATGCGACCTTCAAAGTTGCAAATCAGCGCGTGTTTAGAAAAATGTACCCCGCGCTGACAGTGGAGGAGCTCCCACTTGATTTGAGGGATTCTGTGTCAATTGATGTGTGGGACCTCAGTGGAGAAGAGATCGGATTGGTCAAAGGCGTAGAGCCTGTGAAGATTCAGGTCAAGCCGAATGTAGAATTTTCTAGGACGCGCCAGTACAATTTGTCACCTGAGACTATTGCAGGGGTCAAGCCTGTAATTGAGTCTATGATCAAGCAGGGAATTCTGAAAGAGATCATGGGTAGCCCAAGTAATTCACCTATCATGGGACAACAGAAACCGAGTGGGAAATTCAGGATTGTGCAGGACCTGCGAAAAATTAATGAGATAGTTTTTCCATGGTGTCCGGTGGTACCGAATCCATCTGTGATCCTGTTTCAAATTCCATGTGAAGCCGAGTGGTTTATAGTGATTGATCTATGTCAAGCATTCTTCTCGATACCACTCCATGAGGAGAGCCAATTTCTTTTTGCTTTCCAGCTGGAGAACCATGTGTTAACGTGGTGTCGTATCCCACAGGGGTACACAGAGAGTCCATCAATCTATAATCAGATACTGAAGAAGAATCTTGAAAGTCTTGTGTTGCCGCAAAACTCTGTTCTGGTGCAGTACATTGACGACTTGCTTGTTGCTTCAGAAACCGAAGACGCTTGTAGGATTGACACCATTGCTCTACTGATTCATTTGGCAGAGAATGGACACAAGGTGTCCCCGAACAAACTGCAGTACTGTTTGAGTGAAGCACAGTATTTCGGTAACAGAATTGAGAAGGGCAAAAGAAAGGTTTCTGTGCCTACTACCCAGAGAAAAGTCAAAATGTTCTTGGCGATGGTTGGCTATTGTCGCCAATGGATTGCCAGCTTTTCCTTTGTAGTGAAGCCTTTGCAACGGCTGACGCACAAGGATGTGAGTGATCCAGTACCATGGGACAATGACTGTTTGATGTCATTTTGAGGCTGAGAGAAGCCCTGTGTCGCGTTCCAGCTTTGGGGATGCCTGATTACAACAAGGCATTCACATTGTTCTGTTGCGAGAGAGAAGGTTGTGCATTGTCAGGGCTGACTCCGAATCATGGAGGTGTCCGTAGACCAGTTGCCTACTTTTCAGCTATTTTAGATCCAGTAGCTTCTGCGTTGCCAGGATGTCTTAATCCATTGCTGCAACAGGTGTCAGCATTGAAAGGTGTGAGAGCATTGTGATGGGACATCCACTTACAGTTACAGTTTATGTGTCACATTCTGTTGAACTGTTGATGACAAGGACTAAAACACAGCACCTGGTTGACGTGTTATGAGCAAGTTCTACTTGCTGCAGAAAATGTGATTTTGAAGAGGTGTTCTGTTTTAAATCCAGAAACATTGATGCCTATTCCAAATGCAGATGGTGAAGATTGTGAGGATCACAATTGTCTCGATGTGACTGAACTATGCACCAAACCGAGACCAGACATTGTTGATGAACCGCTCCCTGACCCTGATGACATTTTCTTTGTGGACAGTTCATGTTTAAGAGACGATGTTGGTCGATTGAGAGCAGCGTTTGCTGTATGTACCATCACAGGAGTGGTTGAAGCTGCTTGTTTAGAAGGAGTACACTCCACACAGGTAGCTGAAATCATTGCCTTGACCCGTGCCTGTTTGGCTGCTGATCAGATTCGGATAACGATTTACACTGACAGTCAGTACGGGTTTGGTGTTGTTCATGACTTCGGACAGTTATGGTCACAGAGAGGGTTCATGACATCTTCAGATTCGCCCATCAGAAACAGGGAATATGTGAGACAGTTGTTGGAAGCATTACAATGTCCGAAAGAGATTGCAGTTGTCAAATGTTCTGCCTATTCCAAAGGGAGTGATTTTGTGTCTCTAGGAAATAATTACGCTGATGAAGTTGCCCGGTTCTGTGCAGAGCAAGGATGCATATTTACTGGAGGGTACACTGGAGAAATCCAAGAAAGAACCGAGCTCAGCATGATGTTAGCCATGGCCGATACATGGGAGGAACTAAAACGATTGCAGGATGAGTTTTCGGATCAAGAACAGGATGGCTGGATAAGATTAGGATGTGAGAAGGGAGATGTGGATGTGTGGGTTTCAAGGGATGGACAAGCTGTGTTACCAGAATGTATGTAGAATCCAATGGCAAGATTGATACATGGTGCAGTACATCATGGCAGAGATGCAATGGTGCGAGTATTTAGAAAGACATGGTACAATCCGAAGTTTCGTGCAGTTGCTGAAGCTGTATGTCAGAGGTGTGTTACATGTCAGCAGATGAATGCAGGAAAGAGAACTGCTGTAACTTTGAGTCACATTGGGAGGTCATGAGGGCCTTTCAGTAGGATTCAGTTGGACTTTATCGAGATGCCGAAGTGTAATGGGTTGAGGTACATCTTAGTTTTGGTATGTGTCTTTTCAAGATGGGTGGGGGCTTACCCAACACAGAGGTGTGACACACTCACTGGAGCTAAGCTGTTGTTGAGGGAACTTATCCCTAGGTTCGGTTTTCCAACCTCTTTGGAGTCGGACAGAGGGACACACTTCCATAGTGAGATCATGAAGTTTCTCTGTGCAACTTTGAATGTGGATCAGAGATTGCATTGCAGTTATCGACCAGAGGCTTCTGGGATTGTGGAACAAGTATTGGGACATTGAAAGCACGAATGGCAAAAGTGTGTTCTTCGACATCCCTGAAATGGCCTGAAGCACTGCCCCTGGTCCTCATGATCCTTCGTAGTGTTCCTGATAGGAGAACGGGGTTGTCACCACATGAAATCTTGATGGGGAGGGCAATGCGATTACCAGCGATACCTGCTTTGATTAACATCACTGATGACTTGATTCTCAACTACTGTAAGGGACTGGCTGACGTAATCCGCTCTGTGTCCCAGCAGGTGCAAGCAGCAACTGTTCCAGCCGCAAGTGACATGTGCCATGACTTGCACCCGGGAGACTGGGTTTTTGTGCGTAAACACATGTGGAAGAGTTGCCTGGATGTTCGTTGGCATGGTCCGTACCAGGTAATACTGGTTACGAACACGCAGTGAAGTGTGGGGGACTGCCAAACTGAGTCTATGCCTCCCATACCTGCAGAGTTCCAGCACCCTTGGAAGATACAGCCCCTCACGCAAATGAAAATCCAGCTGAGGTGGCAGGGCCATCTGAGAGGGCAAGCAAAGCTGTGAGGGTTGCTGATGCAGTTGGTTGTGCATTAGATCGAGCTGAAAGGGGTTGTGCAAATCGAAGCCCCAAATTTGACTCAGGCAGAGAAAGTGTTGCTGTGGGAGGAGTAGAGTTAAATTCTGCTGAAGCAGGAAGTAGTGTACAGGGTACCCAAAGGTGGAGCAGAAGTGCCACAGAGGCAGAAAGAGTTTGGCCCGTGAGTCAGAGACGGATGAACTTGAGATTGGCACCTGAAAGAGATCTTGCACCAGTTTCTGAAACGTCTGAATCTGAACAGAGTGACGAAGAACAAGCTCGAGGTGGCTTGAGAAGATCTCAGAGAACAAGAGTGCCGTGTCAAAGGTACGCCTCACCAGAGTGAACATACGCTGTGACTGCTGCCAGGCATGTTGAGCACGGGGAGGCTGAGGTCCTTGACGCTGGTCAGCGATTCTCCGAATCTGAAAATAGACGTGTTGCTGTTGGTTCCAGGGGTGGAGATCGAAGGAATACTGACTCTCAATATTCCGAATCTACCACTTCTAAGCAAGATTCGTGAATTGATTTTGGAGACACTGGTTTTTCCAACTTTTGGTTTTGTACCACCGCATCATGAATTAGTGGTGCTTCGACTTGAACTTTTTCAAGGTGTTTTTGAGATTTTGGGAGCTGATCTTATCCTGGACTGAAGGTGAACTTTGTTGTATATAAAAGTCTATAAGAAGATAACCTAGGTCCGAGTGGAAGAAGAATAGATGTAGGGACTTTCTGTCAAGACAACGAAAGAGGGCTAGGGAGTTCTTTTTGTGGACTGTGTAAAAAAGGAACTGAAAATTGCAGGGGATTTCCAGCTTTTGAAGTGTCGTTTGAACTGGTTGACAAGTGATATCTGTAGGAGAAAAGAGACTCTTAATTATTGCTGTCAAGACAAGAACTTTGAGAGCTTTGCAAAGATGGCAGATGCTGGAAATATTCACCTTAGGTCTAAACTAGTGATAGGTACACTTATAGGGTTGGTAATAGTTTCTATAGCCATAATAGTTATAGCCTCGTATGTCGTTTCACATGAGCAAGAAGGGGAGGTACAGGGAACACCTACACCTACCACTTCGAGCCAAAAGGAGGTCACTATAGGATCTAAAAGAGCTTTACTAATCGAAGAGAATCATAGATTTCACATAGATATATATCTAAAAGTGATTTTAAGCTTAATGAGTATGCAAAGCTGTTGTACGAATATGTAGATGCGATGGATGAGAAAGACTGCTATGTTTGCATGCAGTTACCTTCTTCTGTGTATGAGGGTATTAGATATCATCACCTTCCACTGACGTATGGAATTTCTTGTAGTTTGTTGCTTAGCATCTTCTATGAGAGAGGTCAGTTTGAGTATTTCCTTTCCAATTACGATGCAGTACTTCCTGAAGTTCCAGCTTATAGGCATCTGAATAAGTATGATTACTACAAGTCGGAAGACAGACTTCGGAAGTATTTCATATCGTCTTTGGAACTGGATACGGCTTATGCTCACCGACATAATTTGACATGTTCATTGTCAGATACAGAGAAGAAGTTTGTAGGTCAATTAGAAGACAGATATAGAAAACTAACACAGACATGAAATACAGGAGATAGTCCAGTAGACTGGACTGATGAGGAGAGAATTCACAGATCTAAGGGTAGTTATGGACCCATAGCACTGGACCAGGTTCAAAAGGGGAAGTTGTGTGTGAGACCTCCTCAGGCCTACTATGAAAAGGTTTCGGTAGGACAAAGTACGTGTGATCATGTCTTCACTATGGAAGATTCAGCTAAGAAGTTTTTGCAAGGCTCGGTGCAAGGGATTCCAACTGTGTATTATGTGTGTGGAAGGAAGGCTTATGTGAGGTTGCCTGCAAATTGGTATGGTACATGTTATTTGGCTATTATTTTTCTGAAAATCTATCATGCAGAAGATTTGGAACTTTTGGAAACTGGATATCACTCTAGGGCAGGGGTCTTCAATCTGTGGGGCGTGACCCCCAGGGGGGGCGTGGAGTCCTCGAAAGGGGGGTCGCGCATTCCCGTTGGACTTTCGCCTTTAACTGCCTGAATCTGGAATCCAAAACGTTTGCTCTTCGTTTTGGATTCCGAATAGTGGCATCTTCAGGCGCTCTCTGATTGGAGGACATCGTGAAAGTATGCAGCGTCATCGGTGATTGTCCTCCAATCAGAGAAATTGAAGATTGAACACCAGGAAATGCCTTTTCGTGCTTCTTCTTCGTGGCTGCATTTGAAATACACTCTTGTGGCTGTTTGCTGGTTTCCACAGCAACCGGAACTTCCGTTGGTTTCTCTAGTCTGTACCAACGAAAACTACTAGCACGCAACACCAGTGAGGACAGTAAACAAACCCAATCAGTTTAAAGAAATATAAATAGACATTAAAAAATGTAGGGCGCATTCAGTGTTTACATCAGCGCCTTCGCTAAGTTCCCGCCCCCGCTCCCTTCGGTGTCAGTGAAGCCCAGCCGAGCTGATGTGTTTGTTCTCTGGGGGCGCCTGTCAGTCATTTCTAATTAGGTTTATGAAGTCAGCAGTAGTAGATTAAGGGAGATGTTACAAGCAGAAATTTGAGGCACGAAGTGGCCACAGGGAATGAGATCACACTTGGACTGCTTGAGAGATCTTTAAGTAGGGGCATGTTGCTAGAACCAGTGGAAAAATAAGTGATATTGTTCTTTTCAGAGCTGAAAATAGTTCCCTTGCACTCTCACTCCTCTCTCACACAGTTCATCTCATCCCTATCACTCCCCTCACACTCACTCATGTCATTCACCTGGGTCTCACTCACAATCATCGTGCTTGTGCTTCTTTTGCTCTCTCCCGCTCCTCCCCTCCCACTCCTCACTCAGACTGACATTTACTCAGACTGACATTCTCACTCAAGATCTTTTCCTAGTATAGAAAGCAGTAGCGGTCCGTTGTGGGAGTTCGGTGGGGCAGTAGGGCGGGGGAGGGGCAGGGTGGGGAAATGTAAACACCAGAATATGGATGAACGGAGGTAAGTACACATTTAACTAAATAAAACAAATTCCTTTGCGCGCGCTGCATCGCAAAATGTTGTGAGTAAGGAGTCTCTCCCACACTGGGGCTCTCTTGGGTGGGTGCTGCCCTCTTATCGCTCCAGTGAGTCTGCCAGGGCCAGGTTCTCTGTTTCATAAGGTCTCCCTCTGGTGTAAGAAGTGTCTCTCCCACACTGGGGATCTCTTGGGTGGGTCTTGCCCGCTCACCCCTCCAGTGGGACTGCCATTCCACAAGGTCTCCCCTTCTATTATTATCCAACATATTAACCAGGGAAACTATGTTTTTGACTTTAATGGTTTTCTGGAGAACAGGTGGATTGAACAATTTTTTTAATTTGCCTCAAACTTCATGTAGAACCTGGTCTCTCTCTCTAGACAGGAACACTGTTTCCTGTACTGTTTGTTTATTTGAACAAAGTATTGCTTTCTGGGAATTGTAGTCCTCCAATGTTTAAGATCAGTTGGATTGATGCACCTGATAATAATTTGTAAAAATGAAAGCCTGAAAATGGATGCATGGATACTCTTTTACTAATGTTTTGTAAGGGTGCTTGCACGCTGAAAGGCTACACAAAAGTTAGTGTCAATCTAGTTTTTTAAAGGCCTGTACGCTTTATTGCGTAGTGTTATGCACCCGCCAATGCATACTTTAGTAAATAAATGCCATGGTGTTTGCCTTTCATTCTGAGATCTAGATCCCTAGTGACCTGGTAGCATAGTGTATTTTAGCGTCCCTATGCAAACTAGGGTTCTTTGCGGCACTCTAAGGCTGACTTCAGAGCCTGGCCTCTCAGTAAAGAGGGATGCAATGTGGTTCCCTGGAGAAGGTAAGGTGTGACCCTGAAGAGACAGGAACTGGGTGGTCTACTCCATAGCACCCCCTGGTAGTATGGAGGTTGTCCATGAGGAGTAAGCAGGTGGTGGTTTGCTTCCCAATTTTTATTGATGGGGCAGAATGAAACCTGGGGGAGGGCCAGAAGCAGTGGTGGTTGGCATGGACCCTGAGAAACAGATAGATACTGCATTGCCTGTGGTTGCCTTGTGGGCTGTGGCCCAGGTCCTGATCTCTGAGGGTAGCAACCCTGAGACAGAGAAAGTAAGGACTAGGAGGCAGGTTTCACCTGCAGCAATGAGGCTAAAGGAGGGTAGTAGGGGAGTGGGTCATGCTTAAAAAGAATTGCTGAGAAACATTTTCTACTCAAACCAGTCTCTTGCCGTCTGTATTTATCCATATTTCTTTTTTGCCATCTTCTTGGTATTTATCCATATTTATTTTGTGTTTTGTGAACAGATGATGTGATAAATTGTATGTTTCCACATTTACTTAACAGATAGACGTGCACTCCTACTTTGATGGCTGTCGTGTTTTAACAAATTACACTGCCAAAATAATATAATACAAACATCAAATAATTGGCATAATAGCACAAATACCTGTTGAGAAATTAATGTAACCAAATCTCAGTGAGCTTTATAACTCCCTATGCTGGCAATGTGTACAGCTACTGGCCTGAAAGTCAATAATCTCAGCATAGCCATAGAGAGTCACCCAAAAGCAGCCAATTATCTGTATTTTTCCACTTTTAAGAGTAGTTACAATGTTTTCTGTCTGTAGTTATCTGTAAAAATCCGTAAAAACTGAAAACAGGGAGCCCTAATTATGAGGAGTACTGAGTTCTAGAAATGTTTGGAAGGGGGGGGGGGTCCTCATGCCTGAAAACTTTTGACAGGGAGGTCTCGGCATCCAAAAGTTTGAAGACCTCTGCTCTAGAGTCAAAAGAGCTGTGAGTGCAGGAACGGTGGTTGGAGATAACCTACGAGCTGGCGTCTGGACGGGGCAGGTTTCTTGTGCCGACACCCGAGCTAACCCCCAAAAAGGTGCGGGCACCCAACGCCTTAAAGCTCATGGAGCAATTATAGCTCCCTTTTTAGGTCTTGACCAAGGGGGCATTACTAATTCACGAGTCATAGCCGCCACTCACAAATATTGTAGGAGGCGACCTTTCTCTCTCCTTTGGATCTGTGAGAGGGCTAATGGTACCCCACTCACACTAATATATCCGTGCACTCACTTCACACCACCCTCACTCCATGTCCTGATGAAACGCCGAGGATCTTCCAGACCAATATAGGCGTCAAACATGTCGACCATAGCATAGTTACCCGGACACATTGCGTCTCAACTGGTAACTCTCAACCTACGGGTTTTTAGTCTGCCAAGGGTACATCTTTATTAAAACCCACCTTTGGTAACCCTTAGGCAGTTTTAACATACACTGCACACATTACCCTCACCTCTCACAGAGGACTTTTACCCACACACCCACATGCACCCATCGGCAGTTCTCTAAAAATATCTCCGCCAAAGAGACCCTTCGGGGGACCCGTAGGGCATTGCACCGCCGACCCGACGAGGAGCAACTGCCCGATGATGAAGCATGACGATAAATTTAACAAGGGGGACCCGATTGAGGTAGCTTAGGACCACGGGTATATCATTTAATTTAGAGAACAATGGTCCTTAGCCTAAATTGAATTGGAAAAGAACTGTTGCAACATAGACTACAATGAGACCTATGTGTATTTTTCCTAAGTCCAGCCGGACAAAGGAACATTTATTCTAAGGTATTCATAGAGATAAGGAAATAAAGAGTAATTAAACAAGGGCACAATCCTGTACCAAGTTTTCAAAGGGGGAGACAAGGAAGTCAGATTTAAATGGAAGAAAATAACAGGCAAAAGGTTTTTCGGAGCAAACAGAGGGCTTACAAACCAATAAACAATTCAAGTAAGCACAACCAAGCAGAAACCACAAAACATTTTCACAGTGGATAAAAAAATTGTGGTACTGTAATAGAAAGTCGACGACGTTTCGATCCCAAGCTCCTAATACTGTGGGATCATCATCAGGACTAGAATTTGAGAAGAAGTTGCCTGGTATATATTGGCAATGCCTTTTAACATGAATTTTAGGAAAAGAAGGGGGAGAAAAAACAGACAAAACAATTTTGTTCAGCAATTCTGTTTGACGTACATTAAAACAACAATTGTGAGGTCCAAGGACGTGCCTCATGCTTATGGTGAGTGTTGACGCTTATTAAAAAGGTTCGTGGGCGGGAGTGCGGAGGAAAAAATTCCATTTGAGTGGTGCTCGGCGTCGCCGCTGAGGAAGCTGAAGGTAGTGGTTCGTGTGCGTGGCCATGTTGCGTACATGTGACTAGATGCTGTTCATGCGCTGAACATCGTTGGTGAATTCATGCCTTTATTTTGAGGAGTTGATTAAGGCTAGGTTGAAGAAGTTGTGAGGTGGAAAACAACTTGCAATTAAAATAAAATAAACCATTTACCTAAAAGTATCGACGAGAGAAATGATCTCGCAGCAGGGCTCGAATGAGCAGGGCGATTAATAGCAGTAGGCGGACGCTGTGATTTGGGAGGGAGAGGGAGGTTAGAATAATGCAAGAAACGGGGAATTAAAAGGGTCGTGATGAAGAGGTCTGATGGCTTACCGTTTGAAAGGTAGATAAAGTGCCAATGGAACAGTAGAGAGGACGCGGTCATCCACGTGTGTAATAACTACAATGGCTGCGTCTTATTTAAGGTTTGCAGAGCTAAGGGGAAAAAGGGGGGATTGATAAGGAACGGGAGATGGGGACGAGGTGTCCTAGCCAGGGGATAAATAGATACCGGCTTACCTGCTAGGGTTGGCTCTGCGGGGGATAGTGCAAAAACGTCCAAATGGAACAACGAACGGCAGCTACAATGGCTGTCCGTTAATGGATAAGAGCTGGGTGGGAAAGGAGGTGCTCATTAGTGGACGTTGTTGGTGATGTGATAGTAACGGGTGTAATAGGCCAGTTGACGCTTACCTCAACAGAGTCTCAGAGGGACGTGTAATGACATCCGATGTGGTCTTCAATGTGGACTGGGCTCTGAGGTCTTGGAGCGTTTAAAAACCGCGCGAGAGCGAAAATGGAGGTAGGACTGCGTGAAGACCCGTGCAAGGGAGTGAAAATAGTGGTAGGACTGTGCCGGGAAGTGAAATGATAGCAGGGGACATCTTGGAGTGGAGAAAAGTAAATGTGACTGTTTAAAATGCGGTTATACTTGTTACGATCAACATTGGTAAATTACAAAAACAGGTTATTATCAAAACCAAAGTAGGATTCAAAACAAGATAATTCAGTTGGGCTACCTTTGTAGCTGGAATGAAAGGCGATTGACCGAAGCGCCAATTAAGACATCCTGATCAACCATGAAAAACATTGGATAAACAAGTACAACCCGACTTTTGAGCAATATTAGAAAGTATAGAACGTATGATTGCTGGGAGGAATAGTTCATTGTTACTTGAATGGTTCTTAAAGCAGTGTTGTCCAATCTTCTGTCCTGTTCAGGCCATTACGAATAGAGTCATAGGTGATGATAGATTTAAGTTCTTCTCGGTTCAGTAGTTGCGCAATGTCGCCTCCACGCTGTGGTAGTTTCAGAACTTTTAAAACTGCCCAGCGAATTTCATCCTCATTGTGATTAGCCTCTGTGAAGTGCTCGACCAACGGCGCATTTGGAGTCCTGCATCGTATTCTGCTTCTGTGTTGGCAGATTCTTGTCTTTACTTTCTGTGTGGTTTGCCCAATGTAGATTTTATCACATGGGCCATAGATGAGATAGATTACATTTGATGTATTGCAGTTAGAAAAAGAGTGGCAAACTGAAGTAATGTTATTGAAAGTAAAACTTTTGCCCTCAATGGTGAATGCACAAACATTACAACAACCACATTTAAAATGACCAATGATGGGGGAAAGGCCCCAAGCAACATCAAGAGTAGAGGCAGTGACAGGACAGGGCAAGGAGGCTCGGATAAGATGATCTTTCAAATTTTTGTTCTTTTTAAATGCGAACAAAGGTTTCTCTAGTGCTAGATTGCCTACATTCAAGATCGGCCAATGATGGAGTATCATCTTCCTCAATTTGTTTGAGACTGGAGAGAATGTTGTCACACATGCTAATCTTTGTGTTTCTTTTTTCAGTTTGGGGGTCAGCAGGACTTCCCTTGGGCAATACCATGCGCGTTTAGATGCATTTTTCACTATTTTTCTAGGGTAACCTCTAGCTTTCAATTTCGCCGAAAGATAGTTTGCCTCTCTGAAATAATCAGTTTTGCAAGAGCAATTTCTCCTAATTCGTAAGAATTGGGAGTAGGGCAATGAGTCCCTAAGGGCCCTAGGGTGATTACTAGTGTAGTTCAACAATGTGTTGCGCTCTGTAGGTTTGCAGTATAGGCGTGTGAGAAGTTCACCTTCATGGTGGAAAATAGTGAGATCTAAGAAGGCAATTTAATTTTTTTCAGTCGTGATAGTAAAGGAGAGACCTGAACAATTGTTATTCATCCAATGTACAAAGAAGAGCAGGGTTTCTGTGTTCTGTTTCCAAATGATAAAAATATCATCTATGTATCTGCGCCAAAGGCCGATACAAGGAAAAAAAGGGTTTGAATCAGTGAGAATCACATTTATTTCTAGTTGGTCCATAAACAACACTGCCAGATTTGGGGCAAAAATTGCACCCATGGAAGTGCCTTTGATTTGCTGGTAAAATTTGTTTTCGAACCAGAAGAAATTGCGTGTAAGACAAAGTTCAAGGAGTTGTAAGATGAAGTGACTGGGGACAGCATGCGGACGGGAAAGCGTCAACACTCACCATAAGCATGAGGCACGTCCTTGGACCTCACAATTGTTGTTTTAATGTACGTCAAACAGAATTGCTGAACAAAATTGTTTTGTCTGTTTTTTCTCCCCCTTCTTTTCCTAAAATTCATGTTAACAGGCATTGCCAATATATACCAGGCAACTTCTTCTCAAATTCTAGTCCTGATGATGATCCCACAGTATTAGGAGCTTGGGATCGAAACGTCATCGACTTTCTATTACAGTACCACAATTTTTATCCACTGTGAAAATGTTTTGTGGTTTCTGCTTGGTTGTGCTTACTTGAATTGTTTATAGGTTTGTAAGCCCTCTGTTTGCTCCGAAAAACCTTTTGCCTGTTATTTTCTTCCATTTAAATCTGACTTCCTTGTCTCCCCCTTTGAAAACTTGGTACAGGATTGTGCCCTTGTTTAATTACTCTTTATTTCCTTATCTCTATGAATACCTTAGCATAAATGTTCCTTTGTCCGGCTGGACTTAGGAAAAATACACATAGGTCTCATTGTAGTCTATGTTGCAACAGTTCTTTTCCAATTCAATTTAGGCTAAGGACCGATGATGAAGCATGACATCCCCGGGATGTGTGAGGGCAACAAGAGACAATTTGTGTCTCTCCCCATCTCGATCACCAAGTCCCTGACCTAGTACTTCTTTCTATCCCACTCTCCACCTTTTGTAGTGTAGGTTGTCTCTCTACAACACTCACTACGGAACAGTGCCCCCCCTTTTGATTACCTCATTGAATTTGCGGAGCACAGGCACTGGACCATTAACAGGCTCCTGGTCCCCCCCTCTCTTCTATTTTGATTTAGTATTAGATATCATCACCTTCCACTGACGTATGGAATTTCTTGTAGCTTGTTGCTTAGCATCTTCTATGAGAGAGGTCAGTTTGAGTATTTCTTTTCCAATTACGATGCAGTACTTCCTGAAGTTCCAGCTTAAAAGCATTTGAATAAGTATGATTACTACAAGTCGGAAGACAGACTTCGGAAGTATTTCATATCGTCTTTGGAACTGGATATGGCTTATGCTCACCGACATAATTTGACATGTTCATTGTCAGATACAGAGAAGAAGTTTGTAGGTCAAGTAGAAGATAGATATAGAAAACTAACACAGACACGAAATACAGGAGATAGTCCAGTAGACTGGACTGATGAGGAGAGATTACACAGATCTAAGGGTAGTTATGGACCCATAGCACTGGACCAGGTTCAAAAGGGGAAGTTGTGTGTGAGACGTCCTCAGACCTACTATGAAAAGGTTTTGGTAGGACAAAGTATGTGTGATCATGTCTTCACTATGGAAGACTCAGCTAAGAAGTTTTTGCAAGGCTCGGTGCAAGTGATTTCAACTGTGTATTATGTGTGTGGAAGGAATGCTTATGTGAGGTTGCCTGCAATTTGGTATGGTACATGTCATTTGGCTATTATTTTTCTGAAAATCTATCATGCCAAAGATTTTGAACTTTTGGAAACTGGATATCACTCTAGAGTCAAAAGAGCTGCGAGTGCAGGAACGGTGGTTGGAGATATCTTTGGATCAATGATACCGAGTCTGGGTGAGGTTTTGAACAATGTGAAGATCAGAAGGCTGGGGACTGTGGTTGATGAGTTGTCAATGAAAACAACAAGGTCTTTGATATTGGTGGATGGAGAGATGTTATCGATAAGGACGATGGTTTTGCAGAATCGCCTTGCTTTAGACGTATTATTGGCAAAAGAGGGCGGAGTCTGTAAATTATTGAAAGTTCAGGAATGTTGTACGTATATTCCAGACAATAGCAAGGATTTGGAGAGATATATAGATAACATTAACACGATTGATCAAGAGATTGAGGATTTGACTGAAGAAGGTGTGTGGGAAAAGATTGGTAAAGGATTTGGTCATGTGGGAAGTTGGTTTCCGAATTTGGGAAGGGGCTTCCTTGGATTTGTGTTAAAACCTCTCATTATTGTCGTGGTTTGTGTGGTCTGTTTGTGGGGACTCATAAGAGCCTACAAGTGGTACAGAGGAAACAGAATTGAAAGAGCTCTCAGAGCGAGTGAAATGCGAATGGCTAGACTGCAGGACAGTCAATATCAGTATATCAAGAACATGGAGAGGTTCCGGCGGGGGAGGATGGCAACTAGTACTGTTTGGGTCTGTTCTTTCTCCAAGGGAAGTAATTGTGTGATGGTGTGATGACATTTGTCATCAAAGAGGGGAACTGATAGAGCGCCACGTTATTCTGAAATGTGTAGGGGTGCATCATTTTCACTGTTAGTCAGCACCCACATATTAATCGATGCAGTTTAAGTGCGACATAGAAATGTACTACTAGAACTGTTTAACATAGGGGTGCTTAGAAATGTAACAATGCTTTTCATGAAGAGTAATACTGTAGCTTATTGTGAATGTATTTTAGAAACGCATAATGTTTGATTTTCCTGTAATGCAAGGTGTTAGTTTAAACGTGCGCCATGTTAAAGTTGCACGTGCAAGTTTGCTTATTCACGTGTATGAGAGTGATGAAATTAGTGCTTAGAGTGTGATTTAGGAGTGTTTAACAGTGTAAAGGCCTGATCGCATATACGTTTTAAGAGAAAGGCCTGTTCATTTTCTTATGTTAGCTAAACATTGTAGGCAGAAAATAATTTCCCTTGGTAAAGGCTTTGGGTTTCAGGATGATGGAAAATCTTAAGAGAAGTGAAAAGTTTTTCGTTCCCATGTTTCTGTTGCAGGTGCAAGGACATTTAGCTCGTTAGTGAGACTAGGTCTTTGTTTTAGGAGTCAGGATGGTGCAAGAAGCCAACAGGGGAGTAAGTTGGAATGTGTGGATGATACTTTCAGCGGCGAAGGTGCCTGGGACCCAAGGTCAAGCTAACCGTCGTTGGATGAAGTACAAGTTTCACTGGAAAAGTACTGGAAGACGACCTGGCTGAAGAGGTGTGCCGAAGGGCGTGTTCTACATTTTTGGGATTTTGTATTAGCGACAGTCCCCCGTGGGTTAAGCAGTTGAGGCTTAGATGGGAAGCTAGAAGGAGCATCTTAGAACAAGCTCTGACTAAGTGAATGTACTTCTTAGGAAGTCTTCACTTCTGACACCTTTTATTCTCTTGACTGGGAAGGCAAATGCTAAGTAGGGATGTCACCTTAGAGATAGAGTAGGGAAAGACTAACTGATTTTCTTTTAGGCTAATGGTTTCAGATATAGAGAGTGGATTAACCATTGTTTTATTAATGCTTTTGGAATTGATTATTTTTTTATTCTGAGTCATATGAGACTCTTGCGCAGAATTTCATTTGTATTAGTGCCCTTTTATTTTCTTCACCTTGTATTGAGGTGTTTGTATGTGCATGTATTCCTGGTTGTAATAAAATTCTAAAAAATTAGATTCGGAGTCAGTGGTCCTTTGAAACGGAAATTTAATTTGGTTAATTATGTATTGAGATTTAAATTTTCTCCCCTCCACACAATTTAGCAGATAAAAAAATCCTGGCGACCTGAGAGGATTCTTGGTGATAATCAGGTAGGCAAGAATCCGGTTGTATCATCCTCGTGTCAATTTTGGACGCAAGGATGCATTTTGTGCTAATAAAATAGTGCTAAATGGCTGTAGTGTGTTGGGAAAAAATCCAACCACAATCCCAAGAGCACATTTAGCAAGAGCAAGCGACCACTCACCATTTGTGTTATGTTACATTTAGCACTATTGCTTAGAGCAAAATGCATTATCGGCTCTGTTCGGACATGAGCAGAATCTTGAGTACTTCTTACATTCCACATGATTACACTACACGGAATTTACGCGAATTATGCTCAGCCCTACTTCCGACCCTCTCCTCTCATTCCTGACCCGGTATTAATTGCGTTATTTGGGGCTTCTGTCTTCATAATCCACAAATGAAACAAATTAACTTTTTAGAGGGACGTTTTACCAGGCCATGAGGCCCAGAAACAACCCTCAGTTTAGCTGCTAATGGGCGGGGCTCACGACGCCACTGCTGTGTATTCATGGATGAAGAAACTAGCTCCATACTCTTATTAATACTAATGCATTTAAATATTTTGATTATAATATACAAAATGAAAGATGCAATTCTTCTTTCCAAAATTCTGTGGTTTAATTGTATTGGCAGTGCATAACTTCCCTAATGCACCCTTTGGAAATGCAAAACACTTGTTGATACCTTAATTAAGTCAACACATTTTATGAAGCTGCGTTTTACAGTAAATGACACACGTTTGTCATGATTTATTCATTACCATCTGCACACTTTGTCCACTAGGATTTTATGAGAACTCGCTGGAATAGGGGTCCGTTTTTGCTTCAGAGTACTGGCAGAATTGTGTTGGTGATTGGCAGCCTCCGTTTGAGAGAAAACGTTTTGCATCTACTGTCAAAAGCACCTTCATTGAAAGATTGAACAGAAGATGTCTAGTGCTATGCTTTTGAAAGATGGAAGGCCCAAAACGGAAAGGATGCCAGGGCGCTTTCTCTTTTGCAAACACTGCCGGATGCACAGCTTTCTGGAGTGAGACAACTCATGAGTGAACTGATGCTGTGTCAGCGAAGAGCGCACTTCAAGAAGCCAACGGCTGATCCTATCGGACAGCTCTGCACAGTGTGCAGCATTCAATACGAGGAGAGCTTCCCGGATAAGACATAAAGAGGAAAACATGCCACAGGAGCAAGCGGAGTGCCGAGTCAACAGGATAAAACAACAGATGGGGACCTGAGGACATGGCGTGTGAAACAAATACGCAGAGAAAGGGGGCGGTTAGCAGCCAATACAGCACAGCGCGCGCTTAGCACATTTCTAGCTTGATAGCCACTGCGCCCTTCAGAGGAACGAAGCCTCACGTGATAGGCTTCTTCACTTCCGCAGATCGTCTTAATTGGCGTGAACCAAAGGGTTAGCGTGTTACGTATGACCCCTTGTGATTCGCACCGCTGACTCCGTGTTATTCCGGAAACGCACAGTATTCTTGATTGGAAGAGACAGGTTAATTGGCCTGTATGATTGACGTGATAAGGAAAATATTCGCAAATAAGCCTGATTGTATCTTGTGCTCGAGTTTATAAAAACAAGGTGCGTTTTGTCTAGCTGAATAATTTACAGTTGTACAGTCTCGACAGTTTGATTAGTAGGTGAGTCACGCTATCTGAAAGAGGTGGGAAAATAACGAGCAGAATTAGACCTAAAATGTTATAAACGTAGATGATTGCTGGGCTGAGGAATATGCTCATTTCCCGGGGCATAAATCCAAAACTAATAAATGATGGCGGGACTATTTAGCATAAACAACGCACAACGACTTAGCGTGCAGTAAATCCGTCTCTTCACGCAATAATCACTCCACGCAGTTAGTTAGCGTAAAAGGCCATTTATAAGGACAGGGTTGAACAACATATAACACAACATCAATCAAACCCCCCAACAATCCCCAACGTCATGTCTCTCATCCTTCCATTCACTCCCATACTCCAAATACTCACTCCAGCATCACCCAGCAACCTCCTCACTTATCCCATTCGCTTCATCACTTCTCTTCCAACCTCCTCTATCATCTCCAGCCATCGCACTCCTGCATGACGCACCCCCACCTTGCACCTGCATCCCCCTCCCCGGAAGGGTGAGTATGCCCATCATGGACTCCCCCCCCTCCCAAGTACCGCCACACACCCTCTCAACCCGTCCTAAACTGGCACGCTTTGTATCCTACACCCTTTCCTTCCACCTGCAACTGTAGGGTGGGCGGGTGGGCAATGCAAAACTTCCTTAACCCACCCTGGGGCGCTGGGGACAGGAAGAGGAAGAACTTCCTCTCCTGCCCCCTTTATCACCTATCCTAAACCCCACCCCCAAACTAACTCTAACCCCCTGTCCCGCTCTCACGCAAACTCCCCAGGGGAAGACTGGTCTGTCGACCTCACTTCCCCTGGGGGCCGCATCGCGCAATAACCACTCCACGCAGTTAGTTAGCGTAAAAGGCCCTTTATTAGGACAGGGTTGGACAACATATAACACAACATCAATCAAACCCCCAACAATCTCCAACGTCATGTCTCTCATCCTTCCATTCACCCAGCAACCTCCTCACTTATCCAATTCGCTTCATCACTTCTCTTCCAACCTCCTCCATCATCTCCAGCCATTTCACTCCTGCATGACGCACCCCCACCTTGCACCTGTATCCCCCTCCCCGGAAGGGTGAGTATGCCCGTCATGGATTCCCCCCCCCTCCCAAGTACTGCCAACCAGGGAACCCCCGGAGAGCGGTTACCTGCCCCACCCCAATCAAGTGCACTTTTCGTCCTCACACCCGCCGGCACCAAATTGACTCGTTCCACAACGCACTGATGACATCCCTCAACTCCATCATATAGTACGCATTACCCATGCAGGAAAGGTGCACCCCTTTGTCCCTAAAGAGAAGAGGCTCCTCGAGCCGTAAACCTGTGTGAGCAATCAACTTGATCCCATTGTTTCCACAAAAAACTCGCATTGCCCTATTCAGTTTCCTCCGTGCTCTTTTGACTGCTGCGGGCTTCAATGCCCCCGCCAGATCTGGCGCGGAACAAATTCAGTCCATACAATACAGGCGCCAGCCAGATTGCGTCGCATAGCCTCCAAGTCCCTTTGCATCAGATGAAGGAGAGACACCCCGGATTGTTTCACCAAGTCATTTTCCCCCAAATGGATAACAAGCATGTCCTGGCAGCCCCTTTTCGACACCTTTTTTGTCAGCCAGGGCAACAGTGCTCCCCAGCGCATCCCACTCTTGCCCCACCAATGTACCTCGTGGTGACTGCTCCGCAGGCCAAGGCAACGACCATACACCTGCCTGTCCGCATATTTGGATGCCCAATGCACAAAGGAATGTCCGACGATCCAGGTAACCGTATTGGCTCCCGGACCACCCACGCAACCTATGAAGGAAAAAGAGATTAGTACAAGGCAACAGATCCCACCGCCCTAGTAGCCCTAGAGCGCACCCCAGCGCGCACGCCAGCCGTTATTTTCGCACATACCGCTCGCAACAACGAGACCTCCACCTTCCAATCTGCCTAATCTTCTCCCAAGACTACCCCAGCCGGGCTGCCGCCATCGCCGTGCCAATACGAAACGAGTGTGTCCCATACAATGCAGGGTCCTTGCCTAGGCGCCTCAATGTCATCCGCAACACTATATGAACAAAAGGAACCGTACGGCTGACCAATGTTGAGCACATCAAACTCAAAATCAATATACAAATTCTCAATAGGTGCAAGAACAAGTCCAGAGCGAGCCGTACTTATGCTCTACTGGAAACCAGATATACAAACTTTTTTACAAAAGGACGGTGCACCAAAGAAAAGTCTTTTCAAATACTCCAATTGTTGTTCTTTTATTCTTATTCAACTCTTAGAGATATCAGACTCAGCCAACGCGTTTTGTTCTTTACGAACTTCGTCAGGGCTGTGAATAGATACAAATACAAACATATATATGTATAGAAAACACATTATGTACAACATAAAACACAACATACTACATTATTTCTAATACTTAAAAAAGTGACATTACTATACATTTCTATACAAATGATAAAAACTGAAAAAGAAACAACAAAGAACATATAACATGAGATTCACGTATAAATACATCACAGACAATATTCAATATTTCGACATATTAGTCAAATATACATACAAAACAAGAGTTAAAACTTTCAAGCAACCACATGTATATCCTGCCTGAGTGTGTTTGTAGTCCGATACCCTTGGCAGAAAGTCTAGTTTAGTATTTATATATCAAGAAACCTCATCTCTAAATGAACTATTAGGTTTATGATAAAAGAGTCTTTTATAAGTACTAAATATCTGAGGTTAATATGATTACCACCCGTATTAAGAAAAGTTTCATGTGCCAATTCTTACCATAGATTGTATTTTAGAAACGACCTCCAGGAATTTCAAAGGGTGGTCAACTTCCAATTGGTATGCTTGTTCATAGGAAAAGTCATGTGACCTGGTAAGGGTGAATTGCGAAATTGTTATAGCCTCTTTCGGGCATGATAGATTGGAATAAAAGGAAAAGCGCGAGTAACAAGATATTTCCATAGAAAAGCGAGAATCACCTTACCTCTCCAGGTAGCTGAAAGGTGTATATATAGTTAAGATCCTATGTACACCACCGGTTAGTTCAATTAGAGATCGGACTCTTAGTTTGGTCCATAGATAGCGTAAGTAAAATTGAATCAACACTGTTGTTGTATATTTAAGACCAATGTGTAGGCTCCATTTTTCTAAAAACGAAACGGAGAATATCATGAATACCCATTCTCAATCTCATATCATATCACGAACACCCATTCTCAACCTCATATCCTAACATTAATATTCTGACTCACTATTAACAGATTGGCCATGTGAAAGTAGTCAGATACTACGCATTTATGAAAGTAAAGGGGGCTATTGATTGCGACAGCCAATGTCTCGCACCATGCGTTTTTCTACAACCTAAAAACCGATACTGTCGTATAACATATTTGTCTGTTAGAAACAGCAAAGACAAAAATCAGGTTCCTAGTATTTTTAACAAAACGCTAATATGCAACATATTATAGACTGTAAGTATTTCTTTTCGCATTTTCCATCTTTGTAAGATTCCTCCGATATCATACTAAAAAGAAGAAAAGCCGTTGGTTATTACTAATGATAAATCCGCCGAGCTGAGTTGCTATGATCAAAATGTACAATAAATAGATTCACCACATATTACCCCCAAGATGTCACCTAATTACCGCCATGAAGACCAAACTATATCTGTAAGTCGACTTATAGTGGTACTTGTTGCGTAAAAAGACATGTCCCCGATAATCTGCAAAGACCACCTATCTCAACCGTTTAACAAATGAATATTGCGTTAAAGTTCTGTCCCTGATAATTTGCACACAACACCTGTATCCTCCGTTTAGCATAGAAATATCGCGTTAATTTTCCATCCTCCGTCCCAAAGATATCACTTTAGTTTGTTATCTTCTAAGTAAACTACATAATTCTCGTCTTACCTTAGAAACGGGCGCTTCCTCGAGTTAGCGGCGAAACCATGCCTCATTGGTCGAGCCTCTTAAGTAAGCCCACCCCTCGTGTCACGTGAGAGAACCCGAAAGCATTTGGAATGATGTTACGATATTCAAACAGAGTTCCCGAACATATAGGCGCCATTTTGGAATGGTGTACGGATTTGATAAACCGATAGGACTTTCTAATCACCAAATGAGCATAACGTTTTATCTAGACTAAAAATGAAGCCCATTTTTTTATTATTTACAAAAGGTGTATGAGGTAAGAATTATTCGAGAGGAATAATGTAGACGCCTCCCATAATAAATAAGCGACATTTGCGAGCAAAAACACCATATAACAATCAGTGATGTCAGTGTAATTTCATACCTGGTTCGACTCGGTCTTAAATTGAACAATCAATTTCATGAATAATAATTGTGTATTCAATATGAGAATCGTTCATTGTGGAATAAAATTTAAGAGAGATAATATGTATCGCTTGTCTAAATAGACATGTACCGTTTAGAAACAGTACTACCATACCCAGCCGGGTTCGGTACATAATATTTTATGTTTCTATACATTTTCATTTTACAATAAGTGGAAGAACACCACTTGAAAGGAAGGGGAAAAACAGACATAATAAAGCCAAGTGTCAGCCAAAAAATAAAGAGATAAGCGATATATGCAAAGGCATATGGTCATTCTTTCAAAGTCTTCTTTGGACAGGCCATATGAACAAAATAAGCGAGTTAGTATACCAAAAGGACTTGTAATACGACGACCGCCAGTATGTACTAGGATTTGCTCGAATACGAAGTAAGGAAGATGCAGCCATATAGAGCAGTCGAGTCTAATAATACAAGAAGGTGTGAAGAAACTCATATTGGCCAACATATAGTGCAATGTGGTATCAAAACCACATGAATAGTATATACCACATTGCCCTAGATGTATAGTGCATTGCTGACAAGGGTGTTATACGTTCCAAGGGTAAACAAGAATTCCAAATAACTTTTAAGGGGACCTAGTGTATTAATCATTATAACCCCCAGGTATCATTACCTATAGGAAATAATGCATTTCCCCATCCGTGTTGTGCCCCAGGCACAACACGGATGTTACAAAAGGACGGTGCACCAAAGAAAAGTCTTTTCAAATACTCAGACGACAGATCCATTTTGATTCTTTCTGTCTTAGCAACAGATCCCTGTTGCCACCTCTCTTAGGTGTCGGAATATGTTCGATAGCATGAAACCAAAAACTTATATCCTCGGGATGTTCCCTGGCATAATGGTTGGTAATCGAGTATCTGGTGTCATTAGTTTTTATTGCCCTTCTGTGTTCCTGAATTCTGAGTTTTAAGCTACGGATGGTACTACCGACATAAATTATGCCGCATCTACACCCCAGAACGTACACCACATAGGTCGTATTACAGTTTATAAAATTCTCAATTATAAACTGTCTCGAACTGTTGAAGCAAAAAGTAAGAGTTTTATTTTTGCCCAACGGACAGACATTACACATTCCGCAGGTGAAAAATCCTTTAGGCTTATTTGGTAACCAGGTTTGCGTTTTTTGGGGAGTAGTTATGTAGCTAGGACATAGTGTTCTTTTTAGAGAGGTACCCTTTCTATATGTAATAGATGGTTTCTTATCAATCACATCTCTCAAGCCTGGGACTCCAATCAAAAGGTGCCAATGTTTTCTAAAAATGTTGAAAATAGTGTTACTATGGGAAGTATATTGAGTTATAAACCTGGCTTTAGTATTGATAACAGGCCTCTTTTGTTTATCCTGTAGTGTAATGTTCCTACTCATCTTATTGATCCTTAGTTCAGCTTTGTCCAAAACAGTCTGATCATATCCCCTTTTAAAGAATCTATTCTTGGTATCACTGATATGTGTATGGAACATCTCTTCCTCGCTGCAATTCCGCCTGACCCTTACCATTTCGCCAAAAGGGATATTGTTCTTGACAGAACGGGGGTGTGCACTAGTTTCATGTAACACAGCGTTACATGCAGTCTCCTTCCTGTATAGTGTACTGTGTATCTGTCCTTGTTTAATATAGAATTGAATATCTAGAAAATTGATGCGTTCTTTGTGATACATCATAGTAAATTTGACATTGTACATGTTGGTATTTAGAAAAGACACATATTGATCAAGTTGGTCAATGGACCCAGACTAGAGGCAGATCACGTCATCAATATACCTCCCCCAGTACACGATGTAGTTGGTCCAGGGGGAGGCATCTCTGTTCCAGGCATGCTCCCTCTCGAACCAACCCATAAAAAGGCAGGCGTAAGAGGGAGCAAACCTGGAACCCATCGCCGTACCGTGTATCTGCTGAAACCATTCACCGTCAAAAAGAAAAAAATTATTGTCAAGGATGATGTTGATCATTGAGACAATCATCTCATTGTAGTCATAGAAACTTGCATCATCTCTATCTAGGAAGGATTGGATGGCTTTAATACCAAAGGTCTTATTGATGCAGGTATAAAGACTCTCTACATCTAGAGTTACAAACATCAGGTCCTCAGACCAGTCAAAATCTTTAAATTTCATTAAAATGTCCTTGCTGTCCCTTACATATGATGGTAGATTAGGGACATATTTTTGTAGCTTCAGGTCAACAAATTCTGACATTTTCTCCGTCAGTGAACCCACCCCGGAGATGATTGGTCTGCCCGGTGGAAATTGCCCACCCTTATGCACCTTTGGCAATACATAAATGCATGGAAAATTTGGGCAATTTACCCACATAAACCGGCATTCATCCTCATTGAGGAGACCAGATTCCCTCCATTCCAATAATTTATAATAGATCTTCATTGTACTAAGGGGAATAGGATTGTCATTCATCTTTCGATAGTGTACCTCATTACCAAGTTGTCTGGCTATCTCCTGCATGTAGTCTTCATAATTCATTAGAACAATGTTCCCGCCTTTATCAGCTTCCCTTATAACAATACTTGTATCCTTATTCAACCTCCTAAGGGCTGATCTTTCTGCCACTGTAATATTGTTAGCTGACTTGGGAGTAAATCTTTGAGGAGTTTCCATGTTATAAAGCTCCTCTGTGACCTTATCATGAAAATCATCGATGTTGTGATGATAGGAGTGTGTGGGTATAAATTTCGATTTGGGACGTAGTCCACTATCAGTGCTTGCGCTGTGACAGATGTCAAGATCCTCAAAGACTGTGGTGATATTTACCTCGTTCTCTGGATTCAGAGAAAGAAGACAGTGTATGTCACAAACTTCTCGTATGGTGTGCGTACCACCACTTTGAATACCCTTATCACCCCCTGGCTCATGAGGTCTAGTCGCAAAGAAATCCTTAAGTTTTAGTGTCCTAGTGAATTTAAAAAGATCAATGTGTAGGTTTGCAAAGTCACCACCTTGTGTAGGGCAGAAATTAAGACCCTTACTCAATATGTTTTTTTCATCATTATCCAAGATTTTATTTGAAAGATTTACGATCTTCAAATCAGTATTCACATTTTGACAGGTCATGGGATCCCCTGTAGCTTCAAGTCCACCCGTAGCTACTTCTTCAATTTGGGCACTGCACCTGATTTGTTTATGAAGCCTCCCCTTTTGGCTATTCTTTGATCGCCTCCCTCCACGCCTCTTTTTGTTTGGTCTCTTTTTTGTTGGAGGCGGTTGCTTATCCTGAGGTTGGCCAATTCTTTTTGGAAGGACGAAGCCCCCTCTTCTATAGGGACGTCAGGTAATACATGACTTGATGTGGAACTACCCAGTGAAGATAGAGATAGGTTGCTGTTAGAACCTGTTTCCTCACTTACATCTCTATCATCCCTTGTTCTTTTCTTGGTCACATCCTCAGTTCCTTGTAACCCATCAAACTTCTTGGCAAAAGTGTATATTCTGCCATTTTGGTAGTCCTTGTCATCCCTTCTTATTATACTCAGTTTTTTGTTCTTCAAATATAATTGGTGATCATCCATCACTTGTTTCAATATCAAATAATTTTTCTCAATCAGGTCTTTCTCAGTCATACTATTGATTTCCTTTTCCAGAATCTCCATCTCTGCCTGTAACTTCTCCCCTTTCTCTGCCGCGTGTCTCACCAATATTTTCATCATCGTTGTAGATGCACCCTCCAGATTACATTCCCATTCCTTAAGTAGATCCCCGCTTAAATCTTCAAAAGTCGGGAAAATTAGGATGCGGAGTCCCCTTGGAATTTTACCATTCTTCATGTACTGTTCCAAGGTGACTCCGTCCCACCATCTGCTTAACTCTTGTTTACGTAATTTTTCTAGTTTTACAAACAGTGCTTTAAGGCTCACAGTGACTGTATTGGTTACAGTTGTTGTGTTTTTAGAGACACTAGTCCCAAAAAGATCCAGAGCCAATTCCTCATGTCCATCATGAAATCTAGGCATGGTATCTAAGGGTATAAAGCCCTTAACTTTAATTAGTATTAGTGAAACACCAAATGGAAAAGAGTGCAAAACGGTCAATCAATAGAATATGAACAAAAGGAACCGTACGGCTGACCAATGTTGAGCACATCAAACCCAAAATCAATATACAAATTCTCAATAGGTGCAAGAACACGTCCAGAGCGAGCCGTACTTATGCTCTACTGGAAACCAGATATACAAACTTTTTTACAAAAGGACGGTGCACCAAAGAAAAGTCTTTTCAAATACTCCAATTGTTGTTCTTTTATTCTTATTCAACTCTTAGAGATATCAGACTCAGCCAACGCGTTTCGTTCTTTACGAACTTCGTCAGGGCTGTGAATAGCTACAAATACAAACAAATATATGTATAAAAAACACATTATGTACAACATAAAACACAACATACTACATTATTTCTAATACTTAAAAAAGTGACGTTACTATACATTTCTATACAAATGATAAAAACTGAAAAAGAAACAACAAAGAACATATAACATGAGATTCACGTATAAATACATCACAGACAATATTCAATATTTCGACATATTAGTCAAATATACATACAAAACAAGAGTTAAAACTTTCAAGCAACCACATGTATATCCTGCCTGAGTGTGTTTGTAGTCCGATACCCTAGGCAGAAAGTCCAGTTTAGTATTTATATATCAAGAAACCTCATCTCTAAATGAACTATTAGGTTTATGATAAAAGAGTCTTTTATAAGTACTAAATATCTGAGGTTAATATGATTACCACCCGTATTAAGAAAAGTTTCATGTGCCAATTCTTACCATAGATTGTATTTTAGAAACGACCTCCAGGAATTTCAAAAGGTGGTCAACTTCCAATTGGTATGCTTGTTCAAAAGAAATGTCATGTGACCTGGTAATGGTGAATTGTGAAATTGTTATAGCCTCTTTTGGGCATGATAGATTGGAATAAAAGGAAAAGCGCGAGTAACAAGATATTTCCATAGAAAAGCGAGAATCACCTTACCTCTCCAGGTAGCTGAAAGGTGTATATATAGTTAAGATCCTATGTACACCACCAGTTAGTTCAATTAGAGATCGGACTCTTAGTTTGGTCCATAGATAGCGTAAGTAAAATTGAATCAACACTGTTGTTGTATATTTAAGACCAATGTGTAGGCTCCATTTTTCTAAAAACGAAACGGAGAATATCATGAATACCCATTCTCAATCTCATATCATATCACGAACACCCATTCTCAACCTCATATCCTAACATTAATATTCTGACCCACTATTAACGGAATGGCCGTGTGAAAGTAGTCAGATACTACGCATTTATGAAAGTAAAGGGGGCTATTGATTGCGACAGCCAATGTCTCCCACCATGCGTTTTTCTACAACCTCATGAGCCTATCATCACAACATCGATGATTTTTATGATAAGGTCACAGAGGAGCTTTATAACATGGAAACTCCTCAAAGATTTACTCCCAAGTCAGCTAACAATATTACAGTGGCAGAAAGATCAGCCCTTAGGAGGTTGAATAAGGATACAAGTATTGTTATAAGGGAAGCTGATAAAGGCGGGAACATTGTTCTAATGAATCATGAAGACGACATGCAGGAGATAGCCAGACAACTTGGTAATGAGGTACACTATCGAAAGATCAATGACAATCCTATTCCCCTTAGTACAATGAAGATCAATGCTAAATTATTGGAATGGAGGGAATCTGGTCTCCTCAATGAGGATGAATGCCGGTTTATGTGGGTCAATTTCCCAAATTTTCCATGCATTTATGTATTGCCAAAGGTGCATAAGGGTGGGCAATTTCCACCGGGCAGACCAATCATCTCCGGGGTGGGTTCACCGACGGAGAAAATGTCAGAATTTGTTGACCTGAAGCTACAAAAATATGTCCCTAATCTACCATCATATGTAAGGGACAGCAAGGACATTTTAATGAAATTTAAAGATTTTGACTGGTCTGAGGACCTGATGTTTGTAACTCTAGATGTAGAGAGTCTTTATACCTGCATCAATAAGACCTTTGGTATTAGAGCCATCCAATCCTTCCTAGATAGAGATGATGCAAGTTTCTATGACTACAATGAGATGATTGTCTCAATGATCAACCTCATCCTTGACAATAATTTTTTTCTTTTTGACGGTGAATGGTTTCAGCAGATACACGGTACGGCGATGGGTTCCAGGTTTGCTCCCTCTTACGCCTGCCTTTTTATGGGTTGGTTCGAGAGGTAGCATGCCTGGAACAGAGATGCCTCCCCCTGGACCAACTACATCGTGTACTGGGGGAGGTATATTGATGACGTGATCTGCCTCTGGTCTGGGTCCATTGACCAACTTGATCAATATGTGTCTTTTCTAAATACCAACATGTACAATGTCAAATTTACTATGATGTATCACAAAGAACGCATCAATTTTCTAGATATTCAATTCTATATTAAACAAGGACAGATACACAGTACACTATACAGGAAGGAGACTGCATGTAACGCTGTGTTACATGCAACTAGTGCACACCCCCGTTCTGTCAAGAACAATATCCCTTTTGGCGAAATGGTAAGGGTAAGGCGGAATTGCAGCGAGGAAGAGATGTTCCATACACATATCAGTGATACCAAGAATAGATTCTTTAAAAGGGGATATGATCAGACTATTTTGGACAAAGCTGAACTAAGGATCAATAAGATGAGTAGGAACATTACACTACAGGATAAACAAAAGAGGCCTGTTATCAATACTAAAGCCAGGTTTATAACTCAATATACTTCCCATAGTAACACTATTTTCAACATTTTTAGAAAACATTGGCACCTTTTGATGGGAGTCCCAGGCTTGAGAGATGTGATTGATAAGAAACCATCTATTACATATAGAAAGGGTACCTCTCTAAAAAGAACACTATGTCCTAGCTACATAACTACTCCCCAAAAAACGCAAACCTGGTTACCAAATAAGCCTAAAGGATTTTTCACCTGCGGAATGTGTAATGTCTGTCCGTTGGGCAAAAATAAAACTCTTACTTTTTGCTTCAACAGTTCGAGACAGTTTATAATTGAGAATTTTATAAACTGTAATACGACCTATGAGGTGTACGTTCTGGGGTGTAGATGCGGCATAATTTATGTCGGTAGAACCATCCGTAGCTTAAAACTCAGAATTCAGGAACACAGAAGGGCAATAAAAACTAATGACACCAGATACCCGATTACCAACCATTATGCCAGGGAACATCCCGAGGATATAAGTTTTTGGTTTCATGCTATCGAACATGTTCCGACACCTAAAAGAGGTGGCAACAGGGATCTGTTGCTATGACAGAAAGAATCAAAATGGATCTGTCGTCTGAGAGCAACCAGCCTGGGGCACAACACGGATGGGGAAATGCATTATTTCCTATAGGTAATGATACCTGGGGGTTATAATGATTAATACACTAGGTCCCCTTAAAAGTTATTTGGAATTCTTGTTTACCCTTGGAACGTATAATACCCTTGTCAACAATGCACTATACATCTAGGGCAATGTGGTATATACTATTCATGTGGTTTTGATACCACATTGCACTATATGTTGGCCAATATGAGTTTCTTCACACCTTCTTGTATTATTAGACTTGACTGCTCTATATGGCTGCATCTTCCTTACTTCGTAATCGAGCAAATCCTAGTACATACTGGCGGTCGTCGTATTACAAGTCCTTTTAGTATACTAACTCGCTTATTTTGTTCATATGGCCTGTCCAAAGAAGACTTTGAAAGAATTGACCATATGCCTTTGCATATTTCACTTATCTCTTTATTTTTTGGCTGACACTTGGCTTTATTATGTCTGTTTTTCCCCTTCCTTTCAAGTGGTGTTCTTCCACTTATTGTAAAATGAAAATGTATAGAAACATAAAATATTATGTACCGAACCCGGCTGGGTATGGTAGTAATGTTTCTAAACGGTACATGTCTATTTAGACAAGCGATACATATTATCTCTCTTAAATTTTATTCCACAATGAACGATTCTCATATTGAATACACAATTATTATTCATGAAATTGATTGTTCAATTTAAGACCGAGTCGAACCAGGTATGAAATTACACTGACATCACTGATTGTTATATGGTGTTTTTGCTCGCAAATGTCGCTTATTTATTATGGGAGGCGTATACATTATTCCTCTCGAATTAATCTTACCTCATACACCTTTTGTAAATAATAAAAAAATGGGCTTCATTTTTAGTCTAGATAAAACGTTATGCTCATTTGGTGATTAGAAAGTCCTATCGGTTTATCAAATCCGTACACCATTCCAAAATGGCGCCTATATGTTCGGGAACTCTGTTTGAATATCGTAACATCATTCCAAATGCTTCCGGGTTCTCTCACGTGACACGAGGGGTGGGCTTACTTAAGAGGCTCGACCAATGAGGCATGGTTTCACCGCTAACTCGAGGAAGCGCCCGTTTCTAAGGTAAGACGAGAATTATGTAGTTTACTTAGAAGATAACAAACTAAAGTGATATCTTTGGGACGGAGGATGGAAAATTAACGCGATATTTCTATGCTAAACGGAGGATACAAGTGTTGTGTGCAAGTTATCGGGGACAGAACTTTAACGCAATATTCATTTGTTAAACGGTTGAGATAGTTGGTCTTTGCGGATTATCGGGGACATGTCTTTTTACGCAACAAGTACCACTATAAGTCGACTTACAGATATAGTTTGGTCTTCATGGCGGTAATTAGGTGACATCTTGGGGGTAATATGTGGTGAATCTATTCATTGTACATTTTGATCATAGCAACTCAGCTCGGCGGATTTATCATTAGTAATAACCGACGGCTTTTCTTCTTTTTAGTATAATATCGGAGGAATCTTACAAAGATGGAAAATGCGAAAAGAAATACTTACAGTCTATAATATGTTGCATATTACCGTTTTGTTAAAAATACTAGGAACCTGGTTTTTGTCTTTGCTGTTTCTAACAGACAAATATGTTATACGACAGTATCGATTTTTAGGTTGTAGAAAAACGCATGGTGGGAGACATTGGCTGTCGCAATCAATAGCCCCCTTTACTTTCATAAATGCGTAGTATCTGACTACTTTCACATGGCCAATCCGTTAATAGTGGGTCAGAATATTAATGTTAGGATATGAGGTTGAGAATGGGTGTTCGTGATATGATATGAGATTGAGAATGGGTATTCATGATATTCTCCGTTTCGTTTTTAGAAAAATGGAGCCTACACATTGGTTTTAAATATACAACAACAGTGTTGATTCAATTTTACTTATGCTATCTATGGACCAAACTAAGAGTCCGATCTCTAATTGAACTAACCGGTGGTGTACATAGGATCTTAACTATATATACACCTTTCAGCTACCTGGAGAGGTAAGGTGATTCTCGCTTTTCTATGGAAATATCTTGTTACTCGCGCTTTTCCTTTTATTCCAATCTATCATGCCCAAAAGAGGCTATAACAATTTCGCAATTCACCCTTACCAGGTCACATGACATTTCTTATGAACAAGCAAACCAATTGGAAGTTGACCACCTTTTGAAATTCCTGGAGGTCGTTTCTAAAATACAATCTATGGTAAGAATTGGCACATGAAACTTTTCTTAATACGGGTGGTAATCATATTAACCTCAGATATTTAGTACTTATAAAAGACTCTTTTATCATAAACCTAATAGTTCATTTAGAGATGAGGTTTCTTGATATATAAATACTAAACTGGACTTTCTGCCTAGGGTATCGGACTACAAACACACTCAGGCAGGATATACATGTGGTTGCTTGAAAGTTTTAACTCTTGTTTTGTATGTATATTTGACTAATATGTCGAAATATTGAATATTGTCTGTGATGTATTTATACGTGAATCTCATGTTATATGTTCTTTGTTGTTTCTTTTTCAGTTTTTATCATTTGTATAGAAATGTATAGTAATGTCACTTTTTTAAGTATTAGAAATAATGTAGTATGTTGTGTTTTATGTTGTACATAATGTGTTTTTTATACATATTTATGTTTGTATTTGTATCTATTCACAGCCCTGACGAAGTTCGTAAAGAACGAAACGCGTTGGCTGAGTCTGATATCTCTAAGAGTTGAATAAGAATAAAAGAACAACAATTGGAGTCTTTGAAAAGACTTTTCTTTGGTGCACCGTCCTTTTGTAAAAAAGCCATCTGCAACACTGCCAGCAGCTGAAACGCCGTGACCCGCCTGTTAGAGGCATGACAAAAAATGTCACCCCCCCAGCGTACCAGCTTGCTGGCAAAATGCACTCCACTCCCGCACTGGGCAAGCCCCTGCCCAACCAGTCTCACACAACCATACCCACTTACCTCGCCCCACCTAATCCGTCTTAGAATGCCCCAACCAGATACCCAAACGTGCCCCATCCAACCGCACGTCCTCGAAATGCCTCCAAGGTGCGCCCCTAGCCCCCAACAACTCAGACACCCGAAACGCCCCAAAAAACATCCAAATCATGCAACGAAACAACGCCAACTCGCAAGCATCATAACAACACTGCTGCAATTCCGCCAATATTTCAATCAACAGATCAAACATGATCGCCTCCCGCAGGACCCATCCGCCAACATCCCCCCTCACCCTATCCCAGCCTTTTAGCATTCTGCACAGCAATTCACTCTTCGCTGGGTCAAATCCCAAATACATCATGCTATAAAAGGAAATCCCTGCCAACTTCCCCGCAATAGTAACCTGCGACAAACCTCTGTCCATGCAGTCTAACACAAACTGTATCACTCCCTGCTCACAGCTGCCCCAGGACATACGCCAATTCACGCTCGTCCACCCCAAAAAGGCTCCAAATTCAGACCATGCCAAGCGATACGCGTGCCTTGTGGAGTCAGCTATAGATTTTTCTACCAGGTCCACTACTCTCACTCCTCCCAGGTCCAGATACCCTCCGGAACCTTGGTCTTGCAAGCCTCTGCTCCCGGCGCCAGCCTCCTGAAGCGCTGCCACTGCGCACGAGACAATGCATCCGCAATGTCAGTCCTGGCGCCTGGCACATGTTGCGTGCGAAACAGCACATTGAAGTGCAAACACAGCAGCATAAAACTTCGCAGCAAGCGCAGCACTCGCAGATCCCTCGCCTTTTGATTGTTTACCAAGTCCACCACCGTCCTGTTGCCCACATGGAACAAGACCGATCTGTTCTGAAACTCCAGACCCCACACCTGAAGCGTGACCAGCAAAGGACAGAATTCCAAAAACGTGATGCTCCTGCCCTGCTTCAACCAATGCTCCGGCCACTGCTCCGGACACCACCTCCTGTCCCAGAAAACGCCAGACCCTTTCACACCGGCAGCGTATGAAAAAATCTGCACCTGCCACACCATCTTGTCATCCACAAAATCCAAAGACACACCATTGAAATTGGTCATGAAGCAATGCCAGATCCCGCACACCCATGGATATCCTGACTCTGTGATGAGGGAGCACCGCCCCTGACATGGCCATGCCGAGACGTCTGCAAAAAGTCCTGCCAGCCCGCACTACTCGACACGCGAAGTTCAGCAAACACAAGAGCCGCTGTACTGACCTCAAATCAATCCTCCGTTCCCCCATCACCTGCAGCAAAAATTCCTGTATCTTCCAACCTTCTGCTGAGGCAACCACGCCGACCATGCCACGGAGTCCAGCTCAATACCCAGGAATGTCAAACAACAGCTAGGCCCAGCCGTCTTCTCCGGTGCCAAGGGAACCCCAAAATCACAGGCTTGTCGCTGAAACTGCCGGAGAGCCTCCCCACACTCCCCCGTCTGACCTCGCCCCACAAACAAAAAATCATCCAAATAATGGGACACAGACCGGTCCCCACTTCTGTCCGTGAAGGCCCACTGCAAGAAGGAACTGAACGTTTCAAACAGCGCACAGGACCCAGCACAGCCCATGGGCAAAACCTTAGCCACAAAAATCGCCCCCCGAACTGCATTCCCAACAACGCAAAATCCGCCGGATGAATAGGGAGGAGGCGAAACGCAGATTTGATATCACACTTTGCCAATTCCTCCCTCCGGCCACACACCCGCACCAAACCGATTGCATAATCCACGGACGCGTACAACACCTTGGAATCCTCTACTGCAATGAAATCGTTCACCGATGCCCCTTCAGGCCAAGACAATTGATGAATCAAACAAAACTCCCCATGTTCCTTCTTGGGCACCACCCCCAGTGGAGAGATAATGAGATCCGGCATCGGCCATGTGTCAAAGGGACCCACAATTCTACCTTCCAGTACCTCCTTCATCAACTTGGACTCCACCACCCCCGGCAACTCTTTTGCTGACCGCAAGTTCTCCGCCCATCTCCGTTCCCTAGGACCCTGATACCCCACATGAAAACCTTCCGCAAACCCCCAGTAAATCTTCAGTGCTGCCTCCCTATCAGGGTATCTAGAGAGCCATGGACCCATGGCCTCCACATCAACCGGCGTAGGAGCCCTTTGGCCCATCCTGCCCACGTCCTTTGGTAATACGCCACTGTTCTAAGGGAGTGGCCAGTGTGAAGCACTGTGTGACCAGGTGGCGTCCTCCGCACTTAGAGCACTCGTGCTTGAATTTGCAAGGAGGGCGGGTGCAGAAACCTTTATTAGAGTTCCAACATGCCCCTGTGGTGTCCCCCCAAGCTTAGTCGACTGCCCTGTGGACCCGGAGGGGTAGGCCTGTCCTCCTGTACCCACTGCACCACCCTGTCCCCCCGCCCCAGACTGGGCGGGACGCAGCTGAAAGGACCGATAAGCTACCGGAAGCCCACTGGCCGTGTGTGTAGAAGCCGACGACTGCGTGGAGGACATCCACTGCACCCACAGTTCTTGGTCCACCTCCCCCCACAGCTTATCGGGGTTAACACTGATTCTGGCCCTGAACTCCTCATCATAGCTGAGCCATGCAAGCCCACCAAAGTGCATCTGCGCCTTGCGTATAATATCCATATACTTCAACAACACGATGGCCCTATCTTGATGTTTCTCACAATATATGCTCGCGTACGACAAAAAAACAGATGTCCAATTCTCCATATTCACCGGCATCCGTGGCCACCTCATAAACTCCCATTCCTCCTCCTTCGAACCCTCCTTGGCCTGTATCTCCCTATGCAACAATTTGAACACATCCACATATTCGTGTTTCCAAATCCTAGCCCTTGTCTTCTCAGATAGGTGCGACCCTAAGGGCATAGCCAAGCCCATGTACGGCAACTTTTTCCGATGCTTCTCTCCCACCTCCTCTTTCCCCTCTGGCTCCCCCGGCTTTTCCGTCTGCACACCAGCCCCCACTAACTGTTTCCCCCCCCTGCCAACTCTGCCCCTTTGACTGGTGCTCCCACCTCCCACACAGACCCATCTCCAACACCCACCGACCGGCAGGCCTTCTTCCGGCCACTTCTGCCCCCATCATCCCACACATCCCACCAAGCACCCTCACCTGCAAGCTTCACTGGCACCGCCCATTCCCGTCCACTGCTCACTGGCGATTTCCTGCTCTCCGTCTGGGTCCCACTGCTGCTGGCCTGCGGCGCCTGCAAAACACCAATCCGTCTTGTTGCTGCCTTCCCCTTTCCCCTGTGCACCTCATGCACTTCACCCGCCTCCAGTTCCTCGCTGTCAGAATCATAATCCAGTTCCTCCTCAAACTGCACCTTACGCACCTCGCTCACCACTCTCTTCGCAACCTTACCTTTCATACCAGGCACAAATTCACACTCCGGCGCCGACGATGCCTGTTCCCGCGACGGAGGGCAGGCTGCCGCGGACCCCCCTGCTGCTTCGCCCCGGCGTTTGGAGGCCGTCTTGTGCCCCGCCGGCCCACCCTGGCCTCTACCAGCATCTATCACTGGCTTACACCCCCCCGGACCGTCACAGCCCAAGGGGGCCCCAGCGCCACCAGGTCTCTGCGACGTCAAGTCAGTCCCTCCCTCATCCACCCAGACCCAATGGCCTTAAGCTGCCCTCTGCCCCGTCCTTACCCTGCCGCCAGCTCCGCCTGCCATGCCGGGGGGCCAACCCCCTTTGGCACAAACCCCTCCCCGCTGCTTCCCTAGCTGCACACATCTCCTGCCACCTGTGCTCCGTCTCCTCAATAACCCGGCTCTGCTCGTGAATGCGCTCCTCCAGCGTCATCCCCTCCCACCTATCTGCCCCACGGGTCCCTTCCTCCACTCTGGGGCCAGCCCCTCATCCCTGTAGAGTCCGGGGGCATCCCCACTGTGCCCCAGCGTCACCCCCCAGCTCCACTGCCGCCTTCAATGGTCCCTTACCCTTGGACCCCCGCCCCTCAACGACCCCTTTCCCTCCCCTGGAGAGATCAATGGGCTGCTCCCCCCAGCCCCCCCCTACAGAATCACTGCCTGAAAGTTGCAAGGTGAAATCATCCCCAGCCTGGACCTCACTCTCCCCCTCCCCCCCTTGGCCACTGTCCTCACTGTATGTGCCCTGGCTCACCCCTGCCCTAAGGGAACCAAGCCCAACGCCTCCTGCTGCCCCTTTCTCCTGCCATCCCCCAGGCATACAGCACCGCCTCGCCCACCAGCAAAACCCCCCCCCACTGCCCCTGGCACCACTGAGAGCGCTACCACCTCTTGCTGCGTGTGTGCAGTGAGGCTCAGATGCCGTCCCCCACGCTTGTTGGCCTCCGCTTGCCGCAGGCCCCTCCCCCGCACAGTCATACCTGTCCTCGGCAGTGGTGGCTCGTCTTGGCACGCCACCACCGCCGCCGCCACTCCCGCTGACGCCGATCTCAGCGTCCGAGTCATACCGACCCACGCCTGTTCTAAGATGCCAGGCCGAAGGGCAAAGGATCTCCCGACCCGGCCGAGCACCTGTAAAGCGGCACGCATGGCCGCCGCATCAGGCTCTACCATTCCACCAGTCGCGGAGCCGCCGAGGTCCATGCGCCACGATCACTCCTCCCCGGAATTGAAGGCGCTCTATTACACCGCCACGCCGGCTCCAGCCGACAGACTGGGCCGCTCTATTACCACAACACAACTTCTCCACCACAACGCAAAATGTCCTTAACCCACCCTGGGGTGCTGGGGACAGGAAGAGGAAGAACTTCCTCTCCTGCCCCCTTTATCACCTATCCTAAACCCCACCCGCCAAACTAACTCTAACCCCCATCCCGCTCTCGTGCGAACTCCCCAGGGGAAGACTGGTCTGTCGACCTCACTTCCCCTGGAGGCCGCATTTAAGAAATTGGAGTAGTTTTCCTTCCGTTTTTTCAACTATGTAAACTTCATTAGGACAGAGCCTACAACCCACATGGCGACTCGATAATTAGAAGAGGTAAAACAAGGCAGGAGTTGCATGGTGCACATGCATTCAAACCTTTGGAAGAGTTCGTCATGGGTGTCCCTAACTTTAGGGCAGTTACATACGATTTGGCAGGGATGTTCCAGATAACAATGAACTCATTTGTTGCGGATAATTAAACAGCAGCAGCATGGTCCAGAATGAGCGGAAAGATGATGATGATAATGATGATATCAATTTATACCAGCACAGCTACACCAAGGTGTGTTCTGACTAGTCCTGGGTGAAAATTCCATTCCGCTCGCGGAAATTGCGATAATTTGGCATTTTCGCGTTCCGCGGAGAGCGCGAAAATGTCAAAATTTCCACAATCCGCATCTTACCGGAATTTTTTTGCTTGCTCGCGCTGTAAAAAAATACATTCTCGCGCGCGCGCGATCGCCTTACCTGAATCCCCGCGTTCGCCGACAAGTTTTCCCGATCCGGTCGCGTTCTCCACGAGATGTTGGATTGTTGGTGCCATTTGTGCTGTCTCGTGACAGTTCGCGACCGCAGTGACGTCATTCGTCGAGCGATCACGTCTTTCTTCTCGCGATCATGCACCGCGAGACAAGTGAAAACAAGATGGTCGCGCCCGCGAGCAACCACATGGGTAAGTTGGCGAGCCGCGACCACGCAGAAAATACCGCAAACGGGCTGGAAAAAAACTTCCGCATCTACGCGATATTTCCGCGTGTTTGCGGAGATTTTTAACATTTTCGCGATAGTTTGCGAAAGTGAATTTCGCAAATTCCGCCCACCCCTAGTCCTGACGTGAATCAGCGAGGTCGGAAAATGAAAACGGCTTTGAAGCCTGGACAAAAAGACAGGTGTTTAGGTTCTTTCTACACACTGCTATGTCACTCATAGTCTGCAGCTCCAGAGAAAGCTGATTCCATGCTGTCTAACCCAGGTACGCTAGAGGCCTTCCTCCTGCTCTTTCCTGCTGAATCCTGGGGATCTCTGCCAGATATGTTTCGGTGGATCTCAGCTGTCTTGTAGGGTTATAAACCCAAAACTGGTTCTGAGACAGGATGGCCCAATTGATATAGGGCATCATGTATCAATATGAGAGCCTTAAATTTGACTCTTTCCCTGATAGGAAACCAATGAAGTGCAATCAGATGTGGTGCTATCCAGGCTCTTAAAGGAACATTTAACAGGAGCCGGGCCTCTGCATTCTGTATCACTGGCAGTTTGTCCATCAGGTGCTCTGGTAAGCCAAAATATAATGCATTACCACCGTCGAATCTAGATGTTCTCAGCTCCTGGATAACCGTTTTCTTTGCTGAAAATGAGAAGAGAGGCAGAAATGTCTTTAGGGACCTCATAATCCCAAAACAAGTGCCTACCAACATTTTTACTTCAAGCCTAAAGGACAGGCTGTTATCAAATTTAATACCCAGATTTGTAATTGAGGCGTCATCTGGCCAAAAGGTTTGCCAGAAATCTGGTGGGATCTTCCCAATGAAGAGAATTTCTGTTTTCTCCTTATTGCATTTGAGTCGAGCTGTTGCTAACCTATGAAAAACAGAAGTCAGGCGAGATTTAATCTGTATACCCTTCAGCTCAAGATATCAAGATATGCCCACAATGTTAGTTATAGCAGTGGAGATGGCCTCAGTGACAACAGGATTTGTAGAAGGGAGAGAAGCTTGAACTATTACTGCTCTGCTCTGCTTTGCTTGTTCAATAGAGAAAGGACGCATGCACTGCTGCTTGTTGTGCACATCTTTTGTGATGACGAGACGCTTACATCGCTGCTGTGATGTTCCTGTTTTGTGTGACGACCTGCTGCCTATTAAAGGCTACATTGAATGGGAAGCACCACTGTAGACCATTAGTTGAGGATGCATAGGAGGCACACCCACGGTCTATGCCAATGGCAGGGCTGTTGACATCCGCAGCCGTGAACGCCTTGACTTCTTTTAACTCTTTGGCTTGCATGAAATAGTGTGCCATGGGCTATTTATTTCTAAGCGTCCTTATCTGGTATTTTTGAGTGGGTTTTCATCAAAACATGTGCCACACTCCAAAGGGATGTAGAAAGAGTTGCCATTAACTAATAGCCATAAGAGTAAGTCTCTCTCTATGATAGGTCCTAGTTTGCTTTGTCCTCAGGAGACCCGGGAATGAGATATGGGCTGAAAGACGTCGACTAATCTAAACGAAGTCAAATGTGACTTAGCAAAAACAGGCTCTGATTACCCAATTAAAGAGATAAAAAGCGTCAGTGCTCAAGACCACAAGGAATGCTTCCCACAAGTGATTAGAACACAATAAAAAAAAAGACACGTGTTTTGCTTTTGTATGCACGTTTATAAGCAAACAGAGACTCCATGTATAAAACACAGTGCTACTTATGCTTGTATGTTTTGAAAAACATTTTGTACTATGAAATAATAAAGAGACTGATGAACTGCAGCTATTCTACATTCAAAATGTCTTGGCACATTGCAAAACAAATCATGTAATCAATATATGAGGACGTACATAGCAAGCAAGTGATGGATAATCCTATTTTGAATACAAGTACCTGCACACTTGTGTTTCCAGAACTTCTGCTGCTGACAACTATTCTGTACCTATACGTATTTTTTGGGTAAGGGAAGCTTGCATTGCTGCTGTGGTGCACTACTTATATTGTATGTTAATGAATCCCTTATGATTCAAATGACAAACCTACAGGCATTGCGAATGCTGGTCTTAATTAATGATTAAAGGAGTGAACTCTCACAAAACGTGACCAAGTTTTCTCCTGCATGTGAAACAAGCAGCCAAGGTTTTCAGAATAGACTAAAACATTTTTAACAAATCATATAGCTGCCTAATGGCGTAAAGTCGTGTGAAACATTGTCAGTCGTGGATATATTTTCAAAATCAAGTTTCCTGTTATGATTTTTCATATCAAACCATCATTCCAGTGTTGAAAGAAAAACTGCATGCCCTGGAGTACAACAAACAGGCTGTTGGCTGAAAAGTCTGTCGTGGCTGCAAATTTGGAGCCATCTGGTAGAAGTACAAGGAGCGAAGTAAAAATGTGTTTGTTATTTAACTGCTATCAGGCACTGGCGGAAGAGGGCGGGGATGGCACTCAAGTGCAGACCTTAACGCATCTCTTAAACAAAGGGAGAAAAGAGAAACCTTTCCATGAAGGGTCGGCCTGTAAGACACATCAGCACTCGATACCAGGGGCCTTCTGTATTTAGGACGCTTAGAGCAGCACATTGTCTGAAGACCCACAGTAAAGGAGAATCAATCTGCTGCACCACAGTGCAGCCGGCACGGTGATCCCCAATGAAAGGGACACTTCCAAGCCTGCCTTGGACAAGGGGAACAGTGTCGCTCTCTAAAATTAGTGGGTGGATTCCATCCATCCACGTCCTCCCCGACATCTGCCCTATCATTTCCTTCATCGAAAATAATTAATTGTGGAAACATCAAAGACTGTGAAATACCACCTTCGAGCGACAGTTTGCTGAAATCTTTGCTAAAGGCTGGTTGGATGAACACTGGTCGCATAAGTTCACCGACATTGGACTCTGAAAAGAGATAATTGTTTGGTAAAACTATTTAATAATGGTTTAAAGATATATGTGTAGACGTTTTTTTAAAAAAAAATTTGCTCGAAAATATCGATATTGTTGGAAGTAAAAAGGTTTTAGGAATAATTACGTGACTCTGAGTCCGCGTATGGTGTTTGACTCTAATCATGAATGGCTTGCAGCGTTTGACTCTAATCACATTGATTAACTAGGTTGGTAAGGTAGTGATCAGACACAAAAGAAGAGGTATGAGGCAATTTTATCTGCACCTATTATTAAAGTTAGTCGAAAGTTTATCAGGCTTGTTTAGGGTGCTAAGGATCTGAGATTCAATACCTCTAAATCTCCAATTCAGTTATACACAAAGAAAATGTGATCCAGCACACCATAGAAATTATATATAATACAATAAGAAAATTCCAACATAAGTGAGTCCAATCAGCAGGTTCCGTTTAAAAGTTCTTTATTCAATATTCTTCTTAAAATCTGCGTAGCCAACGCGTTTCGTCCATACAGACTTCTTCAGGGCTACAAATAATCTTAAACATACATATAGACAATGAGTAAAATATGCCGTATTTAAACCATGTCATATTTGCAATCCTATGTACAAATAAAAAGCCTATATTACAATGTACATCAATACATATAGTTTACAGAGCAAAAGTCATAAAGCATAAACAAATTCTTTAGAACCTGCTGAGTATATAGAGTATATTTTTTGAACTGAGAGAGTTCTTGTCGATAAATGCGAATTAAAGGTTGAGAGTATTCCTATCTTATCTTATCTTATTGTTTTGGTGAAGCGCAACAGCTGCCCCGGCAATGAGGCGTCCCGGCGCTGAAACCCAGATCCGATCCTGAGCTAGAGGGTCTGAGGACGGAGGAAAGTTTACGGACAAGGGAATAGAAGAGTTTTCACTGCCTTCCGGAAGGCAGATAGGTTGTCTATCTCGCGAATATGATGTGGTAGTTCGTTCCACATCTTGGCTCCCAGGAACCTGAAGGAGCGTCCGCCCATGCGGCAGAGTTTTATGCGTGGGACGCAGAGAAGGTTTTGGTTGGAGGATCTTAGGTTCCGTGACGGCGCATAGGGAGTGAGAAGGGGTTGAAGCAGAGGGGGAGTGTTAAGTTTGAGAATTTTGAAGGTCGTGATGAGGGTCTTAAACTTGATTCTGGAGTCAACCGGAAGCCAATGCAGTTTCCTGATGGTTGCTCTGGCTGAGCATCTGCGGGGAAGGCCGACCAGAGTTCTAGCGGCCGCGTTCTGCACGCGTTGGAGTCGTGCTAACTCACATTTGTTGGCGCCAAGAAGGAGTACATTGGCATAGTCTAGACGCGAGAGGATGGTGGCTTGGATGATGAGTTGGCGGGTCTTTGCGTCAAAAAAGTTTAGTATATGGCTAAGGCTTCTCAGTAAGCCAATGCAGGTGCCGGCAACTTTCTTGGTGTGAGCTCGAAAGTTGAGTGAGTCGTCCATCCAGACACCCAAGTTTTTCACTAGGGTTTTGGGGGGAGGGATGGTACCAAGGGAGGATGGCCACCATTGCTCATTCCAAAGGCTGGTGTTTTTGCCAAGGAGAAGCACCTCTGTTTTTCCACCGTTGAGTTGTAAGCAGTTTGTGGTCATCCATTGGGCGACCGCAGAGAGTCCGTTTTTAAAATTAGAGGAAAGGTTGGAAGGTCCGTCTGAGAGGGCAATGGCCAGTTGTGTATCGTCAGCGTACGATACCAATGTCAAGCCCCATTCTTTGGCTACCGCCGCTAGAGGCTGAACATAAAGATTAAAAAGAGAGGGGCTTAGCGCAGAGCCCTGTGGGACACCCTGTTCAATAGGGTGGGGTTTAGATAGAAAGGGGGGGGCAGAGACTCGGAAGGACCTGTTTTCGAGGAAGGATCTGAACCACTCCAAGGCATGGCCCGTTACTCCAAAGGTCTCCAGACGTTTAAGAAGGATGACATGGGATACCGTGTCAAAGGCCGCGCTGCGATCCAGGAGGATCAGCGCAGCACCTTGACCGGCATCCAAAATCGTCCGGAGGTGCTCTGTGGTGGCTAAAAGAGCAGACTCAGTGCTATGGCCTGGTCTGAACCCATTTTGTGATGGGTCCAGAATGTTGTTTTTGACCATATGTTGGGATAGAGCGCTGTTAACATGTGCTTCAGCGAGTTTGGAAAGCCATGGAAGCAGGGAGATTGGGCGAAAGTTCTCCGGTTTAGATGGATCTAGGGTGGGTTTCTTGATGATAGGTGAAACCCACGCTTGCTTCCAGGCAGATGGTACACACGCTGAAGTAAAGGAGAGGTTCAGGATGGCGGTTAGCGCTGGTAGAAAGAAGTTGATAGAATCGAGGAATTGGGCCGGGCGCATAGGGTCTGCGGGGGAGCCAGACTTGACTTTATTGCAAAGTATAGTAAGAGTGTCTTTGGAGATTTCTGGGATGTAGGTCAAAGTCGAGTAGCTAAGAGAAGCGGAGGGGTAGCTAATGGTATTAGGGTCATGCTGGGGGAAGGAGGTGTAAATTTTCTGCACTTTGTCAACGAAGAATTTAGCAAGTTCTTCGCACTGTTGCTCAGAGGAGATCATAGGGGGGGATGTTTTACTGCTCTGTAGCTCTGTAGTTTACTGCTCTGTAGCTCTGTAGTTCTTGCACGAGTTTGAAAATCCCATAGTTATCTAGAGAGGCTATCTGGTCCAGTAATGAGGGTATCTACATATAATTTATTGTATTGAACTAGTAGAATGGGGAATTTTTCTTACCAAAATGCTTATTTCATCGCACTCTTCTTTATATATTCCCACAGGTGTAAGAGCAGCATGCGTTCTTTCTTATAGGGACCACATTGGTTTATGATCTAAAGATACAATGAATGGTAATATAGTGTCACATTTTTTAGAACTTGTTTAGTTGAGCCTCTTTCCTTATATATAGGAGAAACATAAAGAGACTCTGTCCATTGATCACTTGGTCAATTTTTAAATATCAAGGCAAAACAAGCCATGTTGCCTATTCTTATTGTAATATTCCTAATCAGATCCATGGACCCAATGTTTAATCTTATTATTAAAATTAATCATACCGTTTTGAATATCCTTATGCGAGATTCTCTGTATGATATTTCCCAGTTAAGGGTAGACACAATATCTATCAAAGAAAAGTTTGGGAGATAATCATTATTTTAGAACTGTACCACACACAATTCAAAAAAATGCTCAAGCCCTTTAAGAATTTAATCCGTTAAAGGCTATCAAAATCAAGGTTGATTTTATCAACACATAATTTCAAAATCAAAAAGACCAATGTAGGCTTCAAGTTTAGTTTAAGTTTGGTCACATATTTATAGTCAAGCACAAAGAGTTCCCTATTACCAGTCACTATACTATTCCCAACTATTTAGATCAAATTTAAACTTGGTAGTGTATTCTAACTAAAGCAAATAGAATTCCCAATTAGTACTTACTTCTAGCTTCCCAGTTTCAAGAGCAGTCCTTCCAGGTCTTTGTCCATGAGATAGTGAGACTAGTGTAAGGATCAGCCTTAAATAGTTCTCCAATGTAGCACCTGGGTTCAATTAAGCCCCTAAAAGAGGCAGATTGAATGTAAAACCGCGCCGCCATATTGGAAAGTGTTGGAGACCCAGTCAGCACAATGTAAATGGAAGGCCGTCTTAGATCAGGCCATCCATGTCAAGGAGAAGAGAAGAGCAATGAGTAAAACACTACATGTTAAACAATAATATGCAGGCCACATTCTGCACGTCCACACCATAAATTATACCGCTACTTTTGGCGGCTGTGATCCACAATAGTGCAAAAAAGCAGCCGGGAACACTTCCTATAAAGTAAAGGGAATGCGGGTGCACAAACGAGCCGCCATATTGGAAAGTCCACATAGTGCGAACCAAGGCTATTAAGTTGGAGATACCTAATAATTACCCGGGATTGCGTGAGTTCGTCAAAATAATGCAAACCAAGATGCCAATACGCAATAAATGTCTATTATTAACCAGAGGTAGCGTGAGTTTGCGCGAGTGTGAAACCAATAGAATCTGCCTGACAACACGCCATCCAAATCAAGGAGAAAGGATAAGCGATGTATAGAATCATGTTGATCCATAATGTGGTTATTTGCCAAAACATATTATACCCAACTATACCATACTTATGTCACTGATTTAATCGGCAGTATGCCACGATAGTACGAGACTCCACCCAGAAACACATCCTATAAAACACAAGGGGTGTGGATGCAAAATCGGGCTGCCATATTGGAAAGTCCAAATAGTGTGGACCTAAGGCCGTTTAAGTTAAGAAAGGCTATTGGTAAACCTAAAGTTGCGCGATTGTAAAGCCCGAACATCGAGTTATTAAGTTAGACAATGGCAACCCCAGGAGTTTTGAAGTTTATTCTTGGAACCTATCAAGGGAGCCAAGCTTAACGCGATGTCGCCATTATTTGATTTAGCAATTGAAGCTAAAACGCAAGTACAATTCCAACTTAGAACGTTTTTATGGGAGCTAAGCGTGACGCGCGGCAGCCATCTTGGAAGGCATTCGGTTCTGAAAGAAGTCTGATATAAACACAAAAACATGTGATGTCAATAGTTTAGATATAATTCTGAAGAAAAGCATATTAAGTAGTTTGATGCTAAACTTGATTGTCATGCTGATATTAACAATATTCCAATACGAATATGTTCGAAATGGTACATGTCCCAAGTTGAACTCATAGACATATCCAATGTTAAATTTAATGAAACCGACTCGGGAATTTATACTATACAGAGAAGAGAATCTACGGTATAGTAAGAATGTGTATTGCATTCAATGCGCATCCTGGGTAAATGGTATCACGTTACTAGGCATATTAGAGTATATACAAACGCCATCCTAAAATTCTAATAAATCCCATGGATATGGTATAATTATAATAAATGTTATAAAGCTAAGGATAACACTTGAAATCTTGTATTTACTGCTATTCAAGCATCGTACGTTTACTCACAATATATCTAGTCGACAGCATATGGAAACATTTCTATGCACAGGTATCCATATTTTTATACAAAGTAATCTATAGATGTATTTTATAGTGTCATATGTGTCCGAAGTTTCTAACTAAGCCGTGTAGTTACCTAAGGGCTAAGTGAAAAGAGGATCACGAGGCAGCATGAAGATGGAATACAGAACACACTATATAAAATATTCATGGAGAGAAGAAAATATATATGAAAAGATCTTAAATTTTTATACTCCTGATGCTAAATGAACAAACCATATATATATGTGTTCTCTATGCTATAGAAAATGAAAGAATTCATTATTGATATTTTGACCCATATCAATGGTCCTTAGGCGACAAATCCTACTAGCCTCGACCTGTCTTTGGATCTTCTCCCTATCCCCACCTCTTTCTGGTGCCTTGACATGGTCGATCCCATGAAACCAAATAAGGTAGCTCAGCTTCCTAAGCGCATGCTGCTGTTGTGTGCGTCATACTGACAGGCCATACGTTTTGATACTAGTTCAGCCTACTTATCCTAAGAGACTGGAAAAATGTTTTTGATGTATTGTTGTAACTCCTATTTTTTGTCCACTGCACTACAATGGCAATGTTTGAAGTACAGGGCACCCGATACGAACGAGAAGACTAGTTGGAGATGAAGGGCACACATAGGTTAAACACATCCTGACCTCAAAAAGTGTCACTTCTGAGTTTAAAAATGTGACTGGGAAATCACAACGGATTATAAGTGTTCAATGCAAAGGTAATGATGATATCATTTTAGTGCACATCGTAAGTGAGAAGAAACGATGAGCAGTCTGCGCCTATTATAGGTCCATGCACTTCAACACCATGTTTGAGGTAGATACAAAATCTGTTTGCATTCCTGTGCCACTTATAGGAAAAGCACTATGAACATTCTTAATATAAAACACTTAACTATTTCTCTATGGTAAATCCACAAACGTGCCAAAAGTAGAGAATGTCAATGCATTTGTATCCTGTAACAGGAGAGGCCTTCATCCATATCAAGGTGACCTCTAGGAGAACAGTACTCTGAAACGTGAATCAAAGTAACTTCTGATGGGCTGTGTTGGTGTTATTTTCAGTTAAAATAATATTTTCTTAGTACTATAAACATTTTGCAATTGGAACGACAATGCTATTGTTACTGTATTTGCCTAACGTAGGCCATATTAGGCATGGACTTCAGCCTAGATTTATAAGAATGCAAAAAGGACATTTGATGGACAAAATGCTGCACAATGTCAAACATTCATCCCAGTACAGAAATCTGGGCCTAAATCCATCGTTTTTTTGCTTCCCATGCCATTCCAGGTCAGAGCAAGCCATATGCAAATCAGTCTTGACCCTGTTCCCCACGGGAACAGGCCATCCCGAATTGACAGGCCAGGTCTTCCCTGGACTGGAAACAAGCATCCTGGGACTGGTTTCAGGGCATCACCCCTCATCAGCCAGGCTAGCATGACTCCAGTGATTAAGAACACGGGACCCACGACTGAGCATACCATCCCACTTGGGGTGACAAATGCAAAAAGAGCAATTGATGGACAGAATGCTGCACAATGTCAAACATTCACACCAGTACAATGATCTGGACCTAAATCCCTCGTTCTTTGGCTCCTTGTGCCATCCCAGTTCAGACCAAGCCATATGAAACAAGTCTTCACCCTGTTCCCCATGAGATTTAGAATTAGCCATGTTTTTCCTTCTCATTGGCACTGCATGCAGTAAAATGTGCACTGATGCTTTGCGTTGACACGCTGTTCCTGAAGAGCCTCGGAGGATGTTCTTTAGTTGAATTGTTGTTCTTCTATGCTTCATCTGTGCCCTTTATTCTGTAGGATTATTCATTTATGAGGCTGCTACTCTTTATGTGACCAGATTTGTGCTAACATGTCCCATGACAATAGGTCAGAGGAGATCCATTAATATTCATTTAGGGGATAGTGCGAGGATGATAGTATGCTTTGATGTTTTATAAGGGAAACAGCATTTACAACATGGACAAAGCCATTTTACCACACATATGCTTTTACCATGCATATGCATGGTAAAGGCAGTCAGCCCTCTAGATTTAGAGTGGATGGGCGGGGAGAACGGAAGGAACAGGAAGAATCAGGAGGCAGCTTGGTAAGTAAGGCTGGGGGCAGGGTTTTAGGATGCAGGATGGGGGGACGGGCAGTTTTTAGGGCTGGGAGCCGGTTTTAGGGCTCAGGGTGAAGGGCTGGGATCAGGGTAATTCTTAGGCTTTGGGGCTGGCTGGGTTTTTGGGCTCAGGTTGGGGGGATAGGGCAGCTTCTAGGGCTGGGTACCTTTTTTAGGGCTCAGGATGAGGGGCAAGGGTTTGGGGGTTGGGGTAGTTTTTAGGGTGGAAGGTTGGATTTATTTTTGTGCCTGGGGCGGGGTTGTCTGCTAGGCTGGTGGTGGGTTTTAGGGCACAGGGTGGGGGCTGAGGTGTAATCTTTTCCACGCATATGCCTTTACAAAATTGTTGTAAAGGCATGTGTGGTAAAGGCATGCAACATGGTCCCAGTAAAGACTGTTGTTAAGGCATGCAATATATTTGCAGGCGTGGTCCATCATAAAATCGTTTTATAATGCTATATTATGATTTGACAATATTTTGACATTTGCTCACCCTATGCTGACTATACGATTTCCGTAGCTTTCTATGGGGAATTTGTCTATAAAAGGAGGAGAAGTTTTTGAGGGTGAGCTAGAAGATGATTTTGTTGGTCTTCAGGAATACTTTCAGATTTTCTTTTGATTTGCTGTATATTGTGGACTTAACCTGCTTTTCTAGATTTTGCTCATGCTGCATTTACGTAAATAATTCCTGAGCGTTATGCTGATGACTTAAACATTATGCATTTAAAAAAGTATCTCACTAAGAGGATACCATACTTCAGAGAAAAGACATTCCAAGATGGATGCCATAATCGTATGTAACACAACACCCTTAAAAGATGGCTCTACACATATAATCCCATTGAGAGCAATATGTGAAGGTATTATTGTTATTGATAACAATGTACTTTAGTGGAATAACACAATAGTTATATATACCAATGTTCAAGTATAGCATACAAGTGGTATATTGACAGAAAACTGAAGAAATGCGCACCAGGACAATATGTTTTTATGTATTTAAAAATGGATGCCATGTTTACCTGTGCAATACATCTCTCTTTTGTCTGAGTTCTATTTCAAAGGAAATGTATGTATTCTGCTGGGTTACTCACATCCAGTGTGTGAGCAAGAGTGCGTGACACTCGAAACACGTCACTGGATATATACATATATCAGTCCATCAATTAATTCCATACACATCGCACAACTCGGCCGATGTTCATGTACGAGGCAGAATCAAGCCTCGAATTCTATTTACCACCAAGAAAAGATTAAATTGCACTCCAAGGTTTGTGTTTGAGCAATTTTATTTCATTGCCACCATCACCAACGTGTTTCAACCTTCACGGTCTTGATCACAAATTAAACCACGATCAAGACCGTGAAGGTCGAAACGCGTTGGTAATGGTGGCAATGAAATAAAATTTCTGGAACACAGTCCCTGGAGTGTGACCTAAAACTTAGTACAAATGTGTATGTATATATATATATATTCACTGAAAAAACCATGGGTTTCACACACGTTATAGTTAGGAATTAGCATTTAAAAAACCTTAGAAATTCAATGAAAAAACCAAAGGTTTCACACATGTTATAGATAGCTGGACATTTCACTCGTAAAAAACCATTGAAATTCCCCCGTTATAGTTAGTTCAGCTAACTATAACTCGCGCGCCCGCAATGCACTACTGATGACGTCACATATTACATCACTCATGACATGGTCACTGACATCACTCATGACATCACTGATGACATCTCAAATGACATCACTGATGACATCACTGATGACATCATCCAGTGATTGTGTGTTTTTCTGAAAATTAAATATGTTTTATATTTATGTATATCTCAAGGTCAATGGAAGAATAAATGGGTATATAAGTGTCTAAATGGATGCTTTTTTAAAAAAAAAAAAATTTGTGTAACTGACTGATTAAGTGTATCATAGTGAATACATGGCTTACTGAGTAATCTTTAAATATGAAAATATCTGTATCAGTTTCTTACTTTGTGTATAAGTGGCTGCATGGGTTGGTGAGTAGCTACATGAGTGTCTATATAGGTTATTAGTTGGTTTTTTATCAGTATGAGTGTCTGAGTTTCTGTATGGTTCGGTGGGGGGTATTACTTAGTGCATAGGTGCATGAATGAGTGACTCACTGTTTGTATGTGTTAAATACAGCATGTGTGCAGGACTGTATGGGTGGATGAGTGTGTGCATGGGTGTGTTAGTGAGTGAATGACTGTCTCTATAGTGTCTTTATGAGTAACTACATATGTTTTAAACTAGTATATGTGACTATTGGTGTATATAAGTGAGTATATGTGAGAGTGAGAGATTGGAAGAGTTCCTGTATGAATAAGTATGTGTTTCTATAAGTTATTGTTTAAAAGAGTAAGTATATGTAAGTTTCTGTAGAAGTAAGTGTGGTGGTGTGTGTATAACTGTATATGCAAGTAAATGGATGTTTGATTCTTTATTAGCATGAGTGACTATGTGTGTGAGTAACTCTATGGATGAGTGGCGTTGTGTAACAGGATGTATAGGTGTATGAATACATATGATGAGTGAGTACATGTATGAGTGACTGTAGAGGACTGTTGGTGAATGACTGTATGTGTATGTGGTTCTTAGAATTACTGAATAGGTTGTTGTAACTTATATTAATATGTTCATTATTTTGAACATTTTAGTTTCTATTTTTGAATGTGTGTTTCAATGGTTATATTAGGGGAAGAGGAGGTCTGCCACTCTATCACAAGGATGATGTCATCAGTGATGTCATCAGTGATGTCATTTGAGATGTCATCAGTGATGTCATGAGTGATGTCAGTGACCATGTCATGAGTGATGTAATATGTGACGTCATCAGTAGTGCATTGCGGGCGCGCGAGTTATAGTTAGCTGAACTAACTATAACGGGGGAATTTCAATGGTTTTTTACGAGTGAAATGTCCAGCTATCTATAACATGTGTGAAACCTTTGGTTTTTTCATTGAATTTCTAAGGTTTTTTAAATGCTAATTCCTAACTATAACGTGTGTGAAACCCATGGTTTTTTCAGTGAATTTGCAAGGTTTTTTAAATGCTAATTTTTTTTTTTTTTCTTTTTTTTTTACATATTTTTATTTTAATTTTCTATCCTTTTTTAAAGACTATGGTTAAATTTTAAAAATTCTACAATATGTTTTTATTTTACCATTTTTATAAAATAAACAGGTAAGATTTATTAGTATAACATATATATTTTTTTTTTCCTTTTTTTTTTTTCCTTTTTTTTTTTAACGTGCGCGTACGGTAAGCGCACGTCTTGCTTTAATTACGTTAGATTTCTACGCTGTTTGCGTTCATTTACGCAATTTGCGTAGACGCACGTCAAGCGCGCACAGCGCCTAACGCGTACGCTGCACGCGCACGTTACGCGGAAGTGAAGGGGCGTGCCTGTTTTGCGCATGCGCGCGTGCGCGTGTCTTTTTTACGCGCATGCGTACTTTTGCCGTAAGCGCTCCGTAAGCGTACCGTAAGCATAACGTACGCGCACGGTAGATCATGTGATCAAGAAACAAGACTTTTGATTGGTTTTTACAACTTTCAGTTCTAGAACTCTCCTACACCACACCCATTCCCCTCATTTCTGCTTGTGATCCCTTAGGAGAAGGAGCTGGGTTGTCTTTGTGATACGATGGCAGAACAGCAGAGCCCTTCTGAGAGTGAGGCTAGCAGCACTACCTTGAGGCAGAGAACGAGGAAACAAAAGACCTCTTTCATATGGGAGTATTTTTCTTTTCCAGAGGGCCAGCAAAAGGTAAATGCACCCTTAGTGACTTGTAAGCTGTGTAAGCGTGTACTTTCAAGAGGGAATCCCAACAAGAAGTATTCCTTCGGGAATCACACCATGTTGAGACACCTTAAGGATGTACACAGAAGGACACATGCTCGACATACTGAAGGTAACCCTTCAGTAAGTCAACCAAGCACATCCACAGCAGCTCAGCCTGGACCATCATCTGCAGGGCCGAGTCCATCTTCGGCAGGTCAGGTGAGCCCTTCATCTGTGGGGGGAGCATCTCCTTTTTCTCGTCCTCTGGAAATTAACCCTCGGTTTCTGAGGGTTGAAATACGGTGCGCCACTTGTCATGATCTAATTTGTCATAGGGAGACCAGTATTTCCCTAGTGAACAATAAAATAGATCAGCACATTTGTCGTACCGACTAATATTCCCATTCTTTCTTTCCTCTGTCCCTGCATGAACACAACGGCTCTTTTAAGAGCCAACCTTACCTTTCAACTTTTTTTGATATATTTTTTAAAACTTTTTTTTGATTTTTTTTTTACCGTACGCGTACGGTACGCGTAATTATTATTTTTTTTTTTTAAAAAACACTAAAAATCAATTATCACATTACAAGGTCCTTGAGAGACTACAATGAAAAACTGAAAATGTGATTGTGGAGAAGTGGAAAAAAGGGACCATGAAATTTTTGACTTACCATACCCACTCAAAAACATATTTATTCATTTAAATTTTTTTTTAATTGCTTTAAAAATGGTTCTAGTTTTCGAAAATGTTCTATCTCAATCTGAAAAAAAGAAAAAAGTATTAATATTTAATAAAACATTTTATAATACAGTACACATATTTACATATTTTTCAAAAAAAAAATTTGCCTTTTTTTTGCTGTTTTCAGAATATATTGCATTTCACTATAAATTGTGAAAGCAATTGCATTCATCATTTAACAGCGGGCAAAAAAAAAATTATCAATCTCAAAGATTGTTTTAAAAAAGCCCACAATCTCTTTTTGCATAAACATAACTTTATAGAAATGCATAATATTCTTAAAAAATATCATCTAATATCAATACTTATTTCTTTAAAATACCGTCTGATATTTTTGTTTCAGAAGTATAATCACAAAAATATATCTCAAATAACTCCACAATACATCTGGTTCCATTTCCTTTAGGCCAAATAGTAATTTTAAAATTCTTTTTTGATTAAATTTCCAATGGTAATCCAATAAAAATCTAAAGTTTAAATTGTACAGATCTCACCGATTCTCTGTAACATTTTGGTTTCCGAAAGATTTATTAATAATTAAATAAGTCCACAATAGAATTGTTTACCTTTCCGCATGGCCAAATAGTAATTTTAAAAATCTTTTTTGAATACATTTCCAATGGCAATCCAATAACATTCCAAAATTTACATTGTGCAGATGTTACCGATTTTTTCTAAATTTTTGGTTTTCCAAAGTTTCATTAAAAATTGAAAAAGTCCACATTACAATTGGTTACCTTTCCATTAGGCCAAATGATAATTTGTAAAATCATTTTTTTTTTAAATTCCAATGGTAATCCAATAAAATGGTAAAATTGTTTTGTCCAGATGTTGCCAAATCTCTCTAAAATTTAGGTTTCAGGAAGATTAGATAGGAATTTGCTAAATCAAAAGGCAAACGTTGCTTACAAATCAATTGGGAATCATTACACAGTGTCCAGCCTTTTTCACATTTAAGATAAACTGTGTAATGACCAGAAGTTACAGTAGGTCCATCATGGAAAATTATTGCAACTGTTACAAAAGTTTTTCCTGAAATTGATAATTGCTGTCCTGTAAACTTCTTTATTAAAGTATCTAATTTTGAACCATCAGCTTTACAGCGTTGCATCATTAAAATTACATACTGTCCGTATTCCTTTAAAATTAACGTTGAAAACATGTCAGATTGACACTCACTGCATTCCATGCTATGATTAGCATCTTTAACTAATTTAGCAAAAGTGACTGTTTTACTTTCTGGCAATGTTAAATAAATAAACCTTTCAGAATCAACATTAGAGCCACATATATTATAACAGTTTTCACAACTATGTTCCCATTTATAAGAGAGACCAAATACATTTTCAATGGGAACCCCTTCTTCTTCCAGTACCTGAAGAAAAAACATCAAGAATTCCTGTGCGTCTTGCTGTACATTTTGAGAAAACTGTGTTCGTCCTGAACATACATCTAAAAGTTTTCTAATTTCAGTAGCACTTTCTATTTGAGTTTTATCATTACTCAGCTTTTGAAAAAGGAGACTCAACTCAGAACAGAATCTTTTTCCCTGATTTACTATTATCTGCTCTTGCACACTTTCCAGATAAAATGCAACATTCAGCACTACATTAGCGTAGCAGTTGACACCAGAGCTATTTTCAAAATGACATCCTACAACCTGTTCTTCATTTTCCTTTTTCTTTTTGCTTGCAATTACATCACTCCTCTTTTTTTTCCTCCTCTCTACATCTTCATTACAGATATTCTCATTTCTCCTTTTACGAGAAACTACACGTTTCTCCAACACAGGATACTGACCTAAATGAGGAGCATAGCTTCTTCTTAATCTATTATACTCCTTTACACAATTTGCATCAGCACTAACTTTTGAGTCATCAAAGTCTATCATGAATAAACCTGATAATGTTTTCACTTGTGACAAAGCAACATATGCCATACCTTCTTTGAACACAGTTGAACCAATGTTCACAAATGCACAATCTACAGTCAATCCTTGAGACTTGTGAATAGTTACAGCATATGCTAGAGAAAACGGAAACTGCTTCCTACGTACATATAAGTCTTTCACAAGCATGAAACGAACTGAACAACGACAAATGTCTTTAACTTCTTCTATCTGATCAAATTTTATTTTTAAACATTCAATTCCATCTTTTTTCTGATAATTAATAAAACCCACAACTCTTCCCATAGCTCCATTAACTAAACCTTTTTCAACATCCAAATTTCTCCTTAAAAATACTCTACAGTTCATGCAAACATATAGATTCTGTTCTAATCCAGCTGTTTTGGAAATGTTCTTCTCTAGTGAATCCAATTTATTTTTCAGTGTGCCTGTTAATGTGACAGTAATTCTTCCATCCTCAATTTTGTCCACTGCTTCCAATTTCCTGATATCTTCCTTTTCCAATTTCAAAAGCTCCTCATTGAATATTGAGCATTCACGTAGAGTTGGCATTAAGCAGATGACACTTTTCTTTTCTGCAATGTTCTTTTATATGTTCTCTGCAACTATTTCTTCCTTTGGAAATAAATTATGTAGCAGCCGACTCTGTAATGCTTTCGTGCCAGCTTCAGTGAGTAGTCCAATTCTGATATCTTTCAGAATACTTCCATATTCTTCATCGTTTGCTTGCCTCATATTAGTAGTAAGTTCCTTGTACTCAAAGAAGGACCAAATATTTGCATTACCGATGCTTCCCAATGACTTCTTCGTGTCTTCATGTGTCACAGTATTAAACACTGGTTGTCCTTTAACTGGAGTAAGTTGCAAAAGATCTCCAAAAACTATGACGTGTTTTCCTCCAAATAACACGTCATAGTCTGTCTTCAGAATTTGCTGCATTCTTAAATGCACAAAGGCAAGCATTAAGTTTGATACCATGCTCACCTCATCAATAATGAGAACTTGCATCTTCTTCAATACTCTTGAAACTTCCAAGCATGCTTCTCCAGTTAGCTTGTTGTATTGTATTTTGTTCTCATGCTCCACTGGTAACATTAGCAAACGATGTAAAGTGATTCCTTTTATGTTATATGCTGCTAACCCAGTTGGAGCAGTAACCACACAAGACAAAGTAGAATCCGTTTTTTGCTGTAGGTAGCTTCTGATGACTTTTATAAGGAAACTTTTTCCAGTTCCAGCTTGTCCGCTTACATACATCCTGATTGGATGAAATGATGTGCATGAGCACTCTTTTTTTTCATGTAGAAATCCGTGATCAATTTTGTTTCTGATCTCTTCATAAATTTGTTGCTGCTCTTCGTTCAGTTGTCTTTCCAAATTTTGTAAGTCTATAAATTCTTCTTGAGCTTGATTCATAGCCGTTTCCACTTCATTCATGGCTATTGATGCTTCATTTTCAACGATTGGTTGTCCTAGGTGATCTTGACTGAGTGTTCCTGAACTTTGGCTGTCCATAGAACTGTCTCTAGCTATTTCTGCTGCAATTGTAGTTTCCTGTTCAATTTCTACATTTAACATTTGCAGATAAGTTGAGAATGTACTGCATTGTATGCTGTCTTTGCAAGCATTAAAAGAATCTTCATAGCTTTGAAATTCTCCCAGTAGTTCATCCTCTGTACGCCATGGTTTAAACAGCTGTAAAAGAGCCAAGTAGTAAAATTCCTTTTTGTCAGTAGTGTCGCAACTCAGCTTCCTGTGATTTATCAAACTTCCTTTTGTTTGCTTCACCAAACATCCTTCCTCACCAATGACTTCATATTTTCCATTGTTGATGTCTTCTGTGGCTTTCCGTGAATAAATGTAGTTCTGCAGCACTTCATAGAGACACATGTTCTCCAGATGATGACTTCTCTTGGGATAATATGTGTCCAACATGTTTGATTTCAAAATATCTGCACTTTCTGGGTCATTCTCGGCCAAATATTCAATTTCTCCAACAGATTTCAGTACCCGATTTCTCATTGCTGCAAGGCCTAAACTTGCCCAAATTATTCTTCTTGATTTCGAGTAGAGACTTGCAGAAGATAACCTATCTGAACATTCGTAGGATCCACTTTCTCGATGCGATAACATCTTCAAACTGAAACTGTACAGCTTCTTACTGACAGTTTTCTCGTGGGAAATCTCTTCCCACATTTCCTTCAATTCTGTTTTTTCTGATTTCGTAATGTAAGACGTTACATATCGAGCAACAGCAATGGAATTGTCAGCTACATACTGTATATCCATGTTAGCATTCCACATGGATAAAATGACTGGGTTGTAGTCATTTATATTTTTTGATTCTTCTTTTCTTTTAAGGTTGTAGGTATTCTTAGGTGATTTTCTTGTGATAGTATGTCTCACAGATGACATAAAACTGTTTACTCTTCCATTTGAAAGAACAGGTCTAGGAAATCCAAATCGACATTTAGTGTAGTATTTATCTTTGCTCTTGTATTTCCGTCGACAGTATTTTCCACACCGATGACTTTGGAAACGTAAAACTTGCTCCTTTAACTTTTTCTCTTCTGTGTTTTTTGGTATAGCACATGTTGCATATTCTTCAATGTAAGATAACACTGCTTCATCAGCATCTGTTCCAAACTTTGGGGCATCCTTGATCCACAACAGCATATGAATATGAGGAGCACCTCTTGCCTGGTACTCTTTTCTCCAAAAGAAATCCACTACTTCTCCTAGAGGTGGATTTTTTTTATTGCAGATGAACGACATCATAGCCTCAAATCTATGATTGAAATATCTGCAAACATTAACCAGATCCAATGAGCACAGTTCTCCTGCTGTCTTGTATTCAATGTTTTTAATGTTTGAATTTGCCTCTCGTAGAAAATCCAGTAAATCATCCCAAGCGTACTCAGCACAGCTTAGGGTAACGAACCATGTTGGTGTTCCTAAATTCCGTAACATGCATTTTAATTCACCATGGCGTCTGTACCAATATTCATTTGTCCCACGCTGACAAGCCATCAGATTGATCAGTTGTGTTTCCAAATGATCATCTCGGTGCTGCACTTTCTCCATAAAATCCTTAGCAGACACATTTTGTAAATGTACTCCACTTTTTAAAATGTGATTTACTGCATAAGACAGTGCAGACAAGTCGCTTTCAAATAAAAGATGGAACAAATAAGGAATACTTTGTCGAAATCTGGGATCTTCAGCATATAGTCTTGTAGTCCGATACTCAGAAGCTGGAATCTGTTCCGGACGTTCATCGGATCGTCCTCCTTTTCCTTTAGGAAACAGCTGGGGAAAACATCGAGCTTCCAAGCTCTCCTCCCATACACTCACGGGAGTTCCTTTTGCTTTCTTCATCTGAAACAGATCAATATTGTCTCCCATAACTTCTTTTGAATGAAGAGGATGTATGCTAAAATGTTCATAAATTTCTTCTTCCTTTGACTTGTCCACTTTTTCAATTTGTCCAATTGGTGGTTCTGTGTCTTCTTGTAAATCTTCTTCTTCTTCTTCTTCTTCTTCTTCTTCTTCTATATAAATTGATTCATACCATTTGTTATTCCTTTTCAAATACAAATTTGCTCTTTGTACTTTCCATACATCTACCAGCTCCTGCCAAATCTTCTTATTCTTTGTAGGTACACCATTAACCAGAATAATTAATGGTTCAGTTTCCAAAGTATCCGCATCAATAGTTTCCATATTTTTTTTCAAATCCAAGGGCAAATACACCACTCTACCTTTTAAACCTCTCAGTAAATCTGAAGGAGGTAATTTACCAGTTTTGGGCTCCATACGTATTATGGTCTGGAACGAATGAACACATTGAATGAGTATAGACTCATATGTATTTAATTCAGAAAGTTCAGCAGGAATAGCATCCAATTCTAAATTATTATGTACAGCTCTGGTCGGCATTCTATTTTCCTCTAACTTGTTGTAACAGTATTTACAAATACGCTGATCTTCACCCAATTCAAAACAATTTTCAAGAAATATATATGTGGCAAAATCCTTCCACTTATAATTATCTTCATTTTCACTCTTTCTGTAGAGATCAACATTCCTAGTTTGTTTTCTATAATGAGTTCTGCGACAACAAATACAAGTAATATTTGGTCTTTCATTAGAGATTATTGCAAATTTTGTTATGTGATCATTAAATGTCTTACTTACAGAGGGTTCTACATTCTCTTCCACTTCTTCCTCATTTACTGTGTCCTTTTCTGCACTGTTTTGTTCAGGACCAAAGTAACAAAACTGAATTTCATCAACAACCTTCTCTACATCTGATACCGATCCACGGAACAGAGCCCTATTCAATTCATCTAACTTTATTGCTGGACTTTTAGCAAAATACAACCGTCTCACAAACTTTCTCATTTCAGTATGATGAACAGCCAGCATCCTAAAATGATGGAAAACACTATTACACACTTTTCTAGATAGACAAGCCAGAGAATGACCCTGCAAACCAGTATTCTCTCTCACTCTGCATGGATCTAGACTTTGAAGCACCTTAATCTTCTGTTTTACACTTTTTTTACTATATTCTCTTAGAAACTCACGAAATTTATCAATAGATTCCTGACGCACAGTGCAAATACTACTACAATTCCAAGTGTACACTGGGGCTTTAGGACGTCTCCCCATAGCCTCATCCGCCATCACTTGTACCTCATCTCTTGGAACCATTATCTCCTTCTCCATTATGCAACCATTTTTCACTTCGTAAGCACGACCTCTGGTGTCAACTGCATGCAGCAAACTATTACTTTGAAAATAGCTCTCTTCATTAAAAAAAGGTTCACTACTTGAACTATGCATCCATTTTCCTAAAAACACTTTACAAAAGTTTGTTCTGTTCACTACTCTTTTCCTTTTGCTTTGTGATTTCAGTACATTAACCATTTTATCTAATGTACGCATCCTATTCAAAATTAAAATGAATAGTTTCCTTTTTAATTCTAATGCCTTTGATGCAATGGCTTCAATTTCTTTTTTTCTCTTATAAAACTTAGCCTTTTGCTTATATTTCTTCACATCCTTTATCAAATTGGACATAACTCTTCTCTGAAACATTTTTCTACGTATCTCTTTAAACGCTGTTTTTCTGTTTAAGTTAATCTTTTTAGTTGCAGAAGGTATATTTGCATTAACTAAATTCTCAATTTTTTCCTGTCCTTTTCTATTGAAAACATTCTTTCCAGTACAGACATTTTGTACATTTTGACTTTTTTTGAATATGTTCTTTAAAAAATGTTTTGTCTGCTTACCAGAAGATTTTTTCTTTTTCCCAACATGAGCATCTCCAACTAACTTAGGTCCTCCAGTTGTGTTCAAATATAGGTTTTTTTTGTGGTCTTTCTTTACTCTGGATTTTGTAGGCATCTTAAATTTTGTTCACTGCTCTTCAGCAATACCTGAAAAAAACTAAAAAAAAAATTCCTTTATTTTATTTAAATATATTACTACATTTTTTATGTTCTTTAGAAATCTTAAAATACTATAAACCCCTTTCCTATAAATGAAAATCACAATAACACCTTCACCAATGAAATATCTAAAAACAATTCCTGTGTGCACACAGAGTCATGCTTTGAAATTAGGCAGAAAACGAAATTTCTTTGCCAATTGCAAAGCATACTTTCTACTACTTTTTAGGCAAGTGAAAAGTACTTTTACAGACTGACACATTATGAATCCACTTTTCAGATTCTGATAAAAGCACATGTCCAAACAGCTTTTTCAGACCAGCACCATGTGTAACCTGGGTGACTGACTACACTCCAGCAAGGGCAACCAGCCTTAGTGATGCTGAATGTATTTGCATTACTGACTGAAACCTCAAACCCCACTCGCTTGTGAATACTGTGCATGATTCCACAGGGTAAGCAGCTGGGTGTGTGCTAAGAGTCTGCTTCTGCACAAAAAAATGGCCCCCCCTTTCCATCTAATGCAACTGTGAAATCACCAGAGCAATACGCAATAAATCTCTGCCTGTAATTCCTCTTTGCACACAGAGTCATGTTTTCATATTAGTCACAAAACGAAATTTCTTTGCCAATTTGAAAGCACACTTACTACTCTTTTTTTTGGCAAGTGATAAACAGTTTTACAGACTGACACATTATGAATCCACTTTTTAGATTCTTAAAAAAGCACATGTCCAAACTGCTTTTTCAGACCAGCACCATGTGTAACCTGGGTAACTGACTACACTCCAGCAAGGGCAACCAGCCTTAGTGATGCTGAATGTATTTGCATTACTGACTGAAACCTCAAACCCCACTCGCTTGTGAATACTGTGCATGATTCCACAGGGTAAGCAGCTGGGTGTGTGCTAAGAGTCTGCTTCTGCACCAAAAAATGGCTCCCCCTTTCCATCTAATGCAACTGTGAAATCACCAGAGCAATACGCAATAAATCTCTGCCTGTAATTCCTATATGCACACAGAGTCATGTTTTCACATTAGTCACAAAACGAAATTTCTTTGCCATTTTGAAAGCACACTTACTACTCTTTTTTTTGGCAAGTGATAAACACTTTTACAGTCTGTCACATTTTGAATCCACTTTTCAGATTCTTAAAAAAGCACATGTCCAAACTGCTTTTTCAGACCAGCACCATGTGTAACCTGGGTAACTGACTACACTCCAGCAAGGGCAACCAGCCTTAGTGATGCTGAATGTATTTGCATTACTGACTGAAACCTCAAACCCCACTCGCTTGTGAATACTGTGCATGATTCCACAGGGTAAGCAGCTGGGTGTGTGCTAAGAGTCTGCTTCTGCACCAAAAAATGGCTCCCCCTTTCCATCTAATGCAACTGTGAAATCACCAGAGCAATACGCAATAAATCTCTGCCTGTAATTCCTATATGCACACAGAGTCATGTTTTCACATTAGTCACAAAACGAAATTTCTTTGCCATTTTGAAAGCACACTTACTACTCTTTTTTTTGGCAAGTGATACACACTTTTACAGTCTGTCACATTTTGAATCCACTTTTCAGATTCTTAAAAAAGCACATGTCCAAACTGCTTTTTCAGACCAGCACCATGTGTAACCTGGGTGACTGACTACACTCCAGCAAGGGCAACCAGCCTTAGTGATGCTGAATGTATTTGCATTACTGACTGAAACCTCAAACCCCACTCACTTGTGAATACTGTGCATGATTCCACAGGGTAAGCAGCTGGGTGTGTGCTAAGAGTCTGCTTCTGCACCAAAAAATGGCTCCCCCTTTCCATCTAATGCAACTGTGAAATCACCAGAGCAATACGCAATAAATCTCTGCCTGTAATTCCTATTTGCACACAGAGTCATGTTTTTACATTAGTCACAAAACGAAATTTCTTTGCCATTTTGAAAGCACACTTACTACTCTTTTTTTTGGCAAGTGATAAACACTTTTACAGTCTGTCACATTATGAATCCACTTTTCAGATTCTTAAAAAAGCACATGTCCAAACTGCTTTTTCAGACCAGCACCATGTGTAACCTGGGTAACTGACTACACTCCAGCAAGGGCAACCAGCCTTAGTGATGCTGAATGTATTTGCATTACTGACTGAAACCTCAAACCCCACTCGCTTGTGAATACTGTGCATGATTCCACAGGGTAAGCAGCTGGGTGTGTGCTAAGAGTCTGCTTCTGCACCAAAAAATGGCTCCCCCTTTCCATCTAATGCAACTGTGAAATCACCAGAGCAATACGCAATAAATCTCTGCCTGTAATTCCTATATGCACACAGAGTCATGTTTTCACATTAGTCACAAAACGAAATTTCTTTGCCATTTTGAAAGCACACTTACTACTCTTTTTTTTGGCAAGTGATAAACACTTTTACAGTCTGTCACATTTTGAATCCACTTTTCAGATTCTTAAAAAAGCACATGTCCAAACTGCTTTTTCAGACCAGCACCATGTGTAACCTGGGTAACTGACTACACTCCAGCAAGGGCAACCAGCCTTAGTGATGCTGAATGTATTTGCATTACTGACTGAAACCTCAAACCCCACTCGCTTGTGAATACTGTGCATGATTCCACAGGGTAAGCAGCTGGGTGTGTGCTAAGAGTCTGCTTCTGCACCAAAAAATGGCTCCCCCTTTCCATCTAATGCAACTGTGAAATCACCAGAGCAATACGCAATAAATCTCTGCCTGTAATTCCTATATGCACACAGAGTCATGTTTTCACATTAGTCATAAAACGAAATTTCTTTGCCATTTTGAAAGCACACTTACTACTCTTTTTTTTGGCAAGTGATAAACACTTTTACAGTCTGTCACATTTTGAATCCACTTTTCAGATTCTTAAAAAAGCACATGTCCAAACTGCTTTTTCAGACCAGCACCATGTGTAACCTGGGTGACTGACTACACTCCAGCAAGGGCAACCAGCCTTAGTGATGCTGAATGTATTTGCATTACTGACTGAAACCTCAAACCCCACTCACTTGTGAATACTGTGCATGATTCCACAGGGTAAGCAGCTGGGTGTGTGCTAAGAGTCTGCTTCTGCACCAAAAAATGGCTCCCCCTTTCCATCTAATGCAACTGTGAAATCACCAGAGCAATACGCAATAAATCTCTGTCTGTAATTCCTATTTGCACACAGAGTCATGTTTTCACATTAGTCACAAAACGAAATTTCTTTGCCATTTTGAAAGCACACTTACTACTCTTTTTTTTGGCAAGTGATAAACACTTTTACAGACTGACACATTATGAATCCACTTTTTAGATTCTTAAAAAAGCACATGTCCAAACTGCTTTTTCAGACCAGCACCATGTGTAACCTGGGTAACTGACTACACTCCAGCAAGGGCAACCAGCCTTAGTGATGCTGAATGTATTTGCATTACTGACTGAAACCTCAAACCCCACTCGCTTGTGAATACTGTGCATGATTCCACAGGGTAAGCAGCTGGGTGTGTGCTAAGAGTCTGCTTCTGCACCAAAAAATGGCTCCCCCTTTCCATCTAATGCAACTGTGAAATCACCAGAGCAATACGCAATAAATCTCTGCCTGTAATTCCTATATGCACACAGAGTCATGTTTTCACATTAGTCACAAAACGAAATTTCTTTGCCATTTTGAAAGCACACTTACTACTCTTTTTTTTGGCAAGTGATAAACACTTTTACAGTCCGTCACATTTTGAATCCACTTTTCAGATTCTTAAAAAAGCACATGTCCAAACTGCTTTTTCAGACCAGCACCATGTGTCACCTGGGTAACTGACTACACTCCAGCAAGGGCAACCAGCCTTAGTGATGCTGAATGTATTTGCATTACTGACTGAAACCTCAAACCCCACTCGCTTGTGAATACTGTGCATGATTCCACAGGGTAAACAGCTGGGTGTGTGCTAAGAGTCTGCTTCTGCACCAAAAAATGGCTCCCCCTTTCCATCTAATGCAACTGTGAAATCACCAGAGCAATACGCAATAAATCTCTGCCTGTAATTCCTATATGCACACAGAGTCATGTTTTCACATTAGTCACAAAACGAAATTTCTTTGCCATTTTGAAAGCACACTTACTACTCTTTTTTTTGGCAAGTGATAAACACTTTTACAGTCTGTCACATTATGAATCCACTTTTCAGATTCTTAAAAAAGCACATGTCCAAACTGCTTTTTCAGACCAGCACCATGTGTAACCTGGGTAACTGACTACACTCCAGCAAGGGCAACCAGCCTTAGTGATGCTGAATGTATTTGCATTACTGACTGAAACCTCAAACCCCACTCGCTTGTGAATACTGTGCATGATTCCACAGGGTAAGCAGCTGGGTGTGTGCTAAGAGTCTGCTTCTGCACCAAAAAATGGCTCCCCCTTTCCATCTAATGCAACTGTGAAATCACCAGAGCAATACGCAATAAATCTCTGCCTGTAATTCCTATATGCACACAGAGTCATGTTTTCACATTAGTCACAAAACGAAATTTCTTTGCCATTTTGAAAGCACACTTACTACTCTTTTTTTTGGCAAGTGATAAACACTTTTACAGTCTGTCACATTTTGAATCCACTTTTCAGATTCTTAAAAAAGCACATGTCCAAACTGCTTTTTCAGACCAGCACCATGTGTAACCTGGGTAACTGACTACACTCCAGCAAGGGCAACCAGCCTTAGTGATGCTGAATGTATTTGCATTACTGACTGAAACCTCCAACCCCACTCGCTTGTGAATACTGTGCATGATTCCACAGGGTAAGCAGCTGGGTGTGTGCTAAGAGTCTGCTTCTGCACCAAAAAATGGCTCCCCCTTTCCATCTAATGCAACTGTGAAATCACCAGAGCAATACGCAATAAATCTCTGCCTGTAATTCCTATATGCACACAGAGTCATGTTTTCACATTAGTCACAAAACGAAATTTCTTTGCCATTTTGAAAGCACACTTACTACTCTTTTTTTTGGCAAGTGATAAACACTTTTACAGTCTGTCACATTTTGAATCCACTTTTCAGATTCTTAAAAAAGCACATGTCCAAACTGCTTTTTCAGACCAGCACCATGTGTAACCTGGGTGACTGACTACACTCCAGCAAGGGCAACCAGCCTTAGTGATGCTGAATGTATTTGCATTACTGACTGAAACCTCAAACCCCACTCACTTGTGAATACTGTGCATGATTCCACAGGGTAAGCAGCTGGGTGTGTGCTAAGAGTCTGCTTCTGCACCAAAAAATGGCTCCCCCTTTCCATCTAATGCAACTGTGAAATCACCAGAGCAATACGCAATAAATCTCTGCCTGTAATTCCTATATGCACACAGAGTCATGTTTTCACATTAGTCACAAAACGAAATTTCTTTGCCATTTTGAAAGCACACTTACTACTCTTTTTTTTGGCAAGTGATAAACACTTTTACAGTCTGTCACATTTTGAATCCACTTTTCAGATTCTTAAAACAAGCACATGTCCAAACTGCTTTTTCAGACCAGCACCATGTGTAACCTGGGTAACTGACTACACTCCAGCAAGGGCAACCAGCCTTAGTGATGCTGAATGTATTTGCATTACTGACTGAAACCTCAAACCACACTCGCTTGTGAATACTGTGCATGATTCCACAGGGTAAGCAGCTGGTTGTGTGCTAAGAGTCTGCTTCTGCACCAAAAAATGGCTCCCCCTTTCCATCTAATGCAACTGTGAAATCACCAGAGCAATACGCAATAAATCTCTGCCTGTAATTCCTATATGCACACAGAGTCATGTTTTCACATTACTCACAAAACGAAATTTCTTTGCCATTTTGAAAGCACACTTACTACTCTTTTTTTTGGCAAGTGATAAACACTTTTACAGTCTGTCACATTTTGAATCCACTTTTCAAATTCTTAAAAAAGCACATGTCCAAACTGCTTTTTTAGACCAGCACCATGTGTAACCTGGGTGACTGACTACACTCCAGCAAGGGCAACCAGCCTTAGTGATGCTGAATATATTTGCATTACTGACTGAAACCTCAAACCCCACTCACTTGTGAATACTGTGCATGATTCCACAGGGTAAGCAGCTGGGTGTGTGCTAAGAGTCTGCTTCTGCACCAACAAATGGCTCCCCCTTTCCATCTAATGCAACTGTGAAATCACCAGAGCAATACGCAATAAATCTCTGCCTGTAATTCCTATTTGCACACAGAGTCATGTTTTCACATTAGTCACAAAACGAAATTTCTTTGCCATTTTGAAAGCACACTTACTACTCTTTTTTTTGGCAAGTGATAAACACTTTTACAGTCTGTCACATTATGAATCCACTTTTCAGATTCTTAAAAAAGCACATGTCCAAACTGCTTTTTCAGACCAGCACCATGTGTAACCTGGGTAACTGACTACACTCCAGCAAGGGCAACCAGCCTTAGTGATGCTGAATGTATTTGCATTACTGACTGAAACCTCAAACCCCACTCGCTTGTGAATACTGTGCATGATTCCACAGGGTAAGCAGCTGGGTGTGTGCTAAGAGTCTGCTTCTGCACCAAAAAATGGCTCCCCCTTTCCATCTAATGCAACTGTGAAATCACCAGAGCAATACGCAATAAATCTCTGCCTGTAATTCCTATATGCACACAGAGTCATGTTTTCACATTAGTCACAAAACGAAATTTCTTTGCCATTTTGAAAGCACACTTACTACTCTTTTTTTTGGCAAGTGATAAACACTTTTACAGTCTGTCACATTTTGAATCCACTTTTCAGATTCTTAAAAAAGCACATGTCCAAACTGCTTTTTCAGACCAGCACCATGTGTAACCTGGGTAACTGACTACACTCCAGCAAGGGCAACCAGCCTTAGTGATGCTGAATGTATTTGCATTACTGACTGAAACCTCAAACCCCACTCGCTTGTGAATACTGTGCATGATTCCACAGGGTAAGCAGCTGGGTGTGTGCTAAGAGTCTGCTTCTGCACCAAAAAATGGCTCCCCCTTTCCATCTAATGCAACTGTGAAATCACCAGAGCAATACGCAATAAATCTCTGCCTGTAATTCCTATATGCACACAGAGTCATGTTTTCACATTAGTCATAAAACGAAATTTCTTTGCCATTTTGAAAGCACACTTACTACTCTTTTTTTTGGCAAGTGATAAACACTTTTACAGTCTGTCACATTTTGAATCCACTTTTCAGATTCTTAAAAAAGCACATGTCCAAACTGCTTTTTCAGACCAGCACCATGTGTAACCTGGGTGACTGACTACACTCCAGCAAGGGCAACCAGCCTTAGTGATGCTGAATGTATTTGCATTACTGACTGAAACCTCAAACCCCACTCACTTGTGAATACTGTGCATGATTCCACAGGGTAAGCAGCTGGGTGTGTGCTAAGAGTCTGCTTCTGCACCAAAAAATGGCTCCCCCTTTCCATCTAATGCAACTGTGAAATCACCAGAGCAATACGCAATAAATCTCTGTCTGTAATTCCTATTTGCACACAGAGTCATGTTTTCACATTAGTCACAAAACGAAATTTCTTTGCCATTTTGAAAGCACACTTACTACTCTTTTTTTTGGCAAGTGATAAACACTTTTACAGACTGACACATTATGAATCCACTTTTTAGATTCTTAAAAAAGCACATGTCCAAACTGCTTTTTCAGACCAGCACCATGTGTAACCTGGGTAACTGACTACACTCCAGCAAGGGCAACCAGCCTTAGTGATGCTGAATGTATTTGCATTACTGACTGAAACCTCAAACCCCACTCGCTTGTGAATACTGTGCATGATTCCACAGGGTAAGCAGCTGGGTGTGTGCTAAGAGTCTGCTTCTGCACCAAAAAATGGCTCCCCCTTTCCATCTAATGCAACTGTGAAATCACCAGAGCAATACGCAATAAATCTCTGCCTGTAATTCCTATATGCACACAGAGTCATGTTTTCACATTAGTCACAAAACGAAATTTCTTTGCCATTTTGAAAGCACACTTACTACTCTTTTTTTTGGCAAGTGATAAACACTTTTACAGTCCGTCACATTTTGAATCCACTTTTCAGATTCTTAAAAAAGCACATGTCCAAACTGCTTTTTCAGACCAGCACCATGTGTCACCTGGGTAACTGACTACACTCCAGCAAGGGCAACCAGCCTTAGTGATGCTGAATGTATTTGCATTACTGACTGAAACCTCAAACCCCACTCGCTTGTGAATACTGTGCATGATTCCACAGGGTAAACAGCTGGGTGTGTGCTAAGAGTCTGCTTCTGCACCAAAAAATGGCTCCCCCTTTCCATCTAATGCAACTGTGAAATCACCAGAGCAATACGCAATAAATCTCTGCCTGTAATTCCTATATGCACACAGAGTCATGTTTTCACATTAGTCACAAAACGAAATTTCTTTGCCATTTTGAAAGCACACTTACTACTCTTTTTTTTGGCAAGTGATAAACACTTTTACAGTCTGTCACATTATGAATCCACTTTTCAGATTCTTAAAAAAGCACATGTCCAAACTGCTTTTTCAGACCAGCACCATGTGTAACCTGGGTAACTGACTACACTCCAGCAAGGGCAACCAGCCTTAGTGATGCTGAATGTATTTGCATTACTGACTGAAACCTCAAACCCCACTCGCTTGTGAATACTGTGCATGATTCCACAGGGTAAGCAGCTGGGTGTGTGCTAAGAGTCTGCTTCTGCACCAAAAAATGGCTCCCCCTTTCCATCTAATGCAACTGTGAAATCACCAGAGCAATACGCAATAAATCTCTGCCTGTAATTCCTATATGCACACAGAGTCATGTTTTCACATTAGTCACAAAACGAAATTTCTTTGCCATTTTGAAAGCACACTTACTACTCTTTTTTTTGGCAAGTGATAAACACTTTTACAGTCTGTCACATTTTGAATCCACTTTTCAGATTCTTAAAAAAGCACATGTCCAAACTGCTTTTTCAGACCAGCACCATGTGTAACCTGGGTAACTGACTACACTCCAGCAAGGGCAACCAGCCTTAGTGATGCTGAATGTATTTGCATTACTGACTGAAACCTCCAACCCCACTCGCTTGTGAATACTGTGCATGATTCCACAGGGTAAGCAGCTGGGTGTGTGCTAAGAGTCTGCTTCTGCACCAAAAAATGGCTCCCCCTTTCCATCTAATGCAACTGTGAAATCACCAGAGCAATACGCAATAAATCTCTGCCTGTAATTCCTATATGCACACAGAGTCATGTTTTCACATTAGTCACAAAACGAAATTTCTTTGCCATTTTGAAAGCACACTTACTACTCTTTTTTTTGGCAAGTGATAAACACTTTTACAGTCTGTCACATTTTGAATCCACTTTTCAGATTCTTAAAAAAGCACATGTCCAAACTGCTTTTTCAGACCAGCACCATGTGTAACCTGGGTGACTGACTACACTCCAGCAAGGGCAACCAGCCTTAGTGATGCTGAATGTATTTGCATTACTGACTGAAACCTCAAACCCCACTCACTTGTGAATACTGTGCATGATTCCACAGGGTAAGCAGCTGGGTGTGTGCTAAGAGTCTGCTTCTGCACCAAAAAATGGCTCCCCCTTTCCATCTAATGCAACTGTGAAATCACCAGAGCAATACGCAATAAATCTCTGCCTGTAATTCCTATATGCACACAGAGTCATGTTTTCACATTAGTCACAAAACGAAATTTCTTTGCCATTTTGAAAGCACACTTACTACTCTTTTTTTTGGCAAGTGATAAACACTTTTACAGTCTGTCACATTTTGAATCCACTTTTCAGATTCTTAAAACAAGCACATGTCCAAACTGCTTTTTCAGACCAGCACCATGTGTAACCTGGGTAACTGACTACACTCCAGCAAGGGCAACCAGCCTTAGTGATGCTGAATGTATTTGCATTACTGACTGAAACCTCAAACCACACTCGCTTGTGAATACTGTGCATGATTCCACAGGGTAAGCAGCTGGTTGTGTGCTAAGAGTCTGCTTCTGCACCAAAAAATGGCTCCCCCTTTCCATCTAATGCAACTGTGAAATCACCAGAGCAATACGCAATAAATCTCTGCCTGTAATTCCTATATGCACACAGAGTCATGTTTTCACATTACTCACAAAACGAAATTTCTTTGCCATTTTGAAAGCACACTTACTACTCTTTTTTTTGGCAAGTGATAAACACTTTTACAGTCTGTCACATTTTGAATCCACTTTTCAAATTCTTAAAAAAGCACATGTCCAAACTGCTTTTTTAGACCAGCACCATGTGTAACCTGGGTGACTGACTACACTCCAGCAAGGGCAACCAGCCTTAGTGATGCTGAATATATTTGCATTACTGACTGAAACCTCAAACCCCACTCACTTGTGAATACTGTGCATGATTCCACAGGGTAAGCAGCTGGGTGTGTGCTAAGAGTCTGCTTCTGCACCAACAAATGGCTCCCCCTTTCCATCTAATGCAACTGTGAAATCACCAGAGCAATACGCAATAAATCTCTGCCTGTAATTCCTATTTGCACACAGAGTCATGTTTTCACATTAGTCACAAAACGAAATTTCTTTGCCATTTTGAAAGCACACTTACTACTCTTTTTTTTGGCAAGTGATAAACACTTTTACAGTCTGTCACATTATGAATCCACTTTTCAGATTCTTAAAAAAGCACATGTCCAAACTGCTTTTTCAGACCAGCACCATGTGTAACCTGGGTAACTGACTACACTCCAGCAAGGGCAACCAGCCTTAGTGATGCTGAATGTATTTGCATTACTGACTGAAACCTCAAACCCCACTCGCTTGTGAATACTGTGCATGATTCCACAGGGTAAGCAGCTGGGTGTGTGCTAAGAGTCTGCTTCTGCACCAAAAAATGGCTCCCCCTTTCCATCTAATGCAACTGTGAAATCACCAGAGCAATACGCAATAAATCTCTGCCTGTAATTCCTATATGCACACAGAGTCATGTTTTCACATTAGTCACAAAACGAAATTTCTTTGCCATTTTGAAAGCACACTTACTACTCTTTTTTTTGGCAAGTGATAAACACTTTTACAGTCTGTCACATTTTGAATCCACTTTTCAGATTCTTAAAAAAGCACATGTCCAAACTGCTTTTTCAGACCAGCACCATGTGTAACCTGGGTAACTGACTACACTCCAGCAAGGGCAACCAGCCTTAGTGATGCTGAATGTATTTGCATTACTGACTGAAACCTCAAACCCCTCTCGCTTGTGAATACTGTGCATGATTCCACAGGGTAAGCAGCTGGGTGTGTGCTAAGAGTCTGCTTCTGCACCAAAAAATGGCTCCCCCTTTCCATCTAATGCAACTGTGAAATCACCAGAGCAATACGCAATAAATCTCTGCCTGTAATTCCTATATGCACACAGAGTCATGTTTTCACATTAGTCACAAAACGAAATTTCTTTGCCATTTTGAAAGCACACTTACTACTCTTTTTTTTGGCAAGTGATAAACACTTTTACAGTCTGTCACATTTTGAATCCACTTTTCAGATTCTTAAAAAAGCACATGTCCAAACTGCTTTTTCAGACCAGCACCATGTGTAACCTGGGTGACTGACTACACTCCAGCAAGGGCAACCAGCCTTAGTGATGCTGAATGTATTTGCATTACTGACTGAAACCTCAAACCCCACTCACTTGTGAATACTGTGCATGATTCCACAGGGTAAGCAGCTGGGTGTGTGCTAAGAGTCTGCTTCTGCACCAAAAAATGGCTCCCCCTTTCCATCTAATGCAACTGTGAAATCACCAGAGCAATACGCAATAAATCTCTGCCTGTAATTCCTATTTGCACACAGAGTCATGTTTTCACATTAGTCACAAAACGAAATTTCTTTGCCAATTTGAAAGCACACTTACTACTCTTTTTTTTGGCAAGTGATAAACACTTTTACAGACTGACACATTATGAATCCACTTTTCAGATTCTTAAAAAAGCACATGTCCAAACTGCTTTTGCAGACCAGCACCATGTGTAACCTGGGTAACTGACTACACTCCAGCAAGGGCAACCAGCCTTAGTGATGCTGAATGTATTTGCATTACTGACTGAAACCTCAAACCCCACTCGCTTGTGAATACTGTGCATGATTCCACAGGGTAAGCAGCTGGGTGTGTGCTAAGAGTCTGCTTCTGCACCAAAAAATGGCTCCCCCTTTCCATCTAATGCAACTGTGAAATCACCAGAGCAATACGCAATAAATCTCTGCCTGTAATTCCTATATGCACACAGAGTCATGTTTTCACATTAGTCACAAAACGAAATTTCTTTGCCATTTTGAAAGCACACTTACTACTCTTTTTTTTGGCAAGTGATAAACACTTTTACAGTCTGTCACATTTTGAATCCACTTTTCAGATTCTTAAAAAAGCACATGTCCAAACTGCTTTTTCAGACCAGCACCATGTGTAACCTGGGTAACTGGCTACACTCCAGCAAGGGCAACCAGCCTTAGTGATGCTGAATGTATTTGCATTACTGACTGAAACCTCAAACCCCACTCGCTTGTGAATACTGTGCATGATTCCACAGGGTAAGCAGCTGGGTGTGTGCTAAGAGTCTGCTTCTGCACCAAAAAATGGCTCCCCCTTTCCATCTAATGCAACTGTGAAATCACCAGAGCAATACGCAATAAATCTCTGCCTGTAATTCCTATATGCACACAGAGTCATGTTTTCACATTAGTCACAAAACGAAATTTCTTTGCCATTTTGAAAGCACACTTACTACTCTTTTTTTTGGCAAGTGATAAACACTTTTACAGTCTGTCACATTTTGAATCCACTTTTCAGATTCTTAAAAAAGCACATGTCCAAACTGCTTTTTCAGACCAGCACCATGTGTAACCTGGGTGACTGACTACACTCCAGCAAGGGCAACCAGCCTTAGTGATGCTGAATGTATTTGCATTACTGACTGAAACCTCAAACCCCACTCGCTTGTGAATACTGTGCATGATTCCACAGGGTAAGCAGCTGGGTGTGTGCTAAGAGTCTGCTTCTGCACCAAAAAATGGCTCCCCCTTTCCATCTAATGCAACTGTGAAATCACCAGAGCAATACGCAAAAAATCTCTGCCTGTAATTCCTATTTGCACACAGAGTCATGTTTTCACATTAGTCACAAAACGAAATTTCTTTGCCAATTTGAAAGCACACTTACTACTCTTTTTTTTGGCAAGTGATAAACACTTTTACAGACTGACACATTATGAATCCACTTTTCAGATTCTTAAAAAAGCACATGTCCAAACTGCTTTTTCAGACCAGCACCATGTGTAACCTGGGTGACTGCCTACACTCCAGCAAGGGCAACCAGCCTTAGTGATGCTGAATGTATTTGCATTACTGACTGAAACCTCAAACCCCACTCGCTTGTGAATACTGTGCATGATTCCACAGGGTAAGCAGCTGGGTGTGTGCTAAGAGTCTGCTTCTGCACCAAAAAATGGCTCCCCCTTTCCATCTAATGCAACTGTGAAATCACCAGAGCAATACGCAATAAATCTCTGCCTGTAATTCCTATATGCACACAGAGTCATGTTTTCACATTAGTCACAAAACGAAATTTCTTTGCCATTTTGAAAGCACACTTACTACTCTTTTTTTTGGCAAGTGATAAACACTTTTACAGTCTGTCACATTTTGAATCCACTTTTCAGATTCTTAAAAAAGCACATGTCCAAACTGCTTTTTCAGACCAGCACCATGTGTAACCTGGGTGACTGACTACACTCCAGCAAGGGCAACCAGCCTTAGTGATGCTGAATGTATTTGCATTACTGACTGAAACCTCAAACCCCACTCACTTGTGAATACTGTGCATGATTCCACAGGGTAAGCAGCTGGGTGTGTGCTAAGAGTCTGCTTCTGCACCAAAAAATGGCTCCCCCTTTCCATCTAATGCAACTGTGAAATCACCAGAGCAATACGCAATAAATCTCTGCCTGTAATTCCTATTTGCACACAGAGTCATGTTTTCACATTAGTCACAAAACGAAATTTCTTTGCCAATTTGAAAGCACACTTACTACTCTTTTTTTTGGCAAGTGATAAACACTTTTACAGACTGACACATTATGAATCCACTTTTCAGATTCTTAAAAAAGCACATGTCCAAACTGCTTTTGCAGACCAGCACCATGTGTAACCTGGGTAACTGACTACACTCCAGCAAGGGCAACCAGCCTTAGTGATGCTGAATGTATTTGCATTACTGACTGAAACCTCAAACCCCACTCGCTTGTGAATACTGTGCATGATTCCACAGGGTAAGCAGCTGGGTGTGTGCTAAGAGTCTGCTTCTGCACCAAAAAATGGCTCCCCCTTTCCATCTAATGCAACTGTGAAATCACCAGAGCAATACGCAATAAATCTCTGCCTGTAATTCCTATATGCACACAGAGTCATGTTTTCACATTAGTCACAAAACGAAATTTCTTTGCCATTTTGAAAGCACACTTACTACTCTTTTTTTTGGCAAGTGATAAACACTTTTACAGTCTGTCACATTTTGAATCCACTTTTCAGATTCTTAAAAAAGCACATGTCCAAACTGCTTTTTCAGACCAGCACCATGTGTAACCTGGGTAACTGGCTACACTCCAGCAAGGGCAACCAGCCTTAGTGATGCTGAATGTATTTGCATTACTGACTGAAACCTCAAACCCCACTCGCTTGTGAATACTGTGCATGATTCCACAGGGTAAGCAGCTGGGTGTGTGCTAAGAGTCTGCTTCTGCACCAAAAAATGGCTCCCCCTTTCCATCTAATGCAACTGTGAAATCACCAGAGCAATACGCAATAAATCTCTGCCTGTAATTCCTATATGCACACAGAGTCATGTTTTCACATTAGTCACAAAACGAAATTTCTTTGCCATTTTGAAAGCACACTTACTACTCTTTTTTTTGGCAAGTGATAAACACTTTTACAGTCTGTCACATTTTGAATCCACTTTTCAGATTCTTAAAAAAGCACATGTCCAAACTGCTTTTTCAGACCAGCACCATGTGTAACCTGGGTGACTGACTACACTCCAGCAAGGGCAACCAGCCTTAGTGATGCTGAATGTATTTGCATTACTGACTGAAACCTCAAACCCCACTCGCTTGTGAATACTGTGCATGATTCCACAGGGTAAGCAGCTGGGTGTGTGCTAAGAGTCTGCTTCTGCACCAAAAAATGGCTCCCCCTTTCCATCTAATGCAACTGTGAAATCACCAGAGCAATACGCAAAAAATCTCTGCCTGTAATTCCTATTTGCACACAGAGTCATGTTTTCACATTAGTCACAAAACGAAATTTCTTTGCCAATTTGAAAGCACACTTACTACTCTTTTTTTTGGCAAGTGATAAACACTTTTACAGACTGACACATTATGAATCCACTTTTCAGATTCTTAAAAAAGCACATGTCCAAACTGCTTTTTCAGACCAGCACCATGTGTAACCTGGGTGACTGCCTACACTCCAGCAAGGGCAACCAGCCTTACTGATGCTGTATGTATTTGCATTACTGAGTCCAACCTCAAACCCTTAAAGTATTTTTTATTTTTACCAGTACACCTTAATTTATCGTGAAAACATAGTCCATATTATTTTACATGTTCCTCACATTTAAATTTCTCCCAAAACAGAAAATAATAAACACAACTTCAACAAAAGGAATTCCATTTCTATTATTCATTTCTTAATTTACCATATACATCCCCTCTCAAACTCTAAACTCACCTTTAAAATTAGTTAGCTGTGAAAGAAATGTGGCACTCAAACAGCAGATTATCAGAGCCAGGATCTCTGTTCTTTACACCTCTCTCCTCTCAGCAGAACCAGATAATGGCAAACTTTCCCTCTCTTTTTCCACACATATACATGTTAATTTCAAATCTCAGTGCTTCCCCCTTTTTTTCAAATGTAATCACACATTTCTATTGGTTGAAAACCAACCCTTTTCCAAAAGTACCCTTCCCCCAACTTGACTTCTGCCTAGTACCCTTCCCCCAACTTGACTTCTGCCTGCTACCATAGCAACAGCTCATGGAACACGGCTGTGTGGAGTTAGGTCAGAAGTTCACCAAACAATGTTTCAATTCCACAGAGCAAGAGTGCTTGACTTTTCAAACCTAACAGCAAATCCATAGTACTGTTCTTTGGTAACACATTTTTCTGTACCAATACAAAACATGCTTCTATTAATTTACACATACAGCCTAATTTTTATTCTAGAATGGTATGAAACAGCCAATCAGTTCTTTTTTTTATGAAAAAAATATGTATGCCTCCATTTCCAAACTGTCTTTCATTTATTTTTACCATTCTACTGAATTACACCTCCTGAGTGCATCCAGTTCTCCTTTGAAGATGTTCACAGTGTGGATTGTAGGGCACAGCTATGTCTTCTGGAGTGAAAAGTATGCAGAGAAAACAGATATGGTGAGAGACCTTGCTTTGCCAAATGTAGACATTAAATGGATTGGTCAGAGAGGGTTAAAGTGGCACCAATTGATGCCATTGGTGAAATCCTTCATGCAAATCCAACACCCTGACCTCATAATAGTGCACTGTGGTGGCAATGACCTAGGCACTTTGACTGGGGTAGGTCTGGAAATGCTTATGAAGGACACCTTTGCACAACTGTTTTCACTTTTCCCTAAAACTGCCTTTGTGTTTTCTAACATATGCCAAAGGCAAAAATGGAACTGGTCCAATCATTTCTTTCCGCAGATTGACAAAGCAAGAAAGCACGTCAACAAATCTGTTTCTGCTTTCCTCCGTGACTATGGTATGGGTTCCATTTACCACAACAACTTGCGTTACGACATGCAAGACATTTATAGAGGAGATGGTGTGCACTTTAATGATGAAGGGAACAGAGTCTTCCTCTTGAACCTTAGACTCTGCATCGGTACTTACTTGTAGGTACCACTAAAAAATCACTTCATAAACACAACGGCTCTTTTTAGAGCCCCCTAATATCTAAACTCTTAAATCTGCATTTCATTTCTTTTATTTTATTTGTTTTCTACCGTACGCGTACGTTGAGCTTACCGTACGCGTACTCCGCGATTTTTTTTTAAAATCAATAAATGTTTTCTTTGTACTTTTCTGTCCTTCTTTGACCCCCTTACAAATGTTAGGGGGTCTGTAACTCTCCTCCTTGCCCCCTTTTCAAGATATCACTCTTTTTTTTCTGAGTGAAACACACGAAATGGCGGCCGCCGCTTCCTGGTTTCGACCGATTCGAATGTTTACTAAGATCTAAGAGCCAATCAGAATCGCGCTCGCGCACGCCACCGTACGCGTACGGTAAGCGCACCGTAAGCGCACCGTAAGCTGGCTCAGATATATATATATTGATTTAAAGGCTATTTTCTCAGAATCTACTGAACAGATTTACACCAAACCTACAAAAGGCACTTCCTTGACCTGAGGACTACCTCTCTGCCAAATTTCTAGTAATTCTGTTCAGCCGTTCGGGCTGTAGCTGTGTCTAAAGGTCCTATGGAAAAATGCGTGGGAAAAACGCGTTTTGGGACCCCCCTTTTATCTCAGCCCCCGCTTGACGAATCCCCCCGAGACTTTCAGGGTAGGAGCGGAGCGTAGCGCCCCACCTATTTAAAATAATTCACGAGGATTCGTCAACCGGCGCCAAAGTTATTCAAAATAGAATGTTGCGGATTTCCTATGGAAACGTGGTCCTAACTATAACTACCTACTGGCGACCGCCAGTAGGTAATATATATATATATATATATATATATATATATATATATATATATATATATATATATATATATATATATATATATATATATACCAATGAACCGTGGATTTTGTGTTTCAGTACATTTCAATTTTGATTGGGATCTATCACTGTATTTAATTAATTCTGGGGCACTTGCCGGATATTTTTTACAGTCAATGTATGCTTAACTTTATGATTTGTACTATTCCGTGTGATTTGTTGCAGTGTTGAACTCCTTTAAAAGAATTCACGTCAGTTTCATGGTGATTCCTCAGTTCTCTAGTATTTTGTTTATTTTCATTGAGCACGAAGGAATTGATTGGGTGTTACTATCTTTTTAAAGGAAGGTCCGGTCTCAGCGCGTCATGTGATCAAGATCGCGGAGGCGATCGAAACGCGTCTGAGGCGGACACTTGTCTGACTTAAATGGAATATTTCAGAAATGAAATGAAACTTTAAACTGCTTGGCGTATTCTCATTGGACAAACAGCAACGTGTGGGTTTCGAGGTCCGTACCTGTTTCTAAACTCCCCAGCTTGATTGGGAGTTCAGGACTTGTCTTCATACAATTTCTTCCAGAAGCTGGCTGAACTCTGGATTTTACGGACCCTCTCCCTTTGAAGTGGCGTGATCGTGGTTTGGCCGGATATCACTTTTAGTGATTATACTTGACTCGGAAGGAGTAACTTGGCCACGCCCCCCGTCCCTCCGATCAGCGTTGCAACACTCCGTAACCGGACAAGGAAACTTTGAGCCCTCCGGAGTCTGCGGATTCCTGGTCCCTAGTTTCTGTTGCCGGTAAGGAGTCATCCGCTGTTCCAAGGAGGTTTCATTACGGGTTGGGAGATATTTGCCTACCGTTGTTTGTTTTTACGTCCACGCCTTACATTGTAGCGGTTTTTGCCATCTGATTAAAGCAAGCTTGTTAGCTTATTATGTCAGCCCAGAACGCGCTGCGTGACCGGGAGGCAGCAGCAGAAGCTTTATTTGATAATTTACCAACTGCCAGTGTTGAAGCTGAAACACGAATCTATGAGGGAAACGCCAATGATGTTAAGGGCATGTTGAAAAAATTGGAGAAATTACAAAAAACGGAGCTTTCAAAGTGGTGGGAGAGTAAATCACTTGAAAAGTATCGTGATGCAGGCAGGGTGCCGCGAGGACTGCGAGTTATGATTGCACCCTCTTATGAGAATCCACACCCTGACATGCTCTCAGAATGGGCTACCAACAACCTTCAATCCTCTATGAACATGGTTCATATTTTAATTAAATATGCTGTGATTGATAGAGAACGGATTTTAAAGGAGATCGATGAATTAAACAACGTTCTCGATGCCCATGAACAAAAGGATATCATTGCCAAGGGAAGAATCACAATAGCCAATAAATTAAAACAGTACGAGGATACTATCAAAACTCGTAAGGCTTTTAAATTTGCAAGGGACAGGGATGATTACTTGGCGGGAAGGGTTTTCACGTTTTCACGCAAATTTGACAACATGAAAAGAAAGGCCCTCACTGATCAGGTTCCCCTGAACCGCACCAATGTTGACAATGATATTACTACCACTGATGTTGAATCTGATACTAACTCGCTCACTAGCGGGGATTCGGAGGAAGGCCCCAGTATACAAGCTACATCCAGCAATGTGACAATAAGACATACTTTAGGGGAGGAGCTTAATTTTTTAACTATGGACAGGCGAGCAACCCTACGCCCCAGGAATCCTCAGAGTCAAACCAACGCAGCATCAGCCAGCGTCGGAGAGAGAGGCGCAGGCAGCGCCTCAAGGCCATCAAACAGGGGCAGAGGAGGACGGAAATGGAAACGTTAGACTCTCATGACAATACCATCATCAATTTAACGGACACTATACTATCTGAAGCTGAGAAACAACTACTAATGCTAGGTTTGTCATTCTGTCCTGAGTCCAACTTCTCATATAAACAGTCACGCATTGATGTCTATAAATTCATTCGTAAGATCAAACTAAAGAAGTTCTTCCAACTTAATAAGTCTACTACTGAGGTTACTACCTCTAACACTATGCTGGATGCCTTACAAGTCCGGGACTCCAACATGATACAAATGATGCAATCCTTGGCTAAGGAAAGCTCGGACTCTCCAATTTGTGACAATGACTGTGAACAACTCGAAGGGATCAATACGAGATTGGCGGCTGCCAGTCCGTTTCGCCCTCCGTCTTGTTTTTACCCAATGATGCCTAAAGATTCTGTAGATGTTTTTAGTGACATGGTAATTGATGATTTGAAAAAATTAAATTTGTTGACTCACTCCAAATGTGGTAAAGTTAATCGGAAATTGAGGAATTATTGGGCATTAATCAAAAAGATACGTGACAATGGTCAGATTGTGGTCATGGGTGCTGACCAGGGAGGGAATATAGTTTTATGGCCTAAACTTGAGTATCTTCAGGAGGCGCAACGCCACTTATCGGATACTGCTTGCTATTGCAAAGTAGGTCGAGATTATCTCACACAATTTAAAAAAACTGTCTCCTCCTTGCTGGCACAATGGAAAAGAATGGGGCTTCTCTCCAAAAATGAGTATTTATTTCTCAAGAATGATCATCCAACTACAGCCACCCTTTACTTCATCCCTAAGGTTCATAAGGGAATTCATCCTATACCTGGCAGACCTATCATCTCTGCCAGGAAGAGCCTTTTGGAAGCCATGTCCAAGTATGTTGACTATTTTCTTCAGCCACATATGACTGCGTTGCCGTCCTTTATTAAGGACACTGGCGATTTTTTGAAGAAAATACAAGAAGTTCATTGGCAACCGAATTTCATGTTGATTACGCTAGACATTGCATCCCTTTACACGAGCATAATACACTCACAAGGATTGGAGGCTATAGAATATTTCTTGGGTTTTCGCTCCATCAATTTCAAAGAGCATAATGTTATGCTCCTTCAAATGATTGACCTTTGCCTCAATAACAATGTATTTCTCTTCAATAAAGTTTTAAACAAACAACTTAGGGGCGTGGCCATGGGGGCATGTTTTTCCCCAACCTATGCCTGCCTTTTGGTGGGTTGGTGGGAGGAACATGTCCTCCGAGCCACACACAAGAACATGTGGGATTCACATATTCGATATTATGGCAGGTACATAGACGATATTTTTATCGTTTGGGAAGGATCTCAAGAGGAGGCCTTCTCTTTTGTGAATTCAATTAATACCAACACTATGAATTTACAATTTACGGCAAACATCAGTAAGGAGAGGGTGGAATTTTTGGATGTGGAGGTCTTTATTTTAGACGACCACATAGAAACCAAATTACATAGAAAGAGCACAGCTGGGAATTCCATCTTACATGCCAGCAGTGCCCATCCACCCCACCTCATATACAGCATACCGTATGGGGAATTTCTTCGCCTACGGCGTATTTGCAGCCGTCAATTTGACCTTGAACAATGTCAGAAGGAAGCCTTTGATCGATTCCTTGCCAGAGGTTACAATCAAGTTAACCTCAAAAGAGCACTTGATAAAGCCAATCTTTGCTCACGTGAAAACTGCCTTCCCACTGAACAACCCCATACCACATTTCCTGAGAGTGGAGTAACAAATGAGGTTACGCAACCAGTTAGATTAATTACCACTTTTTGCAAACAACATAAAAATTTCCGGGGTATCATTTACAAACACTGGCCCATTGTCCTGACTGACATGACCCTCAAATTTTTGTTGCCTGACTTACCTAACATCACATTTAGGAGAGCACCCTCTATGAGGGATGCTTTACTTAAGTCTAATCCTGAAGTCACGGAAACAGTCACTTGGCTATCACGTTCTGGCTTTTTTAAATGTACTTCTAGCCGTGCTTGCAAATTTGGAACCAATGTTTCTGAATACACTACAGCGTTCAGTAACATTCCAGTACAAATAAAACACCATTACACCTGCCGCACGGATCATGCAGTTTATGTGCTTGAATGCACTTGTCATCTCAAGTATGTGGGCAGTACAAAATTACCGGTTTTCAATCGCATTTTGCAACATCTTCGTGCGATTGTTAATTCGGATTCTACGTACCCCGTTGCCCGACATTTTAAAGCCGTTCACTCTAACAAAGTCAGTGACTTAAAATATTTTGTCATTGGGGCAGTGCCCCCTTCCATCCGTGGGGGCAACAGAGAGAAACAACTTCGCCAGTTAGAATCCTCCTTCATCCTATTGCTTGACACTAAAATGCCAAATGGGATGAATACGAGTGAGGACCTGCACAATTTCTTGTAAAAAAAAGTATAAACTCGGTATCTGATCCTTTGGATATGTTTTTTTATGTAGATGAGCTAAAAACTTTTGGATTAGTCACTTATACATCTAGTTGTTTTATGCTTCACTGGCAGTTTCAATATCAAATTTATGTCTTCAAGATTATTTTTTCTTTATTGTCTTCTGCTTCACCTCATTTTCTCTTTTCTCTTTCCCTTCATTGTTCTATTACTTTGATTCTCTTTTACCCTTCTAATTGTTATATTTTAGGATTTTAAGTAATTATTGTTCACCTAATTTCCAAGTTTTTCAGAGAATATGAGCCTGAAACTACGTTATTTTCAACCAATGAACCGTGGATTTTGTGTTTCAGTACATTTCAATTTTGATTGGGATCTATTACTGTATTTAATTAATTCTGGGGCACTTGCCGGATATTTTTTACAGTCAATGTATGCTTAACTTTATGATTTGTACTATTCCGTGTGATTTGTTGGAGTGTTGAACTCCTTTAAAAGAATTCACGTCAGTTTCATGGTGATTCCACAGTTCTCTAGTATTTTGTTTATTTTCATTGAGCACGAAGGAATTGATTGGGTGTTACTATCTTTTTAAAGGAAGGTCCGGTCTCAGCGCGTCATGTGATCAAGGTCGCGGAGGTGATCGAAACGCGTCTGAGGTGGACACTTGTCTGACTTAAATGGAATATTTCAGAAATGAAATGAAACTTTAAACTGCTTGGCGTATTCTCATTGGACAAACAGCAACGTGTGGGTTTCGAGGTCCGTACCTGTTTCTAAACTCCCCAGCTTGATTGGGAGTTCAGGACTTGTCTTCATATATATATATATATATATATATATATATATATATATATATATATATATATATATATATATATATATATATATATATATATATATGTATATATATATATAAACCAAAATCCAACTTGTCAGAAGCTTTTTGATGTACTGAAACTTCCAAAGCAGGAAACGGACACCAGTTAGTGCTGTTGCTGTTTATTCACGTGCAAGAAATGCCGCCATGACGCGTTTCGGGCTCACAAGCCCTTGATCACATGACATGCCATTTATTTTTTTTCCCTTTTTAAAGTGCTAGTGCAGTGGTTAACCATGAAGACAGACTATGGGTCTGTCTTCCAACATATCGATTCACGACATAATGCCAAGTGTCACAAGATTAATTAACACGATGTTGCAATTTATAAACAACTACATGCACTGTTTGAATACATTGAAATATATAGCATAATTAATCTATTATTCCCAAATAACAAGACATTAAATACAGATTATGGATATCTGTCTTTGTATTGTTCGGTATATATATATATATATATATATATATATATATATATATATATCCACACAGAAAAGGTTGCCCTAATAAGAAACGCCTGCACAGTGGAAGATGGTTTCCTTTCATTTTTTGCGGATGCAGGTTCAGCGTGCATTCATCCCCCATCTCAGATGCCAAATGCATTTCGGGCTCCATGCCCTTGTTCACTGGCTAACACGCAGGTCCCGGCAGCTGTAGGGACTTGTACTCTCATGCCCCGCCCATGTAGGATTTCAGGAATGCTGGGACAGGTAGTCCAATAGTTTATTTTCCGTAGTGGGCTGCTCAAGGAAATCGTGCCTGAACTGTATTCCCCAAGTGGGTAGGATGGAGGAGAACCACCTCTGTGCCTGCCACTGTCCATTGCCACAATACTGGAAATCTTCCACTCCTATCAACACTCGGAACTCGCTGTGTCAGGTCCGCTGTAATTGCGGCGGGGCGTTTCTGCGACGAGGCGCGCCGCAATTGAATCCACACAGAAAAGGTTGCCCTAATAAGAAACGCCTGCACAGTGGAAGATGGTTTCCTTTCATTTATTGCGGATGCAGGTTCAGCGTGCATTCATCCCCCATCTCAGATGCCAAATGCATTTCGGGCTCCATGCCCTTGTTCACTGGCTAACACGCAGGTCCCGGCAGCTGTAGGGACTTGTACTCTCATGCCCCGCCCATGTAGGATTTCAGGAATGCTGGGACAGGTAGTCCAATAGTTTATTTTCCGTAGTGGGCTGCTCAAGGAAATCGTGCCTGAACTGTATTCCCCAAGTGGGTAGGATGGAGGAGAACCACCTCTGTGCCTGCCACTGTCCATTGCCACAATACTGGAAATCTTCCACTCCTATCAACACTCGGAACTCGCTGTGTCAGGTCCGCTGTAATTGCGGCGGGGCGTTTCTGCGACGAGGCGCGCCGCAATTGAATCCACACAGAAAAGGTTGCCCTAATAAGAAACGCCTGCACAGTGGAAGATGGTTTCCTTTCATTTATTGCGGATGCAGGTTCAGCGTGCATTCATCCCCCATCTCAGATGCCAAATGCATTTCGGGCTCCATGCCCTTGTTCACTGGCTAACACGCAGGTCCCGGCAGCTGTAGGGACTTGTACTCTCATGCCCCGCCCATGTAGGATTTCAGGAATGCTGGGACAGGTAGTCCAATAGTTTATTTTCCGTAGTGGGCTGCTCAAGGAAATCGTGCCTGAACTGTATTCCCCAAGTGGGTAGGATGGAGGAGAACCACCTCTGTGCCTGCCACTGTCCATTGCCACAATACTGGAAATCTTCCACTCCTATCAACACTCGGAACTCGCTGTGTCAGGTCCGCTGTAATTGCGGCGGGGCGTTTCTGCGACGAGGCGCGCCGCAATTGAATCCACACAGAAAAGGTTGCCAAGGTGGCATCTGAGATGGGGGATGAATGCACGCTGAACCTGCATCCGCAATAAATGAAAGGAAACCATCTTCCACTGTGCAGGCGTTTCTTATTAGGGCAACCTTTTCTGTGTGGATTCAATTGCGGCGCGCCTCGTCGCAGAAACGCCCCGCCGCAATTACAGCGGACCTGACACAGCGAGTTCCGAGTGTTGATAGGAGTGGAAGATTTCCAGTATTGTGGCAATGGACAGTGGCAGGCACAGAGGTGGTTCTCCTCCATCCTACCCACTTGGGGAATACAGTTCAGGCACGATTTCCTTGAGCAGCCCACTACGGAAAATAAACTATTGGACTACCTGTCCCAGCATTCCTGAAATCCTACATGGGCGGGGCATGAGAGTACAAGTCCCTACAGCTGCCGGGACCTGCGTGTTAGCCAGTGAACAAGGGCATGGAGCCCGAAATGCATTTGGCATCTGAGATGGGGGATGAATGCACGCTGAACCTGCATCCGCAATAAATGAAAGGAAACCATCTTCCACTGTGCAGGCGTTTCTTATTAGGGCAACCTTTTCTGTGTGGATTCAATTGCGGCGCGCCTCGTCGCAGAAACGCCCCGCCGCAATTACAGCGGACCTGACACAGCGAGTTCCGAGTGTTGATAGGAGTGGAAGATTTCCAGTATTGTGGCAATGGACAGTGGCAGGCACAGAGGTGGTTCTCCTCCATCCTACCCACTTGGGGAATACAGTTCAGGCACGATTTCCTTGAGCAGCCCACTACGGAAAATAAACTATTGGACTACCTGTCCCAGCATTCCTGAAATCCTACATGGGCGGGGCATGAGAGTACAAGTCCCTACAGCTGCCGGGACCTGCGTGTTAGCCAGTGAACAAGGGCATGGAGCCCGAAATGCATTTGGCATCTGAGATGGGGGATGAATGCACGCTGAACCTGCATCCGCAATAAATGAAAGGAAACCATCTTCCACTGTGCAGGCGTTTCTTATTAGGGCAACCTTTTCTGTGTGGATTCAATTGCGGCGCGCCTCGTCGCAGAAACGCCCCGCCGCAATTACAGCGGACCTGACACAGCGAGTTCCGAGTGTTGATAGGAGTGGAAGATTTCCAGTATTGTGGCAATGGACAGTGGCAGGCACAGAGGTGGTTCTCCTCCATCCTACCCACTTGGGGAATACAGTTCAGGCACGATTTCCTTGAGCAGCCCACTACGGAAAATAAACTATTGGACTACCTGTCCCAGCATTCCTGAAATCCTACATGGGCGGGGCATGAGAGTACAAGTCCCTACAGCTGCCGGGACCTGCGTGTTAGCCAGTGAACAAGGGCATGGAGCCCGAAATGCATTTGGCATCTGAGATGGGGGATGAATGCACGCTGAACCTGCATCCGCAATAAATGAAAGGAAACCATCTTCCACTGTGCAGGCGTTTCTTATTAGGGCAACCTTTTCTGTGTGGATTCAATTGCGGCGCGCCTCGTCGCAGAAACGCCCCGCCGCAATTACAGCGGACCTGACACAGTGAGTTCCGAGTGTTGATAGGAGTGGAAGATTTCCAGTATTGTGGCAATGGACAGTGGCAGGCACAGAGGTGGTTCTCCTCCATCCTACCCACTTGGGGAATACAGTTCAGGCACGATTTCCTTGAGCAGCCCACTACGGAAAATAAACTATTGGACTACCTGTCCCAGCATTCCTGAAATCCTACATGGGCGGGGCATGAGAGTACAAGTCCCTACAGCTGCCGGGACCTGCGTGTTAGCCAGTGAACAAGGGCATGGAGCCCGAAATGCATTTGGCATCTGAGATGGGGGATGAATGCACGCTGAACCTGCATCCGCAATAAATGAAAGGAAACCATCTTCCACTGTGCAGGCGTTTCTTATTAGGGCAACCTTTTCTGTGTGGATTCAATTGCGGCGCGCCTCGTCGCAGAAACGCCCCGCCGCAATTACAGCGGACCTGACACAGCGAGTTCCGAGTGTTGATAGGAGTGGAAGATTTCCAGTATTGTGGCAATGGACAGTGGCAGGCACAGAGGTGGTTCTCCTCCATCCTACCCACTTGGGGAATACAGTTCAGGCACGATTTCCTTGAGCAGCCCACTACGGAAAATAAACTATTGGACTACCTGTCCCAGCATTCCTGAAATCCTACATGGGCGGGGCATGAGAGTACAAGTCCCTACAGCTGCCGGGACCTGCGTGTTAGCCAGTGAACAAGGGCATGGAGCCCGAAATGCATTTGGCATCTGAGATGGGGGATGAATGCACGCTGAACCTGCATCCGCAATAAATGAAAGGAAACCATCTTCCACTGTGCAGGCGTTTCTTATTAGGGCAACCTTTTCTGTGTGGATTCAATTGCGGCGCGCCTCGTCGCAGAAACGCCCCGCCGCAATTACAGCGGACCTGACACAGCGAGTTCCGAGTGTTGATAGGAGTGGAAGATTTCCAGTATTGTGGCAATGGACAGTGGCAGGCACAGAGGTGGTTCTCCTCCATCCTACCCACTTGGGGAATACAGTTCAGGCACGATTTCCTTGAGCAGCCCACTACGGAAAATAAACTATTGGACTACCTGTCCCAGCATTCCTGAAATCCTACATGGGCGGGGCATGAGAGTACAAGTCCCTACAGCTGCCGGGACCTGCGTGTTAGCCAGTGAACAAGGGCATGGAGCCCGAAATGCATTTGGCATCTGAGATGGGGGATGAATGCACGCTGAACCTGCATCCGCAATAAATGAAAGGAAACCATCTTCCACTGTGCAGGCGTTTCTTATTAGGGCAACCTTTTCTGTGTGGATTCAATTGCGGCGCGCCTCGTCGCAGAAACGCCCCGCCGCAATTACAGCGGACCTGACACAGCGAGTTCCGAGTGTTGATAGGAGTGGAAGATTTCCAGTATTGTGGCAATGGACAGTGGCAGGCACAGAGGTGGTTCTCCTCCATCCTACCCACTTGGGGAATACAGTTCAGGCACGATTTCCTTGAGCAGCCCACTACGGAAAATAAACTATTGGACTACCTGTCCCAGCATTCCTGAAATCCTACATGGGCGGGGCATGAGAGTACAAGTCCCTACAGCTGCCGGGACCTGCGTGTTAGCCAGTGAACAAGGGCATGGAGCCCGAAATGCATTTGGCATCTGAGATGGGGGATGAATGCACGCTGAACCTGCATCCGCAATAAATGAAAGGAAACCATCTTCCACTGTGCAGGCGTTTCTTATTAGGGCAACCTTTTCTGTGTATATATATATATATATATATATATATATATATATATATATATATATATATATTATCTACTGGCGGTCGCCAGTAGATAGTTATAGTTAGGACACTGTTTCCATAGGAAAACCGCAACATTCTATTTGGAATAACTTTGGCGCCCGTCGACGAATCCTCGCGAAATTTTCAAAATAGGTGGGGCGCTACGCTCCGCTCCTACCCTGAAAGTCTCGGGGGGATTCGTCAAGCGGGGGCTGAGAAAAAAGGGGGGTCCCAAAACGCGTTTTTACCATGCATTTTTCCATAGGACCTTTAGACACAGCTACAGCCCGAACGGCTGAACAGAGTTACTTGAAATTTGGCACAGAGGTAGTCCTCAGGTCAAGGAAGTGCCTTTTGTAGGTCTGGTGTAAATCTGTTCAGTAGTTCCTGAGAAAATAGCATTTAAATCAATATATATATCTGAGCCAGCTTACGGTGCGCTTACCGTACGCGTACGGTGACGTGCGCGAGCGCGATTCTGATTGGCTGTTAGATCTTAGTAAACATTCGAATCAGTCGAAACCAGGAAGCGGCGGCCGCCATTTTCTCTCTCGCACTCTGAGGGGGGGGAGGAAAAACAAAGGCAATAAACATGTAAAGGGGCTGTTTTGACAGCTCCTAAGCACATAGCCTTGATAATGGTGTCCCCAAAGATCCCCCAAGGCCAAAAAGGAAATGTTATTTTTTTTGAAAATTTCGCCGATTACGCTTACCGTACGCGTACGGTAAAAAAATTAAAAAAAATAAAAATATCCATACTCTCCCCACCTCGTGTGCAAATGGTGACCGTGTGGCACCATTTGTGCATGGCATATGGGACCAAAAAAGAAAATGTAAAAGATTACCTTTCACAACGAAGCGCATAATATGTCCTCCATGTGCGCACGGTGCGCGAAGCGCATCGTGCGTACATGGCCCATCTAGCGTAACGTGGGCACGCGGTGCGCGTAGCGCACTGCGTGCCCACCGTGCGTGCACGGCACTAACTGCGTAAAGTGGGCGCGCAGTGCGCGAAGCGCACCGCGTGCTCACTGTGCACGCACGGTGCACGAAGCGCACCGTGCGTGCACGGAACGAACTGCGTTAAGTGGGCGCGCACGCCACGAATGGCGTAAAGTAACTTAGCATTTAAAAAAACGTACAAATTCACTGAAAAAACCATAGGTTTCACACACGTTATAGTTAGGAATTAGCATTTAAAAAACCTTGCAAATTCACTGAAAAAACCATAGGTTTCACACATGTTATAGTTAGCTGGACATTTTACTGATAAAAAACCAATGAAATTCCCCTGTTATAGTTAGTGCAGGTAACTATAACTCACGCGACCGCAATCCTCTGCTGATGACATATGTGTCTTTATGAAAAAAAAAAATTTGTAATATATGTATAGCTAAAATGTAATGGAAGAAGACATGGGCAAATAAGTGTCTAAATACAGTATTAGCATCAGCAGAGGATTGCGGTCGCGTGAGTTATAGTTGCCTGCACTAACTATAACGGGGGAATTTCATTGGTTTTTTATCAGTAAAATGTCCAGCTAACTATAACATGTGTGAAACCTATGGTTTTTTCAGTGAATATATATATATATATATTACCTACTGGCGGTTGCCAGTAGCTAGTTATAGTTGGGACCTATTATCCATAGGAAATCCAGAACATTCTATTTAGAATAACTTTGGCGCCGGATAACAAATCTTCGCAAAATTTTCAAAACTTGTGGCCCGCTCCAGTCCGCTCCTATCCTGAAAGTCTTGGGGTGATTCGTCAAGCGGGGGCTGAGAAAAAAGGGGGGCCCCAAAACATGTTTTCCCCATGCAATTTTCCATATGGACATTTAGTCGCAGCTACAGCCCGAACTGCTGAACTGAATTACACCATACTAGGCAGAAAGGTAGACGTGCCTTTTGCTTAAATGGTGTAAATCCGTTCAGTAGTTCCTGAGAAAATCAAAAGTAAAATCACATATATATCTGGGCGGAGCCTAACCACACATCTCATCATGAGGTCTGATTGGCTGTCAGCACTTCATCCAAGAAGTGTTGGCAGCCATCTTGGGACCAATATACATGATAGCACCTCATTAAAAAGCACTGCAGTTAATAGAAGGTTTTAAAACTTTAGTTACATTATAAATCATTTGTTTATGGCACAATACTCATTTTAGGAATTGTGGTATGTTCTAAGGTGATTTTACCATGTGAAAAAGCCTTCTGCTGGGATATCATGAATCATGTTTGAGAGAAAACTATTTTCTGGTGCTTTTCCCACAGAGGTTTGGAAGGTGATCTATAAGCTAAACTGAGAGCATATTTTCTGTAAATTCACATTATCTTTCTCAGTCATGTGAGAATGAAGTCTGACATTCTCAGTAAAACATGTACATCCAACAAGGCCAGAGACTGTCAGTTGATTCCTTTGCGTTCTACTGCAGCTTCCCAGAGTTTTCCAAAGAACAACTAGAGCGCTAACTGTCCTACTTATGATAAACGTATGGCACACCTGATGTCATCTTGATTGGAATAAAGTGGTAACACTTAAAACATTTAATTTGCAAAGGAACAAAATGAGGGGGTTCATTTTGCCATAGAAATTATGATTAGTGCTGCAGAAAGAAAAATGAGGGCACATTTTGACTTCTCAAATCCTCTTCTATTTCATTAAAAAATTCTAACATGCAGACTGAAACATGCACTGTGAATACCAGCAGCAGACTTCCCTGGTGAGCAGTAGCTTTACTACAGTAATCTAATGAGAAACTAGAGTCCTACCATTCAGAATTTATGGCAAATGTGTGACACATCTGAATGCCTTCTTGATGGAACCAAAGTAAACAAGCATTTAAAATGCAATAGGTATTGCCCTCGTTTAAGTTAAAGCAATTCTGTTTGTAATTAGGTGGCTTTTTAGCTTTGCTTTTATCAGTGTTTTTCAAACTTTCATGTACGTAACATGCATATGCATGCACATATGTATATGTATATGTATATGTATGCATGCATTTATATTTGTTTTTATATAGATATGCAGATTATATATATATTACCTACTGGCGGTCGCCAGTAGGTAGTTATAGTTAGGACCCTGTTTCCATAGGAAATCCGCAACATTCTATTTTGAATAACTTTGGCACCGGTCGACGAATCCTCGCGAATTTCTCAAAATAGGTGGGGCGCTACGCTCCGCTCCTACCCTGAAAGTCTCGGGGGGATTCGTCAAGCGGGGGCTGAGATAAAAGGGGGGTCCCAAAACGCGTTTTTCCCATGCATTTTTCCATAGGACCTTTAGACAGGGCTACAGCCCGAACGGCTGAACAGAATTACTAGAAATTTGGCAGAGAGGTAGTCCTCAGGTCAAGGAAGTGCCTTTTGTAGGTTTGGTGTAAATCTGTTCAGTAGATTCTGAGAAAATAGCCTTTAAATCAATATATATATCTGAGCCAGCTTACGGTACGCTTACCGTAAGCTTACCGTACGCGTACGGTGGCGTGCGCGAGCGCGATTCTGATTGGCTGTTACATCTAAGTAAACATTCGAATCGGTCGAAACCAGGAAGCAGCGGCCGCCATTTTCTCTCTCGCACTCTGAGGGGGGGGCTGTAAACAAAGGCAAAAAACATATAAAGGGGCTGTTTAGACAGCGCCCATGCACATAGCCATGTTAGTTGAGTCCTCAAAGATCCCCCAAGGCCAAAAACGGTAAATTTTTATTTTTTGAAAATTTCGCCGATTACGCTTACCGTACGCGTACGGTGTGCTTACGCAAAAAATTTTAATACAAAAAAAAAAACACTCTCTGTGCATGGCATATTATTGTCATCACTTACAAATTAAATTTAACAGATTACCTATCACAAGGAAGCGCATAATATGTCCTTCCTTGTGCGCACGGTGCGTAACGTGGGCACGCGGTGCGCGTAGCGCACTGCGTGCCCACCTTGCGTGTACGGCACTAACTGCGTAAAGTGGGCGCGCGGTGCGCGAAGCGCACCGCGCGCACGGAACGAACTGCGTTAAGTGGGCGTGCACGCCACGAATGGCGTAAAGTAACTTAGCATTTAAAAAACCGTACAAATTCACTGAAAAAACCATAGGTTTCACACACGTTATAGTTAGGAATTAGCATTTAAAAAACCTTGCAAATTCACTGAAAAAACCATAGGTTTCAGACATGTTATAGTTAGCGGAAATTTTACTGATAAAAAACCAATGAAATTCCCCCGTTATAGTTAGTGCAGGCAACTATAACTCACGCGACCGCAATCTTCTGCTGATGACATATGTGTCTTTATGAAAAAAAAATATTTGTAATATATGTATAGCTAAAAATTTATGGAAGAAGACATGGGCAAATAAGTGTCTAAATACAGTATTAGCATCAGCAGAGGATTGCGGTCGCGTGAGTTATAGTTGCCTGCACTAACTATAGCGGGGGAATTTCATTGGTTTTTTATCAGTAAAATTTCCGCTAACTATAACATGTCTGAAACCTATGGTTTTTTCAGTGAAGAGATATATATATATATATATATATATATATATATATATATATATATATATATATATATATATATATATATATATATATATATATATATAACCTACTGGCGGTCGCCAGTAGGTAGTTATAGTTAGGACCCTCCTACCATAGGAAATCCGCAACATTCTATTTGGAATAACTTTGGCGCCGGTCGACGAATCCTCACCAAATTTTCAAAATAGGTGGGGCGCTGCGCTCCGCTCCTACCCTGAAAGTCTCGGGGGGATTCGTCAAGCGGGGGCTGAGATAAAAGGGGGGTCCCAAAACGCGTTTTTCCCATGCATTTTTCCATAGGACCTTTAGACACAGCTACAGCCCGAACGGCTGAACAGAGTTAAATGAAATTTGGCAGAGAGGTAGTCCTCAGGTCAAGGAAGTGCCTTTTGTAGGTTTGGTGTAAATCTGTTCAGTAGATTCTGAGAAAATAGCCTTTAAATCAATATATATATCTGAGCCAGCTTACTGTGCGCTTACGGTGCGCTTACCGTACGCGTACGGTGACGTGCGCGAGCGCGATTCTGATTGGCTGATAGATCTTAGTAAACATTCGAATCGGTGGAAACCAGGAAGCGGCGGCCGCCATTTCGTGTGTTTCAGTCAGAAAAAAAAAGGGAGATAACTTGAAAAGGGGGCAAGGAAGAGAGTTACAGACCCCCTAACATTTGAAAGGGGGACAAAGAAGGACAGAAAAGTACAAAAAAAACATTTATTAATTTTTTAAAAAATCGCGGGGTACGCGTACGGTAAGCTCACCGTACGCGTACGGTAAAATAAAAAAAAAAATGAAATGAAATGCAGATTTAAGTGTTTAGATATTAGGGGGCTCTAAAAAGAGCCGTTGTGTTTATGAAGTGATTTTTTAGTGGTACCTACAAGTAAGTACCGATGCAGAGTCTAAGGTTCAAGAGGAAGACTCTGTTCCCTTCATCATTGAAGTGCACACCATCTCCTCTATAAATGTCTTGCATGTCGTAACGCAAGTTGTTGTGGTAAATGGAACCCATACCATAGTCTCGGAGGAAAGCAGAAACAGATTTGTTGACGTGCTTTCTTGCTTTGTCAATCTGTGGACAGAAATGATTGGACCAGTTCCATTTTTGCCTTTGGCATATGTTAGAAAACACAAAAGCAGTTTTAGGGAAAAGTGAAAACAGTTGTGCAAAGGTCTCCTTCATAAGCATTTCCAGACCCACCCCAGTCAAAGTGCCTAGGTCATTGCCACCACAGTGCACTATTATGAGGTCAGGGTGTTGGATTTGCATGAAGGATTTCACCAATGGCATCAATTGGTGCCACTTTAACCCTCTCTGACCAATCCATTTAATGTCTACATTTGGCAAAGCAAGGTCTCTCACCATACCTGTTTTCTCTGCATACTTTTCACTCCAGAAGACATAGCTGTGCCCTACAATCCACACTGTGAACATCTTCAAAGGAGAACTGGATGCACTCAGGAGGTGTAATTCAGTAGAATGGTAAAAAGAAATGAAAGACAGTTTGGAAATGGAGGCATACATATATATATATTTGTTTTTTTAAATGATTAGCTGTTTCATACCATTCTACAATAAAAACTAGGCTGTATGTGTAAATTTATAGAAGCATGTTTTGTATTGGTACAGAAAAATGTGTTACCAAAGAACAGTACTATGGATTTGCTGTTAGGTTTGAAAAGTCAAGCACTCCTGCTCTTTGGAAATGAAACATTGTTTGGTGAACTTCTGACCTAACTCTGCACAGCAGTGTTTCAAGAGCTGTTGCTATGGTAGCAGGCAGAAGTCAAGTTGGGGGAAGGGTACTAGGCAGAAGTCAAGTTGGGGGAAGGGTACTTTTGGAAAAGGGTTGGTTTTCAACCAATAGAAATGTGTGATTACATTTTAAAAAAAGGGGGAAGCACTGAGATTTGAAACTTACATGTATATGTGTGGAAAAAGAGAGGGAAAATTTGCCATTATCTGGTTCTGCTGAGAGGAGAGAGGTGTACAGAACAGAGATCCTGGCTCTGATAATCTGCTGTTTGAGTGCCACATTTCTTTCACAACTAACTAATTTTAAAGGTGAGTTTAGAGTTTGAGAGGGGATGTATATGGTAAATTAAGAAATGAATAATAGAATTGGAATTCCTTTTGTTGAAGTTGTGTGTTTCATTTTCTGTTTTGGGAGAAATTTAAATGTGAGGAACATGTAAAATATTATGGACTATGTTTTCACCATAAAATAAGGTGTACTGGTATAAATAAGGAATACTTTAAGGGTTTGAGGTTGCACTCAGTAATGCAAATACATTCAGCATCAGTAAGGCTGGTTGCCCTTGCTGGAGTGTAGTCAGTCACCCAGGCTACACATGTTGTTGGTCTCAGAAAGCTGTTTGGTATTGCTCTGGTGATTTTACATTTGCATTAGATGGAAAGGGGGGAGGTATTTTTTTCTGCAGAAGCAGACTCTTAGCACACAGCCAGCTGCATATCATGTGGAATCATGCATAGTATTCACAACCGAGTGGGGTTTGAGGTTTCAGTCAGTAATGCAAATACATTCAGCATCACTAAGGCTGGTTGCCCTTGCTGGAGTGTAGTCAGTCACCCAGGTTACACATTTTGCTGGTCTGAAAATGTTGTTTGGACATGTGCTTTTTTAATAATTTGAAAAGTGGATTCATAATGTGTCAGACTGTAAAAGTACTTATCACTTGCCAAAAAAAAGAGTAGTAAGTGTGCTTTCAAATTGGCAAAGAAATTTCGTTTTGTGACTAATATGAAAACATGACTCTGTGTGCAAATAGGAATTACAGGCAGAGATTTATTGCGTATTGCTCTGGTGATTTTACATTTGCATTAGATGTAAAGGGGGAGCTATTTTTTTGTGCAGAAGCAGACTCTTAGCACACAGCCAGCTGCTTATCCTGTGGAATCATGCACAGTATTCACAACCGAGTGGGGTTTGAGGTTGCAGTCAGTAATGCAAATACATTCAGCATTACTAAGGCTGGTTGCCCTTGCTGGAGTGTAGTCAGTCATCCAGGTTACACATGTTGCTGGTCTGAAAAAGCAGTTTGGACATGTGCTTTTTTAAGAATCTGAAAAGTGGATTAAAAATGTGTCAGACTGTAAAAGTATTTATCACTTGCCAAAAAAAAGAGTAGTAAGTGTGGTTTCAAATTGGCAAAGAAATTACGTTTTCAGACTAAGATGAAATCATGAATCTGTGTGCAAAGAGGAATTACAGGCAGAGATTTATTGCGTATTGCTCTGGTAATTTTACAGTTGCATTAGATGTTAAGGGGGAGCTATTTTTTTATGCAGAAGCATACTTTTAGCACACACCCAGCTGCTTATCCTGTGGAATCATGCACAGTATTCACAACCGAGTGGGGTTTGAGGTTGCACTTAGTAATGCAAATACATTCAGCATCACTAATGCTGGTTGCCCTTGCTGGAGTGTAGTCAGTCACCCAGGTTACACATGTTGCTGGTCTCAGAAAGCTGTTTGGTATTGCTCTGGTGATTTTACATTTGCATTAGATGGAAAGGGGGTGTTATTTTTTTATGCAGAAGCAGACTCTTAGCACACAACCAGCTGCTTATCCTATGGAATCATGCACAGTATTCACAACCGAGTGGGGTTTGAGGTTGCAGTCAGTAATGCAAATACATTCAGCTTCACTAATGCTGGTTGCCCTTGCTGGAGTGTACTCAGTCACCCAGGTTACACATGTTGCTGGTCTGAAAATGTTGTTTGGACATGTGCTTTTTTAAAAATCTAAAAAGTGGATTCATAATGTGTCAGACTGTAAAAGTACTTATCAGTTGCCAAAAAAAAGAGTAGTAAGTGTGCTTTCAAATTGGCAAAGAAATTTTGTTTTCAGACTAATATGAAAACATGACTCTGTGTGCAAAGAGGAATTACAGGCAGAGATTTATTGCGTATTACTCTGGTAATTTTACAGTTGCATTAGATGTAAAGGGGGAGCTATTTTTTTGTGCAGAAGCAGACTCTTAGCACACAGCCAGCTGCTTATCCTGTGGAATCATGCACAGTATTCACAACCGAGTGGGGTTTGAGATTGCAGTCAGTAATGCAAATACATTCAGCATCACTAAGGCTGGTTGCCCTTGCTGGAGTGTAGTCAGTCACCCAGGTTACACATGTTGCTGGTCTAAAAAAGCAGTTTGGACATGTGCTTTTTTAAGAATCAGAAAAGTGGATTTAAAATGTGTCAGACTGTAAAAGTATTTATCACTTGCCAAAAAAAAGAGTAGTAAGTGTGGTTTCAAATTGGCAAAGAAATTACTTTTTCAGACTAATATGAAAACATGACTCTGTGTGCAAAGAGGAATTACAGGCAGAGATTTATTGCGTTATGCTCTGGTAATTTTACAGTTGCATTAGTAGGAAAGGGGGAGCTATTTTTTTATGCAGAAGCAGATTTTTAGCACACACCCAGCTGCTTATCCTGTGGAATTATGCACAGTATTCACAACTGAGTGGGGTTTGAGGTTGCACTTAATAATGCAAATAAAAACATGTAAAATAATATGGACTATGTTTTCACCATAAATTAAGGTGTAGTGGTATAAATGAGGAATACTTTTAGGGTTTGAGGTTGCAGTCAGTAATGCAAATACATTGAGCATCAGTAAGGCTGGTTGCCCTTGCTGGAGTGTAGTCAGTCACCCAGGTTACACATGTTGCTGGTCTCAGGAAATCTGTTTGGTATTGCTCTGGTGATAGACTCTTAGCACACACCCAGCTGCTTATCCTGTGGAATCATGCACAGTATTCACAACCGAGTTGGGTCCGAGGTTGCAGTCAGTAATGCAAATACATTCAGCATCACTAAGGCTGGTTGCCCTTGCTGGAGTGTAGTCAGTCACCCAGGTTACACATGGTGCTGGTCTCAAAAAGCAGTTTGGACATGTGCTTTTATCAGAATCTGAAAAGTGGATTCAAAATGTGTCAGACTGTAAAAGTACTTATTACTTGCCAAAAAAAAGAGTAGTAAGTGTGCTTTCAAAATGGCAAAGAAATTTCGTTTTCTGCCTAATTTCAAACCATGACTCTGTGTGCACACAGGAATTGTTTTTAGATATTTAATTTGTGATGGTGTTATTGTGATTTTCACTTGTAGGAAAGGGGTACATATTATTTTAAGATTTGAAAAGATCATAAAAAATGTAGTAATATCTTTAAATAAAATAAAGGAATTTTTTTTTAGTTTTTTTCAGGTATTGCTGAAGAGCAGTGAACAAAATTTAAGATGCCTACAAAATCCAGACAAAGGAAAAACCACAAAAAAAAATCTATATTTGAAGACAACTGGAGGACCTAAGTTAGCTGGAGATGCTCATGTTGGGAAAAAGAGAAAGTCTTCTGGTAAGCAGACAAAATTTTTTTTAAAGAACATCTTCAAAAAAAGGAAAAATGTACAAAATGTCTGTACTGTAAAGAATCTTTTCAATAGAAAAGAACAGGAAAAAATTGAGAATTTAGTTAATGCAAATATACCTTCTGCAATAACAAAGATTAACTTAAACAGAAAAACAGCGTTTAAAGAGATACGTAGAAAAATGTTTCAGAGAAGAGTTATGTCCAATTTGATAAAGGATGTAAAGAAATATAAGAAAAAGGCAAAATATTACAAGAGAAAAAAAGAAATTGAAGCCATTGCAGCAAAGGCATTAGAATTAAAAAGGAAACTATTCATTTTAATTTTGAATAGGATGCGTACATTAGATAAAATGGTCAATGTACTGAAATCACAAAGCAAAAGGAAAAGAGTAGTGAAAAGAACAAACTTTTGTAAAGTGTTTTTAGGAGAATGGATGCATAGTTCAAGTAGTGAACCTTTTTTTAATTAAGAGAGTTATTTTCAAAGTAATAGTTTGCTGCATGCAGTTGACACCAGAGGTCGTGCTTACGAAGTGAAAAATGGTTGTATAATGGAGAAGGAGAAAATGGTTCCAAGAGATGAGGTACAAGTGATGGCGGATGAGGCTATGGGGAGACGTCCTAAAGCCCCAGTGTACACTTGGAATTGTAGTAGTATTTGCACTGTGCGTCAGGAATCTATTGATACATTTCGTGAGTTTCTAAGAGAATATAGTAAAAAAAGTGTAAAACAGAAGATTAAGGTGCTTCAAAGTCTAGATCCATGCAGAGTGAGAGAGAATACTGGTTTGCAGGGTCATTCTCTGGCTTGTCTTTCTAGAAAAGTGTGTAATAGTGTTTTCCATCATTTTAGGATGCTGGCTGTTCATCATACTGAAATGAGAAAGTTTGTGAGACGGTTGTATATTGCTAAAAGTCCAGCAATAAAGTTAGATGAATTGAATAGGGCTCTGTTCCGTGGATCGGTATCAAATGTAGAGAAGGTTGTTGATGAAATTCAGTTTTGTTACTTTGGTCCTTAACAAGACAGTGCAGAAAAGGACACAGTAAATGAGGAAGAAGTGGAAGAGAATGTAGAACCCTCTGTAAGTAAAACATTTAATGATCACATAACAAAATTTGCAATAATCTCTAATGAAAGACCAAATATAACTTGTATTTGTTGCCGCAGAACTCATTATAGAAAACAAACTAGGAATGTTGATATCTACAGAAAGAGTGAAAATGAAGATAATTATAAGTGGAAGGATTTTGCCACATATATATTTCTTGAAAATTGTTTTGAATTGGGTGAAGATCAGCGTATTTGTAAATACTGTTACAACAAGTTAGAGGAAAATAGAATGCCGACCAGAGCTGTACATAATAATTTAGAATTGGATGCTATTCCTGCCGAACTTTCTGAATTAAATACAGATGAGTCTATACTTATTCAGTGTGTTTATCCCTTCCAGACCATAGTACGCATGGAGCCCAAAACTGGTAAATTACCTCCTTCAGATTTACTGAGAGGTTTAAAAGGTAGAGTGGTGTATTTGCCCTTGGATTTGAAAAAAAATATGGAAACTATTGATGCAGATACTTTGGAAACTGAACCATTAGTTATTCTGGTTAATGGTGTACCTACAAAGAATAAGAAGATTTGGCAGGAGCTGGTAGATGTACGGAAAGTACAAAGAGCAAATTTGTATTTGAAAAGGAATAACAAATGGTATGAATCAATTTATATAGAAGAAGAAGAAGAAGATTTACAAGAAGACACAGAAACACCAACTGGACAAATTGAAAAAGTGGACAAGTCAAAGCAAGAAGAAATTTATGAACATTTTAGCATACATCCTCTACATTCAAAAGAAGCTATGGGAGACAATATTGATCTGTTTCAGATGAAGAAAGCAAAAGGAACTCCCGTGAGTGTATGGGAGGAGAGCTTGGAAGCTCGATGTTTTCCCCAGCTGTTTCCTAAAGGAAAAGGAGGACGATACGATGAACGTCCAGAACAGATTCCAGCTTCTGAGTATCGGACTACAAGACTATATGCAGAAGATCCCAGATTTCGACAAAGTATTCCCTATTTGTTCCATCTTTTATTTGAAAGCGACTTGTCTGCACTATCTTATGCAGTAAATCACATTTTAAAAAGTGGAGTACATTTACAAAATGTGTCTGCTAAGGATTTTATGGAGAAAGTGCAGCACCGAGATGATCATTTGGAAACACAACTGATCAATCTGATGGCTTGTCAGCGTGGGACAAATGAATATTGGTACCGACGCCATGGTGAATTAAAATGCATGTTACGGAATTTAGGAACACCAACATGGTTCCTTACCCTAAGCTGTGCTGAGTACGCTTGGGATGATTTACTGGATTTTCTACGAGAGGCAAATTCAAACATTAAAAACATTGAATACAAGACAGCAGGAGAACTGTGCTCATTGGATCCGGTTAATGTTTGCAGATATTTCAATCATAGATTTGAGGCTATGATGTCCTTCATCTGCAATAAAAAAAATCCACCCCTTGGAGAAGTAGTGGATTTCTTTTGGAGAAAAGAGTACCAGGCAAGAGGTGCTCCTCATATTCATATGCTGTTGTGGATCAAGGATGCCCCAAAGTTTGGAACAGATACTGATGAAGCAGTGTTATCTTACATTGAAGAATATGCAACATGTGCTATACCAAAAAGCACAGAAGAGAAAAAGTTAAAGGAGCAAGTTTTACGTTTCCAAAGTCATCGGTGTGGAAAATACTGTCGACGGAAATACAAGAGCAAAGATAAATACTACACTAAATGTCGATTTGGATTTCCTAGACCTGTTCTTTCAAATGGAAGAGTAAACAGTTTTATGTCATCTGTGAGACATACTATCACAAGAAAATCACCTAAGAATACCTACAACCTAAAAAGAAAAGAAGAATCCAAAAATATAAATGACTACAACCCAGTCATTTTATCCATGTGGAATGCTAACATGGATATACAGTATGTAGCTGACAATTCCATTGCTGTTGCTCGATATGTAACGTCTTACATTACTAAATCTGAAAAAACTGAATTGAAAGAAATGTGGGAAGAGATTTCTCACGAGAAGACTGTCAGTAAGAAGCTGTACAGTTTCAGTTTAAAGATGTTATCGCATCGAGAAATTGGATCCTACGAATGTTCAGATAGATTATCTTCTGCAAGTCTCTACTCGAAATCAAGAAGAATAACTTGGGCAAGTTTAGGCCTTGCAGCAATGAGAAATCGGGTACTGAAATCTGTTGGAGAAATTGAATATTTGGCCGAGAATGACCCAGAAAGTACAGATATTTTGAAATCAAACATGTTGGACACATATTATCCAAAAAGAAGTCATCATCTGGAGAACATGTGTCTCTATGAAGTGCTGCAGAACTACATTTATTCACGAAAAGCCGCAGAAGACATCAACAATGGAAAATATAAAGTCATTGGTGAGCAAGGATGTTTGGTGAAGCAAACAAAAGGAAGTTTGATAAATCACAGGAAGCTGAGTTGCGACACTACTGACAAAAAGGAATTTTACTACTTGGCTCTTTTACAGCTGTTTAAACCATGGCGTACAGAGGATGAACTACTGGGAGAATTTCAAAGCTATGAAGATTCTTTTAATGCTTGCAAAGACAGCATACAATGCAGTACATTCTCAACTTATCTGCAAATGTTAAATGAAGAAATTGAACAGGAAACTACAATTGCAGCTGAAGTAGCTAGAGACAGTTCTCAAGACAGCCAAAGTTCAGGAACACTCAGTCAAGATCCCCTAGGACAACCAATCGTTGAAAATGAAGCATCAATAGCCATGAATGAAGTGGAAACGGCTATGAATCAAGCTCAAGAAGAATTTATAGACTTACAAAATTTGGAAAGACAACTGAACGAAGAGCAGCAACAAATTTATGAAGAGATCAGAAACAAAATTGATCACGGATTTCTACATGAAAAAAAAGAGTGCTCATGCACATCATTTCATCCAATCAGGATGTATGTAAGCGGACAAGCTGGAACTGGAAAAAGTTTCCTTATAAAAGTCATCAGAAGCTACCTACAGCAAAAAACGGATTCTACTTTGTCTTGTGTGGTTACTGCTCCAACTGGGTTAGCAGCATATAACATAAAAGGAATCACTTTACATCGTTTGCTAATGTTACCAGTGGAGCATGAGAACAAAATACAATACAACAAGCTAACTGGAGAAGCATGCTTGGAAGTTTCAAGAGTATTGAAGAAGATGCAAGTTCTCATTATTGATGAGGTGAGCATGGTATCAAACTTAATGCTTGCCTTTGTGCATTTAAGAATGCAGCAAATTCTAAGGATAGACTATGACGTGTTATTTGGTGGAAAACATGTCATAGTTTTTGGGGATCTTCTACAACTTACTCCAGTTAAAGGACAACCAGTGTTTAATACTATGACACATGAAGACACAAAGAAGTCATTGGGAAGCATCGGTAATGCAAATATTTGGTCCTTCTTTGAGTACAAGGAACTTACTACTAATATGAGGCAAGCAAATGATGAAGAATATGGAAGTATTCTGAAAGATATCAGAATTGGACTACTCACAGAAGTTGGCAAAAATGCATTACAGAGTCGGCTGCTACATAATTTATTTCCAAAGGAAGAAATAGTTGCAGAGAAGATATACAAGAACATTGCAGAAAAGAAAAGTGTCATCTGCTTAATGCCAACTCTACGTGAATGCTCAATATTCAATGAGGAGCTTTTAAAATTGGAAAAGAAAGATATCAGGAAATTGGAAGCAGTGGACAAAATTGAGGATGGAAGAATTACTATCACATTAACAGGCACACTGAAAAATAAATTGGATTCACTAGAGAAGAACATTTCCAAAACAGCTGGATTAGAAAAAAATCTATATGTTTGCATGAACTGTAGAGTATTTTTAAGGAGAAATTTGGATGTTGAAAAAGGTTTAGTTAATGGAGCTATGGGAAGAGTTGTGGGTTTTATTAATTATCAGAAAAAAGATGGAATTGAATGTTTAAAAATAAAATTTGATCAGATAGAAGAAGTTAAAGACATTTGTCGTTGTTCAGTTCGTTTCATGCTTGTGAAAGACTTATATGTACGTAGGAAGCAGTTTCCGTTTTCTCTAGCATATGCTGTAACTATTCACAAGTCTCAAGGATTGACTGTAGATTGTGCTTTTGTGAACATTGGTTCAACTGTGTTCAAAGAAGGTATGGCTTATGTAGCTTTGTCACGAGCGAAAACATTATCTGGTTTATTCATGATAGACTTTGATGACTCAAAAGTTAGTGCTGATACAAATTGTGTAAAGGAGTATAATAGATTAAGAAGAACCTATGCTCCTCATTTAGGTCAGTATCCTGTGTTTGAGAAACGTGTAGTTTCTCGTAAAAGGAGAAATGAGAATATCTGTAATGAGGATGTAGAGAGGAGGAAAAAAAAGAGGAGTGATGTAATTGCAAGCAAAAAGAAAAAGGAAAATGAAGAAGAGGTTGTAGGATGTCATTTTGAAAATAGCTCTGGTGTCAACTGCTACGCTAATGTAGTGCTGAATGTTGCATTTTATCTGGAAAGTGTGCAAGAGCAGATAATAGTAAATCAGAGAAAAAGATTCTGTTCTGAGTTGAGTCTCCTTTTTCAAAAGCTGAGTAATGATAAAACTCAAATAGAAAGTGCTACTGAAATTAGAAAACTTTTAGATGTATGTTCAGGACGAACACAGTTTTCTCAAAATGTACAGCAAGACGCACAGGAATTCTTGATGTTTTTTCTTCAGGAACTGGAAGAAGAAGGGGTTCCCATTGAAAATATGTTTGGTGTCTCTTATAAATGGGAACATAGTTGTGAAAACTGTTACAATACATGTGGCTCTACTGTTGATTCTGAAAGGTTTATTTATTTAACATTGCCAGAAAGTAAAACAGTCACTTTTGCTAAATTAGTTAAAGATGCTAGTCATAACATAGAATGCAGTGAGTGTCAATCTGAAATGTTTTCAACGTTAATTTTAAAGGAATACGGACAATATGTAATTTTAATGATGCAACGATGTAAAGCTGATGGTTCAAAATTGGATACTTTAATAAAGAAGTTTACAGGACAGCAATTATCAATTTCAGGAAAAACTTTTGTAACAGTTGCAATAATTTTCCATGAAGGACCTACTGTTACTTCTGGACATTACACAGTTTATCTTAAATGTGAAAAAGGCTGGACACTGTGTAATGATTCCCAATTGATTTTCAAGCAAAGTTTGCCTTTTGATTTAGCAAATTCCTATCTAATCTTCCTGAAACCTAAATTTTAGAGAGACTTGGCAAGATCTGTACAAAACAATTTTACCATTTTATTGGATTACCATTGGAATTTAAAAAAAAAATGATTTTTCAAATTATCATTTGGCCTAATGGAAAGGTAACCAATTGTAATTTGGACTTTTTAAATTTTTAATGAAACTTTGGAAAACCAAAAATTTAGACAAAATCGGTAACATCTGCACAATTTAAATTTTGGAATGTTATTGGATTGCCATTGGAAATTTATTCAAAAAAGATTTTTAAAATTACTATTTGGCCATGAGGAAAGGTAAACAATTGTATTGTGGACTTATTTAATTATTAATTAATCTTTCGGAAACCAAAATGTTACAGAGAATCGGTGAGATCTGTACAATTTAAACTTTAGAATTTTATTGGATTACCATTGGAAATGTAATCAAAAAAGAATTTTAAAATTACTATTTGGCCTAAAGGAAATGGAACCAGATGTATTGTGGAGTTATTTGAGATATATTTTTGTGATCATACTTCTGAAACAAAAATGTCAGACGGTATTTTAAAGAAATAAGTATTGATATTAGTTGATATTTTTTTAGAATATTATGCATTTCTATAATGTTATGTTTAAGTAAAAAGAGATTGTGGGCTTTTTTAAAACAATCTTTGAGATTGTTATTTTTTTTTGCCCGCTGTTAAATGATGAATGCAATTGCTTTCACAATTTATAGTGAAATGCAATATATTCTGAAAACAGCAAAAAAAAGGCAAAAAAATTTTGGGGAAAATATGTAAATATGTGTACTGTATTATAAAATGTTTTATTAAATATTAAAAGTTTTTTCTTTTTTTTCCGATTGAGAAAGAAAATTTTCGAAAACTTGAACCATTTTTAAAGCAATTAAAATTAAATTTAAATTAATAAATAATTTTTTGAGTGGGTATGGTAAGTCAAAAATTTCATGGTCCCTTTTTTCCACTTCTCCACAATGACATTTTCAGTTTTTCATTGTAGTCTCTCAAGGACCTTGTAATGTGATAATTGATTTTTAGTATTTAAAAAAAAAAAAAAAAAAAAAATTACGCGTACCGTACGCGTACGGTAAAAAAATAAATAACAAAAAGTTTTAAAAAATATATTAAAAAAAGTTGAAAGGTAAGGTTGGCTCTTGAAAGAGTCGTTGTGTTCATGCAGGGACAGAGGAAAGAAAGAATGGGAATATTAGTCGGTACGACAAATGTGCTGATCTATTAAATTGTTCACTAGGGCCTCCCTATGACAAATTAGATCATGACAAGTGGCGCACCGAATTAAAACCCTCGCAAACCGATGGTTGGTTTCCAGAGGACCAGAAAAAGGAGATGCTCCTCCCCACAGATGAAGGGCTCAGCTGACCTGCCGAAGATGGACTCGGCCCTGCAGATGATGGACCAGGCTGAGCTGCTGTGGATGTGCTTGGATTTTTCTCAATTTAGTAGTCCTAAGTTTAGACTTAGGACTACTAAATTGAGAAAAATCGTAATTTTAAGACTTTCGGTATTCACGGAAGGCATTTAGGAGTCCTAAAGTTAGGAGTCCTAACTATACTACTACTAAACTGAGAAAAATCCTAATTTTAAGACTTTCGGTATTCACAGAAGGCATTTAGGAGTCCTAAAGTTAGGAGTCCTAACTTCTGTGAATACCGAAATGAGTAAGTGCCTTCTGTGAATACCAAAATGAGTAAGTGCCTTCTGTGAATACCAAAATGGTAGTAAGTTTAGGATTTTGTCTTAAGTTAGTTCTGTGAATCGGGCCCTAAAATTTTCAAAACAATGGACATACCAATACCAGTTACAACAACCTCTTCAGTAATTCTAAGAACCACATACACATCCACTCATTCAACAACAGTCATATACAGTCACTCATACATGTACTCACTCATCATATGTACTCATACACCTATACATCCTGTTACACAATGCCACTCATCCATAGAGTTACTCACACATACTCACTCATGCTAATAAAGAAACAAACATACATTTATTTGCATATACAGTTATACACACACCACCACACTTACTTCTACGGAAACTTACACATACTTAGTCTTATAAACAGTCACTTATAGAAACACATACTTATTCATACAGGAACTCTTTCAATCTCTCACTCTCACATATACTCACTTATATACACCAATAGTCACATATATTAGTTTAATAGATATGTAGTTACTCATAACGACACTATTGAGACAGTCATTCACTCACTAACACACCCATACACACACTCATCCACCCATACAGTCCTGCACACATGCTGTCTTCAACACATACAAAGAGGGAATCACTCATTCATGCACCTATGCACTACGTAATACCCCCCACCAAACCATGCAGACACTCAGACTGATACTCAAAAAAACAACTAATAACCTATATAGACACCCATGAAGCTACTCACCAACCCATGCAGCCACTTATACACAAAGTGAGAGACTGATACAGATATTTTCATATTTAAACATTACTCAGTAAGCCATGTATTCACTATGATACACTTAATCAGTCAGTTACACAATACATTTTTCAAAAACAAAGCATCCATTTAGACACTTATATACCCATTTATTCTTCCATTGACCTTGAGATATACATATTTAAAACATATTTAATTTTCAGAAAAACACACATTCACTGGATGATGCCATCAGTGATGTCATCAGTGATGTCATTTGAGATGTCATCAGTGATGTCATGAGTGATGTCAGTGACCATGTCATGAGTGACGTAATATGTGACGTCATCAGTAGTGCATTGCGGGCGCGCGAGTTATAGTTAGCTGAACCAACTATAACGGGGGAATTTTATTGTTTTTTTACGAGTGAAATGTCCAGCTAACTACAACATGTGTGAAACCTTTGGTTTTTTCATTGAATATATATATATATGTATATATATATATATATATTCACTGAAAAAAAAACAGGTTACAAGAACGTTATAGTTAGGCAGACATTTCACTCGTACAAAACCAGAGAAATTCAGCCGTTATAGTTAGCTGAACTAACTATAACTCGTGCCCCCGCAATGCACTGCTGATGACGTCACATATTACATCACTCATGAAATGGTCAGTGACATCACTGATGACATCTCAAATGACATAACTGATGACAACACTGCTGACATCATCCAGTGACTTAGTGTTTCTAAAAAGTCTAAGAATGCTGTATATATATATATATATATATATATATATTCACTTAAAAAACCATAGGTTTCACACATGTTATAGTTAGCTGTACATTTCACTCGTAAAAAACCAATGAAATTCCACGTTATAGTTAGATCAGGTAACTATAACTTGCGCGACCGCAATCCACAATGTGTAATTTCAGATGTCATCATTGATGTCATGAGTGATGTCACTGACCATGTCATGAGTGATGTACTATGTGACGTCATCAGCAGTTTATTGTGGGCGCGCAAGTTATAGTTACCTGATCTAACTATAACGTGGAATTTCATTGGTTTTTTACGAGTGAAATGTACAGCTAACTATAACATGTGTGAAACCTATGGTTTTTTAAGTGAATTTTATATATATATATATATGTATGTATGTATGTATGTATGTATGTATATATATATATATATATATATATATATATATATATTCACTTAAAAAACCATAGGTTTCACACATGTTATAGTTAGCAGGACATTTCACTCATAAAAAAACCAATGAAATTCCCCCGTTATAGTTACTGCAGGCAACTATAACTCACGCGACCGTAATCCTCTGCTGATGCTAATACTGTATTTAGACACTTATTTACCCATGTCTTCTTCCATTAATCTTTAGCTATACATATATTACAAATATTTATTTTTCAGAAAGACACATATGTCATCAGTGATGTAATATCTGACGTCATCAGCAGAAGATTGCGGTCGCGTGAGTTATAGTTGCCTGCAGTAACTATAACGGGGGAATTTCATTGGTTTTTTTATGAGTGAAATGTCCAGCTAACTATAACATGTGTGAAACCTATGGTTTTTTAAGTGAATGTGCAAGGTTTTTTAAATGCTAATTCCTAACTATAACGTGTGTGAAACCTATGGTTTTTTCAGTGAATTTGTACGGTTTTTTAAATGCTAATTTATTTATGTATTATTTTTTTATATATTTATTTTACAATAAACTACGTATTAAAAATTATTTTTTTGGGGGGGTTTTCACCCTGCGAATTTTATTTAATTTTTTGTAAAAAAAAATTTTTTTTTTGTGTGTTTTTCAGGGTGCGCGCACTGTGCGCGCACCCCCGCGATTTTTAAAAAAAAAAAAATTTTTTTTTGCCTTCGGGGTCCTTCAGGGACCCCCTGACAAAGGCTAGGGGGTCAGGAACTCTCTACCCTGCCCCCTTTTCACGTTCGCCACCTTCCTTTTTCACTCTCGCACTGAAAACAAACAAAATGGCGGCCGACACTTCCTGATTTCGACCGATTCGAACGTTGACTAACATGTAACCACCAATCAGAATTACGCTCGCGCACGTTAGGGTGCTCGCACGGTGCTCGCACGGTGCGCGCACCCTGCGCGCATATAGATATATATATGCTTTTAAATGCTATTTTCTCCGGAAATACTGAACAGATTTACACCAGACCTGCAAAAGGCACTTCCTTGACTTTATGGCTACCTCTCTGCCAAATTTCAAGTAATTCTGTTCAGCCGTTCGGGCTGTAGCTGTGTCTAAAGGTCCTATGGAAAAATGCATGGGAAAAACGCGTTTTGGGACCCCCCTTTTATCTCAGCCCCCGCTTGACGAATCCCCCCGAGACTTTCAGGGTAGGAGCGGAGCGTAGCGCCCCACCTATTTTGAAAAATTCACGAGGATTCGTCGACCGGCGCCAAAGTTATTCAAAATAGAATGTTGCGGATTTCCTATGGAAACGTGGTCCTAACTATAACTACCTACTGGCGACCGCCAGTAGGTAATATATATATATATATATATATATATATATATTATATCATCTACTGGCGGTCGCCAGTAGATAATTATAGTTAGGACCGTGTTTCCATAGGAAATCCGCAACATTCTATTTGGAATAACTTTGGCGCCGGTTGTCGAATATGTATATGTTTATATATGCATGTATATATACACATACATATATATAAATGCATATGCATATATCTGCAGATATATATTTGCATATGTGTGTGTGTAGAGAGAGGTAGAGAGAGGTAGATAGGTAGAGGTAGAGAGGTAGAGGTAGAGAGTAGTAGAGAGAGAGGTAGAGAGTAGAGGATGCGTAATAGAGAGTAGAGAGTGAGTAGTAGAGAGTGTGTAGTAGAGAGTAGTAGAGAGTGAGTAGTAGAGAGTAGTAGAGAGTGAGTAATAGAGAGTGAGTAGAAGAGAATAGTAGAGAGTAAGTAGTAGAGAGTGAGTAGCAGAGAGAGAGTAGTGGAGAGTGGTAGAGAGTGAGTAGTAGAGTGAGTAGTAGAGAGTAGTAGAGAGAGAGTAGTAGAGAGTGAGTAGTAGAGAGTGAGTAGTAGAGTGAGTAGTAGAGAGTAGTAGAGAGTAGTACAGAGAGTAGTAGAGAGTGAGTAGTAGAGAGTGAATAGTAGAGAGTGAGTAGTAGAGAGTAGTAGAGAGTGAGTAGTAGAGAGTGAGTAGTAGAGAGAGGGTGGTAGGGAGTAGTAGAGTAGTAGAGAGTGAGTAGTAGAGAGTGAGAAGTAGAGAGTAGTGGAGTAGTAGAGAGGGAGTAGTAGAGAGTAGTAGAGAGTGAGTAGTAGAGCGAGTAGTAGAGAGTAGTAGAGAGCGAGTAGTTGAGAGCAAGTAGTAGAGAGTGTGTAGTAGAGAGTGAGTAGTAGAGAGAGTAGTCTAGAGTAGTAGAGTAGTAGAGAGTGAGTAGTAGAGTGAGAAGTAGAGAGTAGTAGAGATCGAGAAGTAGAGAGTGAGTAGTGGAGAGTGAGTAGTAGAGAGTAGTAGAGAGTGAGTAGTAGAGAGTGAGTAGTAGAGTGAGTAGTAGAGAGTGAGTAGTAGAGAGAGAGTAGTTGAGAGTAGTAGAGAGTGAGTAGTAGAGTAGTAGAGAGTGAGTGGTAGAGAGTGAGTAGAGAGTAGTAGAGTGAGTAGTAGAGAGTAGTAGAGAGTGAGTAGTAGAGAGTGTGTAGTAGAGAGTAGTAGAGAGTAAGTAGTAGAGAGTGAGTAGCAGAGAGAGAGTAGTGAAGAGTGGTAGAGAGTGAGTAGTAGAGTGGGTAGTAGAGAGTAGTAGAGAGAGAGTAGTAGAGAGTGAGTAGTAGAGAGTGAGTAGTAGAGTGAGTAGTAGAGAGTAGTAGAGAGTAGTACAGAGAGTAGTAGAGAGTGAGTAGTAGAGAGTGAATAGTAGAGAGTGAGTAGTAGAGAGTAGTAGAGAGTGAGTATTAGAGAGTGAGTAGTAGAGAGAGGGTGGTAGGGAGTAGTAGAGTAGTAGAGAGTGAGTAGTAGAGAGTGAGAAGTAGAGAGTAGTGGAGTAGTAGAGAGGGAGTAGTAGAGAGTAGTACAGAGTGAGTAGTAGAGTGAGTAGTAGAGAGTAGTAGAGAGCGAGTAGTTGAGAGCAAGTAGTAGAGAGTGTGTAGTAGAGAGTGAGTAGTAGAGAGAGTAGTAGAGAGTAGTAGAGTAGTAGAGAGTGAGTAGTAGAGTGAGAAGTAGAGAGTAGTAGAGAGCGAGAAGTAGAGAGTGAGTAGTGGAGAGTGAGTAGTAGAGAGTAGTAGAGAGTGAGTAGTAGAGAGAGAGTAGTAGAGAGTGAGTAGTGGAGAGTAGTAGAGTGAGTAGTAGAGAGTGAGTAGTAGAGAGAGAGTAGTTGAGAGTAGTAGAGAGTGAGTAGTAGAGTAGTAGAGAGTGAGTGGTAGAGAGTGAGAAGAGAGTAGTAGAGTGAGTAGTAGAGAGTAGTAGAGAGTGAGTAGTAGATAGAGAGTAGTAGAGAGTGAGTAGTAGAGAGTAGTAGAGTGAGTAGTAGAGAGAGAGTAGTAGAGAGAGAGTAGTAGAGAGTAGTAGAGAGTGAGTAGTAGAGTAGTGGAGAGTGTGTGGTAGAGAGTAGTAGAGTGAGTAGTAGAGAGTAGTTGAAAGTGAGTAGTAGAGAGTAGAAGTAGAGAGTAGTAGAGAGTAATAGCGAGTGAGTAGTAGAGAGTTTTTAGTAGAGAGTAGTAGCGAGTGAGTAGTAGAGAGTGAGTAGTTTAATTTAAAAGGAACACAGTGAGGGGGTTCATTTTGCCATAGAAACTATGATTAGTGATGAAAAAAGAAAAATTAGGGCACATTTTGAGTGACTTCTCAAATCCTCTTCTATTTCATCAAAAAATTCTGACATGCAGACTGAAACATGCACTTTCAATACCAGCAGCAGACTTCCCTGGTGAGCAGTAGCTTTACTACAGTGATCTAATAAGCAACTAGAGCGCTAACGTTCCTAATTTATGGCAAATGTGTGACACATCTGAATGCCTTCTTGATGGAATCAAAGTAAAAAACCTGAAAGTATTTCCTACTGATGAGACTGTAGTAAATGAGGAAATTAGGAAACTTCATAACAAATAAGTCTCCAAAGATGGCCACCAGAGACAAAGAGCCCAGATGTAGCACAAATATCACCCAGATGTTGCCCAAGTATAGCCGAATGACAGAATGTCCCAGAGTGTTCTAAAGAACAACTAGAGCACTAACAGTCTTACTTATTACAAAAGTATGGCACACCTGAAGCCATCTTGATTTGAATAAAGTGGTAACACTTAAAACATTTAATTTGCAAAGGAACAAAATGAGAGGGTTCATTATGCCATAGAAATTATGATTAGTGCGGCAGAAAGAAAAATTAGGGCACATTTTGACTTCTCAAATCCTCTTCTATTTCATTAAAAAAATCTGACATGCAGACTGAAACATGCACTTTGAATACCAGCAGCAGACCTCCCTGGTGAGCAGCAGCTTTACTACAGTGATGAAATGAGCAACTAGAGTGCTACCATTCAGAATTTATAGCAAATGTGGGACACATCTGAATGCCTTCTTGATGGAACCAAAGTAAACAAGCATTGAAAATGCAATAGGTCTCGCCATCGTTTAAGTTATAGCAATTCTGTTTGTAATTAGGTGGCTTTTTAGCTTTGTTTGTATTAGTGTTTTTCAAACTTTCATGTACATAACATGCATATGTATGCATATATGTATATGTATATGTATGCATGCATTTATGTTTGTATTTATATAGATATTCCGATTATATATATGTATGTATATATATATATATATACAAATACATATAAATAAATGCATATGCATATATATGTGCATATGTGTGCGTGTAGAGAGAGGTAGAGAGAGGTAGAGAGATAGAGGTGTAGAGGTAGAGCTGTAGAGGTAGAGAGGTGGAGGTAGAGAGGTAGAGGTAGAGAGGTAGAGAGTAGAAGAGAGAGAGGTAGAGAGGTAGAGAGCACAGAGTGAGTAATAGAGAGTAGAGCGTGAGTAGTAGAGAGTAGTAGAGAGTAGTAGAGAGTAGTAGAGAGAGTAGCAGAGAGTTAGTAGTAGAGAGTAGTAGAGTGAGTAGTAGAGAGTGAGTAGTAGAGGGTGAGTAGTAGACAGTAGTAGAGAGTGAGCATTAGAGAGTGAGTAGTAGAGAGTGAGTAGTAGAGAGTAGTAGAGAGTAGTCGAAAGTGAGTAGTAGAGTGAGTAGTAGAGAGTAGAAGAGAGTATTAGAGAGTGAGAAGTAGAGTAGTAGAGAGTGAGTAGTAGAAAGTGAGTAGTAGAGAGTGAGTAGTAGAGAGAGTATTAGAGAGCAGTAGAGAGTGAGTAGTAGAGAATGAGTAGTAGAGAGTGAATAGTAGAGATTGAGTAGTAGAGAGAGAGTAGTAGAGAGTGAGTAGTAGAGAGTAGTAGAGTGAGTAGTAGAGAGTGAGTAGTAGAGAGAGAGAAATAGAGAGTAGTAGAGAGTGAATAGTAGAGTAGTAGAGAGTGAGTGGTAGAGAGTAGTAGTGTGAGCAGTAGAGAGTAGTAGAGAGTGAGTAGCAGAGAGTGAATAGTAGAGAGTAGTAGTAGAGAGTAGTAGAGAGAGAGTAGTAGAGAGTAGTAGAGAGTGAGTAGTAGAGAGTGAGTAGTAGAGAGTAGTAGCGAGTGAGTAGTAGCGAGTGAGTAGTAGAGAGAGAGTAGTAGAGAGTAGTAGAGAGTGAGTCGTAGAGTAGTAGAGAGTGAGTGGTAGAGAGTAGTAGAGAGTAGTAGAGTGAGTAGTAGAGAGTAGTAGAGAGTGAGTAGTAGAGAGAAGTAGAGAGTGAGTAGTCAAGAGAGCGTAGTAGAGAGTGAGAAGTAGAGAGTGAGTAGTAGAGAGTAGTAGAGAGTGAGTAGTAGAAAGTAGTAGAGAGTGAGTGGTAGAGAGTAGTAGAGAGTAGTAGAGTGAGTAGTAGAGAGTAGTAGAGAGTGAGTGGTAGAGAGTAGTAGAGAGTAGTAGAGTGAGTAGTAGAGAGTAGTAGAGAGTGAGTAGTAGAGAGTAGTAGAGAGTGAGTAGACGAGAGAGCGTAGTAGAGAGTGAGAAGTAGAGAGTGAGTAGTAGAGAGTAGTAGAGAGTGAGTAGTAGAGAGTGAGTAGTAGAAAGTAGTAGAGAGTGAGTAGTAGAGAGTAGTAGAGTAGTAGAGAGTGAGTAGTAGAGAGTAGTAGAGAGTGAGTAGTAGAGAGAGAATAGTAGAGAGAGAGTAGTAGAGAGTAGTTTAGAGTGAGTAGTAGAGTAGTAGAGAGTGAGTAGTAGAAAGTGAGTATTAAAGAGTGAGTAGTAGAGAGAGTATTAGAGAGTAGTAGAGAGTGAATAGTAGAGTAGTAGAGAGTGAGTGGTAGAGAGTAGTAGTGTGAGCAGTAGAGAGTAGTAGAGAGTGAGTAGCAGAGAGTGAATAGTAGAGAGTAGTAGTAGAGAGTAGTAGAGAGAGAGTAGTAGAGAGTAGTAGAGAGTGAGTAGTAGAGAGTGAGTAGTAGAGAGAGTAGTAGAGAGGGAGTAGTAGAGAGAGAGAGTAGTAGAGAGAGAGTAGTAGAGAGTAGTCGAGAGTGAGTAGTAGAGTAGTAGAGAGTGAGTGGTAGAGAGTAGTAGAGAGTAGTAGAGTGAGTAGTAGAGAGTAGTAGAGAGTGAGTAGTAGAGAGTAGTAGAGAGTGAGTAGTGGAGAGAGCGTAGTAGAGAGTGAGAAGTAGAGAGTGAGTAGTAGAGAGTAGTAGAGAGTGAGTAGTAGAGAGTGAGTAGTAGAAAGTAGTAGAGAGTAAGTAGTAGAGAGTAGTAGAGTAGTAGAGAGTGAGTAGTAGAAAGTAGTAGAGAGTGAGTAGTAGAGAGAGAATAGTAGAGAGAGAGTAGTAGAGAGTAGTGGAGAGTGAGTAGTTGAGTAGTAGAGAGTAGTCAGTCAGTGTCAGTCAGTGTCAGTCAGTCAGTGTCCGTCAGTCAGTGTCAGTCAATCAGTGTCAGTCAGTGTCAGTCAGTCAGTGTTAGTCAATCAGTGTCAGTCAGTGTCAGTCAGTCAGTCAGTGTCAGTCAGTCAGTGTCAGTCAATCAGTGTCAGTCATTGTCAGTCAGTCAGTTTCAGTCAATCAGTGTCAGTCAGTGTCAGTGTCAGTGTCAGTCAATCAGTGTCAGCTAGAGCAGCTCTGCTGACCTGGTTCTCTGGCTCTAAAGCAGCTCTGCTGACCTAGTTCTCTCCCTCTAAAGCAGCTCTGCTGACCTGGTTTCTCTGACTCTACAGCAGGTCTACTGACCTGGTTCTCTGGCTTTAGAGCAGCTCTGCTGACCTAGTTCTTAGTCTACAGAGCAGCTCTGCTGATCTGGTTCTCTGGCTCTACAACAGCTCTGCTGACCTGGTTATCTGGCTCTAAAGCAGCTCTGCTTACCTGGTTCTATGGCTCTAAAGCTGTTCTGCTGACATGGTTCTCTGGCTCTAGAGCAGCTCTGCTCACCTGGTTCTCTCCCTCTAGAGCAGCTCTGCTGACCTGGTTCTCTCCCTCTAAAGCAGCTCTGCTGACCTGGTTTCTCTGGCTCTACAGCAGCTCTGCTGACCTGGTTCTCTGGCTCTAGAGCAGCTCTGCTGACCCAGTTCGTAGGCTCTAGAGCAGCTCTGCTGACCTGGTTCACTGGCTCTACAACAGCTCTGCTGACCTGGTTGTCTGGCTCTAAAGCAGCTCTACTGACCCGGTTCTATGGCTCTAAAGCAGTTCTGCTGACCTGGTTATCTGGCTCTAGAGCAGCTCTGCTGACCTGGTCCCTTGGCTCTAAAGCAGCTCTGTTGACCTGGTTCTCTCCCTCTAAAACAGCTCTGCTGACCTGGTTCTCTCGCTCTAAAGCAGCTCTACTGACCTGGTTTCTCTGGCTCTACAGCAGCTGTGCTGACCTGGTTCTCTGGCTCTAGAGCATCTCTGCTGACCCGGTCCTTAGGCTCTAGAGCAGCTCTGCGGTCCTGGTTCTCTGGCTCTAAAGCAGCTCTGCTGACCTGGTTCTATGGCTCTAAAGCAGCTCTGCTGACCTGGTTCTCTCCCTCTAAATCAGCTCTACTGACCTGGTTCTCTGCCTCTAGAGCAGCTCTGCTGACCTGGTTCCATGGTTCTAAAGCACTTCTGCTGATCTGGTTCTCTGGCTCTAGAGCAGCTCTGCTGACCTGGTTCTCTGGCTCTAAAGCAGCTCTGCTGACCTGGCTCTCTCCCTCTAAAGCAGCTCTGCTGTCCTGGTTTCTCTGGCTGCAGAGCAACTCTGCTGACCTGGTTCTCTGGCTCTAAAGCAGCTCTGCTGACCTGGTTCTCTCCCGCTAAAGCAGCTCTGCTGACCTGGTTCTCTCGCTCTAAAGCAGCTCTACTGACCTGATTTCTCTGGCTCTACAGCAGCTCTGCTGACCTGGTTCTCTGGCTCTAGAGCAGCTCTGCTGACCCGGTTCTTAGGCTCTAGAGCAGCACTGCTGACCTGGTTCTCTGGCTCTAAAGCAGCTCTGCTGACCTGGTTCTATGGCTCTAAAGCAGCTCTGCTGACCTGGTTCTCTCCCTCTAAATCAGCTCTACTGACCTGGTTCTCTGCCTCTAGAGCAGCTCTGCTGACCTGGTTCCATGGTTCTAAAGCACCTCTGCTGATCTGGTTCTCTGGCTCTAGAGCAGCTCTGCTGACCTGGTTCTCTGGCTCTAAAGCAGCTCTGCTGACCTGGTTCTCTCCCTCTAAAGTAGCGCTGCTGACCTGGTTTCTCTGGCTGCAGAGCAACTCTGCTGACCTGGTTCTCTGGCTCTAAAGCAGCTCTGCTGACCTGGTTCTCTCCCTCTAAAGCAGCTCTGCTGACCTGGTTCTCTGCCTCTAGAGAAGCTCTGCTGACCTAGTTCTCTGGCTCTAGAGCAGCTCTGCTGACCCGGTTCTTAGGCTCTAGAGCAGCTCTGCTGACCTGGTTCTCTGGCTCTAAAGCAGCTCTGCTGACCTGGTTCTCTGGCTCTAAAGCAGCTCTGTTGACCTGGTTCTCTCCCTCTAAATCAGCTCTACTGACCTGGTTCTCTGCTTCTAGAGCAGCTCTGCTGACCTGGTTCTATGGTTCTAAAGCACCTCTGCTGATCTGGTTCTCTGGCTCTAGAGCAGCTCTGCTGACCTGGTTCTCTGGCTCTAAAGCAGCTCTGCTGACCTGGTTCTCTCCCTCTAAAGCAGCTCTGCTGACCTGGTTTCTCTGGCTGCAGAGCAACTCTGCTGACCTGGTTCTCTGGCTCTAAAGCAGCTCTGCTGACCTGGTTCTCTCCCTCTAAAGCAGCTCTGCTGACCTGGTTCTCTGCGTCTAGAGAAGCTCTGCTGACCTGGTTCTCTGGCTCTAAAGCAGCTCTCCTGACCTGGTTCTATGGCTCTAAAGCAGCTCTGCTGACCTGGTTCTCTGGGTCTAAAGCAACCTCTGCTGACCTGGTTCTCTGGCTCTAGAGCAGCTCTGCTGACCTGGTTCTCTGGCTCTAAAGCAGCTCTGTTGACCTGGTTCTCTCCCTCTAAATCAGCTCTACTGACCTGGTTCTCTGCTTCTAGAGCAGCTCTGCTGACCTGGTTCTATGGTTCTAAAGCAGCTCTGCTGTCCTGGTTTCTCTGGCTGCAGAGCAACTCTGCTGACCTGGTTCTCTGGCTCTAAAGCAGCTCTGCTGACCTGGTTCTCTCCCGCTAAAGCAGCTCTGCTGACCTGGTTCTCTCGCTCTAAAGCAGCTCTACTGACCTGATTTCTCTGGCTCTACAGCAGCTCTGCTGACCTGGTTCTCTGGCTCTAGAGCAGCTCTGCTGACCCGGTTCTTAGGCTCTAGAGCAGCGCTGCTGACCTGGTTCTCTGGCTCTAAAGCAGCTCTGCTGACCTGGTTCTATGGCTCTAAAGCAGCTCTGCTGACCTGGTTCTCTCCCTCTAAATCAGCTCTACTGACCTGGTTCTCTGCCTCTAGAGCAGCTCTGCTGACCTGGTTCCATGGTTCTAAAGCACCTCTGCTGATCTGGTTCTCTGGCTCTAGAGCAGCTCTGCTGACCTGGTTCTCTGGCTCTAAAGCAGCTCTGCTGACCTGGTTCTCTCCCTCTAAAGTAGCGCTGCTGACCTGGTTTCTCTGGCTGCAGAGCAACTCTGCTGACCTGGTTCTCTGGCTCTAAAGCAGCTCTGCTGACCTGGTTCTCTCCCTCTAAAGCAGCTCTGCTGACCTGGTTCTCTGCCTCTAGAGAAGCTCTGCTGACCTAGTTCTCTGGCTCTAGAGCAGCTCTGCTGACCCGGTTCTTAGGCTCTAGAGCAGCTCTGCTGACCTGGTTCTCTGGCTCTAAAGCAGCTCTGCTGACCTGGTTCTCTGGCTCTAAAGCAGCTCTGTTGACCTGGTTCTCTCCCTCTAAATCAGCTCTACTGACCTGGTTCTCTGCTTCTAGAGCAGCTCTGCTGACCTGGTTCTATGGTTCTAAAGCACCTCTGCTGATCTGGTTCTCTGGCTCTAGAGCAGCTCTGCTGACCTGGTTCTCTGGCTCTAAAGCAGCTCTGCTGACCTGGTTCTCTCCCTCTAAAGCAGCTCTGCTGACCTGGTTTCTCTGGCTGCAGAGCAACTCTGCTGACCTGGTTCTCTGGCTCTAAAGCAGCTCTGCTGACCTGGTTCTCTCCCTCTAAAGCAGCTCTGCTGACCTGGTTCTCTGCGTCTAGAGAAGCTCTGCTGACCTGGTTCTCTGGCTCTAAAGCAGCTCTCCTGACCTGGTTCTATGGCTCTAAAGCAGCTCTGCTGACCTGGTTCTCTGGGTCTAAAGCAACCTCTGCTGACCTGGTTCTCTGGCTCTAGAGCAGCTCTGCTGACCTGGTTCTCTGGCTCTAAAGCAGCTCTGTTGACCTGGTTCTCTCCCTCTAAATCAGCTCTACTGACCTGGTTCTCTGCTTCTAGAGCAGCTCTGCTGACCTGGTTCTATGGTTCTAAAGCAGCTCTCCTGACCTGGTTCTATGGCTCTAAAGCAGCTCTGCTGACCTCGTTCTCTGGGTCTAAAGCACCTCTGCTGACCTGGTTCTCTGGCTCTAGAGCAGCTCTGCTGACCTGGTTGTCTGGCTCTAAAGCAGCTCTGTTGACCTGGTTCTCTCCCTCTAAATCAGCTCTACTGACCTGGTTCTCTCCCTCTAAAGCAGCTCTGCTGACCTGGTTTCTCTGGCTGCAGAGCAACTCTGCTGACCTGGTTCTCTGGCTCTAAAGCAGCTCTGCTGACCTGGTTCTCTCCCTCTAAAGCAGCTCTGCTGACCTGGTTCTCTGCGTCTAGAGAAGCTCTGCTGACCTGGTTCTCTGGCTCTAAAGCAGCTCTCCTGACCTGGTTCTATGGCTCTAAAGCAGCTCTGCTGACCTGGTTCTATGGGTCTAAAGCACCTCTGCTGACCTGGTTCTCTGGCTCTAGAGCAGCTCTGCTGACCTGGGTCTCTGGCTCTAAAGCAGCTCTGTTGACCTGGTTCTCTCCCTCTAAATCAGCTCTACTGACCTGGTTATCTGCTTCTAGAGCAGCTCTGCTGACCTGGTTCTATGGTTCTAAAGCACCTCTGCTGATCTGGTTCTCTGGCTGCAGAGCAACTCTGCTGACCTGGTTCTCTGGCTCTAAAGCAGCTCTGCTGACCTGGTTCTCTCCCTCTAAAGCAGCTCTGCTGACCTGGTTCTCTGCCTCTAGAGAAGCTCTGCTGACCTGGTTGTCTGGCTCTAAAGCAGCTCTCCTGACCTGGTTCTATGGCTCTAAAGCAGCTCTGCTGACCTGGTTCTCTGGGTCTAAAGCACCTCTGCTGACCTGGTTCTCTGGCTCTAGAGCAGCTCTGCTGACCTGGTTCTATGGCTCTAAAGCAGCTCTGCTGACCTGGTTCTCTCCCTCTAAATCAGCTCTACTGACCTGGTTCTCTTCCTCTAGAGCAGCTCTGCTGACCTGGTTCCATGGTTCTAAAGCACCTCTGCTGATCTGGCTCTCTGGCTCTAGAGCAGCTCTGCTGACCTGGTTGTCTGGCTCTAAAGCAGCTCTGCTGACCTGGCTCTCTCCCTCTAAAGCAGCTCTGCTGTCCTGGTTTCTCTGGCTGCAGAGCAACTCTGCTGACCTGGTTCTCTGGCTCTAAAGCAGCTCTGCTGACCTGGTTCTCTCCCGCTAAAGCAGCTCTGCTGACCTGGTTCTCTCGCTCTAAAGCAGCTCTACTGACCTGATTTCTCTGGCTCTACAGCAGCTCTGCTGACCTGGTTCTCTGGCTCTAGAGCAGCTCTGCTGCCCCGGTTCTTAGGCTCTAGAGCAGCTCTGCTGACCTGGTTCTCTGGCTCTAAAGCAGCTCTGCTGACCTGGTTCTATGGCTCTAAAGCAGCTCTTCTGACCTGGTTCTCTCCCTCTAAATCAGCTCTACTGACCTGGTTCTCTGCCTCTAGAGCAGCTCTGCTGACCTGGTTCCATGGTTCTAAAGCACCTCTGCTGATCTGGTTCTCTGGCTCTAGAGCAGCTCTGCTGACCTGGTTCTCTGGCTCTAAAGCAGCTCTGCTGACCTGGTTCTCTCCCTCTAAAGTAGCGCTGCTGACCTGGTTTCTCTGGCTGCAGAGCAACTCTGCTGACCTGTTTATCTGGCTCTAAAGCAGCTCTGCTGACCTGGTTCTCTCCCTCTAAAGCAGCTCTGCTGACCTGGTTCTCTGCCTCTAGAGAAGCTCTGCTGACCTGGTTCTCTAGCTCTAGAGCAGCTCTGCTGACCCGGTTCTTAGGCTCTAGAGCAGCTCTGCTGACTTGGTTCTCTGGCTCTAAAGCAGCTCTGCTGACCTGGTTCTCTGGCTCTAAAGCAGCTCTGTTGACCTGGTTCTCTCCCTCTAAATCAGCTCTACTGACCTGGTTCTCTGCTTCTAGAGCAGCTCTGCTGACCTGGTTCTATGGTTCTAAAGCGCCTCTGCTGATCTGGTTCTCTGGCTCTAGAGCAGCTCTGCTGACCTGGTTCTCTGGCTCTAAAGCAGCTCTGCTGACCTGGTTCTCTCCCTCTAAAGCAGCTCTGCTGACCTGGTTTCTCTGGCTGCAGAGCAACTCTCCTGACCTGGTTCTCTGGCTCTAAAGCAGCTCTGCTGACCTGGTTCTCTCCCTCTAAAGCAGCTCTGCTGACCTGGTTCTCTGCCTCTAAAGAAGCTCTGCTGACCTGGTTCTCTGGCTCTAAAGCAGCTCTCCTGACCTGGTTCTATGGCTCTAAAGCAGCTCTGCTGACCTGGTTCTCTGGGTCTAAAGCACCTCTGCTGACTTGGTTCTCTGGCTCTAGAGCAGCTCTGCTGACCTGGTTCTCTGGCTCTAAAGCAGCTCTGTTGACCTGGTTCTCTCCCTCTAAATCAGCTCTACTGACCTGGTTCTCTGCTTCTAGAGCAGCTCTGCTGACCTGGTTCTATGGTTCTAAAGCAGCTCTCCTGACCTGGTTCTATGGCTCTAAAGCAGCTCTGCTGACCTCGTTCTCTGGGTCTAAAGCACCTCTGCTGACCTGGTTCTCTGGCTCTAGAGCAGCTCTGCTGACCTGGTTGTCTGGCTCTAAAGCAGCTCTGTTGACCTGGTTCTCTCCCTCTAAATCAGCTCTACTGACCTGGTTCTCTCCCTCTAAAGCAGCTCTGCTGACCTGGTTTCTCTGGCTGCAGAGCAACTCTGCTGACCTGGTTCTCTGGCTCTAAAGCAGCTCTGCTGACCTGGTTCTCTCCCTCTAAAGCAGCTCTGCTGACCTGGTTCTCTGCGTCTAGAGAAGCTCTGCTGACCTGGTTCTCTGGCTCTAAAGCAGCTCTCCTGACCTGGTTCTATGGCTCTAAAGCAGCTCAGCTGACCTGGTTCTATGGGTCTAAAGCACCTCTGCTGACCTGGTTCTCTGGCTCTAGAGCAGCTCTGCTGACCTGGGTCTCTGGCTCTAAAGCAGCTCTGTTGACCTGGTTCTCTCCCTCTAAATCAGCTCTACTGACCTGGTTATCTGCTTCTAGAGCAGCTCTGCTGACCTGGTTCTATGGTTCTAAAGCACCTCTGCTGATCTGGTTCTCTGGCTCTAGAGCAGCTCTGCTGACCTGGTTCTCTGGCTCTAAAGCAGCTCTGCTGACCTGGTTCTCTCCCTCTAAAGCAGCTCTGCTGACCTGGTTTCTCTGGCTGCAGAGCAACTCTCCTGACCTGGTTCTCTGGCTCTAAAGCAGCTCTGCTGACCTGGTTCTCTCCCTCTAAAGCAGCTCTGCTGACCTGGTTCTCTGCCTCTAAAGAAGCTCTGCTGACCTGGTTCTCTGGCTCTAAAGCAGCTCTCCTGACCTGGTTCTATGGCTCTAAAGCAGCTCTGCTGACCTGGTTCTCTGGGTCTAAAGCACCTCTGCTGACCTGGTTCTCTGGCTCTAGAGCAGCTCTGCTGACCTGGTTCTCTGGCTCTAAAGCAGCTCTGTTGACCTGGTTCTCTCCCTCTAAATCAGCTCTACTGACCTGGTTCTCTGCTTCTAGAGCAGCTCTGCTGACCTGGTTCCATGGTTCTAAAGCACCTCTGCTGATCTGGTTCTCTGGCTCTAGAGCAGCTCTGCTGACCTGGTTCTCTGGCTCTAAAGCAGCTCTGCTGACCTGGTTCTCTCCCTCTAAAGCAGCTCTGCTGACCTGGTTTCTCTGGCTGCAGAGCAACTCTGCTGACCTGGTTCTCTGGCTCTAAAGCAGCTCTGCTGACCTGGTTCTCTCCCTCTAAAGCAGCTCTGCTGACCTGGTTCTCTGCGTCTAGAGAAGCTCTGCTGACCTGGTTCTCTGGCTCTAAAGCAGCTCTCCTGACCTGGTTCTATGGCTCTAAAGCAGCTCTGCTGACCTGGTTCTATGGGTCTAAAGCACCTCTGCTGACCTGGTTCTCTGGCTCTAGAGCAGCTCTGCTGACCTGGGTCTCTGGCTCTAAAGCAGCTCTGTTGACCTGGTTCTCTCCCTCTAAATCAGCTCTACTGACCTGGTTATCTGCTTCTAGAGCAGGTCTGCTGACCTGGTTCTATGGTTCTAAAGCACCTCTGCTGATCTGGTTCTCTGGCTCTAGAGCAGCTCTGCTGACCTGGTTCTCTGGCTCTAAAGCAGCTCTGCTGACCTGGTTCTCTCCCTCTAAAGCAGCTCTGCTGACCTGGTTTCTCTGGCTGCAGAGCAACTCTGCTGACCTGGTTCTCTGGCTCTAAAGCAGCTCTGCTGACCTGGTTCTCTCCCTCTAAAGCAGCTCTGCTGACCTGGTTCTCTGCCTCTAGAGAAGCTCTGCTGACCTGGTTGTCTGGCTCTAAAGCAGCTCTCCTGACCTGGTTCTATGGCTCTAAAGCAGCTCTGCTGACCTGGTTCTCTGGGTCTAAAGCACCTCTGCTGACCTGGTTCTCTGGCTCTAGAGCAGCTCTGCTGACCTGGTTCTATGGCTCTAAAGCAGCTCTGCTGACCTGGTTCTCTCCCTCTAAATCAGCTCTACTGACCTGGTTCTCTTCCTCTAGAGCAGCTCTGCTGACCTGGTTCCATGGTTCTAAAGCACCTCTGCTGATCTGGCTCTCTGGCTCTAGAGCAGCTCTGCTGACCTGGTTGTCTGGCTCTAAAGCAGCTCTGCTGACCTGGCTCTCTCCCTCTAAAGCAGCTCTGCTGTCCTGGTTTCTCTGGCTGCAGAGAAACTCTGCTGACCTGGTTCTCTGGCTCTAAAGCAGCTCTGCTGACCTGGTTCTCTCCCGCTGAAGCAGCTCTGCTGACCTGGTTCTCTCGCTCTAAAGCAGCTCTACTGACCTGATTTCTCTGGCTCTACAGCAGCTCTGCTGACCTGGTTCTCTGGCTCTAGAGCAGCTCTGATGACCCGGTTCTTAGGCTCTAGAGCAGCTCTGCTGACCTGGTTCTCTGGCTCTAAAGCAGCTCTGCTGACCTGGTTCTATGGCTCTAAAGCAGCTATTCTGACCTGGTTCTCTCCCTCTAAATCAGCTCTACTGACCTGGTTCTCTGCCTCTAGAGCAGCTCTGCTGACCTGGTTCCATGGTTCTAAAGCACCTCTGCTGATCTGGTTCTCTGGCTCTAGAGCAGCTCTGCTGACCTGGTTCTCTGGCTCTAAAGCAGCTCTGCTGACCTGGTTCTCTCCCTCTAAAGTAGCGCTGCTGACCTGGTTTCTCTGGCTGCAGAGCAACTCTGCTGACCTGTTTATCTGGCTCTAAAGCAGCTCTGCTGACCTGGTTCTCTCCCTCTAAAGCAGCTCTGCTGACCTGGTTCTCTGCCTCTAGAGAAGCTCTGCTGACCTGGTTCTCTAGCTCTAGAGCAGCTCTGCTGACCCGGTTCTTAGGCTCTAGAGCAGCTCTGCTGACTTGGTTCTCTGGCTCTAAAGCAGCTCTGCTGACCTGGTTCTCTGGCTCTAAAGCAGCTCTGTTGACCTGGTTCTCTCCCTCTAAATCAGCTCTACTGACCTGGTTCTCTGCTTCTAGAGCAGCTCTGCTGACCTGGTTCTATGGTTCTAAAGCGCCTCTGCTGATCTGGTTCTCTGGCTCTAGAGCAGCTCTGCTGACCTGGTTCTCTGGCTCTAAAGCAGCTCTGCTGACCTGGTTCTCTCCCTCTAAAGCAGCTCTGCTGACCTGGTTTCTCTGGCTGCAGAGCAACTCTCCTGACCTGGTTCTCTGGCTCTAAAGCAGCTCTGCTGACCTGGTTCTCTCCCTCTAAAGCAGATCTGCTGACCTGGTTCTCTGCCTCTAAAGAAGCTCTGCTGACCTGGTTCTCTGGCTCTAAAGCAGCTCTCCTGACCTGGTTCTATGGCTCTAAAGCAGCTCTGCTGACCTGGTTCTCTGGGTCTAAAGCACCTCTGCTGACCTGGTTCTCTGGCTCTAGAGCAGCTCTGCTGACCTGGTTCTCTGGCTCTAAAGCAGCTCTGTTGACCTGGTTCTCTCCCTCTAAATCAGCTCTACTGACCTGGTTCTCTGCTTCTAGAGCAGCTCTGCTGACCTGGTTCTATGGTTCTAAAGCAGCTCTCCTGACCTGGTTCTATGGCTCTAAAGCAGCTCTGCTGACCTCGTTCTCTGGGTCTAAAGCACCTCTGCTGACCTGGTTCTCTGGCTCTAGAGCAGCTCTGCTGACCTGGTTCTCTGGCTCTAAAGCAGCTCTGTTGACCTGGTTCTCTCCCTCTAAATCAGCTCTACTGACCTGGTTCTCTCCCTCTAAAGCAGCTCTGCTGACCTGGTTTCTCTGGCTGCAGAGCAACTCTGCTGACCTGGTTCTCTGGCTCTAAAGCAGCTCTGCTGACCTGGTTCTCTCCCTCTAAAGCAGCTCTGCTGACCTGGTTCTCTGCGTCTAGAGAAGCTCTGCTGACCTGGTTCTCTGGCTCTAAAGCAGCTCTCCTGACCTGGTTCTATGGCTCTAAAGCAGCTCTGCTGACCTGGTTCTATGGGTCTAAAGCACCTCTGCTGACCTGGTTCTCTGGCTCTAGAGCAGCTCTGCTGACCTGGGTCTCTGGCTCTAAAGCAGCTCTGTTGACCTGGTTCTCTCCCTCTAAATCAGCTCTACTGACCTGGTTATCTGCTTCTAGAGCAGCTCTGCTGACCTGGTTCTATGGTTCTAAAGCACCTCTGCTGATCTGGTTCTCTGGCTCTAGAGCAGCTCTGCTGACCTGGTTCTCTGGCTCTAAAGCAGCTCTGCTGACCTGGTTCTCTCCCTCTAAAGCAGCTCTGCTGACCTGGTTTCTCTGGCTGCAGAGCAACTCTGCTGACCTGGTTCTCTGGCTCTAAAGCAGCTCTGCTGACCTGGTTCTCTCCCTCTAAAGCAGCTCTGCTGACCTGGTTCTCTGCCTCTAGAGAAGCTCTGCTGACCTGGTTGTCTGGCTCTAAAGCAGCTCTCCTGACCTGGTTCTATGGCTCTAAAGCAGCTCTGCTGACCTGGTTCTCTGGGTCTAAAGCACCTCTGCTGACCTGGTTCTCTGGCTCTAGAGCAGCTCTGCTGACCTGGTTCTATGGCTCTAAAGCAGCTCTGCTGACCTGGTTCTCTCCCTCTAAATCAGCTCTACTGACCTGGTTCTCTTCCTCTAGAGCAGCTCTGCTGACCTGGTTCCATGGTTCTAAAGCACCTCTGCTGATCTGGCTCTCTGGCTCTAGAGCAGCTCTGCTGACCTGGTTGTCTGGCTCTAAAGCAGCTCTGCTGACCTGGCTCTCTCCCTCTAAAGCAGCTCTGCTGTCCTGGTTTCTCTGGCTGCAGAGCAACTCTGCTGACCTGGTTCTCTGGCTCTAAAGCAGCTCTGCTGACCTGGTTCTCTCCCGCTAAAGCAGCTCTGCTGACCTGGTTCTATCGCTCTAAAGCAGCTCTACTGACCTGATTTCTCTGGCTCTACAGCAGCTCTGCTGACCTGGTTCTCTGGCTCTAGAGCAGCTCTGCTGACCCGGTTCTTAGGCTCTAGAGCAGCTCTGCTGACCTTGTTCTCTGGCTCTAAAGCAGCTCTGCTGACCTGGTTCTATGGCTCTAAAGCAGCTCTTCTGACCTGGTTCTCTCCCTCTAAATCAGCTCTACTGACCTGGTTCTCTGCCTCTAGAGCAGCTCTGCTGACCTGGTTCCATGGTTCTAAAGCACCTCTGCTGATCTGGTTCTCTGGCTCTAGAGCAGCTCTGCTGACCTGGTTCTCTGGCTCTAAAGCAGCTCTGCTGACCTGGTTCTCTCCCTCTAAAGTAGCGCTGCTGACCTGGTTTCTCTGGCTGCAGAGCAACTCTGCTGACCTGTTTATCTGGCTCTAAAGCAGCTCTGCTGACCTGGTTCTCTCCCTCTAAAGCAGCTCTGCTGACCTGGTTCTCTGCCTCTAGAGAAGCTCTGCTGACCTGGTTCTCTAGCTCTAGAGCAGCTCTGCTGACCCGGTTCTTAGGCTCTAGAGCAGCTCTGCTGACTTGGTTCTCTGGCTCTAAAGCAGCTCTGCTGACCTGGTTCTCTGGCTCTAAAGCAGCTCTGTTGACCTGGTTCTCTCCCTCTAAATCAGCTCTACTGACCTGGTTCTCTGCTTCTAGAGCAGCTCTGCTGACCTGGTTCTATGGTTCTAAAGCGCCTCTGCTGATCTGGTTCTCTGGCTCTAGAGCAGCTCTGCTGACCTGGTTCTCTGGCTCTAAAGCAGCTCTGCTGACCTGGTTCTCTCCCTCTAAAGCAGCTCTGCTGACCTGGTTTCTCTGGCTGCAGAGCAGCTCTCCTGACCTGGTTCTCTGGCTCTAAAGCAGCTCTGCTGACCTGGTTCTCTCCCTCTAAAGCAGCTCTGCTGACCTGGTTCTCTGCCTCTAAAGAAGCTCTGCTGACCTGGTTCTCTGGCTCTAAAGCAGCTCTCCTGACCTGGTTCTATGGCTCTAAAGCAGCTCTGCTGACCTGGTTCTCTGGGTCTAAAGCACCTCTGCTGACCTGGTTCTCTGGCTCTAGAGCAGCTCTGCTGACCTGGTTCTCTGGCTCTAAAGCAGCTCTGTTGACCTGGTTCTCTCCCTCTAAATCAGCTCTACTGACCTGGTTCTCTGCTTCTAGAGCAGCTCTGCTGACCTGGTTCCATGGTTCTAAAGCACCTCTGCTGATCTGGTTCTCTGGCTCTAGAGCAGCTCTGCTGACCTGGTTCTCTGGCTCTAAAGCAGCTCTGCTGACCTGGTTCTCTCCCTCTAAAGCAGCTCTGCTGACCTGGTTTCTCTGGCTGCAGAGCAACTCTGCTGACCTGGTTCTCTGGCTCTAAAGCAGCTCTGCTGACCTGGTTCTCTCCCTCTAAAGCAGCTCTGCTGACCTGGTTCTCTGCCTCTAGAGATGCTCTGCTGACCTGGTTTTCTGGCTCTAAAGCAGCTCTCCTGACCTGGTTCTATGGCTCTAAAGCAGCTCTGCTGACCTGGTTCTCTGGGTCTAAAGCACCTCTGCTGACCTGGTTCTCTGGCTCTAGAGCAGCTCTGCTGACCTGGTTCTCTGGCTCTAAAGCAGCTCTGCTGACCTGGTTCTCTTCTGCTAAAGAGCTCTGCTGACCTGGTTCTCTGACTTAAAGCAGTTCTGCTGACCTGGTTCTCTGCCTCTAGAGCAGCTCTGCTGAACTGGTTCTATGGCTCTAGAGCAGCTCTGCTGACCTGGTTCCCTGGCTCTAAACATTTCTGCTGACATGGTTCTCTCCCTCTAAAGCAGCTCTGCTGACCTGGTTTCTCTGGCTCTACAGCAGCTCTGCTGACCTTGTTCTCGGCCTCTAGAGCAGCTCTGCTGACCTGGGTCTCTGGTTCTAGAGCAGCTCTGCTGACCTGCTTCTTAGGCTATAGAGCAGCTCTGCTGACCTGGTTCTCTGGCTCTACAACGGCTCTGCTGACCTGGTTTCTTTGGCTCTACAGCAGCTCTGCTGACCTGGTTCTCTGCACTCACGATGCATGCACCCGACTTCACGAAAATATATTTAAAAATAATATAAGTACAAATATATTATTTTTATGAATATCATAGACAATCTCTTGCCCTAATATGTGTATTAAAGACACATACATATCATTCTGAACATACATTTTTTTTGCGGGAGTCACGCACCGAGCGCGCCCCAGCACGTATATGACGTCACACGGGACCCGCAACTGCGCAAGCCACTCGTACCGTAATTCGCATGTGTCGTGAATGCGCGGAAGCGAGAGTCGCGAACTGGTCGCATACCAATCGCGCACATCATTTAATATTAAATGTATATGATGTAACTGAAAAACAAGCAGCCATCGCACACCGTACATGGATCCTTCATGACTTTTCTAAAATGGCGGCTAGAATGCGCACCCCCACCGTGATGTGTACGCTTTGAGTGCGCGACTATGAAAAAAATTAGATTTTTTTTTTAAGAAAGTAATATAAATATTTTAAAATGAAAGCAAGAAAATTAATCAATATTTCAGTTTGAATTTTAAATTTTCTTTTTTTTGGCAGTTTTCAGAAAAATATATAATGTTATTTAATGAATAAAATATTTATAAATAAACAGTAAAAAAACTGTAGAAAATCAGTACAAAAAAATAGATATAACTACTATTATACTTAAATATTAGCATTTAAAAAACCTTTAAAATTCACTGAAAAAAACATAGGTTTCAGAGACGTTATAGTTAGAAATTAGCATTTAAAAAACCTTAGAAATTCACAGAAAAATACATAGGTTTCAAGGGTGTTATAGTTAGCTGACCATTTCACTCGTACAAAACCATAGAAATTCCTCCATTATAGTTAGGTCTGCTAACTATAACTCGCGCGCCCGCAATGCACTACTGATGATGTCACATATTGCATCATTCATGACATGGTCAGTGACATCACTGATGACATCACTGATGACATCTCAAATGACATCACTGATGACATCACTGATGACATCTCAAATGACATCTGTGATGACATTACTGATGATATCATCCACGTGACAATCTGATGCACCTCATCATACACTAGTCTAACCTTTCACCACTCACTGTAAAATACAGAGTACCATATTTGAAACCATTGACACACCAATACCAGTTACTACATACCCACTCACTGATTCCTAAGTCTACACACACAACTACCCATTCAACAACAGACTCATTTATACATGCAGTCACTAACTATTAGAACACTATCAAATGCACTTATACACATAACACATATATAGACATTGACACATCAGCAGTCATCTTAGTATGTTATGAAGTCATCCTACTCACTCATGAAACAAATAAATAACACTTACAATTACTCTCTTACACAATTATCCAACAACACCTCATTTATTCAAACACATAGTAACTCATAGTTAGTATGTTAAAAAATCACCATTACAATTAGACACTCATTCATATAGTTACTCTCACAATCACAAACTCTTACACATACTTATTTATATACACCAACTCTCACATACAATGCCTTTTATTTTTTTACTTTGTTGAAGATGCACAACTAAAACATATATTTACTCACCAACACACAAATAAATACACTCAGTCAACCAAACAACTGTTTCCACATGCACTCTTAAACCTATACACCTAGTCAATCAATCATTCACACATCTATGCATAGAGTTACACACACCCCATCTAACCACACACAAACTCAGTGTCCCATACACATACTCACCCAACTAATCAATAACTAATATACACACTCAAGTAGTTAGTGACCAACTGATGCAGCATGTTATACAACAACAGAGACAGTGATGCACACATTCACATAGTTTAGTTACAAATCCATATATTAAGCGAGACACTTTTAATTACTCCCTTAAACAGACAGTCAGACAGCTACTAAATCCTCCATCCAGACAGTTATAAATCCACTCAATCTTCAATACAGATTGGTATATATATATAATACTTATTTCAATTTCAAACTAAACCACATTCACTGGATGATTCATCAGGCAACTATAACTCACGCGACCGCAATCCTCTGCTGATGCTAATACTGTATTTAGACACTTATTTGCCCATGTCTTCTTCCATACATTTTTAGCTATACATATATTACAAATATTTTTTTTTCATAAAGACACATATGTCATCAGCAGAAGATTGCGGTCGCGTGAGTTATAGTTGCCTGCACTAACTATAACGGGGGAATTTCATTGGTTTTTTATCAGTAAAATTTCCGCTAACTATAACATGTGTGAAACCTATGGTTTTTTCAGTGAATTTGCAAGGTTTTTTAAATGCTAATTCCTAACTATAACGTGTGTGAAACCTATGGTTTTTTCAGTGAATTTGTACGGTTTTTTAAATGCTAAGTTACTTTACGCCATTCGTGGCGTGCACGCCCACTTAACGCAGTTCGTTCCGTGCGCGCACGGTGCGCTTCGCGCACCGTGCGCGCACAGTGAGCACGCGGTGCGCTTCGCGCACCGCGCGCCCACTTTACGCAGTTAGTGCCGTACACGCAAGGTGGGCACGCAGTGCGCTACGCGCACCGCGTGCCCACGTTACGCACCGTGCGCACATGGAGGACATATTATGCGCTTCCTTGTGATAGGTAATCTGTTAAATTTAATTTGTAAGTGATGACAATAATATGCCATGCACAGAGAGTTTTTTTTTTTTTTTATTAAAATTTTTAGCGTAAGCGCACCGTACGCGTACGGTAAGCGTAATCGGCGAAATTTTCAAAAAATAAACATTTACCGTTTTTGGCCTTGGGGGATCTTTGAGGACTCAACTAACATGGCTATGTGCATGGGCGCTGTCTAAACAGCCCCTTTATATGTTTTTTGCCTTTGTTTACAGCCACCCCCTCAGAGTGCGAGAGAGAAAATGGCGGCCGCCGCTTCCTGGTTTCGACCGATTCGAATGTTTACTTAGATGTAACAGCCAATCAGAATCGCGCTCGCGCACGCCACCGTACGCGTACGGTAAGCTTACGGTAAGCGTACCGTAAGCTGGCTCAGATATATATATTGATTTAAAGGCTATTTTCTCAGAATCTACTGAACAGATTTACACCAAACCTACAAAAGGCACTTCCTTGACCTGAGGACTACCTCTCTGCCAAATTTCTAGTAATTCTGTTCAGCCGTTCGGGCTGTAGCCCTGTCTAAAGGTCCTATGGAAAAATGCATGGGAAAAACGCGTTTTGGGACCCCCCTTTTATCTCAGCCCCCGCTTGACGAATCCCCCCGAGACTTTCAGGGTAGGAGCGGAGCGTAGCGCCCCACCTATTTTGAAAAATTCGCGAGGATTCGTTGACCGGCGCCAAAGTTATTCAAAATAGAATGTTGCGGATTTCCTATGGAAACAGGGTCCTAACTATAACTACCTACTGGCGACCGCCAGTAGGTAATATATATATATATATAATTATATTATCTACTGGCAGTCGCCAGTAGATTGTTATAGTTAGGACCTATTTTCCATAGGAAATCCGCAACATTCTATTCCCAATAAGTCTGGCGCCGGTTGATGAATCCTCGCGAAATTTTCCAAACTTTTGGCCAGCTCTGCTCTGCTCCTACCCTGAAAGGTTTGTGGTGATTCGTCAAGCGGGGGCTGAGAAAAAATGGGGGTCCCAAAACACGTTTTCCCCATGCAATTTCCCATAGTATCTGTTGTCACAGCTACAGCCCGAAATGCTGAACGGAATGACACCAAATTGGGAAAAGAGGTAGTCCTCAGTTCAGACTCGGGCCTTTTGCATAAATGGTGCAAATTTGTTCAGTAGTTCCTGAGAAAATTAGGGTAAAATAGTTAGTGATATCTATGGCCGGGGAGGATCCGCGGACCCTACCCGCACCGTAAGTGCACCCTCCCCGAACCGAGCAGGCACCCTCCCGATCGTGCGCTGAATGCTAATTGGCTGTCGAGTGTCTCTCTACATTCGAAACCAGGAACTGTTGGCGGCCATTTTCTGCCTCAGTAGAAGCGAGGCTGGAGAAGCAATGGGAATAAGTGTGCAAAACATATAAAGGGGGCATAGTGGAAATACTCTGAACCTCTAGAGGTGCTTAGGGGGTCTCAGAAGGACACCCTGAGGCCCCCTTTAAAAAAAAACTGCGAAATAAGCGCACTGTGCGCATCCTAAAGGGTGTATATTTCTGTTTTTTAAAGGTATGATTCTTATTGGTTAACAAAAATAGATTGTAAGGAACATTATATATGATAAGCTGATATGTTGAAAAGTCAAGCACACTTCCTGTCTTGTTTAGTAACATTGTGTGCTAAACTTGTGACCAGTGAGCTCAGTGCAGTGTTCCATGACCAGTTTCTATGGTAACAGGCAGAAGGCAGATTGGGGGAAGGGTTGAAATGTATTTCAGTTGGAAAGGGTTGAAATGTTTAACCAATAGAAATTTGTGTTTGCTTTTGAATTTATGTGTGAAGGATTGTGATTTGATGTTTACATGTATATGTGTGGAAAATGAAAGGGAAACGTTTCCATTCTTTCTTTTTGCTGAGAGGTGTACAGTGCAGAGATTCTGTAAAAGAAAATATGGTGAGTGATTGATATATTTCTCAATCTACAAAAGAACTTGAAAGATTAGTTATTTAATTGTGAGGGGATGTATGTAGACTATTTTGATTTTAATCAGACTAATGTATTTCTCCTGCTAAAGTGTAGGGAGTACTTTTTTTCTCTACAATGTGTGTGCATGTAGAAACCATTCTGTGATAAGCATTTGTGTTTTTCATGTGTTTGTAGACAGATAACTGTGCTGTTTTTATATTTTGGTAGAATTAGAGACCAGTCATTGTTTATGAATTTGTGAAATGAGTTATGTTTCTGCAGTAAAATGTAGTACTCCTTGTAGATGAAGAAATGTGTTTGGTATAGTGCAAGGGATAGTGTTGTTTGTCTAGAATCACACAGAGAGCCTGTGTGCATTTGGGAACCAACGTGAGAGAAGCATTTAGTAATATCTTGTATTTGCTGACAGATAACTGTTTTAAAACCGGTCATGTTGTCAAGTTTTAGTAGCATTAGAAGACAGTCTTTGCTTATTCTTTGATTAAATGAGTCAGGCTTTGACACAAAAGTGCAGTCCTGAAATATGAATATTGTGTGCAGTTCCCTTACCACTTCCACAGTAGTGAATGATTTTTGGTAAACTCCTAGGTATAGTGGTTGTTGTCTAGAATCACACTGTGAGTCTGTGTGCATTTGGGAACCACTGTGAGAGAAGCATTTGGTAACATCGTGTATTTGCTGACAGATAACTAATTTAAAACCTCTCATGTTGTCAAGTTTTTGCAGCATTAGAAGCTAGTCTTTGTTTATGCATTGATAAAATGAGTCAGGGTTTGACACTAAGGTGCAGTACCATGTACTATTCTGTTCACTGTGGCAGAACTGAAACTTTTAAACATTTTACCTAAGCACTGTCCTAGAAGTAGTCTGATTATTTAGTCAGTTTCTAAGTACCAAATAGATTGCTTCAAATGTCTATGCAGTATGCATGTAGTGTTCTAACATACTATACACTTGTCTTTTACACCTTCAATTCCCTAGTCAGTATCCATACACTTCCAGGAAACATCCTGTCACTTCCTTTGCAGTCCTCTAGAGACCCATTCAACAGCATGTACTAATCCATTCAGAGTGCCAAAACCCAAACACTTATAAATTCACCAATACACTTTCTTTCCAGTTCTCTAATGATTCAGTCACTGCCTAAGTATTCATGCACAGAGCTAGGTCTTAGCACATGGACTTCTTCAAACCCCTATACACTATGCATGCAGTCCTCTAACCACCTACACACTTGTCTTTCACACCTTCAATTCCCCAGTCAGTATCTGTTCACTTCCAGCAAATACCCTGTCACTGACGTTGCACTCCTCTAGTGACCCATACAGCATCATGCACTAATCCATTCACTGCGCCAAACCCTAATAAATTCACCCAGGCACTCTCCTTGCAGTACTCTAATCATTCAGTCAGTACCCAAGTACTCATCCAGTGACCCAGGCCTTAGTATATGGACTGCTTCAAACCCTTATCCACTATGCATGCATTCCTCTAACCACCTACACAATTGTCTTTCACACCTTCAATTCCCTAGTCAGTATCCATACACTTCCAGGAAATATCCTGTCACTCCCTTTGCAGTCCTCTAGTGACCCATTCAGCACCATGTACTAATCCATTCACTGTGCTAAAACTCAAACACTTATAAATTCACCAAGATACTATCTTTGCAGTACTCTAATCATTCAGTCAGTATTCATACACTGAGCCAGGCCTTAGCACATGGACTGCTTCAAACCCCTATGCACTGTGCATGCAGTCTTCTAACCACCTAGACACTTGTCTTTCACACTTTCAATTTCCTAGTCAGTATCCATACAGTCCAGCACTTGTCACTGCCTTTGCACTCCTCTAGTGACCCATTCAGTACCAAGTACTAATCCATTCCCTGTGCGAAAAGCCTAGCACTTATAAATTCACCTAGGCACTCTCCTTGCTGTACTCTAATCATTCAGTCAGTACCCAAGTAGTCAAGCAGTGAGCCAGGCCTTAGCACATGGACTGCTTTAAATGCCTATGCAGTATGGATGCAGTCCTCTAATCACCTACACAGTTGTGTTTCACACCTTCTATTCCCTAGTTAGTATTCATACTCTTCTAGCAAACACCCTGTCACTCACCCAGTGTGTCTCCTTATAGTACTGTAATCATTTAGTCAGTTAGCATGTAGTCTTTTAGTGAGGTAGGCTTTAGGGCATGAACTGCTTCAAAGTAGTGTGCACTATGCATGTAGTGTTTTAACGATCGTCACACTTGTGGTTCAGGGCTATAGTTTCCTAGTCAGTTTTTATATAAAATGTGTTTGTACAGTAATGGAATAGTATAAATTGGAAAGTTATTAATATACATTTATTTGTGATTCTTTTTTACAGATACAGAACAGGAGTGTTTCTCATCTCTTTGCACTCTTCTCGTGCAAGATTGTTTGGATAAAGGGACGGTGTTTCATCATACTTGCTGTGCCGCACGAGTATTTTTTTTTGCTAGGATCCCCTCGTAACAGAACTCTTTGGCAAATCATGCGAGTGACAAAGGTGGCATTGGTCTTTGTTTGCCCCTTGGGAAAAGTAAAAATTTCCTCAGCACTGAAGAAAAACGTGGGCGTGGTGCTTTCTGCAAAAATGTTTTCTCAGATTCGGTAAATATTTTAAAGCGCCAACATTTACAGTTTTTGTAAGTTAAACTTATAACATTTTGTTAGCTGTATGCATTTTATATATCTGTGATTTGTTTCTTGTGGTATTTTGTTGAGAATACCATGTTGGTTTTTTTTAACAATCTTTCTGATTTTCCAGGTCTGTCGTCGACATCCATGGTCCCCACAGGAGTGTTTCGCCTTGTTGTTTTGTATTATTGTTGTTGCATTTTGTTTATTAGTTTATTGTTCATATATAAGTTAATAAAAAAATAAAATTTGAAAATAGTTTATCGTTTATATATTTATTATTATAAAAAATAAAGTTTAAAAAAAAATGTATAACGTTTTTGGTTGTTCTCTTAACTGCTGTGTGACTCTTTCTTGTTCTTATTACTGTTATTTGATGGAGTCCACTATGGTGTTACATTTTATGGGCACTTATCGCTGGAATACTGGTGATATCTGCAGTTTGCATCAACTTCTGAATAGTGTGTTAGATTTATCTCAACTTTACTTCCGTTAAAGTGCTGATAATGAAATGGAGAATAGCCGTTCCCGTGCAAAAAGACACGAGGTGCACCTTTCCGATTTATTCTAAATACTAAAATCCTGTATTGAATTGCACTGAGGAATTGTCTGCACTTACAGTGTACACACAAAATCTATAAAGAAATCTCATTGTATTTATATTGATTGGGAATAGTGCGTCAGGTGCTGGATCTTGACGAGATACACTGCTCAGTTCGTATATTGTTCTGCACATGAAAAAAATCACATCACAACATTCACACCAATTGCAATGCGAAACAAATTCCGGCGATAAGACACGTTAGCACCAGGGATTTTACACCTGCTTTCTGCTGGTGTTAAGCAGGACAACTACCTGCACCATGAAAGGGAACACAGCCAAGAGCCACACCAGAACACCCACAGGTGCCATAGCGTCAATAAGCATGATACAGGGATACCCATGAGGGCCAGAAGACTCACCTCAACAACTCCAGGACCGCCAATGCCACCCAAACCCACATCTTAGTAAGTGTGTCCCTGAGGTCATTGTCTTAGCATGATAGGCACGAGCCCTGCAACTTCACAGTGTGCTGTCACCTCAGCGTAGGCAGTGAGCCCGGATGTGTACCTGCGCACGCATCCTCCTGCATGCACAACTGGAGTGTGCTGGTCTGGGGTTCACAGGTCAGTGCAGGGGTGTGCCTATCCGGCAAGATGAACGGGGTGTCTCAGACATGTCCGAGTACAGGAAGTGCGGTAAGTGTGTCTCTGTGTTCTGGTGTGGCCTGCTACAAGAGCTGCAGCAGTCGATGTTGTAAAGTGGCATGCACCATCTCCAAACGGCACTGTGATGTTGTAGTTGGAATGTAGCAGGACATGCGCAAATAGGCATTACAATGGTGTGCCGTACGAGTGCACGAGATACAACAGTGCACCGTACAAAAGTGTGGGGGCTCGTGGGAGGGAGGAGCAGCCGTTTGGCAACATAACACACAGTGAACTCGACCATGTGCCACATGCTGGGCATCTCATCCATGATGACCACGGTCGCAGACATCCCACAACACCAGCGACTGGCCTTTGTACACATCCTGTATGAATGCAGCGTGATTTTCACTTCTATGCTCGTTCAGTGGTGTGGTGTTGGCGGGTTGTGTGACTTGTGCTCCTTGTTGGTGTGTTTCATTTTGGCCATTGTTAGTCTATATGTGTGTTGTACTTAATTGTGCATGTGTGCCATTCTGCCCATCTCCCCCTCCCCCACTCCCTGCTTCTTACTTTTCCTAGTGCTGTTGTGCCTATAATTTTGTTGCTGCACACATAAATACATGTAAACAATAAATTAGAATAGTTCCTTGATTCTTTTAGGTTTCAAAACTGGTTTCTTTTTAATTTTGCATATGAACCGTTTTTTTAATATTCAACAACACATAGAAGTCAGAAGTGCAACGTATTCTATCAACACACTTTCTAGAACATTCTACAACACGTGCAGGTTAAAAGTTCATCAATTTTTTTAAACTTAACAATAATTTTTTGTAACATTCTCTTGAACATTTAACGACACGTGCAGGTTAAAAGTTGACGATTGTTTTAAGATCGAACAGTGCCTTCCAAATGCAAGTAGCAGGTGTGGTTGAGTTGAGCAAATTTTATCCTATGATATGTACTCCACGTTGAAACTGCTTTTTCTTAACCAATCACAAAGATGCTTTTCCACAAAACTAATGTGCACCCTACTTTTAAAAAAGAATGCTTTTCATGATATCTTCAGAGATAAGTTATAGATAGGAATTAGCATTTAAAAAACCTTTGAAATTCACTGAAAAACCATAGATTTCATGCACGTTATAGTTAGGAATTGGCAGTAAAAAACCTTTGAAATTCACTGAAAAAACCATAGGTTTCAGGCCCGTTATAGTTAGGAATTATCATTTAAAAAACCTTAGAAATTCACTGAATAAACCATAGGTTTCAGGGGCGTTATAGTTAGCTGGACATTTCCCTCGTACAAAACCCTAGAATTTCCCCTGTTATAGTTCAGCTAACTATAACTCACGCCCCCGCAATGCACTGCTGATGACGTCACATATTACATCACTCATGACATGGTCAGTGACATCACTGATGACATCTCAAATTACATCACTGATTACATCACTGATGACGTCATCCATGTGATAAATTACTGCATCTTCTCACACCCTAATTTAACCGTTGATATACCGACTCAAAATTTCAGACGCCCATTCTCAAAACCATAGATACTCCAATACCAGTAACTACATACCCACTTATTAACTCTTAGGTCTACATACAACTCCACTCATTCACCTGTACAGTCACTCATACTTACAGTCACTCCGTACAAGACTATCATATGCATTTATACACCTACATAGACACTCACACACCACCAATCATCCATAGAGGTACTCTCTCACCTAGTCAGTCATGCAAAAAATTAATTACACTCCCAGTTACTCACCTATGCAGTTATACACACTCAAGTTCACTTACTCATAAAAATAGTACCACATTCTTACGCTCTTATACAATCATTGATACAAGCACACACTCATCCATACAGCCACTCTCACAATCACACACTCTCACATATACCCACTTATATACTCTTACACACATATATACTGCCTTTCACATATGTAGTTACTGACACATGTACAACTGAGCTATACATACAATCACTAACACACTCATACATACACTCACCCAACCATACAGTCCATCACAGTTGCACTCTTAAAACCATGCACCATAGAATCACCCACTCACACATCTATGCACAGAGTCACACACAGCCTACGCTCACAAACACTCAGGCACCCATACAGATAATCAAACAACCAATCAATAGCCCATATAGACACTCATATAGCTATTCACAAAACCATGCAGCCACTTATACAGCAACACACAGACACATACAGACATTCCCACAGTTTAGTCACTAGTCTGCAGTAAGATACATTTAATGACTCACTTATAGGGCATTCAGGTTCACCGCGTTCCTTCGTGCTCGGCTGCTGGGAGTCGCGGGCGGAGCATGGAGCCTGCGTCAGCGGTTTTCTTCCAAACCGGTGAAGTTTCTTTCTCCTGCAGTGGAACGGATGTTGGCGCCTGAGCAGAATAAGGAGTAGCAGTTTTTTTTAGTATACTGAGGGGCAGCAGCCTCTGCAGGTAAGTTTAGTCTATTACTTGCAGTACTCTTCAATGGTGTTGAAATCCTGGGCTTCACTTTGCAAACACCTGACTCCGGATTGGAACTGAGCTTTTGTTTAAACCCGAGGTGTTGGACCCTGCATTGCTGCCTCCCGTGATTGCCGCTATTACCGCCAAGCTTCCTGATCTCACTTATGCTGAATTGCTGCCTGCGGCTCCTCCTGGCTCCTTGTGGCTCACGGACGAGCTTCAGCCGACCAGGCATTGGGTGCTGCTGAGCACTACTGACCCACCCACGGTGCCCTGTTGTTGTGCTCAGTGCTCAGTTGGCGGCACTCCACCAGGCAGCCGCTGTTTGATCCAGTCGGCACTGAAGGAGCTGAGAAGTGGAGAGCCACGTGCTTGTGCCCCTTGGTTGGGTGAGTGCAGTGAGTGCATCACCGTTAGTTGACATTTGGTGCCTAAGGCTAACTCCCTTTCTGGTTTTGTACCCTTTCTTCCCCCATTGTATAGGAATATGGGGAAAAGGAAAACTATGGAAGGGAATAGTGGCATAGGAGGGGGGAGCAGTATCAGAGAATCCAAGGGAAAAAGGGTCAAGAAGTCCACGAAACATAAGGTAGCAGCTAATAATCGTACCTTGGACAGAATTGACCTATTGATTAATGATTGTGAGGACATACTAGCCAATGACATATGTGTTCAGCCTATAGCAGATGTCTTGAGATTAGATAAGCCACATCTTTCTACCCCTACCACAGGACACCAGATATTAATTCCGGCAATGTTTCACAAAACCCATAAGGGGGACTCTGCAGTGCAACAAAACGAGAGCCCCAGTGCGAAGGCCAAGTCCCCCGGTGGGAGTAGGAACGACAAAGGGGATAGTTTGGTTGCTTGCACTAATAGGTTCGCTCCTCTTCTAGATCTGCCGGAACAAGAAATGGGGGAATCCAGCTTAAATAATTCTCTGCTGTCTCCATGTAGCTCTCCACCTGCACCCTTTCCAGGTAATGCTAAAGATACCCAGGGTTTGTTCTCCCTCCTCATTGAACTAAAATCTGAGGAAGCATTAATACGCTCTCAGCTAGTGGAGTTGACCGCGAAAGTTGACTCTCTGTCGCAAAGGCCCACCCACACTATAGATGGCCCTACACGCAGTGTCGCGCAGCCTGAGCAAGCGAGGGCATTGTCTAAACTGGAAACCCGTCCAGATATTCCACCTACGAGTGTACGGGGTAAAGTCACCAGTGCGCACCAGCAGACTGCGGGGAAGGGAATAGATCTATAGTGGAACAGGGTGGCCCTTCCTATGCTACTGTATTAAAATCACAACCCTTAGAACTGAAGTCTAGAAATTGTTCTAACCTAGACACAGGATATAATCGAATTAATAACACCCAACATAGTCTTATGTTTGCAGGAGCTTACTTGGATCAAGCGCCAACATTTTTTATGGTCAATGTCCCCAAATCTAATACTGGGCCTAATAGAGAAAGTGCAGATTCTCTCACAAATAAAGCAATCCACTGGATCCGCCACGTCAGGGGTTGCCGATCTATTATTAGGGACGACATCACGAGAGCTCGTAGACTTTCTTCCAGGACCAGTTCTTGGAATTCTATTGAGCTAATATTAAGAGATCATGCCTTTGTTGAGAACTTGTTGGCCCTGGAGTTTCGTTCATCCTCCCCAGATCATTCCACAATTCAATTTAGACGAGTTCAATTTGTTCCTGATCAGAAGCGCCCTGGTGTGCCTGTTGATTATGCCTCTAATAGTTCGTCAAATTTGGACTCTAATGATTGACAAATAAATGTGACACTGCCGATTACTCATTCTGAAAGGGTCCTTTTTGGCAGTACACTTCCTGTCATTGAGAATGTGTGTTTCCGGGTGCGCCCCTCCCCTAGTTCCGAATTGCTTACTTCTAGAGGAGTCAGTGAGACAAATAATCATCATGCTTTTTCATGTATAACTTCCCCCTCTTCTGCTCCTAACCCATTATCGCAAGGAGCAGTTGAGCCTTCAATCTCCTTTGATATTCCATCGATTGAGGGGAGATTATGCCCATCCAAAAACTTACCATCTAAGTTAACGGTGATGTCATGGAACATAGCTGGTTTAGGTTCAAAGATAATCTCTCCCGAGTGGCACTCGTTCATTGACCAACATGACGTTGGCCAAATCCAGGAATCCTGGGCGTTAGATGCAGTTCATTGCGAAGGATACATGAATTACTATGTTCCTGCTATAAATGGAGGGAAGGGGAGACCCTCAGGAGTTCTGGTAATCTGGATACGAGAAGAGATTGGCTTTAATATTCGGGTCCTTGAACCCCACAACAAGGATATACTACCGATTAGGTTGCAATGGGGAACGGCTGAAAAACTACATATCTACAACGTTTACGCAAGAGGGACAAAGGGTAGGAAATCTGAGGTCCTGGTAGCCCTGGATACTCTCTTGGGGCAACACTCTATGGGCACTAATACAATAATAGCAGGCGATTTTAACATGACCTTTGAACCACTTATAAAGGGTAACTCCAATTTTGATAATCCCGAGGATGCCCTGTGGAGAATTCCAGAACTAGATCTAAATCCAATTAAGAGATGGACGGATGTGGTGGTGCAAATGAACTCCCTTTGCATGGAAAAAGGATTCAGGGCATTACACGGTAGAACCCAGTCCGATGGAGCTGGAGCATCAACTTTTAACAACGGCTTCAGTTAGAGTCATATAGACTATATTATAATCAATTACCAGTTCTGGAATAAGCTTAAGGACATGAAGGTTGTCCAACGCGCTGAGAGCGACCACAATCCATTGTCTGCAGCTTTTGAGGGAGTGATCGAAAAAGGGGTTTCTCAGCCCCAAAGGGAGCTGATAACCTTGGACCTAGCCCCCACAAACGACATGAGGCATCTAAAATGGGCAAATCTAGTAGCAAAACCAGAAACCATAACCAGGATCTCATTAGATGTAGGCAAGGCGGTGCTAGATATGGAAGAATTTTCATTTAATTTGGCACCCCCCGAGATGCTTACTGGATTACATGTTGATTTTTTTACCAAACTTTGTTCCTACTGTTTCAAAGCATGTAAAAATAAAGGCACTAAAAAAATGAAGGGGAGCAAGTGGTGGAATGGGGACTGTAGAGAGGCCCGTAGTCTATTGGGTCCAGCTATCAGGGAAGGTGAAATCTAAAAGATCCGATTAGCCAGGTCAAGATATAGGAAAGTTTTGCTTTGGGCAAAAAAATGTTGGGATGAAAACAGGTGGCAGGACCTAAAAAGTGCTTGCGAAAACAACAACCAAAAAGTATTTTGGGAGGTCCTAAAATGGGGTAGGGAGAGTAGCCCAGCAGAACTGGTAAACTATGTAAGTCAAGAGGATTGGGTATCACATTTTCAATTACAATATGTTGGTGACCCTGAAGAGAGGGAGATAATTGAGCTCACACACATTTACTATGTTGATTTGGCAGTTACTGAAGAAGATATTAACACTGCATTGGGTTCTCTGATGGGAGGTAAAGCGCCAGGTCCCGATGGGATTCCAGCTGATCTATTTTTCTCCAACAAAAGTTTATGGATCCGTTATTTTCTGATATTAATGAATGAAATAGCCAATGGTTCACCGATACCAGAGTCATGGAAGGGAGCTGAGATAATTCCTATATATAAAAAGGGTGATAAATCAGTACCCGGGAACTATAGACCCATTAGTTTAATCGATTCATCTCAGAAGATCATGGGTCGGTTGGTCCTAAATAAAATCCAGGATTGGATTAATTCTTATGATATTCTGTCTCCCTTCCAGGCTGGTTTTCAGGCAAGTACCAGTACAATCGATCAAACCTTTGGCTTTACATTATTATATTGGAAGACGATGGTCCTGGAAAAAGGCAGCCTGTATGCTGCCTTCGTTGACTTAAAATCAGCTTTCAACCTTGTCTCTCGTAATAAGTTATGGAAAGTTCTGCAAGATCTAGGGATGCCCCATGCTCTATTATCACTCATTGTTAGACTCCATCAGGACACATTTGCAAAAATTAGATGGGGTGCACAGGGCCAGGTTACCCCATCTTTTGCTGTGGAAAGAGGAGTGAGACAAGGCTGTGTGATGGCCCCAACCTTGTTTTCCATCTTCATAAATGGGGTAGTTAAGTTTATGGAACCCACTCCAACGGATGCACCAAATTTGGCGGGCGTAAGAATTCCGATTCTTATGTTCGCCGATGATACACTGTTGCTAGCAAAAACCCCGAGTGGTCTACAGCGTGCCTTGTCTCTTTTTGAGGAATTTTGCCATCTTCGGGGCCTTGAAATCAATGTCTCCAAAACTAAATTTATGACATTCAATGCTCACAGATCGTTTACTGGAACCATGTTGCTTAATAAACGCCCGCTGGAGCAAGTAAAAGAATATACCTATCTTGGGGTGGTCATACAGAGGGACATGAAATGGGGCAAACAATTGGATATGGCTACACTTAAACATAAACAGCTAGCAGGTACATTATTGGCTGAGCATAGGGCATCCTTTACGAAACCAATTTTCCCTGTTCTGACGGTCTATAATATGAAAATCATTAGCGCTGTCCTTTACGGAGCAGAGCTCTGGGGCAACAAAAACCTGTCCAAATTGATCGTTGCAGAAAACTGCTTTGTACGAAAACTTGTAAACCTCCCACAAAGCACTCCCGTTTTGCCTCTACTTAGCGACCTAGGATTGAAGGCACTGGCTGACATCGCCAGATTGCGTCCTCTAATGTATTGGCGAAGAATTTGGACAACCCCGGAATTGTCCTCGTACGCTGAGGGTTTTAAAGACCTAATTAGAGTTGACCAATTTAAAAAAATTAAATGGCTATCGAACCTTAGGTTGTTGCTTGTAAATATTGGCATGATTGATCTTTGGGAGAACCCAGAAAAAAAGCAGTTTCCTTCAAAAATGCAGTTGAAGGAAAGGTACTGGGCTTGGGTGGAAGCTAGTATCTTTAGGAATAGTGATCCATCGTCGCTGACAGGCCAATTCCTTATGGCCAAACCAAGTCGACGGCTTGAAGCATATTGGGACACTATCACAAAGCCACTTGATAGAAAGCTTTTGTTTCAATTAAGAACTGGCACACTTCCCGTTAAGTCCTTTACAGCAAGTTGGGGGAATGCAGCTGATATATCTTGCCCCTTTGCCATGCACCTAGAGAGTGTTTGCCCCACCTCTTGTTTGTGTGCCCTGCATATACTATTCCTCGACGCATTTGGTTGGCCCCATCTGTCGTCTTCTAGGCACTCAAAAATCCGAGGTTGCTCTTAGATTAATACGCACTGAAACCTGGCTTCCTCTTCTTACAGCTGTAGCAAAATTTCTTGGATGGGCATGGATAATACGATTGAAAGTGGTGATGCCTCTCTAATCCATACATGACATTTTGACCCACGGACATACAAAGAGTTTTTGATTCCACTTGTACCCTGTTTCTATTGCTATAATCCATATGAATGTTAACTTCCTTGCTACTATTTGCACACTGTATTATAGTCTGGTAATGAGTTTATCAATTTTATTATTCTCATTTTTGATCCGATTTTATTGTCTTTTTAACGAAGGTATATTTATTGCCTATTAATTCTTCCTTATTGGTTTTTTCTTCTTTTTAATGTGTACCTGTTTGTGCTTTTATGGCATTTTCTTGTTGAATAAAGCTTTATGATGATGGCTCACTTATAGAGTCAGGTACACACCTACAAAATCATCCATTCACACACTTGTACACCCACTCATTCTTCAGCATGCCTTACCCTATATATAGTAAACATATTAAAGCTTTACAGAAACACATACTCACTGGATGATGTCATTAGTGATTTCATCAGTGATGTCATTTGAGATGTCATCAGTGATGTCACTGACCATGTCATGAGTGATGTAATATGTGACGTCATCAGAGGTGCATTGCAGGGGCGCGAGTTATAGTTAGCTGAACTAACTATAACAGGGGAATTTCTAGGGTTTTGTACGAGGGAAATGTCCAGCTAACTATAACACCCCTGAAACCTATGTTTTTTTCAGTGAATATATATATATATATATTACCTACTGGCGGTCGGGAGTAGGTAGTTATAGTTACAACCTAGTTTCCATTGGAAAAGCATTTTCTGATTTGCTAATAACTTTGGCGTCGTTTGACGAATCTACGCAAAATTCTCCCGAAAAAATGTCTATCTAGGTCAGCTCCTATCCTTGAAGTTTGAGGTGATTCATCAAGCGGGGGCTGAAAAACAAGGGGGGTCCCAAAACGCATTTTCCCCTTGTTAATTTCCGTAGGAAAGTTTGCGACTAGCTACAGCCCGAACTGCTGAACCGAATTACCCCAAATTTGGCAGAAAGGTAGAGCTTGGTTCAGAAAGCGATCTTTTATTTAAATGGTGTAAATCCGTTCAGTAATTTTTGAGAAATTCAAAAAATAAGAGTCAAAATCAATTTCCCATAGGAAACTTTGTGCAAGCCTAGAGCCGAAACTACTGAACGGAATTACCCCAAATTTGGCAAAAAGGTAGTGCTTGGATCAGAAAGCGACCTTTTTTAAGTGGTCCGGGTCTTGTTGGTACTGACCTCCGCCATCCGTTTAAGACAGTCGCCAAATGTTTCATTCCACTTAAAGCTGTTAATATATACATAGTAAAGGGACAATACTTAAAAAGTTTGGGAATTACACCATTATTTACTCTGTCCAGCTCTCACCACCATTTTGTTGCCCCAGCAGTACTGTTTATAAAAATAATCTAATACAGCTCTTTGTATTATAAAAATAGCACTTCTAAGTTTATTGCCATATTGGTAGGGTATGTACTATATAGAGAATGGTGCAATCAGTTTCATTGGTATAAAACTGCACTGTGTTATGTTGGAAATATTACATATGCATTGTTTGTGATGTTATATTTTACACTGTGAGGTATATTTGAATATAAGTGAAGACAGGTATTATACTTCAAACCTGTTGAAAATGTGCACAGATTACATGGAGAGTAAATGGACAAAGTAAACGTACATGTTGCTTTCTGTATGTATGCATGGTTAGAATCAGTTGATGATGTTTTAACATATAATCTAAATAGTGTTAGTGCTTTACAATTGGGTATACTGCACCGTGCTAGTAGTTAGTGACTAGATGCTGCTAAAGGGATTATTTATTGCTTGTTCTTACCAAATAAAGGTGGAGAGGGGCGTTTCTTTACAAGAGATATTTTATCAATGTGTGAGAGATAAAAAAGAAAAAAAAATGTTTTAGTAAATTTTCTGTACGATTTTTTCACACTAGTAAAGTAACTGTTATTATCAGTGAAGAAAATTGTTAGGTTGTGTCTCTGTGCTGAAAATACGCAGGCCTTTAAGTAGGTGCTGAACACTGCTACCGCTTTTACACAACCGTCATTTTTTTTATCCCACTGAAACCGTTGAATGTACGTATATTAAAGGAATGGTGTAATTAAAGTTTAGGAATTACACCTCCGTTTACTCTCCTCTTCTCATATTCTTTATTTTGTGCTCCCTATAGTAGCGTTTATAAAAATTAAGTAATAGAGCTTTATCTAGTATAAAAATAGCACTTATACTTTTTGTTGGCATGTTTGTGGGATCTGTAGTGTTTAGAGAAGGTGGTTATCAATTTCAATGGTAGAAAACGGACGTGACATCTGTTTGAAAGATTACATGGTTTTAGGAATAAGCTCTCGCTCTGCGAGTTTTCGGGCCTGCAGTTTTACCTCTGCAAGCCAACACTAGAAATGTACCGCAGCTCTCTCTTTGCAAGATACCCCCTCATGCTCCTTCTCCCTACATAACCGTCCCGCAGCTGTCCCTCTGCAAATCTACGGCCTGCAGCTCTCGCTATACTACTCAGCCCGGAGCTGTTCCTCTGTGAGCCGGGCTGCAGCTCTCCCTCTACGAGCCAGCCAGTTGGCTGGCAGGTCTTCCTCTACGAGCCAGCCAGTCGGCTCGCAGGTCTTACTCTATGAGCCAGCCTACTGGCTTGCAGCTCTCCCTCTGCAAACCACTGGTGGGCTCGCAGCTCCTTCTCTGCGAGGCGGCTCGTAGTTGTATCTCCGTAAACCAACACTGGAAATATACCGGAGTTGTCTTTGTACGAGATACCCCCTTCATCCTCCCTCCCTTCACATCATTGCCCCTATGAGTTGCAAGCCGACGGCCCTTACCTTTCCCTATAGCAGTTGGCCCACCGCTGCTCCTGTGTGAGCCGGCCCGCAGCTCTCCTTCTACAAGCCCACGGGCCACAGCTGTTCCTCTACGAGGCAGTCAGTCGGCTTACCGCTCTTCATCTATGAGCCAGCCCACCGGCTGGCACCTCTCCCTCTGCAAACTATCGTTCAGCTTGCAGCTCTCCTCTGCTTGCTAGCTCGCAGTTGTACTTCTGCAAGCCACACTGGAAATATACCTCAGTTCTCTCGGTACGAGGTACCCCCTTCACGCTCCCTCTCCTAACATCACCGTACCGCAACTATGCCTTTGCAAGCCGACGTCCCGCACCTTTCCCTATTGCAGTAGGCCCGGAGCTGTTACTGTGCGAGCCGGCCCGCAGATCTCACTCTTTGAGCCGACGGACAGCAGCTTTTCCTCTACAAGCCAGCCAGTTGGCTCACAGGTCGTCCTCTACGAGCGCAGCTCTTTCTCTGCGAGGCAGTCTGCAGTTGTACATCTGCAAGAGTACACTGGAAATATACCGCAGCTGTCACTCTACGAGATAGCCCCTTAACGTTCCCTCTCTCCACCTTAGTGTCCCGCACATATGCCTTTGCAAGCCGATGGCCCTCTACTAGCCAGCCCGCCGGCCCGCTGCTCTCCCTCTGCAAACCATTGTTCGGCTCGCAGCTCTTCCTTTGTGAGCAACCCGCAGTTGTACCTCTGCAAGCCAACACTGGAAATATACAGCAGCTCTGTCTCTCTGTGAGAGACCCCTTCACGATCCCTTTCTCCACATCACCGTCCCACAGCTATCCCTATACCAGTTCACCCGCAGCTGTTCCTTTGCGAGCCGGCCCACAGCTCTCCCTTTGTGAGCCGACGAGCTGCAGTTTTCCCTGTATGAGTCAGTCAGTCAGCTTGCAGCTCTTTCTCTACTGGCCAGCCTGCCGGCCCACAGCTCTCTGTCTGCGAACCATCGGTGCGCTCGCAGCTCTTCCTCTACGAGCTAGCCCGCCGGCTCGCAACTCTCCCTCTGCGAACCACCAGTCGGCTCACAGTTCTTCGTCTGTGAGTCATCAGGCCCACAGTTGTAGCTCTGCAAGCCAACACAGGAAATATACCGTAGGTCTCTGTCTATGAGATACCCCCTTCATGCTTCCTCTCCCCACATCACCGTACCGCACCTATGATTTGCAAGCTGACAGCCTGCAACTTTCCCTATAGATGTTGGCCCGCAGCTCTTCCTGTTGAGCCGGCCCGCAGCTCTCCTTCTGCGAGGCCACGGGCTGCAGCTCTCCCTCTACGAGCCAGTCAGTTGGCTCGCAGGTCTTCCTCTACGAGCCAGCCCGCCAGCTCGCAGCTCTCCCTCAGCTCTTCGTCTGCGAGCCGTCGGGCCCGCAGTTGTACCTTTGCAAATCAACACTGGAAATATACTGCAGTAAACCTTTGAAATTCACTGAATAAACCATAGGTTTCAGGGACATTATAGTTACAAATTAGCATTTAAAAAACCTTTGAAATTCACTGAAAAAAATATAGGTTTCAGGGACGTTATAGTTACAAATTAGCATTTAAAAAACTTTGAAATTCACTGAAAAAACATAGGTTTCAGGGACGTTATAGGTAGTTGGACATAGAAATTCCACCGTTATAGTTAGTTGAGCTAACTATTACTCGCACCCCCGCAATGCACTGCTGATGACGTCACATATTACATCATTCATGACATGGTCAGTGACATCACTGACAACATCACTGATAACACCTCAAATGACGTCACTGATGACATCACTAATGACATCATCCACTTGCAAATCTGATGCACCTCCTCACACCCTAATATAAACTTTGATACACCCCTTGTAAAATACAGACTACCTTTTTCAAAACCATCGACACACCAATACTAGTTACTACAAACGCACTCACTGATTCCTGGGTCTCACACACATCCACTCCATGTGGTCACTGATCAATACAACACTATCATATGTACTCATACACCTATACAGACACTTACACACCACCACTCATCCTAGGCAGTCATGCAATCATCCTAGTCAGTCATGCAAATAATCAATCACAGTTCCATTTACTCACCTACACACATGATTTTTTCAGTGAATATATATATGTATATATATTACCTACTGGCAGTCGCCAGTAGGTAGTTATAGTTAGGACCTATTTTCCATAGGAAATCCGCAACATTCTATTTGGAATAACGTTGGCGTCGATTGATGAATCTTCACGAAATTTTCCAAACTTTTGGCCAGCTCCGGTCCGCTCCTATCCTAAAAATTTCACAGTGATTCGTCAAGCGGGGGCCGAGAAAAAAGGGGGGTCCCAAAACGCATTTTCCCCATGCATTTTCCCATAGGACCTGTTGACGCAGCTACAGCCCGAAGTGCTGAACGGATTTAACACCAAATTTGGCAAAGAGGTAGCCCTCAGTACAGACTCGTGCCTTTTGCTTAAATGGTGTAAATCCATTCAGTAGTTCCTGAGAAAATCAAAAGTAAAATCACATATATATCTTGGCGGAGCCTAACCACACATCTCATCGTGAGATCTGATTGGCTGTCAGCACTTCATCCAAGAAGTGTTGGCAGCCATCTTGGGACCAATATACATGATAGCACCTCATTAAAAAGCATTGCAGTTAATAGAAGGTTTTAAGACTTTAGGTACATTATAAATCATTTGTTGATGGTACCAGACTCATTTTAGGAATTGTGGTGTGTTCTAAGGTGATTTTACCATGTGAAAAAGCCTTCTGCTGTGATATCATGAATCATGTTTGAGAGAAAACTATTTTCTCATGCTTTTCCCACAGAGGTTTGGAAGGTGATCCATAAGCTAAACTGAGAGCATGTTTTCTGTAAATTCACATTATCTTTCTCAGTCATGTGAGAATGAAGTCTGACATTCTCAGTAAAACGTACATCCAACAAGGGCAGAGACTGTCAGTTGATTCCTTTGTGTTCTACTGCAGCTTCCCAGAGTGTTCTAAAGAACAACTAGAGCGCTAACAGTCCTACTTATGACAAAAGTATGGCACAACTGAAGCCATCTTGATTGGAATAAACTGGTAACACTTAAAACATTTAATTTAAAAAGGAACACAATGAGAGGGTTCATTTTGCCATAGAAATTATGATTAGTGCTGAAGAAAGAAAAATTAGGGCACATTTTGAGTGACTTCTCAAATCCTCTTCTATTTCATTAAAAAATTCTGATATGCAGACTGAAACATGCACTTTTAATACCAGCAGCAGACTTCCGTGGTGAGCAGTAGCTTTACTACAGTGATCTAATGAGCTGCTAGAGTGCTAACATTCAGAATTTATGGCAAAAGTGCCTTCCGCCAATTATCGCGACAATGCACGCAATTTCCGCGATCACGCGATATTTCCGTGATCGCGGAAATTGCGTGCTTCCGGCCTGCCACGAGTCAGTGACCATGTGTGTCTCTCTTCAACGTTGCCACGGCGCCGACGTCCCTGGGGTCCCTCGAGTCAGCTCAGTGGAGGAAAGGGCGGAAGACGTTGCCCACCGCTGGTGTGTGGGGCGGTGCTTCCATGCAGTTCACAACATGCCTCTTGTTTATGGGCTAGAGACCGAGCAGAGCAGCAGATGAGGAGACTGAACCTCCTGGTGTCAGAGACTACGCGGGGATTGCGCTCGAGAGTCATGGATGCACAGAGCTCCATCAAGGTAGGATCCCAGGTAATCGTTGTGTGCCGTCACGGTAGATATGGGGAGAAAAGCACACCTGCCCAGCCTCGACCGAGCTCCCGAATGTTTTTGCTGATTAATGCGTTACTGAATTTGAGCTTCCACTCGGGCCCCTGCTTTATTTATATCTGTAAGTGCTTCCTGTGAGGTTGGCCAGGCGACAATTTCCGTTCCCTCGCGGAAATTGCGACAATTCGGCATTTCCGCGTTCCGGTCGGAACGCGGAAATGTCGAATTGTCGCAATTTCCGCGAGCGGAACGGAAATTGTCGCCCACCCCTACTGAGGAGACAGCAGTAAATGAGGAAATTAGGAAACTATATAACAAATAAATCTCCCTAGATGGCCACCAGAGACAAAAGAGCCCAAATGCAGCACAAATATCACCCAGATGTAGCCCACATGTGGCCCAATGACAGAAGTGTGCAAAACACTTATTTTTTGTGTATTTGCAGTTTTATACAGTGCAGACTTGTCAGGTATTGGAGTGCTTTACATGAACATTGGTTACATCACACAAGATCAAATTAATTTTGGTTGTAGACATGGGGAGATTAAGTGATTTGACCAGAATCACAGAATGTTGAGCTGAAGTTTCTGCTTCCCCAGTTGCAAAGTCTGCAGCTCTGGAAGTAACACCACATCCTCTCCCCTAGGTGCAACATTTAATCAAGTGGTCAACTGGATAAAAAAACATAAAGATTACAAATAATTTAAAAGTTCTTTGTCGCTATTTGAAAACTCAGAAAATATCTCCTCATTTTAGTTTTTTAGAGCACTAACCATAATTTTGATGCAAATAAGACCCTCTCATATATGTAATTTCTAAACGGAATTACTCTAGGTATTACAGTTTTGAGTACATCAAGATGACGTCAGGCGTTCCACACTTTTGTAATAAATATAGAATGTTAGCAATCTAGTTGTTCATTGGGATACTGTTGAGAGGCAGAGGCCAGGGGCACAGACTCTGAAAATTGAAGGCAGGTAGGAGAGTGCAGAGGCAACAATTTGACCACACTGGGCAGGCAGGAAGGGCAGTGGCAGCACCACAGACTATGGAGGGCAGTGGAAAGGGGGCAGGGGCAACAAACCAACAATACAGGACTGGCAAGAGAGGCTGTGGCAATATAATAGACCATTGTGGGCAGAAGGAAGAGGCAGTGGTAGCACAACCATACATGCCAACAGACCGTTGCAGCCAGGAAACGTCCAATGTTTTTAACCTCAAATGGGCTTTATTTGATCTGTCTCCTCACTTGGCAGAAACACCCCCTGACCCTCCACCCCCCATCGCAAAATGTAATGCCCGTGAAAAGGGTAAGTGGACGCAGTGTTATATAGAACATAGTCCTGAGAGCATGATTAAAAATTAAGAGTAGATATAGTATATGGTATAAACTATGCACCAAAAAGTGTGATATAAGATGAACCGGGGCGTGAAATATAATATGCAATACATTGTGTGCAATGACAGATTAGACACAGGCACCAGCGCGTGCTATGCGATATGCGCCTTGGAGTGAAATATGCACCGGGCAGTGTGGTGTAACCTAACTAGTCTCTAAAGTTGTAATATAAAATATGTGCTGGGGAGTGTAACGTTGCATATGCACTGTGACAAAGATATGGATCCCAGATTGTAATATGTATGGCATAGCGCTGTGCGTTATAACATAGGCATCGAGGAAGGCACGTTAGATGTGGCAATATAACCCATGTGAAGGCAAGTGTGGCATGACATATTCACGGGGTGGTGTTACAGTGCACATGGGCTAGAGAGTGTCATAGCATACGCACTAGCTGGTGGAATACAACACAGAGGTGTGAGGCACTCGGCAGGCACTGGTGGGTGTAACACAGCATTAGGCTCTGCCAGGAGCACGCTGTGACTCTCAAGTGAGGTTTGTCTCCTTTCCAGAGAGTAAAATAAAAAGTATTACACATCCGGCGGTGGATGTGTGTTTTATTATCCGTGAGGGGGATTTCTTGCATAGTTTGGTCGAATTTTTGTCGAATCCCCTTTGAATGGCTTGGTGTGCGTGTATATTAAATGTGCCCGTCAATAGCTACCCATGTTTGTATAAATAAACGACAAGGATGTCTACTTGGAGAGTACCCACCGGCGGGGGCGCCGGGATTAGGCACGGTAGGGCGTCAGACATGTCAGAGCTTCACTAGCGGTGTAAATACATTCCATGTGGATTCATTCTATGAATAGTTGCCTTTTAATGAATATCACGCATATCGTCATGGTGATAGGTACATACGGTTTGTCCAGCATGTCCTAGGTGTTTCTATAAATATATATATTTTTAAAATATTAAAAAACAAAGGCTGGCCCCGGGAGATGGGGTCCTCAGGGCCATACGTGGCCTGAGGAGGGGGGCAACGCAGCCCCCTCCTAAAGAATTTTTTTTAAAAATGCCATGACCCGGGGTTTGGGATCCCTGGGGCCGATTAAGGCCTTGGGAGGGCCACATTTATTTTTTTCAACAAAAAAAAATTAGGGTGCAGGCCCTGGGGGATGGCGTCCCCAGGGCCAGTAAATTAGAAAAAGAAGGGGGGCCACACAGCCCTCCTTCTTAAAAAAATAAAATAAATAAAAGACCGGCATCGCGCTGGAGGCCACGCCCCCTCCTTGCACCACTCTGCAAACACGCCCCCTGGCCAGTTGTAAGTTGGGGAATTAATTCCCCTTCAATACTGATGGTCCCTGAGGGCCAACTAGCCCGACAGGTATCTCCAGTATGCACCAGGGAGCTGCGTTGCAGACAGGTGTTCTGAGGCCACGCTGCTTTTTACACCTCTATGCAACGCAGCTCTGTGGCGCTTACTGAAGTTACCTAGTGGGCTAGTTTGACCCTAGGGACCCTTAGGATTCAAGGGGACTTAATCTCTCAACTTAGAACGGCCACAGGGCGCGTTTACACAGTGGTGAAGGGAGGGGACGGGGCCTGAGGTTACGTGTGCAAACACGCCCTGTGGCGCGTTTTAAGTTGGGGAAATAATTCCCTTTCAATCCTGAGGGACCCTGGGGGCCAACTAGCCCACCAGGTGCTTCCAGTAAGCACCACTGCTCTGCGTTGGAGAGAGGTGGTGCAGGCCGTGCCCCTTTTTACACCTCTCTGCAATGGCGCTTACTGGACATACCTAGTGGGCTAGTTGGACCCTAGGGACCCTTAGGATTCAAATGAACTTAATCGCCCAACTAAAAACGGCCACAGGGCGTGTTTACACAGTGGGGAAGGGAGGGGACGGGGCCTGAGGTGACGTGTGCAAACACGCCCTATGGCGCGTTTTAAGTTGGGGAAATAATTCCCCTTCAATCCTGAGGGACCCTGGGGGCCAACTAGCCCACCAGGTGCTTCCAGTAAGCGCCACTGCGCTGCGTTGCAGAGAGGTGGTCTAGGCCACTCCCCTTTTTACATCTCTCTGCAACGCAGCTCTGTGGCGCTTACTGGAGGTACCTAGTGGTCTAGTTGGACCCTAGGGCCCTCAGGATTCAAGGGGACTTAATCTCCCAACTTAAAACGCCACAGGGCGTGTTCACACAGTGGAGAAGTGAGGGGACAGGGCCTGAGGTGACGTGTGCAAACACACCCTGTGGCGCGTTTTAAGAGGTAGTTTTAATCCCCTGCCCTTTTATATACTAGGGGCTTACAGAGAAGGTCATGCTAATCAAAGGGGGACCCCAACGCATAATGTTCCTTAGTGTATGTAGGTGTTTTCACTGTATTCTGAGAGTCTTTTAACATAGCACTGGCTCTAGGACTGCTAAGTCAGACTCAGTTACCACCAGTATCCGTCTAAAAAAGTTGAGGGTACAGGATGATTTTGCAACAAGGCTTCTTTCTGCTCTTCTGTTTGTTCTTTCTGCACGTTATCCTACTTCCTGCACTTTTCTTCGTCTTTGAGGACTTCTGTTGCTTCTTTCTGCATTTCTTTTTTTTCTTTCTGTGTGTTTTTTTTTCTTTCTTCACATATCCTATCTCTGTAGGGATAGTTAGAAATTAGCATTTAAAAAACCTTTGAAATTCACTGAAAAAACCATAGGTTTCAGGCATGTTATAGTTAGGAATTAGCATTTAAAAAACCTTAGAAATTCACTGAAAAAAACCATAGGTTTCAGGGGCGTTATAGTTAGCTGGACTTTTCCCCTGTTATAGTTAGTTCAGCTAACTATGACTCGCGCGCCCGCAATGCACTGCTCATGACGTCACATATTACATCACTCATGACATGGTCAGTGACATCACTCATGACATCACTGATGACATCTCAAATGACATCACTCATGACATCATCCTTGTGATAGAGTGGCAGACCTCCTCTCCCCCTAATATAACCTTTGATACACACATTCCAAAATAGAAACTAACATTTTCAAAACAAAGGACATACCAATATCAGTTACAACAACCTATTCAGTACTTCTAAGATCCACATACACATCCACTCATTCACCAACAGTCCTATACAGTCACTCATACATGTACTCACTCATCATATGTACTCATACACCTATACATCCTGTTGCACAACGCCACTCATCCATAGAGTTACTCACACACATAGTCACTCATGCTAATAAAAAATCAAACATCCGTTTACTTGCATATACCGTTATACACACACCACCACTCTTACTTCTACAGAAACTTACACATACTTAGTCTTTTAAACAATCACTTATAGAAACACATACTTATTCATACAGGAGCTCTTTCAATCTCTCACTCTCACATATACTCACTTATATACACCAATAGTCACATATACTAGTTTAAAACATGTAGTTACTCATAAAGACACTATTGAGACAGTCATTCACTCACTAACACACCCATGCACACACTCATCCACCCATACAGTCCTGCACACATGCTGTCTTCAACACATACAAACAGTGAACATTCATGCACCTATGCACTACGTAATAACCCCCACCGAACCATACAGACACTCAGACACTCATACTGATACTCAAAGAACCAACTAATAACCTATATAGACACTCATGTAGCTACTCACCAACCCATGCAGCCACTTATACACAAAGTGAGAGACTGATACAGATATTTACATATTTAAACATTACTCACTAAGCCATGTATTCACTAAGATACACTTAATCAGTCAGTTATACAATCAATTTTTCAAAAACAAATCATCCATTTAGACACTTATATACCCATTTATTCTTCCATCGACCTTGAGATATACATATATAAAACATATGTAATTTTCAGAAAAACACACATTCACTGGATGATGTCATCAGTGATGTCATGAGTGATGTCATTGACCATGTCATGAGTGATGTAATATGTGACGTCATCAGCAGTGCATTGCGGGTGCGTGAGTTATAGTTAGCTGCACTAACTATAACGGGGGAATTTGAATGGTTTTGTATGAGTGAAAAGTCCAGCTAACTATACCACCCCTGAAACCTATGGTTTTTTCAGTGAATTTCTAAGGTTTTTAAATGCTAATTCCTAACTATAACGTGCCTGAAACCTATGTTTTTTTCAGTGAATATATATATATATTTTTACGGGAAAAAAACACAGGTTTCAGGGACGTTATAGTTAGTTGGACATTTCACTCGTACAAAGCCAGAGAAATGTGGCCGTTATAGTTAGTTGAGCTAACTAAAACTCGCGCCCCCACAATGCACTGCTGATGATGTCACATATTACATCATTCATGACATGGTCAGTTAATAAGCGTTAATAAGGGAAGAATTTACACAGATCCTAGCACAGCAATGGTCGCAAACAAAAGTGAGCTTAGGAGTGCACTCTATTCACTATATGGAGCAGAAAGGTTCGAAAAAGAATCCAAAAAATCCCTTGTTTATAGCTACATGGCCATTGAAAATTCTGCACACCCGTTGGCTAATGATATTACCCTGCCAATGAGCCACTGGGAGAGGAGCCTTTTGTTTCGTTTAAGGGCTCGCACTATTAAATTTGTATTATGCTTATCTCTTGGCTACCACTCTGACCTTGATTGCATTCCTTGCCCGTGTGACAGCCAGAGTGGCCAATCTATTCTGCACTTTCAGTTTTTTTGTAAATACTATTTAAAGTATATCAAGTGGCTTTTAACTCTGTATTTTAAAAAGCACATGCCCATCAGCTTTGAAAACGCTTATCTAATACTACTTACCCTGGATGATGAAGAGTTGGTCTTTCGCACAGGCACTTTCTTGAGAATTGCATTCTGAGCACGTCAAAAGATGTCTAATCCTTGAGTTTTTATGATTTTTCACTATTTAATTTTTATGAATCTAAAGATTATTATATATTGTATGCTGCTATGGTTTTATTATGACTCTCTAATTTGCAAATGTTTAACTTGTTTGTTGCTGTGCTTTTGTGCTTTTATGGATACAACGTTATCCGAATAAAGTGACTTTGAACCTTGAACCTTGAACATTGAAGTGAAGAACGGTTGTGCAATTGACAAAGAAAATATGGTTCCCAGAAATGTGGAAGAAGTGATAGCTGAAGAAGTTCAAGGGAGACGTACACAAGCTCCAGTGTATACATTGGATTGTAGTAGTATTTGTAGTACTCGACAGGAGTCTATTGATATTTTACGAAATTTGTTACAAGCATATACTAAAAAAAGTATTACAAGATTAAGATGTTGCAAGGACTAGATCCTTGCAAAGTGAGAAAAAATACTGGCTAGCAAGGTCATTCTCTGGCTTACCTTTCTAGAAAAGTGTGTCAAAGTGTTTTTCATCATCTTAGAATGTTAGCAGTACATCACTCTGCAATACGGAAGTTAGTAAGAAGATTGCACTATGTAAAAAGTCCTGCAATAATTTTAAGTGACTTACACACTGATCTTTTGCATGGGTCAGAATCAGATGTAAAAAAAGTTTGTGATGATATAGAGTTTCATTTATTTGGTCCTGAACAGGAGTGTAGAGAAAGTGGCAGTTTGATAAGTGTAGGTGTTGAAGAAGAGGTGGAAGATAGTAGTACTGAGAAGTTTGAAGAAGAAATTACGAAGTTTAAGGTCATTTGTTGTGAAAGACCAAACTATGTTTGTATTTGTTGTCGATGTACTCATTATAGAAATCAAACTAGGAATGTACATCTGTATTTAAAAAGTGAAAAAGAAAACAATGGTAAGCGGAAGGAATATGGAGCTTATTTGTTGGTGGAAGATTGCTTTGAGTTGGGTAGTGATCAATGTATTTGTAAATATTGTTATACCAAATTAGAGGAGAACAAAATGCCAGCTAGAGCTGTACATAATAACCCACAGTTGGTAGTTATTCCTCCAGAACTAGTAGAATTAAATATGTATGAGTCCATTCTGATTCAATCTGTGCACCCGTTTCAGGCTATTGTTCGTATGGAGCCTAAAATGGGTAAGTTGCCTCCCACAGATTTACAGAGAGGATTAAAAGGAAGAGTTCTGTATTTACCTTTAGATTTAAAGAAAAATATTGAAACTTGGTGTGGAGCAAGAGGAAACTGAATAATCAGGAAGAAGGGGGGGACCAGGAGCTAGTTAATGGTCCAGTGCCTATGCTCCGAAAAGTCAATGAGGTAATCAAAAAGGAGACACTGTTCCGTGGTGAGTGTAGTCGGAAGGCAACCTACACACACAAAAAGGTAAGGGGTGGGAAAGACGGGGAAGTTAGGTCAGGGACGTGGTACTTAAGGTGGGGAGAGGCATAAATTGTCTCTTGTTGCCCTCACACACCCCGAAGGATGTCATGCTTCATCATCGGGCGGTTGCTCCTCGTCGGGCCGGCGGTGCAATGCCCTACCGGTCTCCCGAAGTGTCTCTTTAGCGGAGATCTTTTAGAGAACTGCCGATGGGTGCATGTGGGTATGTGGATCTAAGTACCAAGTGAGAGGTGAAGGTAGTGCATGCAGTGTGAGTTTAAAATACCTAAGGGTTACCAAACATAGAAAAATTATTTAATAAAGAGGTGCCCTTGGTAAAGTAAAAAACCCGTAGGTTAACAGTTACCAGTAGAGACGCAATGTGTCTGGGTAACTAAGCTATGGTCGACATGTTTCACGCCTTGGGAGGTCAGGAGGATCCTTGGCATTTCATCAGGACCGGGGGTGTCTCCTTTTTGATTACCGCAAGAGGAAACTGAACCTTTGGTAACCCTTTTTAATGGTGTTCATACGAAGAGTCGAAAAATATGGCAAGAGTTAGTAGATGTCAGCAAAGTGCAAAAGGCTACGTTATATCTCATAAAAAAACAATGTTTATTATAAAAATGTGTATGTGGAAGAAGAAGAAATAGTTTCAGGAGATGATAGCGAAATTTTAAGTGGGCAAATTGAAAAAGTGGACATCTCCAAAAGTAAAGAAATGTATGAACATTATAGTGTACATCCTTTACATTCAAAGGAAGTGACTGGAAATACTAATGAATTATTCCAAATGAAGAAAGCGAAGGGAACTCCCATTAATGTTTGGGAAAGAAGCTTGGAAGCTCGTTATTTTCCACAGCTCTTCCCCACTGGAAAAGGTGCACGATATGATGAAATACCAGAGCAGATTTCAGCGTCAGAATATCGTACGACAAGATTGTAGTCAGAAGATCCAAGATTTTGACAATGTATTCCATGTATATTTTATCTTTTGTTTGAAAGTGACTTGTCTGGACTTTCATATGCAGGAGTTCATCTTCAACATGTTTCTCCAAAGGAATTCATGGACAAAGTACAACAGAAAGACGATCATTTAGAATCTCAATTGATTAATTTGATGGTGTGTGAACGTGGTATTAATGAGTATTAGTATAATCGTCATGGAGAACTTAAATGTATGTTAAGGAACTTAAGAACCCCTACATGGTTTGTTACGCTAAGCTGTGCTGAATACGCATGGGACGATTTACTTGAATTTCTTAGTGAAGCACATTCGAATATTAAAAACATTGAATTCAAGACAGCTGGAGAACTGTGTTCCTTGGATCCTCTAAATGTGTGCAGATATTTTAATCATAGGTTTCAAGCTATGATGTCTTTTATCTGCAATAAAAAAACACCTCTTGGAGAAGATATTGATTTCTTTTGGAGAAAGGAGTACCAAGCTAGAGGTGCTCCTCATATAGATATGCTTTTTATGATCAAGGATGCACCTACATTTGTAACTGATTCTGATGAGACTGTTTTATCTTTTATTGAAGACTATGTTACATGTGGTGTTCCAAAAACAGGAGAAAACAATACCTTAAGACAACAAGTTTTACGATTTCAAACTCATTGATGTGGCAAATACTGTCGACGGAAATACAAGTCAAAAGAAAAGTTTTATATAAAATGTCGTCTTGGATTTCCACGTCCAGTAATTTCCAAAGGAATAGTCAACAGTTTCATGTCATCAGTGATGCATACTATAACTCGAAAATCTACCTAAAATACTTACAATTTAAAAAGAAGTGAACATTCAAAGTATGTTAATGATTATAATCCGGTGATGTCAATGTAGAATGCAAATATGGATATCCAGTATGTTGCAGATAATTCCATTGCTGTTGCTCGCTATGTTACGTCATACATAACAAAATCTGAAAAGACGGAGTTGAAAGAAATGTGGGAAGTAAGAGAAGAGTCTTAGTAACAAATTGTACAGCTTTAGTTTGAAGATGCTGTCCATTGAGAGATTGGATCCCACAAATGTTCAGATCGGTTGACCTCTGCAAGTTTATATTCAAAGTCAAGAGGAATCATTTGGGTTAGTCTATGTCTTGCTGCAACACGAAATCGAGTATTGAAATCTGTACAAGAAAATGAATATTTAGCATTAAATGAACCGGAAAGCACAGATATTGTTAAAACACAAACATGTTGGATACTTACTATCCTAAAAGAAGTCCCTATCATGAAAATACATGTCTCTATGAAGTACTGCAATATTACAGCTTTAAGAGAAATATTACAGAGAACATAAATGAAGAAAAATATGAAGTCATTGGCTGTGATGGATGTTTGGTGAAACATACCAAAGGAAATCTCATTAATCACAGGAAACTCAGTTGCGAAACTCCAGATAAAAGGGAATTTTACTATTTAGCACTTCTGCAACTGTTCAAGCCTTGGCGTACTGAAATGGAATTACTTGGAGATTTTCAGTGCTATGAAGATTCTTTTAATGCATGTAAAGATAGCATTGAATACACAGTTTTTCCAAATTATCTAAAAATATTGAATGAAAAAATTGAACAATAAGCAACTATTGCAACTGAGATTGCTAGAGACAGTTCTCAAGATAGTCAACGTTCTGCTCCACTGAGTCAAGATCCACTAGGAGAACCAATCCTTGAAAATGAAGCAGCTATAGCCATGATTCAAGTAGAAACAGCAACGTATCAAGCTCAACAGGATATTATGGAGTTGGGAAACTTGGAAAAACAACTAAATATTGAACAGAAAGAAATATATCAGCAAGTTACACAACAGATAGACCATGGTTTACTTCATGAAAATAAAGAATGCAATTGCACATCATTTAAACCTATTCAAATGCATATCAGTGGTCAAGCTGGTATAGGAAAAAGTTTCTTAATTAAAGTTTTGACCTGTTATCTACAGAATACCACTGAATCACATTTATCTTGTGTTGTAACTGCTCCAACTGGGTTAGAAGCACAGAGCAATACAGGGAACAAGTTGGAATATCACAAGCTATCTGGAGATGTTTGTTATGAAGTTTCAAGGGTAGTAACGAAATGAAACTACTGATAATTGATGAGGTGAGCATGGTCTCAAACTTAATGCTTTCCTTTGTACATTTAAGAATGCAGCAGATTTAAAAAACATATTATGATGTGTTATTTGGAGGAAAACATGTGATTGTTTTCGGTGATCTACTGCAACTTACTCCTGTAAAAGGGCAGCCAGTTTTTAAAACACTTGTGCATGAAGACACCAGGAAATCTTTGGGAAGTATTGGAAATGTCAACATTTGGTCATATTTTGAATACAAAGAACTTATTAAAAATATGTGACAGGCAAGTGATGAAGATTATTGAAGCATTTTTCAAGATATAAGAATTGGTGTATTGACAGAACATGGTAAAGAAGCTTTGCAAAGTCGGCTACTTACAAACTTGTTTCCAAATGAAACTGTTGCTCTGGAAATAATATACAAAAAAATTGGAGAAAAGAAATCTATAATTTGCCTAATGCCAACACTGCGAGAGTGTTCTACATTCAATCAAGAACTTTTAAAGCTGGAAAAACAACATATAATGAAAATGGAAACCATTGATAAAATAGAACACGAAGGAATTACTATAATTACGTCAGAAAAATTAAAAACCAAATTGGATTATTTGGAAAAGTCTATATCTAAGACTGCTGGCTTAGAAAATAATTTATTTGTATGTGAAAACTGTTGGGTAATTTTACGGTGTAATTTGGATGTGGAAAAAGGTTTAGTAAATGGAGCAATGGGGAAAGTTGTTGATTTTGTTAAATATTCACATAGAGATGGAATTGAATTTTTGAAGATTACATTTGATCGGATTGAAGGGGTAAAACAGATTGGACATTGTGCTGTTCGTTGTTAGCTTGTTAAAGCATATGCGGTGACCATTCCTAAATCTCAAGGTTTAAGTGTAGACAGTGCTTTGGTAAACATTGGAAGTATCGTGTTTAAAGAAGGCATGGCATATGTTGCATTGTCCCGAGTCAGAACTTTATCTGGATTGTATTTGATTGATTTTGATGAGAGAAAGATTAGTGCAGATGTAAATTGTGTAAGAGAGTATAATCGGTTAAGAAGATTGTACGCTCCCAACTTAGGTGAATATCCTGTATATGAAAAGCGTGTAGTATGTTGAAAATTAACATTTGAGAAACCCTGTAGTGAGGTTGGAAATAAGAAAAAAATCTTGAGAATGTTAAGGTTCCAAACAAAAAGAAAATGGACACTGTTGAAGATATTGTAGGATAGCAGTTAAAAAAAGTTCAGGTATCAACTGCTATGCTAATATAGTTGTGAACGTCATATTTTTTCCACAAAATCTTCAACAACAAATTATGGATAGTTGGTTTTGTGTTGCATTCTATTTTTGAAAACATGACAACCGATAAAACTAAAATCCAAAGTGCTTCTGGCATTCAGCATCTTCTGGATATATGTTCTGGTTCTTCACAATTTACACTTAATGTACAGCAAGATGCTCAAGAATTTCTTATGCTTATGCTTGCAGTATTGGAAGGTGAAGGAATACAAATTGAAAATCTGTTTGGAGTTCATTACAGATGGGATCATAAATGTGAAGACTGTTCATTTTCATCTACCACTGAAATAGACACAGAACGATTCATATATTTGACAATACCAGATTCCAATTGTGTTTTAACAAATTAGTAAAATCAGCAAATCAAAATATGGAATATAGTCACTGCAAATCTGAAATGTTATCAACATGATTTATAGAAAGATTTGGAGAATATGTAATTGTAATACTACAATGTTGTAGAGCAGATGTAAGAAAATTGAACACTAAAAATTTTTCTTTGTGGCAAGTCAACTGTCAATTTCAGGAAGAACTTTCAAAGTGGTAGCAAATATATTCCATGATGAACCTTCTACAACATCTGGACACTGTACTGTGTATTTAAAGTGCAATAAAGAATGGCCACATTGTAAGGATGCCATTTGGAATTTAAATATCGGTTGCCTTATGAATTACCAAATTCATAACTAATATTTTTGATGCCAAAGTTCTGAAAACATCATTCGGACTATTGGGAAGATGTCAACATGAATTAATGAGGTTATTTTGGATATTTTCAATGCAAAAAAATAGGGTAACAACATTTGGCCTATTGGGAAGATGTCAATATGAATTAAGAAGCTTATTTAGGATATTTTTAATACAAATGATTTCTGAAACATCATTTGGCCTATAGGGAAAATGTCAACAATTACTGTTTCAATTATCGGTTCTCTTCTTTGATATTGTATTTAGAACATTGTGTTTGAAAGAAGCAGTTGTTGTATGTGCAATGTTAGTGAGAGTCTTTATTTTTGAAAATGTAAACAGATAGTTGGGCTTCTTGTAAATATTTTGAACACAGATTTTTTTTTTTTTTTAACAATCCTATTGATAGTATGTTTTTTGCCCGCTGTTACATGATGATCAACATTGAAATCACTGTGTATGGTGAAATTCAATAGAATCTGAAAATAGCAAAAATGGCAAACTGAATATGTTATGTAATTCTAAAATTATGTTGTGTTCTCAAAACTATAATATTATATGCAATAACCGTGTTTTTCTTCTCTTTTACAGAAACTAATTCTAAAATTTGAAAATATTTAAAATTTAGATTATAATAAAAAAACTGAAAAAATTGTTCAAATGAGTTTCATATCTACTTCAGTATAGAAGGTAAGATAAAGTAATGTACTAATGATAATGTTATGAATTTATATTTAGAGTCACTTTTATTGCAGTCATTCATTTAAAAAATAAATATATATATCTCACTCATCAAATTACTTTACAGGAACATATGGTCTTCTTCAATCTCTGAAATATAAACTCTGTAGTTAGAAAATCACCTCTGCATCACCAATATACAGCTTTGTTCAGTGTGGTAGTACCTGTACGGCTCTGTAATCACCCAAAGGAATACCCGTGCATTTACAAAATTACTCAGGCAAAACTGATGTATTCCTGCAATCACACAGGCACTAGTTATCCACTCATGCAATACCTCAGGAATTATCCATGCACTGTTCCAATCATCTATCAACTACCCATGCAGTTCTGTAATTATCTAGACACTACTCATGTACTGTTTCGAATACCCAGGCACTACTGATGCACTCATCTAATCCTCCAATCACTAGCCATGCACTTATCCAATCACTCTGCCAATACCCAGGCACTTTTAAAATCATCATGAACTATCCTTGCATTCCTCTTATCATCCAGTCAGTACCCATGTACTCATGCAATGACCTAGGTACTAACCATATATTTAACCCCTTGCATGCCCGCCCCTTTCCCCGCCCAGTGCCGCGCCTTCCATTAGCGGGCGGAGTTCATGATGAGCTGGACTCGTCATGGGCACAGCGCCACCGCAGCCCATGACAAGTCCAGCTCGTCATGGGCACTGAAGGGGTTAAGCAATCATCCCGATATTACCTATAAACTCATGTAATTACCCAGGCATTAAGCATACACTTGCAAAATGAACCAAGCAATACCCATGCACTGGGAATATCATGCAGCCCCAACACATGTACTCCTGCTATCACCCAGGCACTACTCATGCAGTTATGCAATAACACAAGCACTACCCATGCACTGCTCCAATCACCCATGCACTACCCAATGCAGTCCTCTAATCACCTAGACACTACTCATTCACTTCTTAAATTATGCAGGCACTTCCTTTGCACTCCAGCAATCACCCTGTCACTATTCATACACTCTTCCAATCACCCAGCCAGTACCATATACTTATCCAATTACTCCACCAATATCAAAGCACTTTTGAGATCACCATGCAGTATCCTTCCACTCCTTGAAGCATCCAGGCAGTACCCATGTACTCATGCAATGACCCAGGCACTAACCATGTATTCAATCATTCATCCAGATATTACCGATAAAATCATGTAATTACCTAGGCATTAAGCATACACTTGTAAAATCAACCAAGTAACACCCATACACTTTGAAAATCATGCAGGAAATACACATTTACTCCTACTATCACCCAGGCACTACTCATGCACTTATTCAATAACCCAGGCACTACTCATGCACAGCTCCAATCACCCATACACTACCCCATGCACTCCTACAATCACCCCACCAGTGCCATGCACTTAACCAATCACTCTGCCAATACCCAAGCACTTATAAAGTCACTATGCACTATCCTTGCTTTCCTCTAATCAGCCAGTCAGTACTCATGTACTCATGCAATGACCCAGGCACTAACCATGTTTTCAACCAATCATCTAGACATTACCTATAAACTCATGTAACTACCCAGGCATTAAGCATGCACTTGTAAAATCAACCAATCAATGCCCATGCACTTAGAAAATCATGTAGGCACTACACATGCACTCCTGCTATCACCCAGGCACTAGTCATATACGTATGCAATAACCCAAGCACTACCTATGCACTGCTACTATCACCCAGACACTACCAAGTACTAATCCAATCACTATGTCGATACGCAATCACTAATAAATTCACCATGCAGTATCCTTGCAGTACTCTAATCATCCAGTTAGTACCCATGTTCTCATGCAATGACCGAGGCACTAACCATACACTGCTACAATCACCTGTGTACTACCCAAGCAGTCCTCTAATCACCTACACACTACTCATTCACTCTTCCAATTACCCAGGTAGTACCCATGCATTCCACAAATTATCCTGTCACTGCTCATGCTCTCCTCCAATCATCCAGCCAGTACCATTTACTTATCCGATTACTCCACCAATACCAAAGCACTTTTGAGATCACCATGCAGTATCCCTCCAGTCCTTGAAGCATCCAGGCAGTACCCAGGTACTCATGCAATGACCCAGACTTTAACCATGTATTCAATCATTCATCCAGATATTACCTATTAAGTCATGTAATTACCTAGGCATTAAGCATACACTTGTAAAATCAACCAAGTAATACCCATACACTTAGAAAATCATGCAGGAACTACAAATGTACTCCTGCTATCACCCAGGCACTACTCATGCACTTATGCAATAACCCAGGCACTACCCATGCACAGCTCCAATCACCCATGCACTCCTACCATCACCCTACCAGCTCCATGTACTTAACCAATCACTCCACCAATACCCACACACTTATAAAGTCACTATGCACTATCCTTGCTTTCCTCTAATCATCCAGTCACTACTCATGCAATGACCCAGGCAATAACCATGTATTCAACCAATCATCCAGACATTACCTATAAACTCATGTAATTACCCAGGCATTAAGCATGCACTTCTAAAATCAACCAAGGAATACCCATACACTTAGAAAATCATGCAGGAACTACAAATGTACTCCTGCTATCACCCAGGCACTACTCATGCACTTATGCAATAACCCAGGCACTACCCATGCACAGCTCCAATCACCCATGCACTGCCCCATGCACTCCTACAATCACCCTACCAGCACCATGTACTCATCCAATCACTCCACCAATACCCAAACAATTATAAAGTCACTATGCACTATCCTTGCTTTCCTCTAATCATCCAGTCAGTACTCATGTACTCATGCAATGACCCAGGCACTAACCATGTATTCAACCAAACATCCAGTCATTACCTATACACTCATGTAATTACCCAGGCATTAAGCATGCACTTGTAAAATCAACCAAGCAATACCCATGTACTTAGAAAATCATGTAGGCACTACACATGTACTCCTGCTATCACCCAGGCACTAGTCCTATACTTATGCAATAACCCAAGCACTACCTATGCACTGCTACAATCACCCAGACACTACTATGTACTAATCCAATCACTCTGCCAATAAACAAGCACTAATAAATTCACCATGCAGTATCCTTGCAGTACTCTAATCATCCAGTCAGTACCCATATACTCATGCAATGACTCAGGCACTAACCATACACTGCTAAAATAACCTGTGTACTACCCATGCAGTCCTCTAATCACATACATACTACTCATTCACTCTTTCGATTACCCAGGTAGTACCCATGCATGCCACAAATCATCCTGTCACTACTCATGCACTCCTCCAATCACCCAGCCAGTACCATGTACTTATCCAATTACTCCACCAATACCAAAGCACTTTTGAGATCACCATGCAGTATCCCTCCACTCCTTGAAACATCCAGGCAGTGCCAATGTACTCATGCAATGACCCAGACACTAATCATGTATTCAATCAATCATCCAGATATTCAATCAATCAATCAATACATTTATAAAGCGTGCTACTCACCCGCGAGGGTCTCAAGGCGCTGAAGGGAGGGGGGGCCGCTACTGCTCGAATAGCCAGGTCTTGAGGTGTTTCCTGAAGGTGTGATGGTCCTGGGTCAGTCGTAGGTGTGCCGGGAGGGAGTTCCATGTCTTGGCAGCCAGGTAGGAGAATGATCTTCCTCCCGTGGTGGTTCTGCGAATCCGTGGGACAGTGGCGAGGGCGAGGCTGGTGGAGTGGAGCTGGCGGGTAGGAGTGTAGAACGAGAGGCGGTTGTTGAGGTATTCAGGGCCCATGTCGTGGAGTGCTTTGTGTGCGTGGGTGAGGAGCCTGAACGTGATCCTCTTGCTGACGGGGAGCCAGTGCAGGTTGCTCAGGTGGGCAGATATGTGGCTGTGGCGAGGGATGTCGAGGATGAGTCGTGCGGAGGCGTTCTGTATGCGCTGAAGATGTTTCTGAAGTTTGGCTGTGGTTCCTGCGTAAAGGGCGTTCCCGTAGTCCAGTCGGCTGGTGACGAGGGCCTGGGTGACCGTCTTTCTGGTTTCGGTGGGGATCCACCGGAAGATCTTTCGGAGCAGGCGCAGGGTGTTGAAGCATGACGATGAGATTGCGTTGACTTGTTTGGTCATTGTGAGGGAGGAGTCCAGGATGAATCCCAGGTTGCGTGCGTGGTCCGTGGGTGTCGGTGCGGTGCCCAGCGCTGTGGGCCACCAGGAGTCGTCCCAGGCGGATGGGGTTTGTCCGAGGATAAGGACCTCCATCTTGTCTGAGTTCAGTTTCAGCCGACTGAGCTTCATCCATTCTGCCACATCTTTCATTCCTTCCTGGAGGTTGGTTTTGGCGGTGGCTGGGTCTTTGGTGAGGGAGAGTATCAGCTGGGTGTCGTCGGCATAGGAGATGATGTTGAGGTTGTGTTTGCGTGCGATGGCGGCGAGGGGGCTCATGTAGATATTGAAGAGGGTTGGGCTGAGCGAGGAGCCTTGGGGTACGCCGCAGATGATCTTGGTGGCCGCGGAACGGCGGGAGGCAGACTCTCTGGGTTCTGTTGGAGAGGAATGAGGTGATCCAGTCTAGGGCTTTTCCTTGGATCCCAGTGTTGTAGAGGCGGGTTATTAGGGTGCGGTGGCAGACGGTAACCAGGGCGGCTGAGAGGTCTAGGAGGATGAGGGCGGTTGTCTCCCCGTTGCCCATCAGGGTCCTGATGTCGTCGTTGGCTGCGATGAGGGCGGTCTCGGTGCTGTGGTCTGCTCGAAATCCGGACTGGGATGGGTCGAGCGAGTTGTTTGCCTCGAGGAATGCAGTCAGCTGTTTATTAATGGTCTTCTCAATGACTTTTGCCGGGAAGGGAAGAAGAGAGATGGGACGGAAGTTCTTGAGGTCTTTAGGGTCTGCTGTGGGTTTTTTCAGAAGGGCGTTGATCTCTGCGTGATTCCAGCTCTCTGGGAAGGTGGCTGACATGAAGGAGTTGTTTATGACGTTCCGGAGCTGGGGTGCGATGATGGTGTCGGGTTTGTTGTAGATGTGATGGGGGTATGGGTCAGAGGGAGAGCCAGAGTGGATGGTGTTCATGATGTGGGTGGTGTCTTCTGTGCTGATGGGGGTCCAGGCGCTGAGGGTGGTGGTGGGGGTCGTTGGTTTGGTGACTGGAGGCGGAGTCTGGGCGTCAAAGCTGTTGTGTATATCTGTGATCTTGCGGTAGAAGAACGTGGCAAGGGAGTTGCAGAGGTCTTGCGACGGTGTGATGTCGTTGTTGCTGGCGCTGGGGTTGGAGAGCTCTTTTACGATGTTGAAGAGTTCCTTGTGTTGTGGGTGTTGTTGTCCAGCCGCTCTTTGAACAATGTCCTTTTGGTGGTGCGGATCAGCTGGTGGTGTTCGCGAGTGGCGTTTTTGAGGGCTGTCATGTTTTCTGTCGTCCGTTTGTGGCGCCAGGTTTTTTCGAGAGTACGGCTGGTTTTGCCTGGAGGGTTCTTCAGTGGAGCAAGGTTGTCGGCGCAGTTGGTGATCCACTGTGCGAGATTGTGGGCTGCGTCGTTGGTGTCAGAGGTGTCGGCTGGTGGGTTCTGGCTCAGTGATGTGGTTAGCTGGTCTGTGGTGACTTTGCTCCAGCATCTGCGGGGATCTGTGGCGTGCGGTGGTGGGATGTAGTCTTCGTGAAGGTGAAGTGGATGCAGCTGTGGTCGGTCCAGTGTAGACCTGTGGAGTGGCTAAAGGAGACGTGGTTGCTGGTGGAGAAGATGGGGTCCAGTGTGTGGCTGGCATAGTGGGTGGGGGTGTTCACCAGTTGCTTGAGTCCGAGGTTGGAGAGGTTGTTGAGCAGGGTGGTGGTGTTGTTGTCGTTGTTGTTCTCCAGGTGGAAGTTCAGGTTCCATAGGAGGATGTATTCTGGTGAGGTTAGTGCGTGCGGGCTGACGAAGTTGGCGATGGGTTCGCTGAATTGTGTGCGCGGGCCTGGGGGTCTGTAGATGAGGGTTCCTCTGAGTGTGGTTTTGGGGTCGGTGTGGATCTGGAAGTGTAGGTGTTCGGTGGCAGAGAGTGTGTCTTCGGCGTTGGTCGTGACGCTGATGGTGTTTCTGTAGATGATGGCGATTCCTCCTCTGGTTTGGTTGACGCAGTCCTTCCGGGTGATCTTGTAGCTGTCCAGGATGGCTATGGCGATGTCGGGGGCCGAGGAGGCGTTCATCCAGGTTTCCGTGAGGAAGGCGACGTCCGGTGCTGTTGGGTCGAGGAGGTCCCAGAGTTCGACGGCGTGCTTGTGGACGGAGCGGGTGTTGAGGAGGATGCACTTGAGGTGGTTGTTGTTGATGTTAGGTCCGGCGGGTGGTGTGCATGTTCGGAGGCAGGTGAATTTGCAGGCTAGGCAGGTGAAGGGTCCATGGGTGCGCTTCGGGGTGGCTTGATGGCAGGCGGGTGGTCGACCGGTGTTGAGTGCGTTGAGGGCGGCGGTGTTGTATCTCAGTTGAAATGCCAGAAACCGGTCCTAGGAAGCTTGTTTCCGGTCCAGAGAAGACATGGCTTGGCAGTTCGGGCTGGACTGTTCCCATGAGGCACAGGGTCAGACTGATTTGCATATGGCCATGTCTGAACTGGGGTGGCAGAGTGGGCTAAAGAACGGTGATGGATCAAACCCAGATCTGTTGACTGGGTGTGAGTGTTTGATTGGTTCTGATGCTCCGTCCATCACCACCCCCTTTTGTACCGCTTTGTTCGCCATAAGTTGGCAGGGTATGCTCAGACGTGAGTCCCTTGCTCACTTTGCCACTGGATTCAAGCAAGCCTGGCTGAAGACGGCTGAAATGCCAGAAACCGGTCCTAGGAAGCTTGTTTCCGGTCCAGAGAAGACATGGCTTGGCAGTTCGGGCTGGACTGTTCCCATGAGGCACAGGGTCAGACTGATTTGCATATGGCCATGTCTGAACTGGGGTGGCAGAGTGGACTAAAGAACGGTGATGGATCAAACCCAGGTCTGTTGACTGGGTGTGAGTGTTTGATTGGTTCTGATGCTCCGTCCATCACCACCCCCTTTTGTACCGCTTTGTTCGCCATAAGTTGGCAGGGTATGCTCAGACGTGAGTCCCTTGCTCACTTTGCCACTGGATTCAAGCAAGCCTGGCTGAAGACGGCTGAAATGCCAGAAACCGGTCCTAGGAAGCTTGTTTCCGGTCCAGAGAAGACATGGCTTGGCAGTTCGGGCTGGACTGTTCCCATGAGGCACAGGGTCAGACTGATTTGCATATGGCCATGTCTGAACTGGGGTGGCAGAGTGGGCTAAAGAACGGTGATGGATCAAACCCAGATCTGTTGACTGGGTGTGAGTGTTTGATTGGTTCTGATGCTCCGTCCATCACCACCCCCTTTTGTACCGCTTTGTTCGCCATAAGTTGGCAGGGTATGCTCAGACGTGAGTCCCTTGCTCACTTTGCCACTGGATTCAAGCAAGCCTGGCTGAAGACGGCTGAAATGCCAGAAACCGGTCCTAGGAAGCTTGTTTCCGGTCCAGAGAAGACATGGCTTGGCAGTTCGGGCTGGACTGTTCCCATGAGGCACAGGGTCAGACTGATTTGCATATGGCCATGTCTGAACTGGGGTGGCAGAGTGGGCTAAAGAACGGTGATGGATCAAACCCAGATCTGTTGACTGGGTGTGAGTGTTTGATTGGTTCTGATGCTCCGTCCATCACCACCCCCTTTTGTACCGCTTTGTTCGCCATAAGTTGGCAGGGTATGCTCAGACGTGAGTCCATTGCTCACTTTGCCACTGGATTCAAGCAAGCCTGGCTGAAGACGGCTGAAATGCCAGAAACCGGTCCTAGGAAGCTTGTTTCCGGTCCAGAGAAGACATGGCTTGGCAGTTCGGGCTGGACTGTTCCCATGAGGCACAGGGTCAGACTGATTTGCATATGGCCATGTCTGAACTGGGGTGGCAGAGTGGGCTAAAGAACGGTGATGGATCAAACCCAGATCTGTTGACTGCTCCGTCCATCACCACCCCCCTTTTGTACCGCGAGGTTCCTGGCATCGGCTGGGACCAGGGGTTCTGGCGCTAGGCGCGGTCCAGGCGCGGAACCGGCGCAGACGGGCTTGCTTTTGGCGTGCCTTCGGTGCGCCAGTGGTACGCCCGCTGCGCGGCCCTGTGCGGCCTCCATATGAGGGGCAGAGGAAGGGAGGAGCAGCTGGGAGCGGGGCGGCCAATGGGATACAAGGGGGCGGGCCACAGGGACGCAGCGGTGGGTAAACAGCAAGGGACACGGAAGGCGAGGGAACAAAAATGAAAGGGGGCGCAAGGGTAAACAGAAGTGTACACAGGTGTACAGAAGGCAAAATGGACACAGAAGCAAAAACAATAACAGAATAGTACTCAGCAGGGATGCAGGTGGGCTAACACGGGCGGCAGTGGCAGCGTATCACAGGTCACACAGGGGGCTGCGTGGCAGTGAGTGGAGCGACCTGCCTGGTGACAGGGTCAAAGGTCACTCTCTCTACCGCTGAGCGGCCTCCATATGAGGGCCAGAGGGAGGGAAGAGCAGCTGGGAGGTGGGAGCAGGGCGGCCAATGGGAGACAAGGGGGCGGGGCCACAGGGACGAAGCGGCAGGAAAATGGCGGGGGACACGGAAGGCGAGGGAACAAAAAAGAAAGGGGGCACAAGGGTAAAAAACAGACACAGGTGTACAGAAGGCAAAATGGACACAGATGCAAAAACAATAACAGAATAGTATTCAGCAGTGATGCAGGCGGGCTAACATGGGCGGCAGTGGCAGCGGATCATAGGTCACACAGGGGGCTGCATGGTGGTGAGGGGAGCGACCTACCTGGTGACAGGGTCAAAGGTTGCTCTCTCTACCGCTGCGCGGCCTCCATATGAGGGGCAGAGGGAGGGAGGAGCAGCTGGGAGGTGGGAGCGGGGCGGCCAATGGGAGACAAGGGGGCGGGGCCGCAGGGACGCAG